>NC_053390.1:416968842-417570405 GCF_905171765.1 Bufo bufo
TGCCTGGCATTCTTGTCCAATAGACTTCCATTGTTTTTTAATGCCATCTTAACAGTGCTTTTTTCCTCTTGCGGATCACAGAGGAAGTAACATTACACAGGGGCACATACTTTCCCCTAAAAAAAAAAATATAATATATATATATATATATATATATATATATATATATATATAAAAACTAGGCTTACAAAACACTGATCAAGTCGGGTGAGAAAAAAATGTACCTGTGAGGCAACCCTTACAAGGATTTTCTCACTAAAATAGGGGTCAAACATGCCTGCTCCGTCTCAATGAAAGAAACAGGAGTTACAGAAACATGAGCGCCCTCACTCCTGTACGATTATAAAATACATAAAACAGTCACAATGTACTGTATCTTTTATCACGTGAATTAATCAGGTCAACAAAAAAATTAAGATAATAAAATAAAAAGACAATTTTAGCGTCACAAATAAAGACAAGGGAAACCCTAATGTAGGAAACAAGAACGCAGGAAAAATTTAGAAGAGTATAGGTGTAATGACATTTATTAACGGCATGCTACAAACAGCTAGAGTTGTTAAGAAAGGGTAAGTATAGATATTTGAGTAGTTTTCAGTAAATACATAAACTTATAAAAATGATACAGAATACAGAAATATGAATTAACCATGCACTACGCAGTTAGAAAATATTGGTTTCTTTAATATTCATCTTCACTTTCCATGTGATAACAGGTCATGATATACATGAAATTGTGCTGCCCACCCACCCTCTGCATTGTCACAAGTAAAGCTGGTACTGTTGCTTATCAAAATATACAAGACAAGTGATTCTTTTCATATAAAAGCACTTTATACTTTAAATTGTTCCCAAAAACCACATTTTTGTCTAGTTAAAAAAAAAAATATTTACAGCATTTTCGTATGTCAGATCAACATTCTTAGTTTGACGAAAAGGTTGTGATGAAGGAAATAGGCAGAACAGACTTAAAATGCCTCTGGCTCCATAATCTCTCTATAAATACAGTACTGTAAATAGCCATCTATTGTCTCAGGTTACATAAAATGCTGATCACAAAACGGAAATTATCTGGTCAACAGGAGAAGAAAAGAAGTTGAAAAGGCCACTTTTCATTTCTGAATAACGTAGTATAAATGTACAGAACCACTGAATGTCTTAGTAATACCAGGACAGACATCTTTGGTCAGAGCAATGAGGTGACATTCTAGATACAGTACAGAAGTGCACCTGTAACTTGTGCTACCGTGGGCTTAAATCCTAAATGTGCAATATACACATATATAAGAAGAAAAAAAAAGGAACCTGGAGAGAAAATGCGACAAGTACTTATCAACACTACAATGCACACAGAATAAGCTATAAAATCTCACCTGTGCCCTCCCATTAAACACCAAAGAATCACATTGACTGCTGCGAAATAAAGACTGCTGCATATTAGTTATATGGGAATGTAGTTTACATATTTCTAATGCTGTACGACACAGGGCAACCTGCTGAGGTCCTTCAGTATATACGTCATTAACAGACCTTCTATTTTCTCCTAGTGATGACCTCTAAGGTCTTCAACATCAGCGAGACACTAATGTGAAATGGCATTGAGGACCTATGCAAGGACAAACAACGAAGTGTGAATAATTGAAGGCACATAAACTTTGGTCCTTTAAAATGTTAAGAATCTTGCATCAAACCCCAAGAATATATATAAAAATACATATTAATTACATTAGCTAGAACCCAAACAGATGTGAATACTCTCAGAATAGTGAAATAAGAATCACTATCGGTCTGAAAGCAGTTTGGGAAAAAAAAAATGCATGAAATGTAGGGAAGCATTTGTGCCATACGGTAAAGGACTCTGCACCACACATCCACTTAGATATAACACGCATGGAAAGCCAGTGACAACTGTAAATTCATCACATTAAAACTATGTTTTACCTCCACTCATTTCTGTAATGGCTGGATAGGTGAAATGACATGGATCCGAAATGTCAATTTTCTCTCTTTAGTGGCATTGCCCTGGAGGCATCCTCAAACTGCGGCCCTCCAGCTGTTGCAAAACTACAACTTCCAGCATGCCCGAACAGCCTACAGGTATCAGCCTACAGCAAGGCATTGTGGGAGTTGTAGTTTTACAACAGCTGGAGGGCCGCAGTTTAAGGATGCCTGGTCTATGCAATGGAACGTTTAGGAGTCCACTTCATTATATCTCTGGGATTAGGAGTTCCCAGTATTTGCATGCAGCACAGAATTCGAAATCCGTGTCGTATCACTTATACTAGTGATGGCTAACGTCCGGCACTCCAGCTGTTGTGAAACTACGACTCCCAGCATGCTCCATTCATTTCTATGGAGTTCTGAGAAAAGCCAAGCAAGTGTGTATCTTGTGAGTCGTAGTTTGGAGGTTAGCCATCACAGACCTATACAGTCATGACAGCAATTGGTAGGTGTAAACACAGTGACAGATTCCCTTAATATGCAGCACAAATTTATCATAAGTTGTTGCATGTAATCATGCCGGTTAAGTGTGTCAATGCTACTAATTCATTAGATATACATACATTTGTGAATGATATAAAAAGTACAGCTGTTCAAATGCAATGTTAAGAATTACGCTACACACAGTCGACATTGTGGCGACATTCTTAGTTAAAATCAATCTTGTAGCACTACAAAAAAAGTTCAGGTGTAGCCCTGGGGTGCTGCCACACACATCGGATTTTGAGGCAGTTTTTAAGCCCTAATCATGAGTGGATCATAAAAGTAGAGAAAGTATAAAGGACAGATACAAACTCTACTTCTTCAATCCACTGCTGGATTTGCTTTCAAAAACTGCATAAAAACCTGAAAACATAGCAGCACCCTTGGCCTAAATTCCTGATTTTCCACGTGCTCTTTATTAGAATATTGATTACAGGTTTTCTGCTAGAGCTAAATATCCAGTGTCGGGCACTATACTGTACATTCAAAGATATCATGGATATAGAGGATACAGGAGTTGCACTGAATTATCGACTCTTTGATACAAACAGAAAATCAAAAAAAGGAGTCTGGCTTATAATAATCCACAGATTTAGCCTTAGCAGCATTGTTCTCACATATTGTATGTGTACAAACTACGACAACCCAAAACATGCCACAGGGATTTAATATTTTGATAATTTATATTTTCTATACATTCCAAACTGAACTGTGAGGGTACGGCTGGCCACACACATCCTCGCCAACCCCACCTGTTCTTGCAAAATCATGCGGTCATTGGCTGCCACCAGCGGTCGTGGCTTTCCTAAAAGCAGCAATCCACTCTATGTAGCTGTACCCTTATATTTGTCATGAACTCAAACTCTATAGTGAAATAAAATTGCCCTGCATCAGTTCTTCTTCCAGAGTGTAACGGGAGCCAAATAATGCAGTTCTCATCCACTAATCACTACTGGGGGATTAGATGTCTATCACATCAGGCCTTAGGAGGCAAATAAAATTGACAATTACAGGGATTTATTTTGTTGCAACAGATGTATAAAATTTTGGCTTTATGTGAGTAGTATAGAAATTTTCAGGGATTAGAAAACATGATCGGCCTTATTACAGACAGTACAATTCTTGTCCTTCGGCTCAAGTAAGAAGGTCTCGGCTGTAATACCAACCAGCACATTCTATGGATATAACTGGGACTGTGTCAGGAGGGGGAAAAAAAAACTTTTTGTAAACTGTAACAATCCCTTTAAAGTGTTTTATGATGCAAGGAACAATAGGAATGCCTTGAAGGCACTGGAATACACTTGTATTTAATTATTTGGCAGGCAGTACTCATTTACATAAACAGGCTTTATGCACAGGCATGCCAAGTCCGTCAGGACGTTGTAACCACTTCCCTGATTCACAGATGAAGGCCCTGAATGCCCCCCTTTCCAATTCACTTATAATTACATAACAGGGTACCTGAGAATAAACACAATGGCCTGGAGTGTTTTTTAATGTTAAAGGGGTATTCCCATCTCAACATTTTTTGGTATATTGCTAGGAGAGGTGCTGGTCCCACCTCTAGGCCCACTCCTGTGTTAAGAATGGGCCCCTAAAGTGAATGAGAGAAAGCAGTAAATCCATCCATTCCAGGTGCTCGGCTATTTTTGGAAATCCCATAGAGGTGAATGGAGGGTGGCTGCACATACACAACTGCTTTCCCTTCACTTTGAGGGCATTCTAGAGACAGGAGCGGGCCCAAAAGTTGGACCTGCACTTATCTGACATTTGTGGCATATCCTAGCGATGGAAGAATCCCCTTTAGGTTTATACTGGATCTAGTATGAATTGTCAAACTTACATATTAAATGAAGAATATGCCATGAAAGTTACAGCAAACATTTCCTTGCTGATTGTGACCAAATAATGTTTACAGGACAACATCAAATACTGAATGTTCTACTTTAGAGTCTCAAATGATAGCTAGTTTTAGAAAACGCAACTTGAGTGGCAGAATATACTTTTCTCATCACAATTAAATAAGCCACCTCCCAATATTATATAGGTCAAAAGAAAAGAATGCTAGCTCTTTAAACCACACTCACTGCATGCCATAAGATAAACAGAACCTCTTTCGTAACCAGAAAATAAAATAACACATTTGGCTGCACGCTACTAAAAAGAAAAAAAAAAACACCAGATCAAATATATTTATATATATATACACACACACAATGTTACAGAAATAATCAAACCTCAACTAATTTAGGGGTCTACATCTTTGTCCCCACAGAAACCCTTCATACTATTGACCTCAATATCAACGGTACACAAGCATAAAGTGATCAAAGCATGCTTGTATATACAACATTAACCCACAGAAGTTATTTTACTCTACCTAATGTCATGCAATACGTCACAAGTAGTCTCTGTCCCAGACTAAGTCATGCATCAACATTTTTTGTAGACAGGTGTAATAAAACTGGTAGATGGGCATGAGCGCATTCCATTTGCCAATGTTTCGACAAGCGATTACGTGACAAAAGAATTACACCCTGCCACTGAATAAATGCAAATTACAGCTGCCTCCTTCACCATCACAACATATTCATTGAGTTCATAGGAAGCTAGTTATACATTCCAAGTTTTGCCAGGCATAATATACTGTGCCTTGGCTAAGAAGTAGAAGAGCAACATATACGTAAAGGCAATCAGTATATGAAAAAATTTATCCCTCTAAAAATAATAAGCATTTCTGCTAACTTAACTACAGTAAATAGTATGTTCTATATCTCAGACACGCACATATAAGTCACCAGTATATATTGATGTTAGCCTATAAGAATGGACATGAAAAATTCATGAAGTCTCTCCCACTAATCACTAATGTCTTAAAACATCATCTTGAGCATTAAGCTACCTTCTATATATACACACACAATACTTGAGAATATAGAAAGAGTACTTCAACAATCAATGAGTAGCAACCCTATAATGAATCCATGAAAAAGACCATATAGTTTGACAATTCTAGGTTAATGCTGACGAGCGCTTCTCAAAGTCCAAAAGAATTTTTGCCATTTTACAAAGCAAACATTTAGGAACATAAGATTGCTTGTCACCATACTCCAGCCATAAGTATCCTCTAAAAAGACATAGATAATAGTTAATCATGAAAAATCAAACAAGTAAGGCTGACCGGTCTACATTTTCTCTGTGGTCCTGGAAGTTATTCCACGATATGAAAAATTCCTTATTGCCTCTGGATGTGAAGGGGCGAAGATTCCAGCAGAAGTATTGTTTTATTGCAGTTTGGTTAAGTATCTCATTCATGGTAGGTGCACCCAGCTACATGACACATAATGGAAAAGGTTCGGATGATTACACTTTTCTGGCAATTAAAGTCATCTGTCAATTATTATATTACAATCTGGAAAGAATAAATTAAAGTGCCAAAAGAAAATCAGCATTTGGGTAATTTTGAGAAGCCACTCAGGAACTATTTATTTTTGCTTCTGAAAATGACCTGAGACAGGATTTCAATTAATACAGGTTGTTGGGTATAGTTACCAGTACTCAATAGGTTAAACATCTCTGTATAACGTACGCATGTTGAAACGGACGTCAGGGGTACTATAAATGACATGTATAATATTAAGTAAAACACTGCTAGCGCTCCAGTGAAATCCTGAAGCACCTTCTGACCTGGTTCTTCACAAACATTATATAAATAGTCAATAATGATTTTGGATTCTGATCACATATATATATATAGATATATTTCAGACACGGGGAAGGGGCGGTTAAGAATCCAATGAACACCACACAACGTACTTAGACCAGCTAAGACCTCACATATTATCTATATTATATATCTTACCACTGCAATTTCTTGTAAAGCAGCAGCTGACATTCAGTGCCGGTTAGAGATTCTTGAGGATATGATTGATTTTATTTAGATTATGTTTTTTTGCATTTTGATATGCATAATCAAGCAAAAAAATGCTCTAATATATCCTGAGATACTCTGAGTGTGGCAACGGCTGCAGACCATGCATCTATCAACCCAGAACAACTGGCGGTCAACCAGGATTTAATGAAAAACCACAGCGATTCACAAGGTTGACATCTTTTGGGCCCATTTATCAAAACTCTTCAAGGCCTTATGCTTTGTACAGGGCACCCATAGAGGTGCATGGGCCTTGGTGTAGATTCTTATGCCTCTAATTTCACAAGGAGGCCCTTGTTTTTCTCTGTTGGATTCTGCAAATTTGCAAACAGTCTCAAAATTGCTAGGATTGTCCTGGATTTTCTGAGACAATCCCAGCAAATTAAGCTTTTCTTTGGGCAAAAATGAGTGGGACTTATGTAAACCCTGCCAGGAACTAAGCATTCTGGGGGAGCGGAATTAAGTGTGCCCAGGGGTGTGGCTTAAATGCCACATATTTACCAACACAAGTGTTGGTAAGCATGGATTCTGTACAAAAATTGTGTCATGCTCCATCAGGTGCCGTTTGTATAGTGCATTGCTTCTAGGTGAGAATATCTCCATACATACCTGATGGTGCATGGTACAGCAACACCCTGAGCACAGTGCCCCACAGGACTTCAATTGGCGCCATACAATCTCTACAAATCTCTGGTGTTTGCAAGAGAAAGGTGAAATTTTGTCTTGTTTGCCCCCCCCCCAAAAAAAAAAAAATAATCACAGCTCAGCTTGTATTTTCTGAGTAGTTTAAAAAAAATTGCAGTACTTAGTTGCTATGGGCAACAAGGCCAGCTCTACTTTATCTTAGACAGTATGGATAAATAAAACCTAACGTCTTCACTGCAATTTTTACGTCAACACCTTATAAACAAGATAAACCATCACATTTTATGTTAGCTATATATCAATACAAACAGGTTTGAAACTTGCAGATACTTTCACATATGAATTTCCTAACTGGCTTTCATGCATTAAAAAAAATAAAATAAAGAAACCCATTTAAAAAAAAAAATGGAAAAATATAAAGCCACACAGAGGTTTCCTAATTTCTTGTTAGTCTGAGTACATAGGGGTGCAAGATACTGCCTTTTTTGCATACATGCACTGTTTTTCAGCCAGTGACTACAGTGGCTTCCATACTGTAAAATAGGAGCAGAAAGGATTCTTGAAACCACATATGGTTTTCCTACAGATGTGTGATACAAAATGGAAAGTTGGAAAGCTTCAGAAATAATGCAGAGCTTACACAAGTAAATAGTTGTAGACAGACAACTATTCACTGAAGATCTGTGACATTTTTCATCACTCACTATTAGGATAGTGCTATCCAACCTGTGGCTCAAGGGACAGATGTGGCCGAGTACAAGTGCTCCACCACCCGAGTACACTTTATATCTACCACACCGAAAAAAATCTGGCATGCAAACAAGTATTTGAAACATACATGAAGTCCACCTCATTGTAAAAGTATACAGATTTTCAAGGCTTTTATCGTCTGTTTCTATTCTCATTATCTGCTTTCTACACAACTGAAACAATTTAAAGGGAACCCGTCATCAATTTATGCTGTCAGTGGCGTCATTCTTGAGAAAAAAGTAAGTGGTTGTCGAGAATCTGCATCATAATCATTGCAGCTCGGGCCTGGAAAACCGTCATGGCTGCCTGTGAAGATTCACGTTTATTCATGATCACCTGCTTGATCTCTCCCACCTGCTGATGATTGCCAGCCTTCTTCTAGAAGAGAACTGCCTCCATCAGCAAGTGGGTGGGTAGAGCAGGAGATCATCAATATCCATGACTCTTCTCAGGCAGCCATGACTCTTTTCCAGGCCTAGGCTGTGAAGATTAGGAAGCTGGTTTTCAGCAACCACTTATTATCTAATAAATGACACACCACTGAAATCAACATGTATGTCACTACTCTATGCTACCCTCAGTCAGGGCAGCACCAAGATGATGACAGTTTCCCATCAATGCTTCTGGAAACAGAAAAGAAAAAAAAACATAACATAAAATCTGAAAACTAGAAATATTTGAAGGAAAAAAACTCACCAAACCCACAATACAATTTTCAAAAGATACATCAAAAATAATCTACCCTATTTTACATTATAAGCACATAATAAGGCACATAAGTAAATTAAGTACACAGTAATTCTGATGTAAGGATTTTAGTCATCATAGTGGTACAAAAACCCTTGAGGTTTAAATCTTCTTTAACATATTACCAAAAATAATTTCTCAAAAATCTGCAAAACCAAATGATAGACCTGAATAATTATTTGTAAGACTGTAAACTTCTTATATTCAGAAAAGAAACAGTTCATGATTTCATTTAACAGTGAACTTTTACAGTTTGCTCCAAAATAAGCATATCACACAACACATCTCGACAGGCAATAGCTGTCATTTCACAAGGCAGGCCGCTTATGAATATGTGCAGCTACATTTTCAAGTAGCAGTCAGTGTGATAACCATTTCCAAAAACTTGGAGATCCATTAGAAAAAAACTAAAATATCCCAACATGCAAGGTTTAATTAGGAATAAGGTAACTTAAATAATTAAAAATGTGTAAAAATTATATATTTGTGGGCAATAAAACAAATTTGGTCTACGGTCTAACTTGTCATGGTATTATATTACCATATCATCGGCCTAAAACAGAATACTTGACAGAGATCTGCCCACTAAAAAAAACAAAAACAAACAAAAAAAGTCATCTTCACTTTCATTGTTCTCTACCTATAAGTATATATATTAAAAAAAAAGAAGGACGTAAAGGGGTCGTCCAAGATTGACATATATCACCTGTCTATAGGCTAGACGATAAATATCCGACCACTGGGGGCACTACCAAACACTAAAATAGGGGTCCTCAACCCCTGTTCCTCCTCACTGTACAACCAAAGGGAGGAAGAGTTTGAACCATGCAGCTCTATTGAATGTCTATCAGACTGATGTTGATAGCCAAGTCCAATGTTCGGCTAACTTAGTTCTGTAGACTTCTGTAGAGAGCGTAGCTGCACCATGCATACTCGACTGCTGTGCTTAAACTGCTCCTCACTGTGGTCATGAAGTGAGGAGGAACGGCAGGCTCAGGACCCCCATTCTGGTGTTTGGTGATGTTTCAGAGGTGGGATTTCAGCAATCAGGCTTTTATCACCTATCATGTAGGCGATTGATAAATGCTGATCTTGGGACAACCCCTTTAAATTCTTGTAAAGTGAAATTCATCACATAAACAAAACAAAAAAAAACAAAAAAGAGGAAAAGGAGGAGTAGAGATTCATCTCCATAGAACTATTTCAAAACCTTGATGATTGTCAGAAAAATGTTGTGGAAGGTTTATTTGGAGCAAAAAGAAAATGAACACCAAGGATATGAAGTTGTAAAACAAAATGATCATACTTCGATTTTGCTGTAAATGCAGAATGTGTATATTTCATCACTATCAAGCACAAAGCTTTAGATGGATTCTGCATATTCTCAGTCTGTTTATAAGAAGGCATATGATGCATTCCTTCCCATGGAGACCTAATATTACAAACGAGGCAGGTTTGGTCTTATAATTATCAGTCTCTGTCTGACTGCATTTGCCAAAACCGTGGTCCAGTCTTTACAAAGATTTAATGAAGAGGAAGGAATGTTGATGGCAGATGGGACTTAGATCATTGATTTAGAAAATGAAACTCTCAGATGGTGGTTGTCTCCCAAATCATGGTTGTGTAGATCTATTACAGCTGTTATAGCTTCCTCCACTGACCCAAGCTGGATAAGTGCCATTTTTCTGTCTTTCCTACAAAAATATAAAGCAAACATTTTTCACAATCTACACATCTGCTTTACATAAAATGATTAGCTGTATATAGCATGGATTTGTTCCTACATGCATTTGGACTTTTGATAACTGTTTAAGTTTCAGTCTAACAGCAGCTGCCACTAGGGGGGGCTTAGAAGCTTTCTGCATACAGTTTTTCTTTTTTTTATTGAGTTGAATGAATAAACAGTATACAGCAAGTTCCTAAAATCCCCCTTGTGGTGGCTGAAAGCAGACTGTTATAATTTACCTCTATGACTATGCAGGCAGTTTGGAGCTCTGTATCAGAAACACAGAGCAATAGCCAATATAGTGATATATAAAAAAAATCTAACACTTCAATAATTCAATTTATAAACATTTCTTGCATGGCGGTAAACTCACCTGGGCAGGGGAATTTACTTTCAATATTTCTAATAATCATGCTCCAATTATTTTCTAATAGGATCCCTGTAGCTGGTTGTTCTCTCTGCTGCAAGGATACTTCTCCCCCTTCTTTACAGCTCCTACTTCCATGTAGTGTTATTTTCAGCTCTGGGCAGGCTGCGACTGGCTACATGTCGCCCCTGCAGCTGCCCTTTAAATAAAAGTCATTGGGTCCCTCAGAACGAGCCACTATTTACGGCAGCTCTCTTCTCTGACCCCTCTATGACAGTCACGTACCCTAAAAGAGCATATGGAGGGGGGTTTCCTAAAGTGAAAGTAATATATTTTATACTATATATTTCTGTGCCATTTTCATTTTATGGTAAAACGATCCTTTAAGGAAAAACAAGCGCTTCCCCCAGGATTAAAGTGTAGGCATACACGGTGCTCAATATATCATTCCATAATAAGTCACTAAAAAAATATGTTAGTGGGTTTCAAACTGTGGTGACCCCCCACATGAATGAATGGACTATGATAGCAGCTTTACCAAAGCACCGCTCTAGCCATCAATTTATGATTTGTAAGGTATTGACTAATAAAAAGTGTTCATGTCTTAAAGGGGACCTGTCACCCAAAAATGTAATGCAATCTTAAATTGCCATGTTATAGAGCAGGAGAAGCTGAGCAGATTAATATATAGTAAAACCTGTTATTTATACATCTATATCTTTGCTTTTTTTCACTTCCTGTTGACAGCTATCAGTACAGGAGGGAGGGGTCATCAGTTATTGATGGCATTGGGTGTATAATTGTGCATTAGAGATAGCGGTCACTCACTGATAACCCCTCCCTCCTGTACTGATAGTTCTTAGAAAAAGCAGAGATATAAATGTATAAATTACAAGTTTTACTGAATCTTTTTCCAAGAACTATATATCAATCTGCTCAGCTCCTCCTGCTCTATAACACGCTGCCTTTAGATTAACTGCATTTTTTGGTGACAGGTCCTGGTTAAAAACAGTGGGAATTGTTCTCTTAAAGTGATTTTCCAATGCTGACAACTATATGCCATCACTTTGCTTATTTATGCCGACAAACCTCAGGAACCCCCATGGGCTGTGAGAATGAGTGAGGTAAAGTCCTTTCAGCCTTTCCCCATGCGGACTAGGTACAGAGGACTGCATCTCAACTCCACTCAAGGGAAATCCTGGACAGGAGTGTTAAAAAAAATAAAAATATCTAAATTCAAAAGGCGCTGGAGTGCAAAACTAAATTTATATAAGCCTGCAATTGATTGGGGTACCAGCAGTCAGAAACAGTTGAAAGCATATCCTAGCAATATGAAGTCACTTGATTAGGTGGAAACCTCTTAATGACATTTCAGAAAGTAGCCGTGGCTACAGGAATCCCCCATAGATGTAATTTTGATGATACAGTATAACATGTTAAAACAATAAAAAGGATATTGTACACATGCAGAAGTCCATGTAAAATGTAAAGTAATCACTGACAGTAATGGCCAGTTCGCAGTGTTCGCCAGCGAACACATGCGGGCTGCCATCTTGACTCACAGTCCGGCGATGCACAGGTAAGCACTTACCTGTGCCAGGAGCCGGTCTGAAATCAAATGCGGTCACTGGGAGCAGGCAGTTCCGAGAACAGCCCGATGAAGGCCCCCGGCGGCTGTTCTCGGAACTGCCTGCTCCCGGTGACCGCATTTGATTTCAGACCGGCTCCCGTCACAGGCAAGAGCTTACCTGTGCATCGCCGGACTTGTGAGTCAAGATGGCAGCCCGCATGTGTTCGCTGGCGAACACTGCGAACTGGCCATCACTGATCACTGAATACTGATCTGACATTGCATAAAAGGGGACAAAAAAAACAACAAAAAAAAAAAATTACTGCAAAAACGGATACAGATATACTTACTGGAAGAATTTGAAGGCCTTCACTGAACATCCCGTACTTGCAAATAATCTTTTAAGGTCATCATCCGAAACTGAAGGCCTTTCAAAAATAAAATAAGAAGGAAATAATATGAAGCATCCAACACTTATAAAAGAAGGTTCTCTGAGGAACCTGGCAATGTACCATTTGAAGGTTTCCATTGTATAGTCATAATATATAAACCAAGACCAGTGAATGTGTGACATATACAAAATCGTACCGTACTAAAAACATTAAAACCAGACACTACATACGCTGTAAAGCTGATCAAACAGTTGTGTGAAGAAATAAGGAGAAGCCCCCTTCACACCAAGTTTAATTAGAAATGTCAGAGGCACATTTTTCCTTTTAGCATGCATTTGACAGGTAAACATGGGACTTATGCACATGGCTGTGCCCAAATTAAGGTCTCAAAAAAATAAAATAAAAAAAGTGTATTCTGTACCTTTCTCACTTCTTTCAATAGAAAGGGCTATTCTCAATGACAAATATAAAGGGAAACAGCCTGCACTGAGATTTACAGATACAGGCACAGGCACATGGATTAAAAAAAAACACACCAATGGATGGCCCCATAAGAATGAATGTGACATTGTGCTAGCCATGAAAAAATAAGGATAGCACAGTGTAGAACAATATGGTTGCATGCATGAACCCTTAGGCTAAAATGTAATCGATATATATATATATATATATACACACCAAATTGTAAGTGCAGGGTATATTGTGATCCCATCAGATGTTTCATATTGCCCGTAAATACACTACTCAAATACTATACATACGGTATGTTCGATAGGTGTAGGGTTGCAGAGGGGGGAAATATATTCTGGAAGTTCTTTGAGCCTGGCTTTTTGAAGCGATGTAGTGGGCTGTTGGTATAGTCCTTAGTTAGGCCTTGGTCTTCATGTCCTTCGCGAGGAAGCTGAACAGCCTGGTGCTTTGACAAGGTAATTCGCAGTACCCTTCCGTGAAGTCTCTGTCCATTCAGATGGCTCATAGCTAAATGTGCAAAAGCACAAAAACATTCCACAATTATTACAGCAATGCAGTGGGTTAAAGAATTGTTTGGCACATGCAGGCAAAAGTATCAAGTCCAGAAAACGCTAGAGAATGAAGGAGACGCACTCTAGACTTGTAATACAATAGCTACATTGAAGGGGATTTTCAAGCATATTCAGTGTACGATTACTTTGAATTACGATCCCACAGGTCCGCTGTCCTATGTGCCGTCGCTGCGCTCTGAAAACTGTCCTCCAGTCACTTATAGTGGGGACTGCACATGCGTGCTGATAGTTTAATAATGCTTAGTTGTTACTAGTAAATGTGCAGCTAGTGATATAAAATAGTCAAAGACTAGAGAGGAGCTGAAACACAAATATAGTAGGAAGTTGCATAATGCGGTCTTTACATAAAACCTAAAACCATCATGTTTTAGATGATGGTACACTGACCCCTCTACACTATTTGAGAACAGCTCGGTTTCCCTTTCTAGCAGGGTTTAGTGAAGATTAGTGAAGTCTGCGTTGCTATCCTTGCCAGCAAAAATACCAGAACCCTGATAGAAACCTGATCGACCCCCGTCAAAGACATTCAGTCAAATGGAGGCATCAGGATTCGTTGGAATGAAAATGGATCCGTCCTGCCTGTCATGGCTCTATTAATAATGGAGGGCATATAGCTGTCGTTAACAGCCTGCTAGGTAATAAAATGCTTTCTGACCAACATTACACTTCCAATTCACACTTCTTAATAAAGTGCTGGAAATAGTCATAAATACTGCTGCAGCCAGAGTTGTAAACGGTGGAGCAGGAATACAATTTATTAAAAGGTTTTACAAAAGTGCTGTAAAAAAAAAATATTAAAAAAAATAATCCACGTACATGCAATATTTGCATTATAATTTTTTACTTTTTGGACTTCTATAAACTTTTCAAAAGCAAGTTTAGTGGGAGGGCCCAGTGCCACCGGCTGCCCAAGGATTTACTACAATATACGCCAGAAGGTGAAATCTTCAGCAGCTCATAGCTGGCGTAGATTTTAATTTATAGAAACCTAGAATGTGTCGGCAGATAAGAACCATTTGGCCCATTCAGTCTGCCCAATATATCTGAATCCTATGAATAGTCCCTGGCCCTATCTTATATGAAGGATGGCCTTATGCCTATCCCATGCATGCTTAAACTCCTTCACTGTATTTGCAGCTACCACTTCTGCAGGAAGGCTATTCCATGCATCCACTACTCTCTCAGTAAAGTAATACTTCCTGATATTACTTTTAAACCTTTGCCCCTCTAATTTAAAACTGTGTCCTCTTGTAGCAGTTTTTCTTCTTTTAAATATTCTCTCCTCTTTTACCTTGTTGATTCCCTTTATGTATTTAAAAGTTTCTATCATATCCCCTCTGTCTCCTCTTTCTTCCAAGCTATACATGTTAAGGTCCTTTAATCTTTCCTGGTAAGTTTTATCCTGCAATCCATGTACCAGTTTAGTAGCTCTTCTCTGAACTCTCTCCAAAGTATCAATATCCTTCTGGAGATATGGTCTCCAGTACTGAGCACAATACTGAGAACACAGACAGCCAGAAGATGTGCCCAATATATTCGGAGCTCTGTGTCTCTTAATAAAGTTGCTGCATCTTACTCCAATGTACTTTTTACCAAGGCTTGCATATGAAACGTCTTCGGATATCTGCCTCAATATGTTTATTCATTTTCCGGTGTGCCTATCCTCTTTGAACACCACCCAAGTACAGTAAATGTTAAAAGGGGTTTTCCATGCTCCTACTATTGAGGACCTGTCCTCAGGATGGGTCATTAACATCCAATCAGTGGGCATGCGACACCATGCGCCCCCATCGATCAGCCTCTGGTGCTGGAACTTGCACTTTGAACACAACCAGAAACACAGCTCGGTTCAAAGTGTAGTAACTGTGTTGGGTTACTGCAGCTCAGCTCCCATTCGCTCGAACCCGGCATCGCCATTACACTTTGAATATAACTGTGCGTCCAGCTCTGGTCAAAGTGCCAGAGGTTGCACAGAACAGCTGATCGGTGGGGGTGCCAGGTGTCTGACCCCGACCAATTGGATGGAATAGGTCATCAATATTAGTTACCTGGAAAACCCCTTTAAGGATATATTCATAAGTGGCTTGTAAAAATCCACACAGGTGCTGCAGAACCAGAAACATTCATATCTATGGAATAGATTTTCAGGATTTTCTGCAAGAAATCTGTCACATATGAACACCCCCTAAGGAGTTATTATGAATGTCAAGTTATAAAAGACAAAAATACTGCTAACTGGGCAGTATAAGATTTAAAAAAAACTGCCTGCTTTATTTTTCTGAAAAAAAGCACAATGGTGTATTCAGACTGTGCAGTTAAAAATCACATCTGCAAAAAATTAATGCTTTTTATTCCATGCTCTGATACAGTTGGAGATTTTACAGGTGAAAACAAATTTATTTAACCTGTGGAAAAAAGCAACCACACTAAAAACCACATGCTTTTTGATGTGTCTGAATACAAACCAAAACCTAGCATTGCATCTCAGCCCCATTCAAGTACTGTGGAGCTGAGCTACAAAACCAGAGAGAGCCCATGGGCATAAGTGGGGCCATTTCTGGGGGGGAAAAAAACAAGGAAATAAACCCTTTTTCTCATGGACAACCCCTTTAAGTACTCACCAAGCTGTGCTTGAGTTGCATCTGCCATCTGCACCAATGCGTTTTCTTTTTTATTGAACAGAATCTTCACACGATGAACGTCACCATACACTCCTAAAGGATTGCAGCATTATAGTACCAATAAGCCACAGACGTACAGCCATTCATAAATTAACTATGCAGTGACTATGAGGGCTACAAACCGATTTTCTTGGTAACCACATTTCAGTTAAACTCTCAATAGTACCTTAAGGTCCTTACTAAATATATGAGGAACCTGCTGAAACAGAAATGACCTAGTAGAACCTCATTGATGAAATCAATCCTATTAGAACCAGGGGTTATCCGTTATTTCCAATTCACACTACTTATCTATGAAAGAAGATCCTGGTTCTTGGACAACCTATAGCTACAGTAGGCTTTAGGCTTGGTTCATATCTGTGATCCATCGCATGAAAGGAAAACCTTGTCAGTCCTATGATGGACACCAACAAAGCCCAGCAAACCCCACTGATTTATAACTGGGTCTCTCAGATTTCTTAATGATTTTCATGGAATTTACGAAAGAGTCTTCTAATGGAAAAGCAGATGTGAACTTGACATTAACTCGGTATGGGTCTGGGATGTTGCCTACCATATGAACTTTTTGAGTAAATAACAGAAATATGGTAAGTCTTTATATCCGAGTTTGCTCTCTGTATTCAGTGTTTGTGAAGTAAAAGTAAAAATATCTGAATGGTTCTTCGACAAAGAGATAAAATTGCTTACCGAACAGGATAAATAGGGCATGGGGTAAGATAACCTGTTAAAAAATTTAGATGCAGTTTAGCAAAAGAGGTAATACAGTACAATGCTACAATTACTAAATAGGAAGCAAAAACCCTAAAACACCCAACCTTTTCTGAAGGGTACTGAATTTAAAGGGACTGTCAACAAATGCAACCTCTGTCCATCACTAGTGTATATGGACATCACAGAGGGGAGTCATCCCCTTTAAAGAGACAGAGCAGAGTGCTACAAGCTTTTACTTACAAAATACACTCTGCTTCTAGCACTGCTCTCAGGGTATGTCTACTGGTAGAGAGGGGAGTATGACTACCAACATTCTGCCTTGAAGGGTTACTACTAATATATTTTTATTACATAAAATGAATGTCAAGAATGTCTTGAAGGAGTAAATTAAGCCGGATTACAATGTCATGGGTCAGCTGTACCCGACCTACATTGATACCAAGTGCCAGCAATATTGTGGTCTTGCAAAGATCATATCTAGAAGTGCTACACTGACAATTAGCAGACTACAGTTCCTGGCGACATGGAGAAGGTCAGGTCACAATACACTATGTCTAATAAAACCGTGAAGCCTGTGATCTCGGTCACCTTTTGTTTTCAATAGGACGCTGATGCCATTGTTGCTTTATTGTCCCCCAATACATTTTCTGCACCTTACGTTTCTCATAATGATCTATCCATCTCATCTCTCTCACGCACACACACACACACACACACCTCTCGCTCTCCCACACAGTGCCCTCTCCCTCCCACTGCTCTCTCTGAGGATAGCTCTCTTTCATAGGTCTGTCATATCGCTCTCTAATCTCCGTCTATCTTTCCCACATCTCTCTAATATTTCCCTCTAAAATCTCCTTCTCTCTAATATCTTTTCATATCCATCTCTGATATCCACCCATTTCATATACATCTATATAATACACACACTGATCAGCTTCATCTCTCCCTAATATACAGCCAGTAAATTTATAACAAATGTCTAACTTACATCAGGATTTAGATTACTGACTAACAAAACAGAGTGTCCTGGAATGCCAGTCATGCCAGGTATTGCCATACGTCCAGTGATAGCAAGAGGTCCAAGGGCTCCTGGTACACTTGAGACTGACAGTCCTTAAACAGGGAAAAAACAGAGGAATTAAAATTCAATCTGGTACTTAAAGCAGACATCCTGAATTACAAAAAAATAACTAAAAACTTTATTTTGTTTTTCCAGACACATCACCGCTTTTGTCCATTGGTCTTGTCTGCTACTGCGGCTAAACCTTGTTAACTTGAACTGCAATACCAGACCCAACCCATGAACAAGAATGGCCCTATTTCTAGAAGATCAAGCAAACCTTTTTTTATTATCCCATTTTTAAGAGTCCACTTTACCATTTTATAAGTACAAAAAAAAAACAAAAAACATTCACACACAAAGCAAAAGTGATAGAGTACAATAGATCCGCAGCCACATAAAAACTCACTGCATCATAAATCAGTGTGATGCAGTAGGTTCTGCTCAGATGAGCCGCTGTCGGCCCGGAAGATGCAGGTGACACACGGGCCATGTTTTTCAGACTGCACAAGGTCGTGTACATGCAGTCTTATACATATTGTAAGGAATTATTCCACATATAACAGCTGATAAAAATTCCATTCAAAATCAGCAAGAAGTGACAGCACCCAAAAGACTTAAACGGGTTGTGTCACAAAACATATTCTACATTTTTCATATGACCTTCAGAATGCCTTATATCAGATCATCAACATTCATCTGTCACATTTCATGGTACAGTACACCTACCTGCCTGAGGGAAGCCAATAGTGGGTGCAAATCCAGCAGCTCCTGCATAAGGTGAGGAAATTATACCTGGAGCACCTGAACAGAAAGAAAAATATATATATATATATATATATTGTCAAGAGGGAGAGAGGGTTATGTTCCTTATCTACAAAACCTCCATCACAGGAAAAAAATGGCCACAGCAGGTTCTTTTTCAAACATTGAAATAAATAGCACTGAATACAATCTAGAGGGCGGGTCACCTCTCTTAAAGGGGCTGTCCAGTGAAAAAAATATGTTTTGCAATACCAGATCTTGCCTGAGTACCGGTATACATTTTTCTAAACTATCTACCTTGATTAAAAATTCCAGAATTCTCCATCACATTTAGCCTTCTTTCTGGGAGGGAAGTTCTGTAGTTTTATCTGTCTCAACATAGATTTAGAGATTGTGAGCTTCACTGTGAGACAGGGATTAAAATGTCTGTAAAGCGCTACAGAATATGTTAGTACTAGATAAGTAAGTAAAATAAAATCAAAAACAGATGAAACTGCTCCACCTCCCTTCTGTGTTGAGATGTCAGGAGCTCATTTGACTGAAGGGGTTTGGCTGTCCTCTGGCCAGTGTCCCAGCCACTCTACTTTGGGCCAGCCCTCTCTATGCCACTAGCCTTGCACCACCCTCTCCCCATCTGCTTCCAATACATCTTCCTGAGTCTTCACTGATGCATCTCTCACAACTCTTTGCACTGACCAGTGAGGACACAGAAAAAAGTATGGAGGAGAGAGTGATGCATTACTTTGTTTGGCTGAGAGAGGAGGATCATACTACCAGACTCAGAGCATAAAGTTTTACTGCTACAGTAAGAAACGTTATTAGCACAGACAATTGCCAAATTGCAGATAGTGTGTGTAGTATGAGTATCTGCGGGAATGCTGTAAACGGTTTGTAGCCTTGTACTGCCCCTAGTGGAGAATGGTGGAGAGAATGATGATGCTGAGGGGGCTGCTCAAGTGAGCTGGTACATGAAGCAGATGCGGAGGGGGCAGTAGTAAGCTTACGGGAAGAATAACACTGAGGGGCTGGGCCAAAGGAAAGTGGCTGGGGCACTGGCCAGAAGGCAGCCAAATCCCTTCAGTCACATTAGGGGGAGCAGTTTCCTTTGTGCCGACACAGACAAAATTATAGAACTTCTGGACCAAAAAAGAAGTGGATGGGTAAAATGATGGAAAACTTTTTAATGGCGGGATTTCTGAAAAATGAATATTTTTTGAAAAGTAATTTGCCCAAAAATTTTTGTTACATAGTTAATACGGTTAAAAAAAAGACATGAGTCCATCAAGTTCAACCAAGGGAATGGTGGGGACGCGAATCACAGAAAGAAGTGAGACTCAGATTTTTACACATTTTCATAAGCATTAATGTCATTTACTTTTAAAAATTGATCTAAACCCTTTTTAAAACTGTCCACTGTTCCTGCTGTGACCACATCCTGAGGAAGTCTATTCCACAGATTCACAGCTCTTACAGTAAAGAAGTTTTGACGCTTCTGGATATGAACTTTTTCTTCTCCAGTCGGAGGCAGTGCCCCCTTGTCTTTCAGGGCATTTTGCATGGAACAGTTTTTCACCTTAATTTTGGCCCTTTTATATATTTGTATAGGTTAATCATGTCCCCCCGTACAATTCTCTTCCCAAGACTAAATAAATTTTATTCTTTAATTACATCACCTTGCAAACACAAATGACTGGTCCTAAACTCTGATCTATAACTCCACAAGCTTCCAACTTGTTTACACCACATCAACCCTCATATGACCCAACTCTCTCATGATTGCTGTAATAAGAAGAACATTCCAATTTTTAACACCAAAATTGAGCCAATTGGAAGTGCATACAGGGCAGGGTTGTATCTCTGTAGGCCTCTAAGTTCATTAACAGGTATACACAGTCTTTTTATTTGGATTCCCTATGAGTAAGACATAATCTAAAAAAAATGTGGAATGCTGCTTGGGATGCTATATCACAGGAGGTAATAACTTACAAGCATTGCCTTTAGAGGAGAGTAACTCAATAATATAGTACTGTATGCAGCACTACACATTGAATTGCCTATGGCACCACCATATGGTGCCACAGCAACTAGATATTCCTACTTACAGTCTTAAAGGGAACCTGTCATCAACTTTATGCTGACCTCACTGGGGGCAGCATAAAATAGTGACAAAAATGCTGATTTCAGCGGTGTGTCACTCATGAGCTAAATGTAAGTGGTTGCCGAGAACCAGCATCATAATCATTGCAGCCCAGGCCTTGAGAAGAGTCAAATCTACCTGAGAAGAGTCATGGTTATTCATAATCTCCTGCTCTCCCCGCCGACCTGATGATTGGCAGTTCTCTCCTAAAGAGAAAGCGAGAAAACTAGGTAGAAGACTGTCAGTCATCAGCAGGTGGGCAGGGAGAGCAGGAATATATGAATAACCATGACTCTTCTCAGGTGGCCGTGACTCTTTTCCAGGCCCAGTCTGCAATGATTGTGATGTTGGTTCTCGGCAACCACTTAGTTTTAACTTATAAATGATAGACCGATGAAATCAACTCGCCTGTCTCTACTTTATACTACCGTTAGTATGGGCAGCATAAAGTTGATGACATGTTCCCTTTAATGTGCATGTGGCCTTTAAATAATAAAAAGAAAATCAAAGATGCCAAGCTACAAGGAAGGGAGCACTGATGCTGTCCTGACAGTAAAGAAACATGAGTTGTTTAAGTAGTGAAATCAAAAAACTTCCCTGGAAAGCAGAATGATAAATGAATGATGGAATCATCACAATTGTGCAGCTGTAGGACATAAGGGACTAAAGAAAGTCTAAATGAAAATCTGCATTATAATGAACGATGGTACATAAAATATCATGAATTAATGTAAGATGTGGCAGTATGACACATTCACAATGGGATAATTTAAACCTGGCAAGATTCATCAGTACAGAAGAGCAAAACACACTGCATTAAAGATGTGAGAATGGCTACGGTAAGTTAAGACTGTGGCATCTTAATAACTATACATGGAAAGAGAAAAGCCGTATGAAGACCAAGGGGCTTCTCTCACTCCAGTGATGACTGACATGCTTATAGTCATTCCTGTGACAAGAAAATTGTAAGCATGCAAAAAAACTGGAAGACTGCAGAATCTTCAGAAAAACTACAGTAAACCTTAGTGATGAATACTAATAAGAACATAGAGTACACACCAGCATAATCATGGGAGGATATTAAAGGGCTAAAAAAAAGTCCAGAGCCTGACAAACAAGTAATAACTAGGACACATTTAGCAATAAACTCTCTAATACTGCACATATATTTGCACTTAAAATGGTTGTCAGGGATTTAAAATTTGGCTACCTGCAGGGTATGTGATAGAAGATTCGCTAACTTGTAGTGATGACATGCTGTACATGCATGTGATAGCTGCAGCAACAGTACCCTTAGCAGTCATATGCCGTACAGCCAATCATCCCCACTGAGGCCAGTCATTGCCTGCAATGGTTACACAGCACGGAAATGGACTCCCACTGTTGTCAATGGGAGGCTGCAGTTTATTGCTGTGATTGCGCCTAGAAAGGACTTAAAAAGGTACTTGCAATAAATTGAAAAACAATGGGAGGCGGATTCTTTATGCCCGCCCGGCAGTTTCTGGCATGGAATCTGCGCCAAATTCAGCTAACAAAACAATGTGCGAACAGCCCTCAAAATTGCTTTATATTTTTGTCTGCTATGGTCCACCAGTTATTTTAACACCGGGAAACTGCGTCACGTCTAGGGCTCCAGACAAGCAGGGAATGAGTAATGCAAGGAATTTTTATTACTGCTATTTTTAAGTTGTGTGTGCAAACAAAATACAACCCCAAATGCAAAAAAGTACTGTAAATACCCATACCCATATTTTATTCGCAATAGATCATAGAACACATATTAGATGCTGGAAGTTAGACATTTTACCGTTTCATGAAAAAGGTAACTCCTTTAGAACCTGATGGCAGCAACACATCTAATAAAAGTTGGGACAAGGCCATGTCTTCCAATGTGTAGCATACCCTCTTCTTTTAACAACAGTCTGAAAACGTCTGGGAAGTGAGGAGACCAATTGCTGGAGTTTTGGGAGAGAAATGTTGTCCCATTCTTGCTGTAGGATTCAAGCTTCTCAACAGTCCTGGGTCTTCTTCTTTGAAAACACTGCACTCAGACTCTTCTTCTGTGAAACCATGCTCTTGTGATAGATGCAGTATGTGGTTTAGCATTGTCTTGCTGAAATATGCAAAGCCTTCCCTGAAAGAGATATCTGGATAGGAGAATATGTTGTCCTAAAACCTCTATATACTCTCCAGCATTGATAGTGCTTTAACAGATGTTTGAACTGCCCAAGCCATAGGCACTAATACACCCCTTTACCATCAGGAGATGCAGGCTTTGAAACTATGTGCTAATAAGCTGGATGGCCCCCTTCCTCTTCAGTCTGTAGGACATGGCGCCCGTGGTTTCCAAACAGAAAATTAAAATTTTGATTCATATGACCATATAACAGTTTTCCATTTTGCCTCCATTTTAAATGAGCTTTGGCTCAGAGAAGAGAGTGGCGTTTCTGGATTGTGTTGACATAAGGCTTTGCATGATACAGTTTTAACTTGCATTTGTGGATTACACTGTGTATTTTCCGGTACAGAACAGAATCACGCCTGTTTCTAATGCAGTGCCGCCTGAGGGCCTGTTGACTACAAGCATCCAATATTGACCTTCGGCCTTGTTCCTTGTGCACATTGGTTTCTCCAGATTCTCTGAATCTTTTGATGTTATTATGTACTGTAGATGGGGGATATGCAAAGTCTTTACAATTTTACATTGAGGAACATTTTTCTGAAATTGTACCATAATTTTTAGATGCAGGTTTTTGGAGATTGATGAATCTCTGCCCATCTTTGGTCCTGAGTGTCTCTGCCTCTCTAGCATGCTCTTGTTATACCCAGCCATGCGACTTGCTAGCAGATTGCTCTCGCAGCTGTTTTTATTATTTTTATTAGTACCACTTACTTTTACAGTCTTTTGTTGCCCCGTCTCAACTTTTTTGCCATCAAGTTCTAAATGAGTTAATTTTTTCATGAAATAGTAAAATGTGATCTAAGATCTATTGCAAATAAAATATGGGTCTACGAACTTTCTGTTCTTATTTACATTTTACACAGTGTCCCAACTTTTTTGGAATTGGGGTTGGGGACACCTTATATTTTGTTTGAGGGCAATAAGTCCCCATGGATCTGTAGTTTTTGAGATCTGTTGTACTCATTTAGCCATAGTTCCCAGAGAACCTCTTCACATGCTGAGTCACACACAGCACATTAGCTTCAATGTTCTATTCTTCCACTTCTACTCATTTTTACATTTTAGATAGTACTTTGTCATTTTACAGCACTAAAACGAGTGCCATTATCAGGGCTAAAAATATAATTTCAGGGGAATAGAAATGTATAAAATATTTTCTTCAGTTACCGTGCCCTGTTATATATATAGTATTTATTTGGACAAAAATGAATTACACAGGGAACAGCAAAGAAAATATTTGAAATGAATTTTTTTTTACATTTCGATCCATAGATTTAAGAGATCCTCCTGTGAAAACAGTTGCCAAAACAATTGCTAGGAGAATGTTACCTGCCTGACTGCATTGTAACTGTAGAGTTTGGTGAAGGAGGGATAATGCTATAGCGTTCTTTCTGAGGGGTTGGACTAGGCCTCACTGAAGTTTATGTATGCTTTCAAACCCATCAAACACCTATGGAATGAACTAGAACGGAGATTGTGAACCAGGCCCGTTCCTCCAACATCAGTGTCTGATCTCACAAATTCTCTTTTGAATGAATAAGACCAAGGAGATTGTCGTGGATTTTAGCAGAACAAATGGACAATATGCTCCTCTGACCATCAATGGGGCTGTTGTTGAGAAGGTAAGTAGTACCAAGTTTTTGGGTGTGCACATTTCAGAGGATCTGTCTTGGGGTGAGAATAAAATGGCCTTGGCTAATAAGGCTCATCAACACCTTTATTTTCTTTGTAAGTTAAGAAGAGCCAGTGTCCCAACCCACAATTATGTGCACATTCTACAGAGGTGCTACTGACCGAAGTCTAAGTGGTATTAAGGTGTGGTACAGGGCCTGTACCGCGTCTTGTCGCAAGACCCTTCAGCGCATTGTAAGAACATTATATAAGCTCATGCAGATACAGCAACACCTGCCTTACTCGTAAGGCCATTAGCATAGCCAGGGACCCGGTTCACCCGTTATATTGCTTCTTCAGCTTGTTGCCATCAGGGAGGAGACTAAGGAGTCTTCGGGCTAGAACTAGCAGATTAAGGGATCTCTCTGTCCAACAGGCTATTAGAATGGTAAATTCTTTATCTGTTTTACCTGCTTTCAAACCAACTTAGAATCAGGATATTGTACATATATTGATACTGGATTTATTTTATTTTTATTGGATTGCACTATTAATTATTGGTTAATCATTTTTAAGGCATTTATATTACCAAACAGTATACTTAAAAAAACAGACTAGAAGAAATATTTACAATGGGAAACTAAGGTCCTTTTCAACTTATAAACAGCTCTGAATGATAATTTGTGTTAAGAATTTTAAAGCCTAGTTACAGCAGGAAACTAATGATATGTCATTGGGAAAATAGCGGCTGAGAGGGAATAAATGGCCCCCCTGGCAACTCTGCTTTCTTTTTATATTTTATTATGATTTCTTGCTCTCGTTCTGGGATACTCTGAACAGTTGGCATTTATTACTTGTACAGCTGAATAAAATGTGAAAACAAGTCATATATTACTTCAAACCCTATTGCACAGGGGCATAACTAATAAAACAAAAATAAAAACCCCGAAGTGAACACTCTCTGTTCACAGCATGGAATAAAAAAAAATTATAATAATTGACGAGGGCCAGCTCTGCTACTTTCCAACAGTCCCATAACTGTGAATGGAGAGGTGGCTACATTCAAGCAGTGCGCTCTACATACACCTCTATAGGATTTCCGAAAACAGCCGAGCACGGAAGCGGTTTTCGGAAGCCCCACAGCAATGAATGGAGAGCATGCCGTGTATGTGCAGTGTGCTCACCCTCATTTCCAGGGCCCCATTCTGGAGATAAGAGAAAGTCCTACAGGTGGTCTGACATTAATAGCATACCATATAGAGATATGCCATCAATGTCCCAGATGGTCGAACCCCATGAATCTTTTAATAGGTGCCACTCAGCAGTGACAGCACCCCAAAACAGCACTTTACTCCACTTCTTTTAACTTACACTGTCTTCTTTCACTCAATATTGTTTTTGGTGCTGTAACAGGTAAAGAATGTCATAGCGCTAACTAGTGCCATGACGTTCTTTACTAGTGCCAGGGAAGTGGGGAACAAAAAGTTCTCCTCTTGAATCCTGACTGCCACGGGTGGCAGCCCCTGTATTAACCCCATAAAGATTTGGCCCATTTTTATTTTTACATTTTTGATTTTTCCTACCCACTTTCCAATAACCATAGCTTTTTTGTTCACATAGCCATATGAGGTCTTATTTTTTGCGGGACAAGATGCATGTTTTTAATGCCATTTAATTTACCATGTCTTGAATTGGAAAGCGGGAAAAAAAATAATCTTTGTGGGGTAAAATAAAAAATAAAATAAAAAAACAATTCAGCCAAGGTTTTTGAGGTTTTGACATCCCGGCGTTTACTGCGCGCTAACAATGACAATGACACCTTATTCTGCGGATCAATACAATTGTGGCAATACCAAACTTGTATAGTTTTTATTTTAATTACTTTTAAAAAAAATTCCAACATTTTCTTTGCATCGTCATATTCTGACAGCCATAACCTTTTTATATTTCAGAGTTGTATGAAGGCTTGTTTTTTGAATAACGAACTGTAGTTTTTATTGGTCCTATTTTTGTGGTATGTATGACTTTTTGATCACTGTTATTCAATTTTTGGGGGGAGACCAGATCACAAAAATAAAAATGGCGAAGCGCATGTTTTTCATTTTTTTTTCCCATTACGGCTTTCATGGCACAGGAATTTTTTTAATATATTGTAATAGCTCAGACATTTTCAGCTGCAGCAATACCTAATATGTTTGTTTTGTATTGTTTACATATTTTTATATGCACGATTGGGAAAAGGGGGCGATTTAAACTTTTAATATTTTGTGTTTTGTTTTTACTATTTACTTAATAACTATTAGCACTAAAATCAGGGTGAACAGGATTCTTACACGGTCTCTGCGTTGTGCTTTGTGCACAGCGCAGCAGGCAGCTTACCGTTGCAGCCCTGGAAGGCTTCAGCAGTATGGAGCGGGCTCACCTTTAAGGGGTTAAAGGGAATCTATCACCAGCGACTTCCCTATTAAACTCTTTGTATAGACACATGGCTGTGGTTCACCGGATTAAAATGCTGTTTTTCTTTTGTTCATCCGCAACTCCGTTCCCGAGTTATGATACATTTTCTTAATATGCAAATTAGGCCTTTGGTACAATTAGGGTGTCACCGCTGCTCTTGTTGTAGCTAGGCTCTACTCATTTCTGTGGCCAGCCCCTCCCTCGCTGCTTTGATTGACAGGGCCAGGCAGGGAGGGAATGGCCACAGAAAGGAGTGGAGCTTGAGTGCAACAAGAGCAACGGTGACACCCTCATTGCTCGAAATAAATCTAGGAGGGCAATTGGAGTAATGTATTTTGGACATCTCTGGATCCATGCAAGGGCTGGTTCTAGGTTTGTTCAAAATACATTGTCATGCAATATACGGGGTGTCGTTTCATTTCTTTTACATTAATGGGATAACGTCTTTAATTTGTAGCATACTGGTGGAAGGAAACCTCACGAACAGGTTAAAGAAATATAAAAAGTCCGAAGGAAATCAATCAGATAATGGCTCTCATTTTATTCTAACAGTATATCAAACTGAATTGTCTAAATCTAATGTGGAATGAGACTAAAGGTTGTATCAAACAATTGCTGCAGGCCAGAATGTAATGGAAAACGTTATGATTAAAAGGACTACTCCGGTCAAAAATTAAAAGTAATTTATATGTGTGTTCCCTACTTTTACATTGTTCAGGCTTCCTGCTCCATTTTATTTCCTGGTACTACATATATTCCACATTACAGCATCAAATGGTTGCTATCTCCATGACTCCAATGCCAGAAACGGAGTCAGCTGTATAGCCATTATGACTCAGTACATACATGTGAGTATGAAAGAAAATGCATGTAAAAAAAAAAAAAGTGAACTGGAGTTAGAAAAGATGCGTCAAGGACCCTGGGAGACACAGCCCTGAGGTAATTTTACATCTTAACTTTATCCAGGCTTCATCATCACTGGTGTCCTGTTAATATCCCGCAGGGGAGTAGTCATCATTGTACAATTAGGTGATGCTGTATGCGTATATGCTCAGTCACTAAAGTGGCTCAGGACAGCACAGGCATCAGCTTTGGCCTAGTAGGGGACCTCTGTGATGGCACCATTTAGGTGAATGAAACTTTGGAGGCATGTATTGCTCCATGGCTCTGACCAAAAGGATTACCTTTTAGTTCCTGGGAAGTGTACCTTGGTAGTAGTCATGTAACGTTTCATACATTATAATAGTAGCTATGTGATATTTCCAGAATTGACAACACAAAACATATTTTATATGAGCTTATAAGGGGTTAGGAAGAGGTTGGAACTCTTTAAGATTATGCTAAACCATGAAGAACCTACCAAAAGCAGCTGCCATTGTGGCATCAAGGGATGGCTGTCCATCTCCACTAGGGAGGTCAAGGCGGGTGAAGTCTCGACTCTTATCATTGTTGTATTTGACATTAAGGCTTGTCAGTTTGGAGTATTCGACACGCAGTGTGCAGCAGGCATTGTAAATATTCTGCCCATCTAAAGCCTAGAAAAAGACAAGAAGCAGAATAAAATTTGCCCCTTCAATTAAATAAAGACACACAGGAAGAACACAGATTTTATTTGACAAACTGCTGGTAAACATGTACTTTAGGTTACCCAATAATCTTTCTAATATTTTATATACCACATGTAAATCCATCTTGTGACTAACTGTTAGATAAGGGTCCATTCTCACGTCCATATGAACGGGTCCGGATCCGTTCCGCTATTTTTTGGAACAGTGCTGCTGACCCATTCAATTTTCAATGAGTGTGCTGTCCGCATCCGCACTTCCGTTCCGCAGCCCCGCAAAAAAAATAGAGCATGTACTATTCTTGTCCGCAGACACGGACAAGAAAAGGCAATTCTATTGGGGCGCCGGCCATGTGCGGTCCGGTGTTTTGCGGATCCACAATTTGCGGACCGCAAAACACTTGGACGTGTGAATGGACCCTAACTCAGTGCAGCACTCATCTAACTAGGATACCGATCCTGGATTTATGCAATAAGTGTGGGAATCTGGTATTGTTACTGGTAATGGTAGTGCATATTCACACGCGCCTTCAGCAGTTAGAAGTACAAAAAATCTGTAGAATTGGTAAACTGCTGCTTCATGTGGCATATATGAGAAGACAATATCGCAGAAATTAATCTGCACGTCATATTTTTGGCCTAATTAGTGTAGGGTCCAGCATGGCACAGTAGCAGCAAAACGACATGCAACGTTGTACGGTCTTCAAACTGACTGTTTCACAGTCAATTGATTGCTGATTGGTAGAGAATCATCCTTCAACAGTCAATTAAAGGCTGATTCAAAAACAGTGCTTAGTCCAGGAGACATGGCCCGTGTGTCAAGACAGACTACAGCTCCTCTGACCCAAACAGAGTGTATTATAATTCACTATGATGCAGTCAGCTGCTATCTGATTGCGGGTCTGTTGTACTGTACTCGCATGATGATGTCCGTACAGTTCAGATAGGAACTCACTGCATCATAAATCAGTATGATGCATCAGTTCGGGTCAGGGGAGCCATGATCGGTTTGGGAGATTCAGTCGACACACGGGCTATGTTTCCCGGACCAAGCTTGGTCATGCGAATCAGTCCTAACGGTGGATTTTCAGTTTAAAAAGTGAGCAAGTTAGTTTTTGCCCTAACTTTTGGACAAATTTCTGCACTAAAATACCACACTCACTGAGCATTCATTGACTTACGACCTGCTCCTCTGTTACTCCACCAGGCAGTAGGGTTAAGCGAACCTGTGGAAATTCGGGTTCGCCCGAACTTGACCCCGAACCCCATTGAAGTCAATAGGGACCTGAAATTCACTTTATTATTTTCATTATAACATTGTTTTTTTTTTTTTTTTAAACCCTAAATGGCCACATTGTTTTGCATTCTGTCTTAACAATGCTATTATTTTCCGAAATAACCATGTTATAATGGAAAACAATGAAATCACCCAAACACGGAACCCAAACTTCAGTGAAAAAGTCTGGGTTTAGGTCCGGGTACCTAAACTTGCAAAGTTCGGTACGAACTCGAACTTTGCAGTTCGGGTTCGCTCATCCCTACCAGGCAGCTTTCCTTGCAATACTCAGACTATGAGATGGACTTAGCTGTACGCAGTGTATGTAGATATCCTTTAAGCAAATTCTTTAAAACCTTTTTATGTCTTCTTTTTTACTACATCACATATGGATGTGTGATTTAGTTCCTACTTGTGTTCCATATTATCTCTTACATATTAAAGCGTGGTTCAGACGCAAGCAGGGCTGAGGTGTTAGGAACTTCCGTGAAGTTCTTTCATACAAGTCACACTGTGGTTAAATAGTGACACTTGGACAACCCCCACTAATGAATTTCTAGGTACCTTTATCCTCAGGCTGGGGTTCAAAAGAAGAATGAGGGCAAAACACCATAAGAAGGAAGCAGCACATTAAAAACCTTAGGACAATCAGAAATGGACCCATGTGTTTTCCAGCAGGCTTTACTACGAGTGGAATTTTTTACTAGTAAAAAACAATTTTGGCCTAATTACCGCCAGATGGGAAGGTGCCAGCAGCTAAAGCTCATCAGATAGACATTTTCCCATTTGAAACCTTTCTTAATAGTTTTGCGCCAGGGTTCACACAGCACCTTTTTGATACTGTGCCATTTTAATGCAAGGAATTTCTGATTATTACTATTTATCATTAAAGCACCATTTATTCCGGGGCTCCATACATATGAAAACACGTCATACAAAAACAAGTACAATAAGCACAAACAAGACGAGTTACAAACTGGCACAGAAAGAGAGAGAAACCTGTCCACAAGGGCTTACAATCTACAAGGGATGAGACAAGAACACAGTACATGAAAACAGAAGCTGCTCATATGGCGGTATAGTGGCAGCAGGGTTACTGTAGGTTGTAGGTTTGTCTAAAGAGGTGAGTTTTCAGGTTACTTTTTGTAAAGTTTTCCATGGTTATATTTTACGTTGTTTCGTTTTTAGATCTCGGTAGTCCAAATGGCTTTTAATGGTGAAGAACAGAATGTTTTATAAAACTGCACAAAAAAAGGGCACAAACAAAAATGCATTGTGTGTTGAGAACTTTAAATTCTTATAATGACTACCAGCAAACATCTGCCCGCTGCATCTCTAGCAGCTGAAGAAGACAAGGATAAAAAAAACCTGTCATTAATACGCTGTGAAAACCTTAACCCCTTCAAGACCAAGCTAGTTTTCACCTTAAGGACCAGGCCATTTTTAGCAAATCTGACATGTCACTTTATGTGGTGATAACTTTAAAACGCTTTTACTTATCCAGGCCATTCTGAGACTGTTTTCTCATCACATTTTATACTTCATGACCATGGTAAAATTGAGTCAAAAAATTAATATTTTCATTTATAAAAAAAATACCAAATTTACAAAAAAAAATATATGAAAATTCACATTTGCAAATATCAATTTCTCTACTTTTATAATAGACAGTAATACCTCTAAAAATAGTTATTACTTTACATTTCCCATATGTCTACTTCATGTTTGGATCATTTTGTTAATGCCATTTTATTTTTTGGGGACGTTAGAAGGCTTTGAAGTTTAGAAGCAAATCTTGAAATTTTTCAGAAAATTTCCAAAACCCACTTTTTAAGGACCAGTTCAGGTCTGAAGTCACTTTGTGAGGCTTACATAATAGAAACCACCCAAAAATGACCCCATTTTAGAAACTAAACCCCTCAAGGTATTCAAAACTTATTTTACAAACTTTGTTAACCCTTCAGGTGTTCCACAAGAATTAACGGAAAAATGGAGATGAAATTTCAGAATTTTGTTTTTTTGGCAGATTTTCCATTTTAATTCATTTTTTCCAGTAACAAAGCAAGAGTTAACAGCCAAACAAAACCCAATATTTGATTACCCCGATTCTGTAGATTACAGAAACACCCCATTTGTGATCGTAAACTGGTGTACGGGCACACGGTAGGGCATAGAAGGAAAGGAATGCCATATGGTTTTTGGAGGGCCATGTCAAATTTGAAGGCCCCCTGATGCACCCCTAGAGTAGAAACTCCAAAAAATGACCCCATTTTGGAAACTACGGGATAAGGTGGCAGTTTTGTTGGTACTATTTTAGGGTACATATGATTTTGGGTTGCTTCATATTACACTTTTTTTGGCACCATTTAAATTTTTTGTTATTTACAATGTTCATCTGACAGGTTAGATCATGTAGTATTTTTATAGAACAGATTGTTACAGATGCGACAATACCAAATATGACTAATGACTTTTTAGTGTCTCCATATTCTGAAAGCTATATTTCTTTTTTGGGCGACTGTCTTATGTAGGGTCTCATTTTTTGCGGGATGAGATGACGGTTTTATTGGTACAAATTTGGAGTGTGTATGACTTTTTGATCGCTTGGTATTAAACTTTTTGTGATGTAAGGTGACAAAAAATGGCTTCTTTTACACTTTTTTTTTTTACGGTGTTCACCTGCAGGTTGTTACAGATGTGGCAATGCCTAATATGCTGCCCTATCTGAGTGATACTGCTTAAAATTAGGGGTCGTTGTCTTACAGTCAGTACACAGCAGCTTCCACACGAGCCAAGCACTGGCATATACTCAGTACAAGCTCAGAATTCCCAATATTCATCAGTTCTTTGCTCTTTCCGACGCTAACCGGCAGGTTCCTTTATATATACAGTATAGAAAGAGAGCAGTTAGCCATCCTTGAATATTGGTGCTCATCACTATGCCAAGTGGACTTCAGCATTCTGATCATGCTGGAGCTGCTAAATAGTGATTTTAAAGAAGAAAATGTTTTTCTCTAACCTGTTAGAAAGGTACATGATGAAAACTGTAGTGAGGGTAATCTTCTTTCCAGTGACTGTATTTGTGAGCTATAACCTTCCTTCTGATCCTCAGCTGTGTCATGTGACCAACTCTCTGATCTCCAACTGACAAATGACAGGAAGTCAGTTACTTCTCTATTGATTCCTATGAGACGGACATTGAGTCTCCCATAGGAATACATAGAGAAGCTGATTATGTGTTTTTTGGATAGTCAGAGTGTTGGTTACATGACACAGCTGAGGATCAGAAGGGAGGCTATAACTCACAAATACAGTCACCGGTAATTGGATTACCTTCACTACAGTTTACATGATGTAAGTGGGAGTGCTTCTTTAAGAAAACGACTGGGCCAATATATATCCTCCTTTTTGCATGTTAAAATAATCTAAACAGAGAAGTAAATGTAGGTATCACACTATAATGTGTGGCAAAATGTGCAACATAAAATACTCACATCCACTTTGCAGAGAGCAGTAAGACCACACAAAGTTCACATGCCACACAATAATAGATTGATCTCCAGAAGATAAAAGACTATCACGCCAGATAAAAACCAACCAATAGTAAGATGAATGATAGATTTGTGAAGACACTTGCTCGCTTGATAGACAACCAGTTCTGCAAAAGCTCTTTCAGGTGGATAAATTTCCCCCCCCATTGTTGGCACAAGCTCAGCCACTTATCTCTATTTTGCAAAATAGGTCAGTCATTGTAGAGCTGGGTCCAAGAACATTTCAGACTCATTCATTACTGAAGGTCTTTGTTTATCAGGCGCATTTACACAAAGCAGCTTTGTAACTCGATAATGCACAGCATAAGACTGCCAAATTTTAGGAATCCCTATAAAACATGCAGAAAGAATATTTTTTCTCTTCCCTGTCTCCTGTAATAAGTGTGCGTCATGTGCCGTTCTTACCACTTTGGCGTGATGTGCGTTCATTGGATCAGCATACTGAAGCAGAGCCTGGAACTGGTTGTTCTTTGTGAATGTGATGATCTTTAGTACTGTTCCAAACTTGGAAAAGATCTGTGACACAGGCAAGAAATGAGATGTCTCAAAGATGTCTTAAAGATTCCTCCTACTTATCAAGCGTGATGTGAACGTGTTCTTCCAAAGATTTCAATGTGATAATAGGGAGAAGAGTGAAGACATTAGAATAATGTATTGCCCTAAACACAGTCCCCCTTCAGCTATAGGTCTTGGGATTAATTAAAAGCATGGAGCATTGGGCAAAGTATAATGTACTACGTATGCAGCATACATTATACATTGAAAAATCTATTCCTGGAAACTATACTGCTACTGGCATACTATTGTACTAATGCAATGAAGACTCTGAAAATGCAATTAAAGGGGTATTACCATCTCAGCAATTCATGTCAGTATGCGTTGCTATGGAAACAGCCGAGTGGGCTGTGTTACAGTGTTTCCATAGCACCCCATTCAGTTCTAGGGGAGATATGGAAACAGTGTAGCACAGGCCGCTTGGCTGTTTTCATAACAACGGCCACTTCTGGCCTCTGCGTATGACAGGTATTCGGATCTCAGCCATGAATGGATAAGATAAGAATGTGTGTGTAATACAAGTGAAATATAAAGTCATATCAGGCGAACAGATTGGTCTGTTTGCAGACATTGCATAAAAGTAGAAATATGGTGGAACTTCAGTTCAAATGTCCCACTGCTTCAATCTGGAGAAAATGTACTTTGAATACATATCCAAAGAGCCTGTCCCATCTCCATACATGTCTGTCTTAGGAACTTCTTGAATTCCCCAACAATTCTGGAACATCTATTCTTATGTCTCTATGTTGTGCCATTCCTTTATTATTCCTTCAAGAAGTTATGTATTAAAGGGGTTTTCTGAGATTTTTATACTGATGGCCAATCCTCAGAATAGGTCATCCGTATCTGATCTGTGACCCCCGCCAATCAGCTGTTTAAGAAGGCCCGGGCATTTCTGCGAGCGCCGCGGCCTTTCTGTGGTTACCAAGCACAGCGTTGTACATTATATAACGGCTGTTCTTGGTATTGCGCTCAGTCCCACTTAATTCAGGAGTGGGGGTCCTGGGTTTTGGACCCCCACTGATCAGATACTGATGACTTATCCTGAGAATAGATCATCAGTATCAAAATCTTGGAAAACCCGGCACAGTCTGACACTAGCAGCACTGTTAGATAGTGGCAGATTGTGCATGCACCTCCCCCCCCCCCCCTCCTAACTGGACCTTCACTGCAAACTGCTAGCAATTTATTCATAAATTCTAGCAGGAATAATAAAGGAATGGCGTGTCAAAGAGTCAAAAGAATAGATGCTCCAGAATTGTTATTACAATTTAGATGCAAGTAGTTGCTAAAACAGACAAAATCAGGAGGGGTTACAGTTCCTCTTTAAGTGCCTCAAGGATGGGTCTAAGCCACTCTGTGCACCCTTGCCCCTACTACTTCCTCTACTTCATGATTGACAGGGCCCGGATGATCAGTTCTTGCAGATCCATGACGGATCCGCCAAAAACGCCAGTGTGAAAGTAGCCTAAGTTATGCCCTATCTGCAGGATGGGGGACAACTTACACTGGTGGAGGTCCAACCACTGGGACCCCCATCGATCACGAGAACGGAAGGCCTGTGCCCAACAAATAAATGGAACTTCTAGTCGAGCATATGCACTGCCCATCTGTTTGTTCTCGATGGGTCTGCCACAGCACTCAACTATCTAAGAAGGAAGGGAGTAGCAACTGTACTTCTACAACCCTCACAAACGCTTCCAAAACAGCACTAGCTACTTCACAGAATCCAAGTGATGTCCAAAGGTAAACCTTTCCTTTAACTCAACACAAACACCCCCCCATCAGTGGATGGACTTTGGGAGCGGTGGGACAACATGATTTTATAATTGTTGCTTCCCTACCCTTCAGAAAGGTGGGTCCTACTACAGACTGCCTAATATTTCCTATGCACCTTTCATATGACACCACTGGGGTCCTCTCTGTTGAAATATTCAATATTTGCTCCGTTTTTTCGGTCCCTTTTTGTGCATCTTTATATTGATTTTATAATGGTCTGTTAGGTTTACATTTTTTTTTTACTATATTAGTGCAGCTTATTCCGCTAAGGGAAGAGTAGAAATATGAATACCTGATGCAGAACTTCCAGAGTAACAGGATAGAACAGGTTTTCCACAATTATTCTTAGCACAGGACTATGGCCTGTTAACATCAAGCTTTCACTTCCGGGAACACCAGCGAGAGTCAGACCACCAGACTGGACAGTGTTCACAACTTGCAAAGCAGCCTGTGCGCGCTTATAAAAAAAATAAAAAATAAAAAAGGCATGTTCCATATTAGAAAACATTTTCTATGCATCAGCATAAAACTAGCCTAAGAAACAACAAATTATACAGTATTAACCAATAACTTTATTTCATCATGGCTGCATACATTCCCTGTCATAACTATGTATAAAATGTAAATTCCTGTCCAGTCCACATGGATTACACAGCTTAGTAAATGCCCTGAACTACTCATCTTGCACCAGTCCTGAGTTACAGCTTGTGTAACAGTTTGGTGCTACATTCAGATTTCTGCTAGCTCCAACTAGAGTCAACAGGATTTCAGTACATTCTGTCAGGGTTTGTCTTATTTCAGTTGACTGATGAAAAGTGATTTCTAGACAACAGGAAGTGTCAGCCTATTACGAGGCACCAAAGCCTGTACGACAAGAATTTTTTTTTTGTTAGAGAGTCTGTCACCTCCAAAATCAAAGTAAGCATATGTGGGATAGAGGCCCAAAACCTAACCATACCCTACTTTTTCTTTTTATTTGATGCAAATAAGGATTTCAGTGCACCAAAGTTACTCTATTTGATGCACCTGGTGTTCCCTGTGTCATCACTACTGCCTCTGAGATCTCAGGGACTGTCCACTGTACAAGAGGGGAAGGTGTTGGTTGGTGTTATGGCAGACCGATGGGGCACCTCAGAGGCCCCACACATAATAAAAATAAAGCTTTTCTAGATTTTCATGAAAAAGTATGGTTAGATTTCAGGGTACCTACCCCCTTCATGTTGGTATGCTTTGAAAGCAATTTTGGAGGTGGCAGATTCTTTTTAATTAACAAAAAATTTAAACAATAAGTCATTTTCTGATTACATACTCCCTTTAAAACATCAAACTGGCCCCAATATAAAAAAAAAAAGACCCACAGGTCACCATTATATTGAAAGCCAAAAATAGTGCAAATACATTTTTATTCAGTTTCCCTATATGACTATACAGTATCAAAATATACCGTCATAAGACAAACAAGGTACACCATCTTTGAATTCTGTGGTTTTACGTATCTGGTCATAATGCTAAAAAAATCTTGAGGTAAATACATCCTCAGATGAACAGCACATGACAAATTATACCACATCATTATTTACTTAAAAAAAAACTAGGCCAAAATGCATAAGCTGTGTGTGAAGTAGTAAGTGCACCCTTACTGCTCCCATAGAATTAAGAGGGTAAGTGGCAACCAGGTGCCACCGAGGAAAGACTGGGTCATGCAAAACTGGGTCATGCAACAGGACAATGATCCCAAGCACACCAGCAAATGGCAGAAAAAGAAATTTTTATTTTGTGGAATAAATAATGGCACGGTTGAATCTGTTGGGCATGGCCGTTTATCTGAAGTTCTATGTATCAAATTTTAAGACATTCTAAGGGTCAGATGTTTTTTTTATGCCTCGATATGTAAAACCATAGAATTGAAAGACAGTGTACATGGCTTTTCTCAAGACTGTAGCCGTTTCCAGTTCTTCTTGCATACATGACACAAACGAAACAGAACATCTTAACAGATGTTATAATGAAGAAGCTCATGACTGCACTGGTTACATTCATGTTGGGCTCTTAAGCGAGTAAAGATAGAAGGGAAGAAGAACAGGAGAGAGGGAAACTTAGGGGATGAAAATGAACATTTAGGAGTGAGCAGAAAGGGAGGAGAACGGGATAGTGTGGCCTAATATGAAGCTTTAACACAGTGGTCTCTAACTGGTGACTCTCCAGCTCTTGTAAAAACCCTAAGACATTCTGAGAGTTTTAGTGCTGCAAGAGCTGGAGACCTATAGGTCAGAGACCACTTTTCAAATGACATTAAAAGGGATGTCCAGGGGGAACTACAACTAAACAGCCGATCTCATATTGATGGGCTATTCTGAGGATAAGCCATCAATATCGAAATCCTAGATAAGGCCCTTTTAAGGGAGCAGTTTGTAAAATGTACTTAAATCTACAAACGTCTTTGATGGTTTTCACGTCACTTGATTTTTGGCAAATGGCTGAAAAAGGTATAAAACAAAAAGTACTCCATAAACGTCCGGTCGTTCTTTCTTCACAAGGCGTCAACGCAGGAATGCAAGAGATTGGTTAACAAACAAAAATCCGGCTGCCTGCAGACGTCACTAGGGTTTCACTGATGCACACTTATCTACAGAGCTCCTACTGAACTTTATGAAAAAGAACTGTCTTCGGTATGCTCCAGAGATCTGTATAGTGGCGTCGGCTGGCAGCCAGCAACTAAACTGTTAACAGTAAAACCCAGGATTGTAAGGCTATGTTCACACTGCATTTGAGCCTTCTGTCGGAGGTGTATGTAGGAAAGTATTCACTGATGTACATCCACGATGACAGATTTTGACGTACACCGCTGTATAGCTATATAGTGGCATACAACATCCATAAGCATCCAAAGTAAACAAGCCTGATGGAGGACATTCTTTGGCTTCCACAGATGTAGGAAGGTTTTCCTGCATATTTGGCAGCTGTACACAGCAGAAGCAGTATGAATGTAGCCCAAGAGCAAGTTCAGATGTGGTAGTTTAATACGCAACAGAATTTGATGAAATCCACAGTTGCTACGTGTAGATTTTGAAGTGGCTTTTGCTGTGGTAATTATCCATAATGGAATAAGGATGGTGCAGACCAGACATGAAAACCTACAGCATGCCCTCACATCTGAAGTAAAAAAAAAAAAATCTCCAATCTATATGGTGTTGCATAATCTGCACAACAACAAAAAAAATCTGCAAAAATATCACATCTGAACGTGGCCTAATGTTAAACTCATTAGCACAGAATTTCCGATAAAATTTTTTTAAAAAAAGGCAAAAATAGCACAGCTGGTTGTTTATTCTAGTTGTCAAAATTAGGGCTCATACACACGGCCGTAGTTACAGTCCGCATCCGATCCACATTTTTTTTGCGGATTAGATGCATTCATCTCAAAGGGAGCCGCAAAAGATGCGGACAGCATTCCCATGCGCTGTCAGCATCCCCATGTACGGCCCTGCGGACAAGGATAGGACATTTTTACAGAAGTTAAAAAAGGTGGTTTGCACTCCGCCAGGATCATTGTTTTGCGGACCACAAAACACTTAAGGCCGTGTGCATGAGTCCTTACCGTCTACAAATCGACTCCATTGAATTTATTGACAAGATTTACCGTATCCATTTAAAACAGGTCCCGCATAACTCTTATGGCTCTTTTGTAAACGGAAGCCATAAAGAGCTAGTGTGAACAGAGGCTTGGGATCCTTTTAGCTGATGCTGGGCCATATTGTGTGTTTCAACAATAGAACAAATTAATCGGGGCCTGTTAAAACGGCCTTTACAAGGGCAGATGCAAAGTGTATGGGAAGATGAATGATCATTGGTTCCGAATACAGTTTGTATATTGTTGGCAATACATCCCTTGTTTACATGGGAAGAAGTGCTGCCAGCAAACAATGATTCTGTCACTGCATAAAAGATCTGCTCAGCCAACAAATGAGCGTTTGTCGGCTGATCGGTGGAGAGTTTAGATGGGCCACTGGTAGCCAGAACAGGAAACATCTTACCACCTGTTTTGGGAGTGCCGCTTTGCACAGCGCCTGTTGGATTCCCTGGAACATGAACTCAAAGACTCAGTGCCCAGGAACAGCCTGCAACACACTTCGGTGCTGTACGGACTATTTCCTGGGATTCATACTGTTGGAGCCATCCAGGAGGCCTGGCGCCTTATGAACTGTTTTAAGGACGCTATTTGGTTTGCTAGGAACCGGCTTATTCTCAGGAGGGAGAACAAGTCCATCCAGGACTGCCGCAGACTTATCCATAGTATGCTGCAGGACTACAACATCTCGGACGTCGACGAAGAAGAAGAGGAATAAACCCCTCTCCTTCCCCCTCTCCCCCCGTTTGTATTTGTCTTCTCAATAAAGCTAAGGGCATGTGATCCCCCACCCCTACCCCCTCCTTCCCACTTCCCCTTCCCTCATCACTGTCTAAATGCTTTGTTGGAAGGTTTTGTGATTGAATAGGTATGCTAGTGTAGCATTCATTGCGATGTATAGTGTGGGTTAGCCCGTGCTTTACATAACAATGCCATGCTCGCAAAGACGACTGTAAGTAATTTATTATGTACTGTTTCATGGCCTGTGCTGCGTCACAGTACTAATGTATGTAAGTATGATGACTGATCGTAATAAAGACGTTTCAATCAAAAAAAAAAAAAAAAACTGGTAGCCAGAACAAACGTTCCTACAAATATTCACTCCTGATCATCGTCCCATTTACAATCGTATTCTGGTACATACCGACTGATTAGGTAGGTTGTCAGTCTTTAATTCTCTGTGGTTAGAATACTGAATATAGACAGGCTGGCTGCGGAGATGAGGAGTGACAGGGGTGTAGTAATTCATCATAGTAATAGCTGCTTCTTCAGAAGCCATTTCCAAGAAGGCCTGAGATTGAAAAAAACATAGGAAAATATTACTGCAAAACCATACCGTAATACATACGTTTTCTTAATTCATTATTTCAATCTAGAATGCTGAATGACTAATTTGTTTTGCTTGCAGGTTAAAATACTGCTTAGAAAAAACATTTATCTAGGTAACTAATGGGTTATACTGCATCCTTTTCAAAGTAGAAGACTCAATGACCGATCAATGGCAAGTATTTGTGCTTTTCCAGTAAAACGTGGGTATGTAACGTATAAATAGCATATCTGCTGCATACAACAACCTACTTGTCTCCATTCTCACTAACTAGAATAATCCAATTACCAGAAGTGGTAACTAAGTAGGTTTGCTTTATTTTAAGCTTGTATGTACGAAAACACAAAGAAGCAGAAAAATGAAGAATCTAAAAAGAAAAATATAGCATACAGTAGTGCAATCACATGAGAAAGCTAGTCACGCAACTGGACTGTGCACATAGCGCATGTAATCAAAATTATTCACCAGTACATTGAATGGCAGGGCTACATTCACACAACTTCATATGAATAGACTGTTCACACTGGAGTCACATGCAGCCTGTGATGCCATTCTGTGCAGCTCTCAACTATCTACACACAGAAATGGAAATAAATGGAAAAAAATCAATAAAATAAAAAAATCAATAAAAAAAAATATAAATAAAATCTCCTCCACACACTTTGTATTGCTGTGTCCTTAACAACCCGAACTATACAATTATAGTATGATTTATCCCACATGGTGAACACCGTAAAAAAAAAAAAAATACAGTTTTTTGCTTATTATTGGCCACCAAGAAAACGGAATTAAAATTTATCTTATGCAATTGAGTCTTATGCAAAATGATACCAATGAAAACTTAAAGTCCCCCACAAAAATCAAGCCCTACACAGCTCCGTAGGAAAAATGAAAAAAAAAAAAAAAAAAAGTTATTGGCCTTGGAATGTGGCAAGGAGAAAACATTTTCTTTTTTTCCCAATAGGCCCCTTTCACACAAGCGAGTATTCCGCGCGGGTGCAATGCGTGATGCGAACGCATTGCGCCCGCACGGAATCCGGACCCATTCATTTCAATGGGTCTGTGTACATGAGTGCTTGTTTTCACGCATCACTTGTGCGTTGCGTGAAAATCGGAGCATGTTATATATTCTGCGACTTTCACGCAACACTGGCCCTATAGAAGTGAATGGGGCTGCATGAAAATCACGTTTTTCACGGATGGTTGCTAAGGAATGTTTTTTTTTTGTACCTTCAGTTTTTTATCAAGCGCGTGCAAAACTAATTAAAAATCGCATTGCACCCGCGTGATAAAAACTGAACGCGATCGCAGACAAAACTGAATGACTGTTTGCGAAATCGCGCAGTTTTCACTGAACGTATTCACAATCAATCCGGAGCTAATCTGCACACGCTCGTCTGCAAGGGGCCTTATTGTGGATAAGTAGTAAAGGCTAGTAAAGTAGTAAAAAATAAATAAATACAAAAAATACATATATATTTGGTATCGCTGTAATCGTACTGACCCAGAGATTAAAGTTATTATGTTACTTACGCCGCAAGATGAACGTCTTAAAATTTACAATGTAAAAACTCATTGGTGGTATTACTGTTTTTTTTCCATTCTTCCCCAGAAAGAGTTAATAAAAGTTAATCAATGATTATATGTAGAAACATAAAACACTAATCCAGCTCACCCGGTCTTGTTCACTGTATCTGTGCACAGTAACTACTGGAGTATCAGGTTTTCAGAACTGTAGTAAAACAAATCCAGACCCAGAAACAGAAACAATAAAATACAGTTTATTTCTTGAAAAAAATACAAAAAGTCCACATACAGGAGCCTACTCCCTGGAAATTGACTTTTTGTATTTGTTTCATGAAATAAACCATGGATTTTATTGGACCGTTTATGCTGCTGGATTTGTTCGGCTACAATAATTATTTGTACCTCAAAATTGTGCCATTAAAAACTACAACCTTTCAAAAAAACAAGTTCTGATATGACTACATAGACAGAAAAATAAAAAATAAAGTTGCTTGGTCGCCAAGGTGCAAAATGCAAACGGGGGACAGAGTTAAGAAAGCCACATGCATGTCTGGCCTCCTACTCTCTGAAGTGATTATTGGTGGAGAAAGGGACCCCCAACATTTCAATATGTGGGTGTCCTGATAGTGGAACCTGCATAAATTTCTCCGATGGGAATAGCCCTTTAAGTTTTAGGCTGAGGCTAAATGGCGACATGTGAAGATTGCCATGTTGCACTGCATGTGAACTACTGTGACACAAAGAGCACGAAAATGCGACATGGTTGTATTTTTGGTCGCAAGCAACTTGTCATAAACCAACACAGGCCACAATGCAACTTGTGGGAGACTGTGATTTGCCTGTGAACTTTCTGCTATTTGACTTTTTTAACAATTGAAGCTCTAAAATCACGTAACAGCAAGTTGTTTTGGTGACTCTTCTGAGACTTTTAGTCATGCAATACATGTAATCGTGTAGTGCCATTCTTGTTACGACCCTTTGAAGTTGTTCAGTATGACAATGTGGCCCTCAAACCAGAAAAGGTCATGAACCCCTAAGAGATCTATAGTGAATGCATTTTAATGGATCAAAACAGAACTGTTACGTGACCGCACTAGCTTTAATGGGATCTGTCATTTTAGAAAATTTTCATGAAATAAACCAACTCTGCTTGTCGACAACAAAAGAAATTGAATAGAATGGGTCTCAAATATGGTGACAAAAAGAAAAGTGTGCAAAAGTAGTAAAACTAATTATTCAAATTTGGTATCACCATAATGGCACTAATCTGCTAAATAGTAAACATAGCATTTCGACCACACAGTGAATGCAGTTACAATGAAACTCAATGAACAGGAAATTGCAGTATTGCTGGATTTTTTTTATCCTCCCCCACCCTACCAAACAAAAATATATTAAAAATATATTTTAAATATATTAATAAATTAAATATATTTTTATATTTTAAAAAAAGGTTAAAAAAAATAATCACTTGCTTCTTAAATGTTGGCTGTACTTTCAACAAACTTTGCATAAATTAATAGTACAGGCAACTATAATAAACCTTACAATATATTTTATTAGAGAAAAATACCTCTTTCTCCCAACTCTTAAATTAGTCTTGAGAGACAAACTGGATTGCCATCTCACTGATGGCTCAGATTATGGGCTGCCCATAGAAGTCTAAGGAGGGATGGGGAGGAAGTGCAGAGAAACACACACAGACATGCTGCCAGCGAACGTCTATGGAGATGGGAGGGATTAGAAGGAGTTAGTTGCGAGAGAGAGAAAATTGCATTTTGTTCTGATAAGATATATTTTAAAGTTTCTTATATTTTCCTGTACTACTAATTTATGTAAAGTTTGATGAAAGAACAGTCACCAATTAAGGCCAAATTAGATTCATCTTTAAAGGGGTTGTTTCATCATAGACAATGGGGGCATATCACTAGGATATGTCCCCATTGTCTTATAGGTGCGAGTCCCACACCTATATCGAGAACGGAGCCCTGCAAGGTGGTAGCTGCCATCATCAAGCCGGCTCCCTGTAGAAGTGAATGGGAGTGTACCGCGCATGCGCGGCCCCCACTCCCCATTCATTTCTATGGGGCAGACGGAAAAAGCAGAGCCAGCGATCGGCTATTTTCGCTGGCCCCATAGAAAATGAAGAAAATCACAGAAATAAGATAATAATGCACTTAGTAAAGTAGATGCAAAGTAGTCCTCACTCTGATATGATAAAATCCGAGACACCCAGCCAATATATTTTGATCAAAACACAACCGCGCCCGCCCACCAAGCGCCAAGGTGGTCTCAGGTCAGGCGGGTCCTATGCTAGACCTACCTAAGCCATTGGGCCTCTATGTTCAGGAGCGCAGACGCCGCACATATGGTGTGCTGCTCCTAGTCACCTCCATGTGCGTCAAGCAACCGATGGGAGGAGGAGCAAGCACACCTATATGTCCCCATACAAAATGAATGGAGGGCGGCTGCGCATGCGCAGTGCACCCTCCTTCACTTGTGGGGCTCCGTTCTCGATATAGGTGCGGGTCCCAGCGGTGGGACCCTCACCTATAAGAAAATGGGGGCATATCCTAGCGATATGCTCCCATTGTCAATGATGAGACAACCCCTTTAAGGGGCAAATTCTCAGGAGTTCTCATTTGCTAAAAGTTTTATAGACAATAAGTTGGGGATTGCATCGCCTATATTTTTTTCATTAATTAAAATGAATCATAATCATAGTCATCATAACCACCATCCCCAAACGACTATAATGCATTAATAGCTGAAGAAATACAGATATAAAAAATGTCATTAGTACTTTCACTCCACCACAGAAAGGCCAGCCATACTGTACACTTAAAGGGGTTGTGACAAGTTTTAATGTTACAATGCCCGGCAGTTCTAGAGAGAATGAATAAAGCAACAGGATGAATGCTTGACCTGCTGCTCCATCAGGATGATGGGGATCCCAGAACTTGGACCCTCAGCAGTCAGTTAGTTATCCCCTATTTTGTGGATTAGGGATGACTTTAAAAAATGGCAAACCCCTTTAACAGAGTTTTGGATTGTTCAATCCATCTCTCGAAATTAATTTAATACAAAGTTCATTAAAAAGTCATATGTACCCCAAACTGGCACCAATAAAAACTCCCACAAAAAACAGGCTCTCACATAGCTCTGTTAAGGGAAGAAAAAGTCATTGGTCTTTCAAAGCATTAATTCGTTTCAAAAATAAAGTTTTTATCAAAAGTAGAAAAACAAACGCTGTACAATGTGGTATCTGTGTCATGCTACTAATCTGCCGAATAAAACACAGTGAATGTCATAAAAACAAACCTTAAAAAAACCCAAAAAGGTGGAATTGCTTTTTTTCCCCACACCATCACCACAAAAAGGAAATGGTATACATCAGATATACCCCGAAATGGTGCCATTTAAAAATACGACTTGTCTTGCAAAAAACAAGCTCTCATACAGCTATGTCAACAGAAACATAAAAAAGTAAATGTCTTTTGAAATGCAGAGATCTAGAAATGAAAAAAAAAAAACACAAATTCAGTTTTTTTTTTTACATAGTATACCCATGTTGCAATATATCAAAAACAAAAAATAATAATGAAAGATAACAGAAATGTGCTTAAAACAGCAAAATATAATATATAGTACCTGGCTTTTACTTTTCAACATCAAAAGATTGGTAACTTTTCCAAAAGGTACACCTAATGAGATGATGTCAGCTTCTGTGACTTCATTTGGAACTTTGCGAATGTGGATAACGCGTGAAGGGGAACAGGGAGAGCGATCTCCTGTAAATTTCTTGCTATCGTTCCCATTAGCTGAAAAGAAAGAAAGAAAAATAGTCAATGCAGACATGTCTAATGTTTTCATTAAAGTGAAGCTACTGCTTAGAACTGAAATTCCAGCTTATGAAAAGGAGCTTCATTACATAAGGAAACAACATCTAAAATAACTAAATTAAATAACACCTAAAATATGGGGCTACAAACTATAGAAGAGCGTTAAATGACTGAAATAAAGCACCAGGCTCATAGAAAAAACAACATCACAATTTAATGGGCATCGTACAGTCTCCTAATAGCGATAGAGGACACAAATCCGCAATTTATGTAGCGCAATACAACATTTTGCTGCCTAGGCAAACTAAGGCTGTGTTCACATGACATTTTTGTCCCATGTTTAAACCATTTCTGACACGGCAATTTTCAGTTTTTTCCCTCTCTGCTTTTCTATAATGTTGGGAAGCTAAAAAAAAAAAATTTTTCTAAAAGTGGTGAAATTGGAAAAAGAATGCAATTCCACCATAGTTTTATAGGTTTTGTTTTGACTTGTTACCTTCATTCTCAGGTCAGCATGATTACTTCGATATGACATTTATATTGTTTTTCTTGCATTTTAATAAAAAAATAAATAAAATTGCGGGGCGATCTGTAGTATTTATGGATACCATTTTAGACTGTGGAAGACTTTTTGATTATTTTATATTCCATTTCTTTGGGAGGTGAAATGATAAACGTTTTAAAGACATGACAATGCCTATGATCTTTTTATTGTTTATTTATTTTTATTATGGGGAAAGGGGGGGTGATTTGAATTTTTAAAAACATTTTCTCACTTATTTCCATACTTTTTAAAAGTCTCATCGTGGGGAAGCTGTTCAGGTCCTGGAAGCGCAGCGTTTCCAGGGAAGGCTGTCTGAAATGTTGGTTTCACAAATGAACCACAGCATCTGAGGCGTTAAAAATGTCTTCCATCTTGGCAGAAATTAGCCCCCGGTGTCTGCTGTGTAAAAGAGCAGAAACCCGGCACCTAAAAGACTTGCTCGCTCTGGTTCAGGTGGTATCTTTAACCCTTAGGATACCAGAGGTTTTTTCAGGTTTACATTTCACTTCCCGATCTTCCTTTTGCCATAACTTTTTATTTTCCCGTTCACATAGCTTTAGGAAGGCTGATTTTTTTGTTGAACAAGTTGTACTTTTCAATGCCATCATTTAATATGGCATACAATGTAGTGGGAAGCGGGAAAATTTCCAAATAGGGTGGAATTGTTCCCACGGCGTTCCATTTGTAGCACAACTGACCTATGCCCTTCATTCTCTGGGTCAGTAAGATTACAATAATACTACATATGTATAGGTTTTTTATGTTTAAATAGTGTAAAAAAAAATAAAAAATGTAATTACCATATTCTGACCCCCATAACTTTTATATAGCTATATCTACTGAGCTGTGTGGGGGCTAATTTTTTGTGGCACAATCTGTAGTTTTTATTGATACCATTTTGGAATGAGTGACTTTTTGATCACATTGCATTAAATTTTTTTGGCTAAGAGAAGCAATGAAAAATGGCAAATTGACCGGCATTCAGGCAAGTCTTCCGTTTTTTTGGCCAAAGACAAAGCCGTAGCATGCTGCGGTTTTACCTTTTGCCTGGTCAGTCAAAAAGACTGAACTGAAGACATCCTGATGCATCCTGAACGGATTACTCTCCATTCAGAATGCATGGGGATAAAACAGATCAGTTCTTTTCCGGTATTGAGCCTCTAGGACGGAACTCTATGCCGGAAAAGAAAAACGCAAGTGTGAAAGTACCCTAATGAGTCCAGATTGCCATTTTTTTTTTCCTACTGCCCCCTGTTCCCCCCGCTGTCGGTGTTCAAAGCTCAAGTCCGGACTGCTGAGCCATGCTAACATAATGGAGAGGACTCCTGTGTGTATCCACAGCGGTCCTGATAAGGTATTTTAGTGCAGCTCTTACCGTTGACAGCAGAACAGGAGTAGTAGGAAAAAAATAATATATAGCGATCTGGACTCCTTATGTGCAGTACTAGCCATGGGTTACTGCAGATAATAGTCCAAGATCATGATGACAGATTCCCTATAAACATATCAGTCGCTACAGACTGGACATTAGCTGGTAGCAGACTGCAACAAAGGTATAGCCGTAAAATGCATTACCATATTTATTGAAAAACAAAAAATACAAACTTTCTTTTATACATTCCATACATAGTAAATACAACATTCTAGACAGACACACAATGCAATCATGCAAGTGGGAAAAAAATCTGGTGGGCAGAGCCTTTAGCACAAATTTACACTGACGATTTATCTAAAAATTTCCAGTCCTAGGTGTTTCAGGGTCACATATTTGATACACACTGCCTCTACCTTCTTCATAACCACGGCATATTAGCCCCTAAACCATGCCAGATGCAAAGCAATATAAAGTGTGAACCCCTCAACCGCCCCAGATCACTAATGTTGTTAAGAAGAAACTAGAACATTTTCATTGATCCCTAAATCATCCTAGAACACCTGAGATATTACCAATAGCCAGAAGAATTAAGCCACCCTAGACCACAAGATATATCATTCACCCTTAATCCACCCAATAGAATATTCTGTCCTCTATATAGCAGTATTATTTAGACACTGGGCACTTGTAGGGCAGTATTATGTGGTCAGTAAGTGGCTTACTTGTCCATTGTATGGTAGTATTTTTATTTTTTTTCAATGTATATTATACACTTGATTTATTAAATAATGACAACCTCAAAGTTTAGAGCACTTTTTCTGGTTTAATTCTCCTGCATGAAAATGCATGTAAATCTAAAAGTTTTCATGACAGGGAAATAGAAGTTTTGACAAATTATTTGCTGTGAGGCTTCATCTGGGTTTATTTCCATGGGTTAGGTTTATTTAATGACGGGGGAAGGTCTCATTTTTATTTTTTGGCGTTATTTACCGTACTCTAATATCAGCCCTGGATATTGAAATCTCAGATGCTAAATAAAGTATAGCACTGATGTACGTGGAAATATTAAATCACCAGGTAACACTTTATGAGCAAAGTAAATTACCGTAATAATCAGCACGTTTTAACACTATTTTTACCAGCCTTCCCTGACAAGGTGTACTGCATTTTTTATTTTATTTATATACAGTAGGACATGTCTCTCATCCAGTAAGAGAATTTCCCAGCATCTGGAACATTTAGCTAGGACTAATAAATTGCAAAATAGAAAATATCACTTCACGAGAGGCCAGCAAAGCATAGCATGCTGGGTCTCAAAGACTCTCACTGTACCTGTAGCTGGAGTGGAATGGCTCATGGTAAAAGGCCCGTTAGCGATACCAGAAGGGAGAAGCTCATCAGATGCCCGCTAAAAAATAAAGTAAAATAAAACAAATGCATATCAGTATAAAACAATTAAAAAAATAAAACAGCAAAAAAAAAATTAAAATTCAAAAAAAATTACTCTAATTAGGTGTTTGGAATTACATGTGAGAGTCTATGGGCACTGGGTTTACAAACTGTACTATTAAGCCCACATACAGGTGCCTTTTTGCCAAGTTTCCATGCAAATTTGTCAGGCTACTTTCACATCTGCGCTTTTAATTCAGGTTTTGACATCCGGCAGATGATGTCAAAGCCTGAATTGGGCCACTTTCACACTTGCGGGATCCGTGCTACCAGAAGTCCACCATGCGGGTAGAAGCCCGCTCCGGCCCCATTCACTATAATGGGGGCAGGCCGTAAGTACGGCTGCAGCATGGCAAACAAGCCAAGAGGCAGCCGGACAAAAACAGCAGCATGTTGTAGTTTTATTCCGGCCGCCTCTCGGCATGTTTGCCGTGCTGTGGCTGGACCTCCGGCCCGCCCCGCCCCCATTATAGTGAATGGGGTCGGAGCGACTTTCACGAGCACAGTGGACTTGCAGTAACACGGATCCGACAGGCTGCCGGAAAAGGCTACCGCAAGTGTGAAAGTAGCCTTAAAAGTATCCGTTCCATTTAATAATTCCTGATGGCTCAGTTTCAGCTGGATCCGGTTGTATTAAATCAAAACTGAACAAACTTGATCAGGCATGAAAATCATTGTAAGTCAATGGGCGCCTGATCCGTTTTTTTCTGTTACAAAATAAACGGATCAGACGCCATTGACTTACGGCTCATGCACACGGCCGTTGCTCCGCCGTGGAAGTATTGCGGCCCGCAATACACAGGGCACCGGCTGTGTGCACCCCGCATCACTGATGCGGACCCATTCACTTGAATGGGTCTGCAAACCCGGAGATGCGGTGCGGAATCACTGATCGAAACCCCACGGAAGCACTATGGAGTGGTGTTTCTGCCCGTGCCTCCGCACCGCAAAAAAATAGTGCATGCACTACTTTTTTGCAGTGCGGACCGTCGGATGCGGATCACAGACCCCATTCAAGTGAATGGGTCCCTGATCCGCATGCAGCTGCCCACTGCACCCACTCTACTTTAATTGACAGAACCAGATAGTCATCATAAGATCGTAACGTCTGGCAGTGGAGTGGCAGTTGCAGAGAAAGAAGAGCCGCTAGGTGTAATGGCACCGCCCCTGTTGCCCCTAGAGGCTCATTTGAATATATTAAAACATCATTTTTCTCAGCAATGCGGGGACATATAAACATGGGACCAACACAAATGCTTTAAGCTAATATTAGCACAGGAGTGTATGATACGATATGATGAGTGCTCCATACAACTGCAAAAAAATAAAATAAAATAAAAAAAGTCTGAAATTCTAAATCATGGATGCATAAAACACCATGCACATACGCTTTTTCATGAGAATCCGCCCTAGTTACGATAAATCCCTTAAGAGAATTTTCATTTTTGCGCTTTTCCTCCCCACCTTCCAGGAGCTATAACTTTTTAAAGGGCTTATTTGTTGCAGGGCATAGCTTGTATTAAAAACTGAAAAAAAAAATCTTTGTGGAGTGAAATTGTAATAAAAAAACAAAAAAACAAAAACAAAATGCAGTTCTGCCATGTTTTTTTTTGGTCTCGTGTTTGTGGTGTTCACATGACTACCTTATTCTTCAGTACCAAATATATGTGTCTCTTATTATGTTTTACTACCTTAAAAAGCATTGCCATATTCTGACAACCATAACTTTCTAGTTTTCAATTTTCAGAGCTGTGAAAGGGCTCATTTTTTGCACGATGAGTCGTGGTTTTTATTGGTACCATCTTGGAGTCCATACTAACTTATTGCTAACCTTTTATTAATTTTTCTTTTGTTGGGGGGGGGGGGGGGGGGGCAACATGACTAAAACAACAAATAGTCTATCTTTTTCCCGTTACAGTGTTCACTGCAAACTATAAATAGTCTTATATTTTAAGAGTTTGGACATTCTCAGACACTGTGACACATATTATGGTTATTTTTTTTATAAAAAGTGGGAATTGGGGTAATTTATTTTTTGAGGGTTTTTTTTTTTACATCCTTTTTAGATTGTACTTTTTTGTCATCTTAGGGGATTTTACATGCAACCTTCTCATTGCTTGTCCCGTAGACTGCAACAGAATGCTATTGGTATTTTCACTGGCTGCCTATCAGGCCGTGCCTAGAGCATGGAAATCCAGCAGGTTTGGATTACTGCCAACTCTGGTGTCACAGTAACTGGGGTCTCACCGCAGCCACATTCTTTTCTTTAATCATGTATAACTTTTATTGATTAAAATAAAAGTTTAACATATACAAATAGTGCATCGTTTCAGAATGATTTTTGCTAAGATATCCACATAGGTGGACAAATAAATAAACCGTATGATGCAAATACCCCTCCCTCCCCCCCAACTAACTGTCCTGCAGAGAGACGACTTCCACCGACCACATCTAAAAGAGTAGGCGCAATATGAAAAATATCCTATACATTGAAATGCAGAGAAATATATAATCAGGTGCGGCTGTAAAAACAGACCTAGAGCCATCTAATTTGCACCAATATGGACATTTGCCCTCTCAAACAATCCCTCGTCAACGCCATAGACACTAATCCAGGGACTGCAAACCAACCCTCCCATATCTTAATAAACTTGTCGGGGCATCTCCTTTTCAGGTAGACCCCCCCTTTCAAGCGGTTCACAAATTCCTGCCTGGTAGGCGGGCTACTCTGCATCCAATGTTTAGCTATCAACACTCTGGCCTGGAAAAGCATTCTTTGAATACACAAGGATATTTTATCAAGTCCTGGTGAATCTAAAATTCCCAGCACACGGACCCTAGGGTCCCCCTTGTATCTGTATCTGAGTTGTTTTAGCAATGATCCTTATTACTCCTTCCCAGCAGGCCCTCAACTCGGAGCACTCCCAGAACATATGTAACAAGGAAGCATCCGTCCCTTCACATCTAGGGCATTTTAAGCACCGCAGCCATATCATTAGTTACTATGTAGCCGCAAGAATTTCTGATCTTATGTTGAGTGGCCATAAGTCTCCTCATAGTCCTCGCCTTAGGGTATGTTCACAAAGCTGTTTATGTTGCCAAAATTTTTAGCGTGGACACTGTACCAAAATTCCGGCATCAGCCGTGTGGAGTCCATTGTCAATGGGAGGCACCACTGTGAAGTTCACACAGATGGCGGTTAAAAGTCGCCAAGGCACCAAGAAGGCTCCTTCTTGACACAGTGTCCGGACGGATGTTGCTTGAAGCCGTGGTGCGTGTCCACTTGTGCTTTAGAATCAACCAGCGACAGGGTCCACAGCGGCTTTTGCCTTGTGAACATACATTAAGTGTTACAATACATTCTCATGGAAGGAGTTTTCTACTTTTGAGTTCTCTGATCAGCAAGGAAGGCGTCACTGATGCTCTTGTTGCACCCAAGCTCCACTCATTTCTGTGGCCAGATCCTCCCTGGCTGCTTTCATTGACAGGGCCAGGCAATGGCAACGCTCTGGTAGAGCAGATTGGACAGCAAATACAAGTCAGATGTTTCAGAAGTGCATTTGCTGTGTGAATCTAACCTGAGGGTCACTGGCTAAGCCATCTCCCATAGACTTCACTGTTTGCAAACGTCTCCTGCATACGCCTGTGATAAGGGGCTGGTGTTGTCTTGTGGTCCTGTATACTGTGGTGATGGACACTTCTAAGAGCTTTAAAGGATCTAGTTCAATTTTAAATTAATACATAGCAAGGATTAGCCATTCATAAGGATTAAAAATCTAGAAGTGTGCTATAGCTTTAGTTAAAAAGGACCTGCAGTCTCTCTAGACTGTTACAATGAAGATTCATGGGCACCGCTGTCCTGTACGCATGGGCACCGGCTGCTGTGTCTGAATTATGGCCAGTGTTCCTTTTAACACCTCTGTTTCAGTACAGCAAAGGTTAATCTTTGCTAGTTCTGTGTGTGTGCAGCTGTATGACTAATGGGCCCTCCTATAAATGCTGATCCGAGGGTCCACCACTTGCCAGATCTTCAGGTGCCTATTTTGCTACTTTAACCAGTGAAGGTCTGCTATTTTCATTGTCTGCCCATGTGCTGAATTTCTTCCTGTTAACTGACTCTGTAACTCTGCTGCCTGCCCTGACCTTAGCCTGTCTACAGTAATGATGGTTTGTTGCCTGCCCTGAGCTCGGATGAGTTTCGTACACAGAGTTGCATGACCTCTGTCTGTTTACCGACTAGGCCTGACCCCTTGAAGCTTCGCACTGGGTTCTCTGACCCTGCGGGTCAGCTGCCAAGTATACCGTTCAAATAGGTAGTAGCCCAGTAGGTCCCCTACAGCAAAGGGGTAAAAGAGCGTAAACCAGGGGATTGCCATGATAACAACCACAGGACTAACACAACGTCAAACTGGTTAGTTGGTACAGTGGGTTCACACCGACTGCTTGTAACACTGACATGTCTTTTTGCAGCTACTTGCATTCCCATGAAATAATTCTGCAGCATCTATTCTTATGGCTCTATGTTGTGCCATTCTTTCATTATTCCTTTTAGAAGTTATGAATGAATCGCTAGCAATCTGCAACGAAGGTCCAGCTGGGTGTTACAACGTTGGTTGTGTGTCCTTTAAGTCTTACACTATCCAATCAGTGCTGCTAGTATCAGACTATCCATCGACGCACCGCCAACTGATAACACCCATCTTAGCCTTTACTGCAAACGGTTAGCAATGTATTCAGAACTTCTAGCAGGAATAATAAAGGAATGGCGCAAAAAAGAGTCATAAGAATAGATGCTCCAGAATCATTATTATATGGGGGTATAAGTAGATATAAGAAATGCCAGGAAAAGTTACAGGTCCTTGCTAGGTACTGACTAACATAGTAATTACCAGGGTCGAACAAGACAGGAGCAATGATACAGCAGGACTCAGGACAGCCTGCAGCAACGCAGCTTACCTCAATGTTTCAATACAAGTGCTGGGTATGCTACGCCAACAATTCTGGTATCCTCCGGAAGGGAGTGAAAGGGTTGGGCAAAGTTGACAATCTTTGTAATTTTTTTTTCTCATTCAAATGACTGCATTTTTTTTTTTTTTTTTATCTCAGCAGTATGACTAATACGAGTAGCTCATAAGCCTAGCAGATGTGCTATACCCAAGCCAGAGAACTTTTACTACATACAGTAATTTCTATCATTACTGTACTTTTATAGTTTTGTCTGTACATCTAGGCACAAAGGTCTCCAGTAATATTACACACACAGAATAAAATTGCTCAGATAATGTCTGCAGGTAAACATGTTGTAGGGGGCACATAATGACATAACAATATAGATCAACCTGTTTCTATATGTGCCGTATGAGTTTTGACATATCTGTTGGTGTTGTCCTTTGAGCCAGGGATCATGAGACTCTTAGCACAAGGATGTCCCCATCACATGGCATAAATGTACCTAAAAAAACAACAATGCTACAAAAAAAAAGGTGGAATTGGGCTCTCAGCAGGTTTCAAATGGCCATAATATGTCTGCATCAATACCGACAAGTGTGTTCAGGATTTATACATGGATTCCACTTCTATAGCCTCATCAAATCCTCAAGCATTCTGCATCCAGTGCAACTGAATTGGTATTACATACCCCACATACATGCTCTGGAAAAACTCAGCTAATTTTTGTCTGTGTCATGAGGAAAAATAAATACAAAAAATCAGTTATGAGAAAGAGCATGTTCATTTTTTCTTCTTCTTTTTGTGGATTCTGCACTGAAAAGCTGTGAATTAGGCCTCATCCACACGAGTTGTTTTTTTGTCCGCAAATTGTGCGTCCGCTAAAAAAAACGGATGCGGCATCCGTTTTTTTTGGAGGATCCGTTTTTTCCCCCCACAGATCCCTTGTAATAAATGCCTAACCTTGTCTGCAAATGTGAAAAAAGTAGGACATGCACTATTTTTTTTGCTAAAAGGAAACGCGGACAACGGACCCGGAACACAAACTTGAAATGAATGGGTCCCCATCCTATCCGCAAAAAAAATGGAACGGAGGCATAGAAAAACATGCATGAGGCCTTAGCCCCACTGATAGACAATGAGCTAAAGGTCCTTTTAGATGGGACGATTCAGCAGGCGATTGTCGGGAAGGCAATCACCTGCTCGTCAGTGGAGAAGAGCATTTACATGCAGCGATCCCCTCCACAGTATGGGGAGGAGCGATCACTAATGCCATCGCTGGTCCCCATACAGAATCACTGTTTAATGGCAGTGGAGTGCTGTTTACACAGCATGATTTGCTGCCGGCAAACAATAAATTATGTGCCTACACAAATGATCGAATTACCCGCCGAATGAGCGTTTCGCTTAGTTATCGGTTAATTGGCGACACCTTTAAACCGGCAGATATCTGGCAAATTCTTGTCCTGTGTAAAAGGGCCCTTTATCCTCGTGCAGATCTGCAGACACATTTGCTGCATATGTGTGCCAGAGATCATAGTGTCAGCCTTGGATTTCTGCCATGGATCTTCTTGCCAGAACATGTTGGATTTGCCATTGGCAAGGGGCTTGAGCTACACGTCAGCAGGCAGCAGAATAGGATGCAATATTAGCATATAGCAGCATCACCTCTAGTTGCATCCCATACCTGAAGCACTGATTCATACCCATCTGTAAGTGGGGTCTGTAACAATTGGCAAGTAATGCCAGACCGCTTCTAGGCCAATCGTCATTACATATCGCTAGGCTAGGGCATGCAATAACTGATAGAAGGGCAAAATATTGCTGCCATACAACAATAGGGTTATCTCATCTGCCCGTTGTACAGGGGCACAAGAATATATCTATTTTCAGTATATCTTCTGTAAATGCCAAAAATGACAAACCTGTAAAAGAAAGGAAACTGCTATAGTGGTTTCCTTCGTAAATGTAACAAGCACTTAAAGGGAACCTGTCACTGGGATTTTGTGTATAGAGCTGAGGACATGGGTTGCTAGATGGCTGCTAGCACATCTGCAATACCCAGTCCCCATAGCTCTGTGTGCTTTTATTGTGTAAAAAAAACCGATTTGATACATATGCAAATTAACCTGCGATGAGTCCTGTCCTGGACTCCTCTCACGGACTGGACTCCTCTCACTTTAATTTGCATATGTATCAAATCGGTTTTTTTTACACAATAAAAGCACACAGAGCTATGGGGACTAAGTATTGCGGATGTGCTAGCGGCCATCTAGCAACTCATGTCCTCAGCTCTATTCACAAAGTCCCGGTGACCGGTTCCCTTTAAAGGGGTTATCCCATGATTAATGTAAAAAATGAAAATCAGACATCATATATAGGGATGAGCGAATCGACTTAGGATGAAACATCCGAAGTCGATTCGCATAAAACTTCGTTCCAATACTGTACAGAGCAGGAGCTCCATACAGTATTAGAATGTATTGGCTCCGATGAGCCGAAGTTATTGCTTTGCGAAGTCTCGCGAGACTTCAGGCAATACCTTTATAAATTAATTTGTACTGGGAAAAAAAAACAATTTTCCGAACTCGGGTTCGGTTTTAAGGTACCAAATGGTTTTCTGCTGTAGCTCTTTCCTTGTAAATGTCACAGCTTCTAACAGAATATATGGCTAGTGACAGTTGAAGATTAATGGGGCATTCACATGACTAGCTTTTTTTTGTGGTCCGCAAATTGTGTATCCACACAGAAACCAGTCGTGTGCGTTTTGCATTTAGTGGATCAGCTGCAGAACGGACATACGGATGCGGACAGCACACAGTCCCATTGTAAATGAATGGGTCCGCATTCGATTTGCAAAAAATGCAGATCAGATACAGACCGTAAATATGATCATGTGAATGTCCCCTTAAACTAAGTAAGTGTGACCCCCAAAGGGAGGTGGACAAGAAATAAGGAAAAGAACAAACAGCAGGTGGCGCTATGCAGATACATTCTATTGAATAGCTCAGTGACTATACAGAATTCTTGATTACATGCAATTACCAAAGTATTCAGATCCAGGTGCTGGTTAGAAAATTTAGAATATTATTTGCGGTACAACCCCTTTAAGTGAAAGGCGTTGCCCCATTACAAACACATATCCCAATCCATAGTCGCCGTTCTAACAGAGTTGAATGGCAATGAGCTTGCATTATTGGAGCTCCAATGAGAGAACATAGGGGGTCCCATTCTTGTGGTCCACACCACAGATCAGACACATCCCCTTACCCTGTGAATAAAGAAAAAGTGCTTGGAATAGGACAACCTCTGTAATTGAAGGGTAGCTGTTAGGCCCTGTTACATGATATGGTTCTTGCAAAAGAAACAGAAGCTTCTGATGCTTTCAGATAAGTTATACCTTGCACTCCACACTTCGGGATCATTCAGACGGCTGTGTTTTGCAGTCCGCAGAATGCACAGGGCCAGCGCTATACAGAAATGCCTATTCTTGTCTTCAAGATTAGGACATGCTCTATATTATTTGTGGGGCCGTGGAACGGAACTACGGATGTGGACGACACATGGTTGGCTGTCCGCATCTTTTGCAGCCCTATTGAAACTAATGGGTCCGCACCCGTTCCTCACAATTGTGGATGGAGACCCGTACATATGGCCGTCTGAATGAGCCCTTATAGAGGGAAATAAGCTAAGCTCTGTGATATTTAGGTTTATATGATTTGGAGGATTTGAACAGAAATTCCACACTGATTTGTCTGCAGATATCCACACCATTGCAAAGGGTGAAATAAATAAAAAAATAATAAAATAAAAAAATCGCACAATCAACATCCTGCAGACTTCAAAATCAGTACGGGAGGTCAATTTACTGCATCACGCTACAATTTTTCCACATGAAAATTCAAATATAATCTGTAACTTGAGCAGGTAACCTTAGAGTCAGTATGTAGGACACAAATGATAAAATACTGTGTTTTTCTACATTTGTACAGGCAACTACAGTGGTCCCTCAAGTTACAATATTAACTGGTTCTGTAACAACCATTGTATGTTAAAACTAGGGATGAGCGAATCGACTTCGGATGAAACTTCCAAAGTCGATTTGCATAAAACTTTGTAACAGTCAGAAATAGATGCTGAAAGCTGTAGATCACTTTCTATGATGAGAATCAGAGCTTCTTCAGGAACCTGTAGAGCACACAGGGCACCAGTATGATAAAATGGAGCCGTCCTCACCGGAGGAGCAGCTTATTCGGGTACAGACAGAAGGCAGTACAGGACACGTAGTACTGCACTGTACTATAGAGAGGAACTGCTAGACAACCAGTCTAGATGTTTTACCAGTGTAATGGCCATGTTGACTAGTTGGATCCGAGTATGTATATCGAGTCTGGGTTCAACTTATGATGGCCCAGGAAAAAACATTTTAGTAGAAATTATTGCATCCTAAGGCTGTTGGATCTTGAGGGATCACTGGCATCAATGACTAAAGCAACATGTAGATCATAGAAAACTGACTGTAAAAAAGCAAAGTATATACTCTAGTATAAAAAGTCTAATAGACTGAGGTCCCATCTCTAAGCACCCCAGATTTCAATGGAAGTGCAAGCCCCGTTTTGTAGTACAAATCAGACAGGTGAGCGGTAAGTGGGGGAGAACTCGTGGCGCTCTCTCCAATATACTGTATGACAGTTACATAAACTGCTTACTGTGCTCGATTCCTACTGAGAATAAACACTTCCATAAAACACCACTGTATCTATCTAACCTGGTGCTCCTAATACAGCCTAATGCTATTGACTGGAGCAGATGGGCAGAATGACTAGCTTCTTCTGTCCACCAGCTCCATTGGAGAAGTTGTGCTGACATCAAGCATTAGGCATCAGCCTAGTACTGAGGAGGCAGTTTTGACTACTGCTCCCCTCATAGTCTGAAGTTATAGATGTGTCCACCTTTATCTTAGCTCTAATTTGATTAAAGACTTCAACTGCTCATGAAATAAATGAAGGGCTGCAATTCTCAACACAATCACTGGGTGGCAGCACATGGACACAAGCTGGTCATCTCATGACACACCTATCAGGGCATGTCAAGCCAAGAGAAAAGGATGCATCAGTATGGCAATATGACAACTACCGTCTTTCCCCGAAAATAAGACATCCCCCGAAAATAAGACCTACTTCCAGTTTTGCCTCTCGCTGTAATATAAGGCATCCCCCCGAAAATAAGACCTCCCCGATAATAAGGCCTCCCCGATAATAAGGCCCCGCCAGAATATAAGGCCCCTGACGCTACCATAGGGCGTCTGAATCCTCTGGACTGTAGCGGCGGCTGCCGCCGCGCAGCTCACTGATTGTCCGCAGCGCATCCAGAGCTGTTCAGGCAGTGCGAGGTCTCTTTAAAGAGGACCTTTCACCGATTCTTACCTTATGAACTAACTATACAGATATGTAGAGCGGCGCCCGGGGATCTCACTGCACTTACTATTATCCCCGGGCGCCGCTCCGTTCTCCTGCTATGCCCTCCGGTATCTCCGCTCACTAAGTTATAGTAGGCGGAGATACCAGTCCCTAAGTTATGGTAGGCGGAGTCTGCCCTAGCGCTGGCCAATCGCAGCGCAGAGCTCACAGCCTGGGAGGTTATTTTCTCCCAGGCTGTGAGCTCTGCAATGCGATTGGCCAGCGCTAGGGCAGACTCCGCCTACCATAACTTAGGGAACGGAGATACCGGAGGGCATAGCAGGAGAACGGAGCGGCGCCCAGGGATAATAGTAAGTGCAGTGAGATCCCCGGGCGCCGCTCCACATGTATGTATACTTAGTTCATAGGGTAAGAATCGGTGAAAGGTCCTCTTTAAATCAGAGAGCCTGCGCTGCCGCCAGGAGAAGTTGCCGCCTGCTGCTCGCTCTGCCCTGACGGAATCTGGCTGACTCGCGATTAGACAGTGAGTCGCGCGGGGCAGGAGCTGGGCACATTGTGTGGAATCTGGCTGGCACGGACACACAGGGGTGACTGAGGTGGTAGGGGGGAAATGTTTGATAAGGTAGTGGGGGATGTCTGGTGAAGGTGGGAGGGGGGAGAGAGACTAAATAATCCACTGTCCACTGGCACAGGGTAGTGGGATCACTTAAAATGACACAGGGGGATCAGAGGTGGGAATCAAAATGACAGACACAGGATGATCAGAAGGGGGTACTACCGTAAAATGGTAATCCCCCTCCCCTCTGATTCTCTTGTGCCATTTTGATTCCCCCCTCTGATCCCCATGTGTCATGGAAAATAAGACATCCCCTGAAAATAAGACCTAGCGCATTTTTGGGAGCAAAAATTAATATAAGACACTGTCTTATTTTCGGGGAAACAGGGTATGTGGCTGCACCTATAACTTTCAGACACTACTGTGAGAGATAGATATAGATAGAGAGAGAGAGAGAGAAATAAAACCTATCATATATATATATATATATATATATATATATATATATATATATGTACTGTATTACTCTTTTCTGTCCACAAGATGGCAGCAAACCAGATGTGTGAGCCTCATGGGCATTTATTTGTCTTAAGGTCACTGGGGGAGGGGGGAGTTAGGTTGCCATTTTTAAATGTGCCAATGAAACTCAGGGATAAAATTGACAAAATACTCCATTTTGTCAAAGAGCCAATAGTCTTTTCTTGCGGAACACCCCTTTTGTGATGTGATGTCATGTCTGCTATTTAAAGGGATTCTGTCACCTCCTTTTACGATTTTAAGCTGGCACCATCGCTATGTTGACTAAAGTAGCTTATTTCCAGGACTCTTCTTTTTACTTTATTTCATTTAGTAGTTTTGATGTAAAAGCGATTTTTACGTTATGCTAATTAGGGTCCAAGGTGCCCAGAGGGGCATTTTTCTCACTCTCCGGTGCCCAGTGACGCCCCCCTGCAGTGCCCAAGACAGCCTCCTGATAATCAAAACACCTCCCACAGCCCGGCAAACGGTTCCGCCCCCTCCGCACGTCATAATCTACCTTATAGATATGCCCCGTCCTCCTTCCTGTCTGCGGCCAGAAAACTCGCGCAGGCGCAGTACCGCCTGCGGCCTGGGCGATCATCAACGTCCTGAGGGCAACATCGCTCAGGTCACATCACTGGGCTCGGCGCATGCCCAGTGAGACTTTTGAGGCTGTTGCCCTCAGGAGGTTGATGATCACGCAGGCGCAGGCCGCAGGCGGTACTGCGCCTGCGCGAGTTTTCTGGAAGCAGAATGCTCTGTCCGCTGAGTAAGCGTACTGAAGCTCAGGTACCGTTCACTTCAACCTGACATTGATGACCTATTCTGAGGATAGGCCATCAGTATCTAGACATCCCCTTTAAAGTGACTAGCTATTCTAAGAAAACTTTAAGGAGGATCCTGTGTGTATATTAGACAAACACGGAAGCATTTCACAATTCTGTGCTATTTAACTATCCAAGAAAAAAAACACAGTTCTGTATCTCTGAAAGTCCCACAGAGTTAAACTGAGTAGCACTGCACATGATTGACTGTGGCTCTATTCTCGTCAACACCAGGGCCCTCAGCGGTGAGACCCTAGACCAGGGATGCTCAACCTGCGGCCCTCCAGCTGTTGTAAAACTACAACTCCCACCATGCCCTTCTGTAGGCTGATAGCTGTAGGCTGTTCGGGCATGCTAGGAGTTGTAGATTTGCAACAGCTGGAGGGCCGCAGGTTGAGCATGCCTGCCCTAGACAATCAGACACTTTTCCTCTATCCTGTGGATTGTGGAATAAGAATTTTTCATAGGAAAGCCTGTGTATGCTTGTGTCCTAGGAATCTGATTATTAATTTATTTTTTTTCCAGAAAAAAACAGCTAAAAAAGAAAACTGCAAAACATTGCAAGCAAGATAATAAATAGACAATGAAACAGTATAAACAATGAACACACACATACCAAAAGATGACTACACAGAGAAACAGATGTCTGCTATTTTTATTTCATCACTCACTTCCCTTCCTGTACTTGGCCCTGCTTACCACTGTCCTCTTCTTGAGTGACCTGCTTTCTTTTCAAGTACCTCAACATGGTAGCAGAACTCATTTCTCCTCCCTAAAAAAAGAGAGCCAAAACTCATCATGTGTGCTAGGCCAGCCACTTTCAGCTAGGGACCGCCCTGATTTAGGTTTTATTTATTTTTAAGTAAAGCAGTTGTCCAATGAAGACAACCACTGCCCATATGCCCATATACATAGGTGAGGTGGTCTGAGCGAACGACTTCTATTGTGGTGGACTTGAGCTGTCCATGTATTACAAGGACATCATTCATCTGAATGGCCATACTACATATCCCCTGCAGCAGCCTCTTGGCTGACCATAGCTTTCTCCAGGAACAGACCAAACGCAATCATCTGATCACCAAATACAGATGCCTCATTCTGCGAGGGATTCCCTTTGATGAGCCAATTCCTTAAATGTTATATTAATTTATTATTTAATCAGGGCGGACCATAGGTGGACCACTGTGGTCTACAGATGTTTCAAACATAAATGTTTCAGGCTCAGTGCTAGTCACGATGCAAACATAACAGACACCTACATTAAAGGGGTTTGGTCACTTCAGCAAATGGCATTTATCATGTCGAGAAAGGTATTATAAGCCACTTACTAATGTATTGTTATTATCCATATTGCTTACTTTACTGTCTTCATTCACTTTTCCATATACACTGCTCGTTTCCAGGGGTTATGGCCAACAATGCAGAACAGATACGAGGTGGACCGGATGGGAGCTGCTGTGCATGCATGCCTATTGGCCATTTAGATTTTCTGCCGTTATGCCTTTTGCCGTATGGAATAAACATTTTTAGATTTTATTTGTACGAGTGTTTCAGACGCGGCAATGCTCATGATGTTTAATTTATTTTATTATTTAATTTTTTATTCTAAGGAATTCTATCCATTACAGAATACAGGATTCAGTATATTCCAATGCAGTGCTGGCACTAGTAGGCCAGCATTGCAATATACTAGTAATCAGCCTGGAAGTCTAAGGCTGGGTTCACACTTGAGCGTATTTTAAATGCGCGTTTAACGCGCGTTTTTGTCGCGCGTTTTTATGCGCGTTTTTTGCAATAGTAAACGCGCGTTTGACGCGCGTTTGTGTGATTGACTGCAGTGTCCTATGGCCACAAACGCGCGTCAAAACGCCCCAAAGAAGCTCAAGAACTTGTTTGAGCGTAGGGCGTTTTTCAGCGCGTTCAAACGCGCTGTAAAATGCTCAAGTGAGAACCAGGGCCATAGGGAAGCATTGGTTTTCATGTGTTGAGCGTTTTACAGCGCGTTTGAACGCGCTGTAAAACGCTCAAGTGTGAACCCAGCCTTATAGAGGCTCAGGCATATTACTACCATGGAACGCCTTTCCTGATCTCAGTCAGGGGAAGGCGTCCCCAGCTGGGCAGTGCAGGGCTTCTGGATTTAGCCCTCTCAGATGCTGTGGTCACAATTTACCACTGAATCTGTGGGGTTAAATGCCTGCATCCGGAATTATCGCCAATCGCAGACATTAGCCTCTTTAAAGACCAGACTTCTGCCGTACATGTACAGTGAAGGTCTGGAAAGGGTTAAAGTCCCATAAAACCCCTTTAATAGGACCCGTGTATGATACTTACAGTGTGCAATTGCATCTCTCAATGCCAGCATCAGTTTGTGCTGAAAATTATGTGATACAACCCCTCCAAGGTAGTAATCTGAAATTCCAAGAGCTGTAGCTAGGCTTTCTTTCACCCGGAGCAAAGGTTCAGTTTATTACCCTATACCTGTATCTGAATACCCCAGCCAAAGACAGGAGGCTGACGACGCTCCCCTCAAACTCTGTACCAGGTGTACACGCCCTGGTTGCCCCCAGAGCCACTCCCCTGAATATTCCAATTGCTTTGTCCTATTCCCAGAGTGCTCTATTATGTTTATCCACAGCACAGATCAGGCTTAAAGGGAATCTGCCAGCAAATATATCTCAATAAAAGCAGCTTACCTGAGAGATGTGCGCTTGTCAGCTGAATTTAATGGTGTTGGTCCCATCTCGCAGCATTGTTGAGAAATTATTATTTTTTTTAATAATCTGCAAATGAGCCTCTTGGTACAACAACGGCGATGTAGTTACACCTCGTTGCACCTAGAGGTTCGGCTCACTCTCTTGCACGCCAGACAGTGAAGATGTAATCACACCTGGTCCTGAAGTCTCGTGCCTGCGTGTTGGCTTCAGTATATCGGCTGGAGTGCTTCTGTACTGTACTGCGCCTGCTCGAAACACTGAAGCCAATGTGCAGTTGCGAGACTTCGGGGCCAGCTAGGATTATGCCTTCACCGACCGGCCCTGTGAGAGTAAGCAGAGTCTCTGTGTGCAACAGCACCACCCTTGTTGCACCAAGGTGCTCATTTGCATATTATTAAAAATCAAACATCTCAGCAATGTATAAACTCAAAAAAATGGGACCAACACCATTACATTTGGTGACAGATTACGTTTACATAAAACTGTCTATGGCTTGCTGTAACATAACTTACTGTCCTATATTACAAAGTAACCAGGAACACTAAATATACATATGTACATAACAACCACAAGTGTTATTGCCCTGGGCAACCACGGGCCTACATGGAGTACTAGACCCAGGTGTAAAATCACATATATTATGCACTCACCGTGCAGATTAATAAGACAGTGCCAGCTTTTTCCGGTTTAAGCCAAAAGGGAAAGTCAATACGACACACACTAAAGGCTAGTATACATGGCAGAGATGCGAGTAGAGGGGGCACACTTTTTGACATCTCCTATTGCCACGCACACCATATTTTTGTAAAAACAAAATTTGGATGTAGAACCGTTCAAAAGCCTGGTCAGTGACAACCGCTAAAAACTAAAGAATTTGTAAAATAAAAAATTGCTTTAGCCATGTTTTCCCCAGCGGCCTTTAGGTTTCCGTCTAGTGAGAAGATATATGCAGGTGCTGCACTCACTATTGGATCCATAGGCCTCATGAGTGAATTTTTCTTCAGTGCGCTATCAGTACTTGTTGTGGATAGCAAACTGACCCATTCATGTCTATGGAGCCTTGCACATGTCTGTGTTTTTGTGAATCTGTGTCACCGTTTTGCAAACTATATGGGAGGCCAAATTCCTGCCCGTTTTTGCAGATGAGAATAGCCAAAGATATGGACATGTCTGTGTGCATGAGTAATAAGGAGAAGAGTGATTCCTCCTCTATACCTTCACCATGCTCAGTATGAATCCAGGACATGCAGGATATTGTATACCCCCCATGCACATAACCTATTTTAATGTGACTTGGTAGGTTCACATCTGTGACCGGTAAATCCGGTAGTCTGTTCCTGCAAAGGAGAGGACTACCGGAGTTACCGTATCCAACACATCCCCATTCACTATAATGGGATCCAGTGGGGAAAAATACTGCTGCATGCACACACAATGCTGGCATTTATGCCACAAACCCATCGGATTCCATTATAGCAAATGGGGATCCGGTGGTGCCCGACTATGCCCGATATGGTAACTCCAGTTGGCTGCAACTCTGCTGGAACAGACTACTGGATTTACCTGTAGCAGATGTGAACCTACCCATACAGCCTGCTCACATCTGTGTCGTAGACTCCATTCAGGGGCTGTCGCAGATTCAAAAACAATGGAAAGAAAAGTCCTGCATGTAGGACATTCTCTGCTAAAAAAACAGAACAGAAACAGAACAGACCCCATTATAGTCAACTGGATTGGTTTGGCCCCATTCTGGTCAGTTATGTGATGAAACCTGCACGTCCGTTATTTTTGTTGTTCTGTGGCTATAATGGAGTAGAACGATGAAAATCAATAGCCAAGTGTGAATAAGGCCTTAGGAGTGTATAGAAACCGAGGAGAACAGATGCAGATATGAAATAAAATACAGTATATTGAGCACGAGCCCATAGTAGGAACCCGTAGAGTTAATAAGGTCTCACGCACACATCCGATTTGCATTTTCTGCAAATCACATGGACTCTTTCATTTCTGTGGGGCCACAATAAACAATGACAGCACACGGATGTCATCTGTGTGCGGTCCACAATCCTGCCGATTTGCCACAAATGATAGAACATGTCCTATTTTTGTACGGAGTATCCGCAGACCACAAAACAGATACGCCGGTATGCATGAGGCCTAAAAAGCAGAAAACTGGATAAAGAGTGGCATCATCTGAAGAGGGGAGCAAAATATCTACATACCCCTTAAAAATATCTGTAAACATTTACCTCCGATTTTCTTAAAAGGCAGGGTCATGTACGGAACCCCAGGGAGTGTCTAGAAGGAAATTCAGCTAAAAAGGAAAAAGAGATGAAACGACAGAATAAAATATACTGTCATTTTTGTCTTTCCTAAGTGTAAAGGGATAAGACAGGAAAAAAAAAACAATATATCCTAGAACTTGGGGAAGCCGAGAGGAAGAGAATTCGGGTGAGCAAACTGATTTACCAACATCAAAGCCGTTCGCAAATATGGAGTTATTACTGGACATGGACAAATTGGTTCGTCTAACCAAATACAACCATAATTTCAATAAAAATAAAAAATATAAAAATCATAAAAAGTAGGAAAATCTAAACCAATTTCAAATGATACTAAATATAATAAAAAGAGAAAAAAATAGGCATACATTTATTCAATGACGGAAACGCGGCTGATCTCACATAATGGGCTATTAGAGGAATCGTGACGTTATGTATACAACTAGGCAAATATATGGTTTCCTTTTTGCATGCAAATAGTTAACTATGAAGTGCCCTTCTGGCCATTAATCTTCCTCTTATTGCATTGGTACACATGTAAAAAATTTTAAAAAAAGGAATCTAATCCATCAAGTATAATATACACATACTAATATTCTTCCCACCGCTAAAAAAAAATGCCGTTAACCCCTTTCATGACATTTCACTTCAGAGGCCTAAGGACTTGTACACAATGTATTCTACAATAGCTCACTCGACGCGTTTCTTTTTCCTTGTTACTACAATTACCAGTACACAAGGCAACAAATGACTTGCAAAGCAGCAAGTAGGGCAATCATGTCGCACTTACCAAACAGGAAGCGTATACATTTAATTCATTGGGGAGGCAGCGTAATAACTTTCGCCGTACAATACACAATAATAAGCGGCGGTATAAATAAAAGTAGATTGAAGTAAAACAGAGTCCTACATATTCAGATGCATCTACTGAAAAGTGTAGGAAAGAAGAAGGCAGGGCTGCCCCGTGCCTGCTCGTCAAGCAGTTGGGTGCATCTCTGCCATGAAACTCTCTGTGCAATACTACCTTTTACAAGTTGGGTGTCCCTGGCAAGACTTCAGACGAGGTGACAACACGGTCCAGCCGTGGCGGAGGGTGACGGAGACAACAAGCTGCCATGTAGGCCTCTAGCATGAGAAGCAGATTTCAGAAAGAGAGAGGGAGAAGAGAGAGACAGAGCCGGAGGGAAGCAGGACAGAAAAGAGGAAGCAGTGGGAGCTGCACGCAGTAGATAAGCAAATTACCCTCACACAAAAGAGGGCTGTCATTTCAGGCAAAGAGCACAGATGAATGAGGGCAGAGCGCTGGGAGGGAGGGGTCTCCAACACCCAGCTCTTCTCAACAGGTGATCTCCTATACAAGCACGCCTGCTGCTAGGAGGCTCTTATTCGCTCACTAAATGTGATCTCCATCCAGCGTTCTATCTCAGAAAGTGTACATAAGCAGTATTGACCAATCGGAATAGGAGGCTGTAGGCTGCTTTCACACAATCAGTGTTTGGTCAGCGTTTGATCTGCGATTTCCATCAGTGACCACGAGCCAAAAGCAGGAGTGGAAAAAGCTAAAAGCAGAAGTGGAAAGATTTGCACATGTGCGTTTTTGACCCGCTTATGGTTTTGGCTCAGAATTACTGATGGAAATCACTGATCGAACACTGACTGTGTGAAAGTGGTCTCAAAAGGGAACCTGTCAGAAATGTTATGCTGACCTCACTGAGGGCAGCATAAAATAGTGACAGAAATGCTGATTTCAGCGGTGTGTCACTCATGAGCTAAAAGTCAGTGGTTGCTGAGAACCAGCATCATAATCATTGCAGCCCAGGCCTTGAGAAGAGTCAAATCTACCTGAGAAGAGTCCTGGTTATTCCTAATCTCCTGCTCTCCCCGCCGACCTGATGACTGGCAGTTCTCTCCTAGAGAGAAAACTAGGTAGAAGACTGTCAGTCATCAGCAGGTGGGCAGGGAGAGCAGGAATTCATGAGTAACCAGGACTCTTCTCAGGTGGCCAGGACTCTTTTCCATGCCCAGTCCGCCATAATTGTGATGTTGGTTCTCGGCAACCACTAACTTATAACTTAGAAACGACCGACTGCTGAAATCAACTCACCAGTCACTACTTTATACTGCCGTTAGTATGGGTTGGAAACAAAGTGTTTTAACTGTTTGTTATGGCTCACAGCCATTTTATTATTAGGGTCAAGATAGGTTTAAGCCATTTTTGGTGTTGATATATTTGTATATAGACACCTTTACCCAGGTTAGGTCCCCTTTTTGGAAAACGAGAGCCATCAATATGGGCTGCATAAAGTTGATAACAGGTTCCCTTTAAAGGGAATCTGTCGCCCCTATTAACTGAAAGCAGCATGGTATAGTGACAGATGTGCTGATTTCAGCAGTCTGTCACTTTTGATCTGGCAGTCAGTACTTTCATAGTACTGGCATGCTGAACCTCACAGACAGAGGTAGATGAGTCTGGTGAGACTTGTGGCACCGCCCTCGCCCACCTCCTGACCATGACTAGCAGGTTTCTTTCCTAGGCATGATTAGAAATAAAGCTGCCAGCCATGGCCTGTAAGTGGGGTAGGGTGACCACGTGTCCCGGATCGCCCGAGACAGTCCCGCATTTGGAGAGTCTGTCCCAGGTCCCGGTCACCCTCATTCTGGGACAATGCAGTGTCCCGGAATGACCTGAGCCGCCGACCGCTGCGGTTGTGACAGTCAGGGCCAGCGCTTCCATAGAGGCAAGGGGCCGGAGATGAGCGCTTCCAGTGTGGAAGCGCTCATCTCCAGTCATCTGTATCGCCGTCCTCAGGACAGCGATACAGATGGCTGTGCAGCAGGGCAGGGGAGGGCGAGGTGTGTCCCTTCCCCTTCCTCTGATAGGCTGCAGGCACTAGGCCGGCAGCCTATCAGAGGCCGGTGCAGGCGGCGCAATGACGTCATCGCGCCGCCTGAGCTCTGAGCCGTACAGCGCGGGACACAGGCCGGAAGAGGCCTGCATCACATCGCTGCCAGGTAGGTAAGTACTTGTGGCTACTGGCACATGATATAGGGGGGGCTCTAGCTACTGGCACATGATATGGGGGGGCTGTGGCTACTGCCACATGATTGTGGGGGGGCTCTGGCTACTGGCACATTATTGGGGGACATCTATGGGGGCACTTATTACTGGCACATTAGGGGCACTTCTTACTGGAACATTATTGGTGGGCACTATAGGGGCATCTGCTGAGGCCACAAAGAACGGTTATTTTATATGGGGGCTCTGTATAGAGGCATTTTATACTGGGACCCATTATGGTGGGTACTATGGGGAAGGTGGGAGAGGAGTACTATGGGGTCATCTACAGGGGCACCGAGAAGGGGTATTTTAAACTTACAAATTATGGGGGACACTGAGGGCATCTACTGGGGCACTATATATGGGGCATTTTATACTGGTACATTATGGGGGGCACTAGGAGGGAGGGGGGAGAGGAGCACTATGGGGGCATTATATAGGGGTATTTTATACTGGCACGTTATGGGAACACTATGGGGACATTAGCTCAACTGGGGGCATTACAAGGGGGTATTTTTTGCACTGTCACATTATAAGGAGAATTATTTCTACTGGGGGGAGGGGGCATTATGGTGGGCTTTATTACTCCCCCATGGTATGACCCCCTAGTAGCAGCACCAGCCTCTCCCTGCTCTGCTATTCCTCTGCCCCTTCTCCAAATCCTTATTATGAAATCTTTCTCATTAGGATAAAACACATCAGCTCCGCCGAGCCCCCACCCAAAATGTGGAAGTGGTGTCCGAGATCCCCAAGGGTCAAGCCAAGTAATTGGAAGTTTTCATATGAAATATGTTTATGTTATACACATATAGCATACACCGTGCCCCACAATATACAGTTTCTTCAGTAAAAACCGGCCCAGTCTCAAGTATAAGTTTGACGAAATGCACTTGTGAAAGTAAGTGTCCCTGAATGGCAGTTGTGAAATGTGGTCACCCTAAAGTGGGGGGCGGGGCCACAAGTCTTCATCAGACTCATCTACTTTGCAGAGCTAGTGCGTTCTGTGAGGTTCAGAATGTCAGTAGTATAAAAGTACTGACTGCCAGCTCAAAAGTGACAGACCACTGAAATTAGGCGAGGGTAGCTTAGTAGAGGTGACAGGTTCCGTTTAAAGGGGCATTTCCATTTAAATAACATGGGACGACAGCCTCGGTGCTCAGACCCTGTACTACAAAAGTTAGTCAGTGCAGTCTGCTGCTTTCAAAAATCAACACATTCTTCGCTCACCTCATGATCAAATCACTGTAAAACTTTTCATGTCCATGGCTATAAGAATAGGTTGCATGTGCATGCAATGATCTGTGTCAGATCAATGTGAACACTTATTACCAGATGCAGTACGCCCCCTTTAAAGAGGACCTGTCGCCTCTACAGATATGCCTATTTTAATAGCTATTATGTTGTGCCATTCCTTTATTATTTCTACTAGAAGCTATGAATGAGTTGCTAGCAGTCTGCAGTAAGGGTACAGGGAGGTGGTAATCAGTTGGGGGTGTGTACCTGCACAGACTCAATCTATCCAATCAGTGCTGCCATTTTCAGACTGTGCAGGGACACACAACTGGTTACCACCCTCTGTACCCTTACTGCAGACTGCTAGTAATCCATTCATAACTTCTAGTAGAAATAATAAAGGAATGACATAACACAGAGCCATAAGAATAGATGCTCCAGAATAAAAACAGGCATGTAAGGAGCGTTGACAGGTCCTCTTTAAATAACTTTTGAATGTGACAGGAAAAAAAAAAAAAAAACAACACCTCACGGAAAGGCCTATAAACACACCCCCTCATATTTAGACAGACTTGCCAAGAATTTTGGCATCAGGTGGCCATGTTAATTATTTCTTTGTTGTTTTTCTTATCCTAAAATTTGTTCCGTCCACGTAAATAAAAGGGGTCAAGTCACTGATTCAGCTGGATTTGCCAATTGGAACATATACCTTGTCGTCTATAATAAAAAACTAGCAGACACATGTAAAGAGAATACGGGAGGATGGGTAAATAAGAAGCCTGATCCTGCTGCCTGGCTGTGGAAAGAGCAGCTGCTGGCTGTGCCTGCCTATTCTCCTCCCCCTGCTGTCCAGCTAGCGTGCGGCCTTTTGTTTAAAGGATCAATTATTGAAGAGAACCTCTTCATCTTGTAATAAGATACCTGGCGTTCTAACAAAAGCCTATTCCACCTTGTCATTAGACAGCCCAAATGCAACAGGCTTCACAAGGGGAACACTGAAGCAAACACAAAGTGACAAATTAACAATTTGGCAGGTAGGAGACAAAAAATTTAAATGTGTTATCCCATACCATTTAAAAAAAATAAAAAAAAGTTCTATACAAAACTACTGACTTGTGTTTCCAGCTTTACTCCTTAATGATTATTAGTGCAGTAAAAAAAAAAGAAGATAAATCTACATATAGATATATGGCACAAAAAACTATACATAATGTACATCCACATGCCATGCATTGATCTATTGCTGCCAAGCATAACTTATAAAAATGAACACAAGCTTCGTTGACCAAGATGAGTAAGCCCACCGTCACTGTGGCTTATTTCAACTGGGTTCTATACCAATGTGGCAGAACACTGTCCCCACAACATAGCACCTGCTGTGGAACACAACCCGTGTGGTAGAGGACCACAGCAACAACAGCCCCCATGCAGTACCGCTTGTGAACAGATATCATAAGTGCGTCTTTCCATGTGATCTCAGAAACCAGACAGACATGTGGTGTTGTGGCTAATTACAGTCGGGACCCACTTGAGAAAAAACGACTATGATGTGGTGAGAGGGCCATATAAAGAGCTGCTAATGAGATACACACATATATATATATATATATATATATATATATATATATATATATATATATATATATATATATATAGTGTGACACAGTGAGGGGTTGTGTCTGGCAAGTCAGGTATTTTCCTACGAGCATGGGCGGCTGGGCTGGTTTCCAGCCAGGTGAGGTCAAATACCGGACTGGAGTTTAAGTGCCGATCCAGGTTTTGGCAGCACCTGGCTGTCCTTAAATAGGCAGCTGGGCTCAGCAGAGATGTCTTTCTGTTTTTGGGATCTGAGGCTTTGTGCCGTGCTGGAGGGCTGAGAGCCGCATGCTGGGGAAACAGGCCCCCTAAAGCCTGCTGTGGACTACTGAAGGCAGAACTGCCAGGAAGGTGACTTATGGTATATGAACTTTCCATTGTGTGTGAATTAACACCAAGACTGCAAAGTTACGTGCCGTTTTGTGCAATTGCCTCAAGTGTGAATAAACACGTTTTGAGTTAAGAACTTGTATTTTGCCTCTGTACTGCGCCCACTTACCCCATCTACCAGAGCGAAACCCCACAAAAATATATATATATATATATATATATATATATATATATATATACACACACACACACACACACATACACACACATCACACATTATAGGTAAAACAATAAAGTGCAGCACCTTGAGGAAGATAAATTGTTGTATTGCATCACAAACTTGCATATACAGATCTTTGAACATTTTCATTGCTGCTCATTACCATACATGTTATGAATTAATTTACATAGAAATGAAAAGCCCAATCCAAGATTACGTTCCCCTTGGTCAGATAAATTACTTTGTCACCATAGATGCAATCATTACTACTCTGGCTGCCTCTTATCGGTTGCTACAACCATATCTATGGAAGTTTTAACAGTATGCCCTGACAGCCTAGCTTTAGTTCTACAAACAGCTGAGGAGCCACAAGCTGGAGACCACTGCTGTGAATGCAAATGTAAGGTGCTCTATATCCAGTCCAACTATGGAGCTGAACGTTGGTCATGCTTTAGATCACAGCTCAGCATTAGGAAATTAGCCATGGAGTCTTCTGAAATAAAAGCGTAAGGCTGGTTTCACACGGGCGTTGCGGGAAAAGGTGCGGGTGCGTTGCGGGAACATGCGCGATTTTTCAGCGCGAGTGCAAAACATTGTAATGCGTTTTACACGCGCGTGAGAAAAAAACTGCATGTTTGGTACCCAAACCCGAACTTCTTCACAGAAGTTCAGGTTTGGGATCGGGGTTGTATAGATTGTATTATTTTCCCTTATAACATGGTTATAAGGGAAAATAATAGCATTCTTAATACAGAATGCATAGTAAAATAGCGCTGGAGGGGTTAAAAAAATTATAAAAAATAATTTAACTCACCTTAATCCACTTGCTCGCGCAGCCCGGCTTCTCTTCTGTCTTCTTCTTTGCTGTGTACAGGAAAAGGACCCGTGGTGACGACACTCCGGTCATCACATGGTCCATCACATGATCTTTTACCATGGTGATGGATCATGTGATGACCGGAGTGACGTCACCACAGGTCCTTTTCCTGTACACAGCAAAGAAGAAGACAGAAGAGAAGCCGGGCTGCGCGAGCAAGTGGATTAAGGGGAGTTAAATTATTTGCAATTTTTTTTTAACCCCTCCAGCGCTATTGTACTATGCATTCTGTATTAAGAATGCTATTATTTTCCCTTATAACCATGTTATAAGGGAAAATAATAATGATCGGGTCTCCATCCCAATCGTCTCCTAGCAACCGTGCGTGAAAAATCGCACCGCATCCGCACGTGCTTGCGGATGCTTGCGATTTTCACGCAGCCCCATTCACTTCCTATATAAACGCACAAAGAGGAGCATGCTGTGATTTTCACGCAATGCACAAGTGATGCGTGAAAATCACCGCTCATGTGCACAGCCCCATAGAAATGAACGGGTCCAGATTCAGTGCGGGTGCAATGCGTTCACATCACGCATTTCACCCGCGCGGAACACACGCCCGTGTGAAAGGGGCCTAAATATGTGATCTCTCTCTCACAGTGGTGCTCAATCACTGGCTCCCAAGCCACAGGAGGCTCGCGACCCCCGAATGTGTGGCTTACCATTGGAGTTGTCAGGTCTGGCCATATGCACTGGTTACAATACAACATCTGTTCTGACAATATTGCAAACATATACTTACCCCTAAACAGTGCAAATACGCTCACTGACAAAAAAAAAAAAACAAGCTAACGCACCCAGATAGAAATGTCAGATTTCAGCAAAACTGTGTGTGCAGTTATGTTTGATATGTAAATGTTTCAATGTGTGGTCTGATTAGAAACTGGGTCCGATAGCAAAAGGGCGTAAAAGTGCTTCCCCACAGCTCTATAAAAAGTCTCTCAGGGGCTACTTTTGGGTAGTATACCTGTGTGAGAGATTGTTTTTTTAAATATCTTTATTTAAGACACAACATCGTACATAAATTTGTACAACCGTCATCAGAAACGCATACAAAAATATCCTGCTCATAAAATAACATTCCACGACAAAGTCTAAATTTTGCGTTTATTTAGCAATCCAGCGAGAACCTTTAGCGGGTCATTTACCTTTACAGAATGGTGATGTGTTAGTTTTCAGTGATGTAGTCTGCCTAATGCTCCTTTTAGTTGTTCAGTCAGATACCATTGGGTCAATGAGAAAGGGCCTTGCTACTGATTCGATGTCCAAACTAGAAAGGAGTTGCACTATAAAACAGCGCAATAAAAAAAAACAAAAAAACTTGCCTACACTTCCCTCCTTCCGTCTCTCTGCTCCCCCAAATAGAGGTCTCAGAGGCTGGAGCAGCGTGCAGAGACTGGGGCTGGGCCTACTCGCTGCAGTATTGTGCACTTACTGTAGTCTTGCAATGCGATTTTTGACTGTGCAATTTTTACAAGCATCACCAAGCTGCAACAAACGTATGCAACATTATCTTGTGGTACAAATACTGCAAAGTGTGAACCCAGACGAGTGGTCACTGCTGGGTACTAGTAACCATGGGATCCCGTTTTCCCTAAAGGTGGAGATTTCAGAGGTGGCAGTCTCAGACCGTTATGTCCTACAGTATAGAAAAATAATATTGGCTAGAACACTCCTTTAAAAAGGACCCTGTATTTCCCATAATGTAGCAATTTTTAAACATTTATTGTTATGACCCTCTTTTTTGTCAATAGAGGTTAATGTACAGTATGAATGCTCAGTTGGGAGGTGTCCCTGTACTGTCTGAAATGGTCCAATCAGGGAAAGGATCGGACCATCGGAGGCCTCAATACACGGCCGACCTTCATCCAATGCGCACGGCCAGCTTCACATTCATGTCCAGCAGGTTATGTACATTCTTACTGTGGGAGTGAATCAGCACTGAAGAATATAATCTGCATTTAGTACCACTTTTATCATCTCTATCACAGTAGGACTGCTCCAGGAAACGCTTTACTGTGACAATATTTTTTTCCCTGAAGCTAGGGAGGGTCCATACATATTTCTTACAGATTCTAAGATCTAGCCATATAACTGGCTTCTTCAGGAATGTGAATGAGCAAGGTGCAGCCCTATCTTTCTTGTCTGCAAAATGATCACGTTGTGCCGCTTCTGCACGTATGGTATACCTGCGCTTCATCTCAGACACACGCATTTATTCATATTCACTTTAAGGGTCCATTCACACGTCCGTTGTTTCTTTCCTGATCTGTTCCGTTTTTTTGCGGAACAGATCTGGACCCATTCATTTTCAATGGGTCCTGAAAAAAAATCTGACATTGAGCTGTCCGTTTTTTTCCAGGACCCATTGAAAATGAATGTGTACAGAACTGGTCCAGATCTGTTCCGCAAAAAACGGAACAGATCAGGAAAGAAACAACGGACGTGTGAATGGACCCTTAAAGAGGACCTGTCATCTCTCCTGACATCTATTCAGAGGCGTAGCTAGAACTGACTGGGCCCCACAGCAAATTTTTGTACAGGGCCCCCCACACACACTTATTCACTAACCCCCTCCTCCTGTGCAAACCCCTCTCATATGGCTATTTTGTGACTTTTTATTTACTGTATTTATTTATTTGCCTCTCATTTTTAGCACAACTTTATTGTTTTTTTTAACATTTACAGTTGCTGACGGAGTTTATATTTAACTCAACCCCTTTAAAACCCGCGCTGCAATTGTAATAGACCCGTCTGATTTACCTCTACATATCCACAAGTATAGCCTCTGTACCTTTCATACTGCAGCCATGGACGCAGTCATACACGCACTCTCCACGTACATGGACGCACTCATACACGCACTCTCCACGTACATGGACGCAGTCATACACGCACTCTCCACATACATGGACGCAGTCATACACGCACTCTCCACATACATGGACGCAGTCATACACGCACTCTCCACATACATGGACGCAGTCATACACGCACTCTCCACGTACATGGACGCAGTCATACACGCACTCTCCACGTTCATGGACGCAGTCATACACGCACTCTCCACATACATGGACGCAGTCATACACGCACTCTCCACATTCATGGACGCAGTCAGTCATACACGCACTCTCCACGTACATGGACGCAGTCATACACGCACTCTCCACGTACATGGACGCAGTCATACACGCACTCTCCACGTACATGGACGCAGTCATACACGCACTCTCCACGTACATGGACGCAGTCATACACGCACTCTCCACATTCATGGACGCAGTCATACACGCACTCTCCACATTCATGGACGCAGTCATACACGCACTCTCCACATTCATGGACGCAGTCATACACGCACTCTCCACATTCATGGACGCAGTCATACACGCACTCTCCACATACATGGACGCAGTCAGTCATACACGCACTCTCCACGTACATGGACGCAGTCATACACGCACTCTCCACATTCATGGACGCAGTCATACACGCACTCTCCACATTCATGGACGCAGTCATACACGCACTCTCCACGTACATGGACGCAGTCATACACGCACTCTCCACGTACATGGACGCAGTCATACACGCACTCTCCACGTACATGGACGCAGTCATACACGCACTCTCCACATACATGGACGCAGTCATACACGCACTCTCCACATACATGGACGCAGTCATACACGCACTCTCCACATACATGGACGCAGTCATACACGCACTCTCCACGTACATGGACGCAGTCATACACGCACTCTCCACGTACATGGACGCAGTCATACACGCACTCTCCACATTCATGGACGCAGTCATACACGCACTCTCCACATACATGGACGCAGTCATACACGCACTCTCCACGTACATGGACGCAGTCATACACGCACTCTCCACGTACATGGACGCAGTCATACACGCACTCTCCACGTACATGGACGCAGTCATACACGCACTCTCCACATTCATGGACGCAGTCATACACGCACTCTCCACATTCATGGACGCAGTCATACACGCACTCTCCACATACATGGACGCAGTCATACACGCACTCTCCACGTACATGGACGCAGTCATACACGCACTCTCCACGTACATGGACGCAGTCATACACGCACTCTCCACATTCATGGACGCAGTCATACACGCACTCTCCACATACATGGACGCAGTCATACACGCACTCTCCACATACATGGACGCAGTCAGTCATACACGCACTCTCCACGTACATGGACGCAGTCATACACGCACTCTCCACGTACATGGACGCAGTCATACACGCACTCTCCACGTACATGGACGCAGTCATACACGCACTCTCCACATACATGGACGCAGTCATACACGCACTCTCCACATACATGGACGCAGTCATACACGCACTCTCCACGTACATGGACGCAGTCATACACGCACTCTCCACGTACATGGACGCAGTCATACACGCACTCTCCACGTACATGGACGCAGTCATACACGCACTCTCCACATTCATGGACGCAGTCATACACGCACTCTCCACATACATGGACGCAGTCATACACGCACTCTCCACGTACATGGACGCAGTCATACACGCACTCTCCACGTACATGGACGCAGTCATACACGCACTCTCCACGTACATGGACGCAGTCATACACGCACTCTCCACATTCATGGACGCAGTCATACACGCACTCTACACATACATGGACGCAGTCATACACGCACTCTCCACGTACATGGACGCAGTCATACACGCACTCTCCACGTACATGGACGCACTCTCCACATACATGGACGCACTCTCCACATACATGGACGCAGTCATACACGCACTCTCCACATACATGGACGCAGTCATACACGCACTCTCCACATACATGGACGCAGTCATACACGCACTCTCCACATACATGGACGCAGTCATACACGCACTCTCCACATACATGGACGCAGTCATACACGCACTCTCCACGTACATGGACGCAGTCATACACGCACTCTCCACGTACATGTCAGTGACAGAGGTGCAAGTGCAAGACTCTGGACCTGGTGCAGGAGAAGTCAGCTGCTCTGACAGGACCTGGGGTGACGAAGTACAGTGACTGCTCCCGGGCCCCTTCTGAGCTCGGGCCCCGAAGCAGCTGCTTCCCCTGCTTCCCTGATAGCTACGCCACTGCATCTATTCTTATTTCTCTATGTTGTGCCATTCCTTTATTATTTCTACTAGAAGTTATGAATGAATTGCTATTAGCCTTCAGTAAGGGTACAGAGGGGTGGTAACCAGTTGGGGTGGTGTACCTGCACAGTCTGAAAATGGCAGCACTGATTGGATAGAGTCAGTCTGTGCAGGTACACACCCCCAACTGGTTACCACCCCTCTGTATCCTTACTGCAGACTGCTAGCAACTCATTCATAACTTCTAGTAGAAATAATAAAGGAATGGCACAACATAGAGCCATAAGAATAGATGCTTCAGAATTATTACATGGGGAATGCATTTCATTTCCTCCCAGTGTGCGCTGCTGGACTGATTGGCGGCCAGGTGGGGTCAAACACTGGACTGGATTTCAGGTGTTGGTCGGGGTTTTTGGCAACACCTAGCTGTCTTTAAAAGACAGCTGGGATCAGCAGAGGAGATCTCTGTGTTGGGATCTGAGGCTTGTGCCGAGTTGGAGGACTGAGACCCTTGTGAGGGGAAACAGGCCGACTAAAGCCTCCTGTGAACCAACACCAATACTGCAAGGTGACTTTTTGCTTGAAAGTGATTTTTTGTTTAGTGAATTTGCTAATGTGTGAATAAACACTGAACTTTTTGATTTAAGAACTGGTTTGCGCCTCTATACTGCATCCGCTTATCCTGTCTATCAGAGCGAATCCCCACGATACATAATATAAAACAATACAGATACAATAAGCATGAGCTCATTAACAGACTGGTACAGAGGAAGAGAGGACCCTGCAATCCATAGCTTGAACGTACTAATACACATGCACATATAAGACAAAAAAGACATACAGCTGGATATAGCAGGTAGCCAGTCTGATGGTTACATATTTTCCATCTCTTTTTGGTAATAGGAGTCATTTTTTACTTTTTTATTGTGCTGGTCATAGATCATACCATAAAAAACTCCCGGTGGGCTGTGGCCTAGTGTGGTATCAAAGCCCTCCTCATGGCCACAAGCCAGGTGCATGAATGATCTGACAGTCTCAGTGTTATGCACCTGACCAGTGACCACAGGTACTTCCCTCACTTTAACTGTATCGCTGACCTTAGGACGGTAATAAAAATTGAATATTGCAGCAGGGGATGGAAGCCGATGGCTCCCTGTCCTGTCATCCACCCTCACAGGCCACTAGATCTCAAGCTTATGAAGTAGGGTACAGATGGTGCTGCGGCCTGTGGCCTACACAGCGGAACGCAGCACTGAACGCGACTCAAATGAATAAATTTTTAATTTCTGCGGGCACTATAAGGGACATTGCTGTGGGACATTATAGGACACATTAATGAAGGCACTATAGAAGGCATTGTTAGTATTACTGGGGGCACAATAGATGCAATGTCATTATAACTAGGGGCACAATAGGGAGCATATTTTTACACTGGAGGCACTATGGGGACATTATTGTTACTGGAAGCATTCTAGGGGAATTATTACTGTGGGCACTATAGGGGGCATTATTATTAGTGTATACAAAGAGATTTTCCAGCATCTGGCGGGATCGATAGGTCCTAATTAGGAAAATGAAAAAAGATACTGGGCACTCTCTAGAATAAAAGGAACCTCACAATTTATTATCAATAGGACATATAAACATATAGACAATTCATTTAATACCATTAAAACACCATAACATAAAATCCGGATAAATATAATAAAATATGAAATATAAAACTAAATTCCTATTAATCTAAAAAATATTTAGGAATAAGACCGCCTCTGATTATTCGGGGATAAAAAGTCTTTTAAATAAATGTTCCTCCAACTTTGAGTTTGGGTATACTGTAGAAATATTCTTTAGGGTATTGATAGCCCAAATATAACTTCTCCTCCGCAAATGAAATGAAATCTCAGATTTTCAATACAGTGATTTAGTTATGCGGCGTCCCGCTTTACTCACTGTTCAGTTGGAATGCTTTATTCCGCTGCTGTGCCGGTACTTTGAGTTCAGGGATATCACATATGAGTTTCGTTCCCCTCTCTGTCTCGTAGGCGCCGCTCTATCAGTAGAAGAGCCGGCGCTCGATGGTTAATGCAGGCTCCTTTTTTCTGCGCTGGACTTGATTTGTAGATGAGGGTGTGATACTCCTCAGAGAAATCCTTTTGGAGTGCGCATAAGGTCTGCAGTGAGACACAGTAGATCCGGGTATCTATGATACTTTAGCACGGAAAGTCAATGTCCATCACGGGGGATCCTAGCACCAAACGCGTTTCGGGGTCTGTTATCACCCCTTCCTCAGTGGTAATGAGTCCCCCTTCTAAGCTTCTTTATATAGTCTCAGATAATGACACCACTATCATCTGCTGTGTAATTGGACTTGTTTCACAAGACCTGGTGTGGATTTTGGAAACGCCTCATTTTCAACAGTTTCTTTTATTCTCTATACTAAATTTGTATATACTTCTTTTTATCCTTCAGCTATATCCCAATATAGGCAGTACGAAATGTAGAAAAACAAATTAAGTTGGCATTAAGCAAATATCAATTTTTATCACTACATTCAGTGTGATTTGTCGCCATTTCTATAATATCTTATCTGCAACAAAACGCAATCTCTCCCGCGGTATTCATGCGGTTTTCTTCCGACTTATTCATATCACCAAAATTTACTAGCATCCAATAAAATTTAGAATTAAACACTTGCACAAGCATCAATATAAATATACATAAATAAATATATGACTAATTATTTTTATACGGGGGGGGGGCCCGCGGCGGGAGACGGGATCCTTCCCAGTGAAAATAAATTTTCTGGGGGGGTCCGGTCCTCCGCGGCGGGCCTCCATCGACACTTCAGTCCCGTATCCGACACTATTCATGTATACTCTGCTTAGCCACTAAATATACATAAATAAATATATGACTAATTATTTTTATACGGGGGGGGGGGGGGCCCGCGGCGGGAGACGGGATCCTTCCCAGTGAAAATAAATTTTCTGGGGGGGTCCGGTCCTCCGCGGCGGGCCTCCACCGACACTTCAGTCCCGTATCCGACACTATTCATGTATACTCTGCTTAGCCACGAACTCGCCCACACCCTACGTAAAAACTTTGTAGAAATTAAAAAAATTAAAAAGATTTTTTGAAAAAATGTATAAAAATAATTAGTCATATATTTATTTATGTATATTTATATTGATGCTTGTGCAAGTGTTTAATTCTAAATTTTATTGGATGCTAGTAAATTTTGGTGATATGAATAAGTCGGAAGAAAACCGCATGAATACCGCGGGAGAGATTGCGTTTTGTTGCAGATAAGATATTATAGAAATGGCGACAAATCACACTGAATGTAGTGATAAAAATTGATATTTGCTTAATGCCAACTTAATTTGTTTTTCTACATTTCGTACTGCCTATATTGGGATATAGCTGAAGGATAAAAAGAAGTATATACAAATTTAGTATAGAGAATAAAAGAAACTGTTGAAAATGAGGCGTTTCCAAAATCCACACCAGGTCTTGTGAAACAAGTCCAATTACACAGCAGATGATAGTGGTGTCATTATCTGAGACTATATAAAGAAGCTTAGAAGGGGGACTCATTACCACTGAGGAAGGGGTGATAACAGACCCCGAAACGCGTTTGGTGCTAGGATCCCCCCTGATGGACATTGACTTTCCGTGCTAAAGTATCATAGATACCCGGATCTACTGTGTCTCACTGCAGACCTTATGCGCACTCCAAAAGGATTTCTCTGAGGAGTATCACACCCTCATCTACAAATCAAGTCCAACACAGAAAAAAGGAGCCTGCATTAACCATCGAGCGCCGGCTCTTCTACTGATAGAGCGGCGCCTACGAGACAGAGAGGGGAACGAAACTCATATGTGATATCCCTGAACTCAAAGTACCGGCACAGCAGCGGAATAAAGCATTCCAACTGAACAGTGAGTAAAGCGGGACGCCGCATAACTAAATCACTGTATTGAAAATCTGAGATTTCATTTCATTTGCGGAGGAGAAGTTATATTTGGGCTATCAATACCCTAAAGAATATTTCTACAGTATACCCAAACTCAAAGTTGGAGGAACATTTATTTAAAAGACTTTTTATCCCCGAATAATCAGAGGCGGTCTTATTCCTAAATATTTTTTAGATTAATAGGAATTTAGTTTTATATTTCATATTTTATTATATTTATCCGGATTTTATGTTATGGTGTTTTAATGGTATTAAATGAATTGTCTATATGTTTATATGTCCTATTGATAATAAATTGTGAGGTTCCTTTTATTCTAGAGAGTGCCCAGTATCTTTTTTCATTTGCACATTTTATCAAAGGAAGGGTGATTCCTTTTTACTGAGAGCACCTCTACCATAATCTGCTTTGAATCCAGTGCGTCACCTCTCTTTATCTGTTTTACAGGTCCTAATTAGGGATGAGCGAATCGACTTCAGATGAAACATCCGAAGTCGATACGCATAAAAAACGTTGTTCCAATATTGTATGGAGCAGGAGCTCCGTACATTATCAGAATGTATTGGCTCCGATGAGCCGAAGTTATTGCTTTGCGCAATAACTTCATAAATTAATTTGTACTGTAAAAAAACATTTCCCGAACTCTGGTTCAGTTCCAAGGTACCAAATGGTCTTTTACAGTACAAATTAATTGATGAAGTTATTACCCGAAGTCTCGCGAGACTTCGCGAAGCAATAACTTGGATTGGAACAAAGTTTTATGCGAATCGACTTTGGATGTTTCATCGAAGTCGATTCGCTCATCCCTAGTCCTAATAGGCATGTGAGGAAGGCACTCTCCACACATACTCTTTATTTAATTTCTATTCTATTGCCTAACATTTAAAATTATCATTCAGATTATATTTCGGCTTTATAATACACATAGATCCCGGTTCCATATAGGATGGGGTTGCGAGATGCCATATTACCCATTGAATATTCATATACTACATTGTCCTATGTATGTACATTAGCAATATTTGTTGAAGTGGCACCCTACTTAAGCAGGTTGGTATAATGATACCACGAAACCTTTTTGCACACAGATGTAAACCAGTGATATACATTATAATTTAAGAGCCAGTACAGCTATTAGCCTGTGTAATGTTACTGTTAATGAAGCACACTGCTGCCAATTTAATATTATGGTCTTTCAACAGTGTCTTTTCACTTAGGCTTAAGCTAGGCAGATGGTTTCTGTTTATTCAGTAAGCCAGGTGGAGGATGCTGGAAAATATATAACCCTCCCTATGCTTCACATAACCATCATCATTGTATTTTGAGTGGAATGAAAATCTCATAATACTAGACACTGTCTAATTTACAATCTAATCATTTGGTAGTCATATCAAAGATCTAGTCAATACTGTCCCATTCCTAAAGTATACCTATCCTTCAGAGGTGCAGTGTGGGTTGCCAGCACCTTGGGAAGGCCAAGTACTACACCCCCTAACCTGTGGATATGCCCCTTTTAGAGGGTAAAATTTATTGGTTGAACCATCTCTAGTGTATTTTTTCTACATCGTATAGCCTTGTAAAATTAGACATTGCCTCAAAAGCAGCATGATTAAAAAATTTATATATATATATATATATATATATATATATATCATTTTTTTTTTTTTTTTTTCAGTTTACAAAAACTCCAAAAGGGTTAAATGCTTTTCCCAGTAGGTTTCCAGAACTACTCAGACCCCCAACTCAGATGTTAACTATCCTGGCCAGAACCACATTGTTCATCACACTGACAAAGACTACCAAATTATCGAGAGCTATACAATTCGGAAGTGGCTTTTTTTCTTTTTTTTTCACACAACTCAACTTGCGCTCTTGTTTCCCAAGTGCTTGCCCAACAGCTTCTGTAGACTCCTGCCACTCTCAACAAAGAGAAGGAAGACTCTTTATTTAACGCAGCATGTCTGTCTTGCTTCTCCTTCACAGAGATACAAAGCTGAAGTTTTCCATGAACATGTCAATCGATACTGCCAAGCAAGACTTGTGAAAAAGCCTGTATGACTTGGCTAGTCGTTCAGACACATTGGTAAATACAGAGTGCCCGTGCCAAGCGGACCATTATTACACAAATTGGTGAATAGCTAGTTACAGGAAATATAACGTATATTATTCATGTATTTTAATCTCTGTCAATAAAGAAGTTTCCATGCACTTTCATAGAAAACAAGTAGTGCTTTTTTCAAGACCCAACTTGTAGAGAGTGTAAAAGAAAAGCTGAAATTCTACTTAGAGATTTCATGTTGATTCAACACTCTTTTGATGTAGATATATGAAACCACACATTGGATTAAATGCACAGTATTTTAAAAGAAGCACTCCCACAAAAATGTTTATCCTCTAGCGTGTTAGAAAGGAACGTGATGTAAATTGAGGTGAAGGTAATCCCCTTATGTGTAGCTGTAGTTGTCAGTTATAACCTCCTTTCTGATCCTCAGTTGTATCATCTGACCTCCACCAGACTCTCCAACGGACACAGTGTCTTATGTGTGGACAGGAAGTCCGTTTCTCTATTCACCCTTACAGGAGCTTTGAGGTCAGTCTCATATGAATGAATAGAGAAACTGACTGCCTGTCCACACATAACATGCTGAGTCAGTCAGAGTCAGAGTGTCGGTCACATGACACATCTGCGGAACAGAAGGGAGGTTATAACTCACAACTATGTCCACTGAAAGAGGATTACCTTTACTACAATTTAACTCATGTACCTTTCTAACAGGTCAGAGAACAACATTTTTATGGGAGTACTTCTTAGAACTAAAAACACAAAACCGAAATACATTAATTACAAAACAGAGTTACATTAAGGTAATTTAGGCTTCCCTTTGCTGGAAGAAAAAAACAAAAACATAAAACGCAGTTTTTTTGGTGCCTATTTTTGCTAAAAAAAAGTGCAGACCAACAGTTAATTGGAGCCTGCTGCAGCTCGTATGGCCATGTGGTATTCTACCGCAGATTGGCCACTTTGCAATCATGTCACGACAGTGCCATGTGGTTGTACGCTTCTTGTAGTTGATATATTGAAGCATAAAATGACAGCATTATATGAAAAGTAGGGGGGGGGGGAACAATATTTCATTGGGCAACAAGTATATAATAAAGAAAGAAAGAAAGTGATCATGCTACACACCTAGGGTTGTTTTGCTCATGGGCCAAGGACCTCAGCCAGGCTTCCTCCCCTGGTGTCTCCTGGAACAGGAAAATGGAGGATTTTACCAATGCTTGCCTGGAATTCTCAAAGTATAACTTGGATTATCTAATGCACAACAATTAACAGTGCGGTCCTAATTATTTAATTGAAGCCCGCTGCGGCTTGTGCGACCGCACCTTGTGGCCATACTCGAACAAGGATCAAAGTTTTAAACACCTTCCAAAAGCTTCCTGCCTATCAGGATAGGCAGAGATAATTTCTCAAAATCTAGATGTGCCAAATTGTGCTACATTTTTGCTCAATTCATGCCAAAATTTGTACCAAAATTTGTGACTCTTTGAGCTTCTCGCCACTTTTCCAAAGTGGTGAGAAAAGGGTGTGGGGCTTAGCGGGAGGATCCTATTGTGGCCTGATGAATTTACAATAACTTGCACCAGAAACTAGCGCAAGTTGTAGACTAAGGCCTCTTTCACACGGGCGTTGCGGGAAAAGGTGCGGGTGCGTTGCGGGAACACGCACGATTTTTCCGCGCGAGTGCAAAACATTGTAATGCGTTTTGCACTCGCGTAAGAAAAAACGCGCATGTTTGGTACCCAAACCCGAACTTCTTCACAGAAGTTCGGGCGTGGGATCGGTGTTCTGTAGATTGTATTATTTTCCCTTATAACATGGTTATAAGGGAAAATAATAATGATCGGGTCTCCATCCCGATCGTCTCCTAGCAACCGTGCGTGGAAATCGCACCGCATCCGCACTTGCTTGCAGATGTTTGTGATTTTCACGCAACCCCATTCACTTCTATGGGGCCTGCGTTGCTTGAAAAACGCAGAATATAGAGCATGCTGCGATTTTCACGCAACGCATAAGTGATGCGTGAAAATCACCGCTCATGTGAACAGCCCCATAGAAATGAATGGGTCAGGATTCAGTGCGGGTGCAATGCGTTCAACTCACGCATTGCATCCGCGCGGAATACTCGCCCGTGTGAAAGGGGCCTAAGGCTTCAGAGGCTGGCAAACATTTGAGTTTCTGGGGTGCCTGAAATGTGTCTAATTGATTAAGACTGTATCTTAGACCAGCGCACAGGGGATCAAGGCTGGCGTATGGGAACGCCAGTCTTGATAAATTGCTCCCCATTTTTAATACATAAATAATGCTTTGTCGTACTCAGGTCCTTCTTGGTCAAAAATAGTACATAATGACATCAATGTGACTAAATTACCACCACATGACCAGCTGTCAATATGAATGAAGCAAACCCATGCTGGGCTTCAATTGGCCACCACAGTCACTTGACATGGACATCACATACCGATACATGACAATAATTATTTTTGTTTGTGGATTTCTAAGAGAAATGTCAGAATAAAAAGTTTGTGAGCACTAATCTACATCAGATTAAAGGAAAAAGTAAGAATGCATTGCTGTAAACAATGAGACAGTTAGGGCCAATTATATTTGTACTGATTCAACAAGAAGCCCTTACAACTAAGCTTTCTAGCTACAGCATAGGCTACTTTCACACTGGCGTTTTGGCTTTCCATTTGTGAGATCCGTTCAGGGCTCCAAAACGGATCAGTTTTGCCCTAATGCATTCTGAATGGAAAAGGATCTGGTCAGAATGCCTCAGTTTGCCTCCGATCAGTCTCCATTCGGCTCTGGAGGCGGACACCAAAACACTGCCTGCAGCGTTTTGCTGTCTGCCTGACAAAGCGGAGCCAAACGGATCCGTCCTGGCACACAATGTAAGTCAATGGGGACGGATCCGTTTTATACTGACCCAATAGAAAACGGATCCCTCCCCCATTGACTTTCAATGGTGTTCAAGACGGATCCGTCATGGCTATAGAAGACATAATACAACCGGATCTGTTCATGACGGATGCATTCAGTAGTATTATTGTAACGGAAGCGTTTTTGCAGATCCATGACTGATCCACAAAGAACGCTATTGTAAAAGTAGCATACGCAATTCAAAAACTAGCATTTGAAATTACATATATGGATACTGGAGCTGTATTGGTAAGCTTAGGAGATTTTTACAGCCTAAAAGGGTATCTGTCAACAGATTTGTAGCTATGAAACTGGCTGACCTGTTGCATGTGCACTTGGCAGCTGAAGGCATCTGTGTTGGTCCCAGGTTCATATGGCCTGCATTGCTGAGAAAAATGAGGTTTTAATATATGCAAATTACGCTCTAGGAGCAATGGGGGGGGGGGGGGGGGTGCCGTTACACCTATAAGCTCTGCTCTCACTGCAACTGCCATGCCTTCTGCACTTTGGTTAACAGGGCCAGGCAGTGAAAATGTCATTACACCTGGCTGTGTCAATCAAAGTGGAAAGGGAGCAGCAGTTGCAGAGAGACCAGAGCCTATAGGTGTAAGGGCAACGCCTCCATTTCTCCCAGAAACTCATTTGCATATATTAAAATATTATTTTTCTCAGCAATGCAGGAACGTCTGAACATGGGACCAACGCAGATGCCTTCAGCTGCCAAGTGCACATGCAACAGGTTAACCAGTTTCACAGGCATAAATCTGCTGATGGATACCCTTTAAGTACATCGTTGCTTTGTTCAAGCAATAAAAAAACAAAAAAAAAAAAAAAAAAAAACTGTCCACAACAATGACATTTTGACAGGGTGCAACTTTTTGATACAGATGCTCTCCTAATTAAGGCATCCTACACCAGCTTGTTGTGGTGCAGATGTAGATCAGTATCTCCTGGAGTCTTCTCATCAAGACAATCCCTTTTTCAAATGAAAACAGCTAGGTGAAAAGCAGTCTATAGAGGGTTTGGTTACTGAAAACCCTACTGAAGAGCTGAAACCCCTGGCTACTTGAACAGGGGAAACCTAGTCCTATATGCCAGCCATTTGGATGAATGGCCAACCATTTAATACACTGCTCAAAAAAAAATAAAGGGAACACTTAAACAACACAATGTAACTCCAAGTCAATCACACTTCTGTGAAATCAAACTGTCCACTTAGGAAGCAACACTGAGTGACAATCAATTTCACATGCTGTTGTGCAAATGGGATAGACAACAGGTGGAAATTATAGGCAATTAGCAAGACACCCCCAATAAAGGAGTGGTTCTGCAGGTGGTAACCACAGACCACTTCTCAGTTCCTATGCTTCCTGGCTGATGTTTTGGTCACTTTTGAATGCTGGCGGTGCTTTCACTCTAGTGGTAGCATGAGACGGAGTCTACAACCCACACAAGTGGCTCAGGTAGTGCAGCTTATCCAGGATGGCACATCAATGCGAGCTGTGGCAAGAAGGTTTGCTGTGTCTGTCAGCGTAGTGTCTAGAGCATGGAGGCGCTACCAGGAGACAGGCCAGTACATCAGGAGACGTGGAGGAGGCCGTAGGAGGGCAACAACCCAGCAGCAGGACCGCTACCTCCGCCTTTGTGCAAGGAGGAACAGGAGGAGCACTGCCAGAGCCCTGCAAAATGACCTCCATCAGGCCACAAATGTGCATGTGTCTGCTCAAACGGTCAGAAACAGACTCCATGAGGGTGATATGAGGGTCCGACGTCCACAGGTGGGGGTTGTGCTTACAGCCCAACACCGTGCAGGACGTTTGGCATTTGCCAGAAAACACCAAGATTGGCAAATTCGCCACTGGCGCCTTGTGCTCTTCACAGATGAAAGCAGGTTCACACTGAGCACATGTGACAGACGTGACAGAGTCTAGAGACGCCGTGGAGAACGTTCTGCTGCCTGCAACATCCTCCAGCATGACCGGTTTGGCATTGGGTCAGTAATGGTGTGGGGTGGCATTTCTTTGGAGGGCCGCACAGCCCTCCATGTGCTCGCCAGAGGTAGCCTGACTGCCATTAGGTACCGCGATGAGATCCTTAGACCCCTTGTGAGACCATATGCTGGTGCGGTTGGCCCTGGGTTCCTCCTAATGCAAGACAATGCTAGACCTCATGTGGCTGGAGTGTGTCAGCAGTTCCTGCAAGACGAAGGCATTGATGCTATGGACTGGCCCGCCCGTTCCCCAGACCTGAATCCAATTGAGCACATCTGGGACATCATGTCTCGCTCTATCCACCAACGTCACGTTGCACCACAGACTGTCCAGGAGTTGGCAGATGCTTTAGTCCAGGTCTGGGAGGAAATCCCTCAGGAGACCGTCCGCCACCTCATCAGGAGCATGCACAGGCGTTGTAGGGAGGTCATACAGGCACGTGGAGGCCACACACACTACTGAGCCTCATTTTGACTTGTTTTAAGGACATTATATCAAAGTTGGATAAGCCTGTAGTGTGTTTTTCCACTTTAATTGTGAGGGTGACCCCAAATCCAGACCTCCATGGGTTAAAAAATTTGATTTCCATTTTTTTTTTGTGTGCGATTTTGTTGTCAGCACATTCAACTATGTAAAGAACAAAGTATTTCAGAAGAATATTTAATTAATTCAGATCTAGGATGTGTTATTATTGTGTTCCCTTTATTTTTTTGAGCAGTAAACATAGCCAGGCCCAGAATGAGAACCACTCTTTCTCAGCAGCTTTTCACTCTGTCTAACATAGTTGGGTCTCAAGTCTAATAGGGCATATGAAAAGAGTTGATCGTAAAAGGAGTAGTCCCATTACAGCACTAGTGACTACTTGACCTCCACTGAGGAACCAAGTAAGGCTACTTTCACACCTGCGTTAGGTGCGGATCCGTCTGGTATCTGCAAGACGGATCCGCACCTATAATGCAAACGCTTAGATCCGTTCAGAACGGATCCGATTGCATTACCATGAACAAAAAAAAAAATTTTTTTTTTTTTTTGTTCATGATAATGCAAACGGATCCGTTTTGACTTTACATTGAAAGTCAATGGGGGACGGATCCGTTTGAAAATTGAGCCATATTGTGTCAACTTCAAACGGATCCGTCCCCATTGACTTACATTGTAAGTCTGGACGGATCCGTTTGCCCCGCACGGCCAGGCGGACACCCGAACGCAGCAAGCTGCGTTCAGGTGTCCGCCTGCTGAGTGGAGCGGAGGACAAACGGAGCCAGACTGATGCATTCTGAGCGGATCCGCATCCACTCAGAATGCATTAGGGCTGGACGGATCCGTTCGGGGCCGCTTGTGAGAGCCTTTAAACGGAACTCACAAGCGGAGCCCCGAACGCTAGTGTGAAAGTAGCCTAACATCACTGTCCTGAACAGCTGTAGTAAACTTCACTCATAGTCACTCTATTTCCAGGTTTCTTGCATGTTTCTATATACGCTTTCCATTATTGCTTGCATACTTCTCAGCTTGGCTAAAGTTTAGCTAATAAATTCTTAAGAACTCATTTATCTCATAGATTGGCCTTAGTAAGACTTCAGGCCAAGATCAGCTCCTAGATTACTACTCTACTGTGTTACTCATTACTGTAATCCCTATAGAAGACAGTGTTTTAGCTACAGATATTAAATGTTGACACAAAAATTTAGGACTATAATTCTTCCTGCATAATTTCACATGTGCAGGACAATGTCCAAGTGGGCATTATGCCCACTGACAAGGTCCCAGATGAAGGCAATTTATCCTTAAAAGGTAACCTAAATGCTATACAGATCACAAGTAAGGACCAGTATAGTTGTGAATTAGTGGGTTCCCAAATATTGCAGTTCATTTATAACTCAAAATGCTAGCTTCCACATACAATATACTATGCAGTCTTTTCATTTTATATAAAGGCCGCAAATGGCTAGGATGCATCAAAATAGTATAAAAATACATTCTAGCCATGCTGGTAAATTACCCTCTTTAGTCTAAATTTTTCCTGTCCACATTTGTGTGTCAGTTCCTCAAGCCTCTTCTCTGTAAACATTGCCTTGGCTCACATCCTAGCTTTGAAAAATCCAATTAGGTAATAACCTCATTACACCAAATATTAAGCTAGGTTTTCAACGTTTTTTTCCTCCCTGAATGCTGTCATATGTTCTCCGCTAATGCCTGAAAAATATGTTTCAAAATAATTAAGGCTGCAGTGCAAGTCAATTTAAATCCCAATATTTCAGATCTTTCAATATGTTCAATCAGCATCTGGCAGTATTTTGTCTATACTCAGATTTAGAGCAGCCTTAGGCCTCTTTTACACGGGCGTCATGTTTTTTGCCCGGATAAGATGCGGGTGTGTTGCGGGAAAATGCGCGATTTTTCCGCGCAAGTGCAAAACATTGTAATGCGTTTTGCACACGCGTGAGAAAAATCGGCATGTTTGGTACCCAAACCCGAACCTCTTCACAGAAGTTCGGGTTTGGGTTAGGGCTCTTTCACACCTGCGTTCTTTTCTTCCGGCATAGAGTTCCGTCGTCGGGGCTCTATGCCGGAAGAATCCTGATCAGGATTATCCCAATGCATTCTGAATGGAGTGAAATCCGTTCAGGATGCATCAGGATGTCTTCAGTTCCGGAACGGAACGTTTTTTGGCCGGAGAAAATACCGCAGCATGCTGCGCTTTTTGCTGCGGCCAAAAATCCTGAACACTTGCCGCAAGGCCGGATCCGGAATTAATGCCCATTGAAAGGCATTGATCCGGATCCGGCCTTAAGCTAAACGTCGTTTCGGCGCATTGCCGCATCCGACGTTTAGCTTTTTCTGAATGGTTACCATGGCTGCCGGGACGCTAAAGTCCTGGCAGCCATGGTAAAGTGTAGCGGGGAGCGGGGGAGCAGTATACTTACCGTCCGTGCGGCTCCCCGGGCGCTCCAGAGTGACGTCAGGGCGCCCCAAGCGCATGGATCACATGATCGCATGGATCACGTCATCCATGCGCATGGGGCGCTCTGACGTCACTCTGGAGCGCCCGGGGAGCCGCACGGACGGTAAGTACACTGCTCCCCCGCTCCCCGCTCCTACTATGGCAACCAGGACTTTAATAGCGTCCTGGGTGCCATAGTAACACTGAAAGCATTTTGAAGACGGTTCCGTCTTCAAATGCTTTCAGTACACTTGCGTTTTTCCGGATCCGGCGTGTAATTCCGGCAAGTGGAGTGCACGCCGGATCCGGACAACGCAAGTGTGAAAGAGGCCTTAGGTGTTCTGTAGATAGTATTATTTTCCCTTATAACATGGTTATAAGGGAAAATAATAGCATTCTTAATATAGAATGCATAGTACAATAGGGCTGGAGGGGTTAAAAAAAAATATATAATAATTTAACTCACCTTAATCCACTTGATCGCGCAGCCCGGCTTCTCTTCTGTCTTCTTCTTTGCTGTGCACAGGAATAGGACCTTTGATGACGTCACTGTGCTAATCACATGGTCCAATCACCATGGTGAGGGACCATGTGATTGGATCATGTGATGTGACGTCACCACAGGTCCTTAGCCGGCAGCTCAACATTACAGAAGAAGACAGAGATCCGCAACTACGCGATCAAGTGGACTCGGTGAGTTTATTTTTTTACATTTTTAACCCCTCCATCACTATTGTACTATGCATTCTGTATTCAGAATGCTATTATTTTCCCTTATAACCATATTATAAGGGAAAATAATACAGATCGGGTCCCCAGCCCGATCGTTACCTAGCAACCATGCGTGAAAATCGCACTGCATCCGCACTTGCTTGCGGATACTTGCGATTTTCACGCGGCCCCATTCACTTCTACTTCAACACCAAATATAGAGCATGCTGCGATTTTCACGCAACGCACAAGTGATGCGTGAAAATCACAGCTCATGTGCACAGCCCCATAGAAATGAATGGGTCAGGATTCAGTGCGGGTGCAATGCGTTCACTCACGCATTGCACCCACGCGGAATACTCGCCCGTGTGAAAGGGGCCTTAGGCTAGTGCCACACAGGTTTTTTTCTGACGTTTGAGGGGTTTTGTTGTTTTTTAACACTTTCTTAACCACCTCAGCCCCCATAGCTTAAACACCCTGAAAGACCAGGCCACTTTTTACACTTCTGACCTACACTACTTTCACCGTTTATTGCTCGGTCATGCAACTTACCACCCAAATGAATTTTACCTCCTTTTCTTCTCACTAATAGAGCTTTCATTTGGTGGTATTTCATTGCTGCTGACATTTTTACTTTTTTTTGTTATTAATCGAAATTTAACGATTTTTTTGCAAAAAAAATGACATTTTTCACTTTCAGTTATAAAATTTTGCAAAAAAAACGAGATCCATATATAAATTTTGCTCTAAATTTATTGTTCTACATGTCTTTGATAAAAAAAAAATGTTTGGGTAAAAAAAAAAAAATGGTTTGCGTAAAAGTTATAGCGTTTACAAACTATGGTACAAAAATGTGAATTTCCGCTTTTTGAAGCAGCTCTGACTTTCTGAGCACCTGTCATGTTTCCTGAGGTTCTACAATGGCCAGACAGTACAAACACCCCACAAATGACCCCATTTCGGAAAGTAGACACCCTAAGGTATTCGCTGATGGGCATAGTGAGTTCATAGAACTTTTTATTTTTTGTCACAAGTTAGCGGAAAATTATGATTTTTTTTTTTCTTACAAAGTCTCATATTCCACTAACTTGTGACAAAAAATAAAAACTTCCATGAACTCACTATGCCCCTCACGGAATACCTTGTGGTGTCTTCTTTCCAAAATGGGGTCACTTGTGGGGTAGTTATACTGCCCTGGCATTCTAGGGGCCCAAATGTGTGGTAAGGAGTTTGAAATCAAATTCTGTAAAAAATGACCGGTGAAATCCGAAAGGTGCTCTTTGGAATGTGGGCCCCTTTGCCCACCTAGGCTGCAAAAAAGTGTCACACATGTGGTATCTCCGTATTCAGGAGAAGTTGGGGAATGTGTTTTGGGGTGTCATTTTACATATACCCATGCTGGGTGAGATAAATATCTTGGTCAAATGCCAACTTTGTATAAAAAAAATGGGAAAAGTTGTCTTTTGCCAAGATATTTCTCTCACCCAGCATGGGTATATGTAAAATGACACCCCAAAACACATTCCCCAACTTCTCCTGAATACGGAGATACCACATGTGTGACACTTTTTTGCAGCCTAGGTGGGCAAAAGGGCCCATATTCCAAAGAGCACCTTTCGGATTTCACTGGTCATTTTTTACAGAATTTGATTTCAAACTCCTTACCACACATTTGGGCCCCTAGAATGCCAGGGCAGTATAACTACCCTACAAGTGACCCCATTTTGGAAAGAAGACACCCCAAGGTATTCGCTGATGGGCATAGTGAGTTCATGGAAGTTTTTATTTTTTGTCACAAGTTAGTGGAATATGAGACTTTGTAAGGGAAAAAAAATAAAATAAAAAAATCATCATTTTCCGCTAACTTGTGACAAAAAATATAAAATTCTAGGAACTCGCCATGCCCCTCACGGAATACCTTGGGGTGTCTTCTTTCCAAAATGGGGTCACTTGTGGGGTAGTTATACTGCCCTGGCATTTTCCAGGGGCCCTAATGTGTGGTAAGTAGGTAAATGACCTGTGAAATCCTAAAGGTGCTCTTTGGAATGTGGGCCCCTTTGCCCACCTAGGCTGCAAAAAAGTGTCACACATGTGGTATCGCCGTATTCAGGAGAAGTTGGGCAATGTGTTTTGGGGTGTCTTTTTACATATACTAATGCTGGGTGAGAGAAATATCTCGGCAAAAGACAACTTTTCCCATTTTTTTATACAAAGTTGGCATTTGACCAAGATATTTATCTCACCCAGCATGGGTATATGTAAAATGACACCCCAAAACACATTGCCCAACTTCTCCTGAGTACGGCGATACCACATGTGTGACACTTTTTTGCAGCCTAGATGCGCAAAGGGGCCCACATTCATTTTATGAGGGCATTTTTAGATATTTGGATCCCAGACTTCTTCTCACGCTTTAGGACCCCTAGAATGCCAGGGCAGTATAAATACCCCACATGTGACCCCATTTTGGAAAGAAGACACCCCAAGGTATTCAATGAGGGGCATGGCGAGTTCATAGAAATTTATTTTTTTTGGCACAAGTTAGCAGAAATTAATATATATATTTTTTTTCTCACAAAGTCTCCCTTTCCGCTAACTTGGGACAAAAATTTCAATCTTTCATGGACTCAATATGCCCCTCACGGAATACCTTGGGGTGTCTTCTTTCCGAAATGGGGTCACATGTGGGGTATTTATACTGCCCTGGCATTCTAGGGGCCCTAAAGCGTGAGAAGAAGTCTGGAATATAAATGTCTAAAAAATTTTACGCATTTGGATTCCGTGAGGGGTATGGTGAGTTCATGTGAGATTTTATTTTTTGACACAAGTTAGTGGAATATGAGACTTTGTAAGAAAAAAAAAAAAAATTCCGCTAACTTGGGCCAAAAAAAATGTCTGAATGGAGCCTTACAGGGGGGTGATCAATGACAGGGGGGTGATCAGAGAGTCTATATGGGGTGATCACCCCCCTGTCATTGATCACCCCCCTGTAAGGCTCCAATCAGATATCCGTATGTGTTTTGCGGATCCGATCCATGTATCCGTGGATCCGTAAAAATCATACGGACATCTGAATGCAGCCTGACAGGGGGGTGATCAATGACAGGGGGGGTAATCAATAAGTCTATATGGGGTGATCACCACAGTCATTGATCACACCCCTGTAAGGCTCCATTCAGACATCCGTATGTGTTTTGCGGATCCGATCCATCTATCAGTGGATCCGTAAAAATCATGCGGACGTCTGAATGGAGCTTTACAGGGGGGTGATCAATGACAGGGGGGTAATCAATGACAGGGGGGTGATCAGGGAGTCTATATGGGGTGATCAGGGGTGATCAAGGGTGAATAAGGGGTTAATAATTGACAGGGGGGGGGGGGTGTAGTGTAGTGGTGCTTGGTGCAACATATTACTGAGCTACCTGTGTCCTCTGGTGGTCGATCCAAACAAAGGGGACCACCAGAGGACCAGGTAGCAGGTATATTAGACGCGGTTATCAAAACAGCGTCTTTTTTTTCTCCCATAGACATCCATTGAGCAAAAAAAAAAAAAAGAAGATGAAACATCCGAAGTAGATTCAAATAAAACGTTGTTCTAATACTGTACGAAGCAGGAGCTATGTACAGTATTAGAGAGTATTGGCTCCGATGAGCCGAAGTTATTGCTTCGCAAAGTCTCGCGAAACTTGGTGTAATGACTTTATAAATTAATTTGTACTGTAAAAAAAAAAAAAAACATTCCCGAACTCTGGTTCAGTTCCAAGGTAACTCTTGGAACCGAACCAGAGTTTGGGAAATGTTTTTTTTTCTTTTTTTTGTGCGATTTTCCTTTTTTTCAATTGCTACTTGCTTAGAGTGTCACCCTGCCCTAACTGGAAAAAAAAAAAATAATAGTACTGAAATACCTCAATTTCATGCTGTTTTTACAAAAAAAAAGGCCAACAAAGATGTAGTGTGGCAGCACCCTAAAGAGTATGAAAAATGTAGCTGATCAACACACCAATTTGTTTTCCCATGTGGCATATGCATTTTGGCCTTCATAGGTGTGGTTCTACCTATCATGTATTAGAATTAACCCTATTAAGCTAGGTGACATTAGCGATGTGCAAATGCTAAACCTAACTAGCTTATTCCTACTTTTATCTATGCCCCTGTTACGCCAGAAATCGAACTTTTATAATATGCTAATTAGCCTCTAGGAGCAGGGGGGGGCGGCATTGTTCCTGCTCCTAGAGGCTCCGTTCTCCCACCTTTGTCGCCTCCCTCCAAGTCCTGATTGACAGGGCCAGGCAGCGCTCGCATCTGTCTGCCAGCCCTGTGCTCTGGTGAAATCTTGCGCCGTTCAGAATTCGGCGCAGACGCGGTGAGCAAGCTGGCAGCCGGCGATAGTCTTTTCCTCATTGCGCCTGCGCCGAAAACTGAACGGCGCAAGATTTCACCAGAGCACAGGGCTGGCAGACAGATGCGAGCGCTGCCTGGCCCTGTCAATCAGGACTTGGAGGGAGGCGACAAAAGGTGGGAGAACCGAGCCTCTAGGAGCAGGAACAACGCCCCCCCTGCTCCTAGAGGCGAATTAGCATATTATAAAAGTTAGCTTTCTGTCGTAACGGGGCATAGATAAAAGTAGGAATAAGCTAGTAGGTTTAGCTGACATTTGCACATTGCTAATGTCGGCTAGATTACTAGGGTAAAATCTGGTGACAGAATCCCTTTAAGCCTCATGCAGACGTCCATGGAACACAGTACCGGACTGGCATTGCATTGGTTGCTATGATGCCGTGCGCTTCGTGCCGCCGCTGCTGTACAGTAATACACTCATACGAGTGTATTACTGTACATCTGGTGGCGGCACAAAGCGCACGGCGTCATAGCAACAAATGAGGCTGTGCGCTCCTGCAATGCCAGTCCGGTATCTCATGGACCGTGTTCCACGGACGTCTGCATGAGGCTTTATTGACATGAGAACATCTACTATCTCATGTAACAATCCACTGAATTGAGCAGGAAGTCTGCAAGAGCCCTCCAACATCCGATGCTTAGGCCAACGTCACATGTTGGATCAAAGGATATTCTGCTCCATATCCCATCATTTAACTTTTGCCCACCTCCCGTAGAATTCTATATACAAGCATGAATGAAGCAGATCAAGCCAACCAGCTGACATAAACCAAGAATAAAGGCACCGAGGTGTTTTTTTTACACCAGTTTGCTGTTATTTCTGCTGTCCTTCTGCTCCATAATGCAGTCAACCAATATAATTTTGCACAAACACAAATGCTGTTTTGCAAAAAAAAAAGAAAAAAGGTGACTTTTGTCATTTTCCGAATTCATAAATTAGGTGCATCCTCCAGCAGCGCAGGGGGTATCAAAAACCGGTCTTTGATAAATGACTCCTATTATATGCGCCGCTGAAGTTTATGATCACCTTTTAGGGAGCAGCCTGTTTAATTTTTCCGTCTCACAAGTGCCATCACCAGTGTGGGAGGATTAGAAGATTAAAAGAGCACCAAGTCTGCATCCTATAAATGTGAAGCTTGAGAAAAAGAGCCGATAACATAATCCGCAAACAATCAAACGTATTTCTTGACATTTCCAGAACTAGAGAGCTGGGAGCGAAAATTTGTCACTCCGAAGCTTCGTTAGCTACAGCCACATGTAGCGGCTCCATAGTGACATTGCAACAGAATCCAGAACAAATAGGGCGGATTTTGTTGTGGAATTTGCCGTAAAAAGATTTCACCCTCTTCATTGTAAATTGAGAAATACAGATGTAGCAGAGTTAACTGTCAGGCTTGGTGAGTTATCACATCTAGTTAACTCTGCTACATCTGTATGCGTCGATAATCCATGGTATAAACGGACGCGCTGCGGGTTTAAAATCCGCACTGCATGCCTGGTTATGTGAGGATTTTCTGCAATTTCCGAATGCAATTCTGCTGCAGGAAATCTTGTAATTAACTGAATGAAACCAATGAAATGATACAGGAATTAGGATCTCTGGATGGAATTGCTATTTGAACACATAAAACACATGCATTAGTGCGGTTTTGTACACATCTATTAAAACGAAGAAAAAACACACACACCCTTATGAAATGGATAAACGAGACAGACAACATTTCAACAAGGAATTCCAGTTTCAGAGTCCAGACAAGGAAGAAAACAAGGAAGAGGACAAGAAAAGGGTCACACCATGGAGCCACTGTAATAGGGTCTGTTACAGCACTGAGAAATGGAAAGCTACATTTGAAAACGGTTTTCTCTATAAAATTGTGTGTTTATGTAGCTGCCTTCTATAGGTAAACTGTGAAAGCGGTGTTCAAAGCAGGCATTTTTATTTGATTTTTTTTTGGTATAAACCGTTTACTGTGCAATCCTTTGATCACTTCAATAATGCACTGCAGTCCTGACAGGCAACCTTTTAGGCCTAATAGGCCAATACACATGGCAGACATGAGACCTTTGTTAGGCCCCTTTTTGACATGACATTAGTACTGTACATCGCAGGGGCGATCATGAGGTAACAGAAGACTTTGTTAAGTCATTCCAGCACTTTGACGCAACTGTACATCCAGGTGAGGCATTATTTTACGCAGCTTGATGTAGAATACTACAGTCTTCGGGAATTTTAACCTATTAAGCCTTGTCACTGGTAGGGCTTAACAGGCAGCTTACTATAGCAGGCCTGGAAGCCTTCACACCCTACTATTTCACCGAGGGGGAGCCCCCTTCTGTGAACGAGACCCCTTCCATTTGTGTAACCCCTCAGATCCTGCAGTCACTATAAACCACAGCATCTATCGAACTGATCTAGGTCATTGTGACCGGGTGTCAGCTGTATTACACAGCTGGCATGCATGCATATGGTGCGGGTTCACTACAATTACATCATTTATATTAAGCTAAAAAAAAAAAAAAAAAAAAAAAAAGGAATTCCCTGATGCTAAAGTATTAAAGCTATAAATATTTTGCCACATCAGATCAACCCATATAAAGTTAATGCATATGGTTAACTCCATAAAACATACCATAACAAACATAAAACGTACCCCAAAATTGCTCCAATGGAAACTACAACTCAGCCCACAAAAAACATGCCCGCTTATACAGCTCCCTGAACAGACAAATAAAAAAGTTACGGCTTCTAGGATATGGTAACAAAATTAAAAAAATCATTTATAAGTGCTTTTAAGATGTAAAAGTAATAAAATATAAAAATTACATAAATATGGCAGAGTCATCATTATTTATTATTATTACAGCACCATCAATTCCATGGCGCTGTAGATATAATGAGGGATATACATACATAATACAGACAACTGCTATAAGCATGAACAAGACGAGTTACAAACTGGTACAGAAGGAGAGACGGCCCTGCCCGCAAGGGCTTACAATCTACAATCATAAACTAAAATGTATAAATAATAAAAAAAAACACTGACAATTGCTATTATTTGGCCACCTTATCTTGCAAAAATTAAATCTTATTACTTCTGTGAAAATGACTATTGGAAAAAATTAATTTTTTAAGTCAATGAAACACCTGTGGAGTCAAAGCCATCGCTGCACTCCTAGCTGAATTCCTTGGTGGTATATTTTACATTTTCTACAGGAGGGGAATATGAGGAAGGATCTCTTACTATACAATAGAACCTTTACAAGGTCAGAGGGCACTCTAGTGCAGTGCAGTGGAGGTCAGAGGGCACTCTAGTGCAGTGCAGTGGAGGTCAGAGGGCACACTAGTGCAGTGGAGGTCAGAGGGCACACTAGTGCAGTGGAGGTCAGAGGGCACACTAGTGCAGTGGAGGTCAGAGGGCACACTAGTGCAGTGGAGGTCAGAGGGCACACTAGTGCAGTGGAGGTCAGAGGGCACACTAGTGCAGTGGAGGTCAGAGGGCACACTAGTGCAGTGGAGGTCAGAGGGCACACTAGTGCAGTGGAGGTCAGAGGGCACACTAGTGCAGTGGAGGTCAGAGGGCACACTAGTGCAGTGGAGGTCAGAGGGCACACTAGTGCAGTTCAGAGGGCACACTAGTGCAGAGGAGGTCAGAGGGCACACTAGTGCAGTGCAGTGGAGGTCAGAGCGCACACTAGTGCAGTGGAGGTCAGACACTTTTCCACTGATGATGAAAAAGGACTAAGAAGTCTATACAAGGAGCCACCGCCCTAATGTCAGAAATCAAAGATCTAAAAAATTACTGTACCTTCGAAGAAATAATCTTTGGATTATTGGAATTCCTGGAAGAGTAGATGGTAAGGAGCAAGGAGATGCTATTTCCACTGTTCTTTACTGAGAGGGTTTACAGGGTCCCCACAAAACTATTGCCGCCGGGTTGTTCACAGTGCCCATTTCTTGGTAAAGTTCTTCACTTCAAAGATGGGGACGCTATACTGTGGAAGGCTTAGGACCATCAGGATCTAACCAATAATAGAATTCAAGTCTCTATTTTTCTTATTTACCTAGTTGACGTGCAAAAGCACCGGGCCTGTTTTGTGGTTATAAAATGCCACTTGATAGACCTATATGTCTCCTACTCTATAAATCAGGCTTTCGATTGCAGCCATAAGGAGGGTTGCAGTTTTTTTTTTATTAAAAGGGGGTTCTCCAGGAATTAAGAAAATACTTAAATATTACTTTATTATAAACGTATTCCCAAATACCTTTAGTTATAATGGCTCGTTTTGTCTAAGGAGCAATCATTAGAAGAAATAAAATGGCCGCCGTCCTATTCGTGCACACAAAACCTGTCCTAATGCCACATCAGGAAAAATTACTTCAGAAGAGGGAGCTAAAGAGCTGCCTCATCCTCCTCTCTGCTCTGCTTGTCAGGGATTATGATTCTGAATACTGTTTAATATGATCTTCAGCTGAATCTCTGAATCTCTTGTTACTGCGCGATCCCATCTCGACTCCTGCAGTTAGCCTGGTTTCATCAGCACACCGCGCATGCGCGAGACTTGCGCGATCCCAGGCCGCACTGCAGGATGTCAATCACTAACAAGAGAGGATGGTTAGGGGGCATGCTTATCTTGACTTAAAGGGAACCTGTCACCGGGATTTTGGGTATAGAGCTGAGGACATGGGTTGCTAGATAGCTGCTAGCACATCCGCAATACCCAGTCCCCATAGCTCTGTGTGCTTTTATTGTGTAAAAAAAAGATTTGATACATATGCAAATTAACATAAAAGAGTCATATCTTACTTGTGTGACCAGAGAAGAGTCATATTTTCAAGCTATAACTTATTAGGTTAATTTGCATATGTATCAAATTGGTTTTTATACACAATAAAAGCACACAGACCTATGGGGACTGGGTATTGCGGATGTGCTAGCGGCCATCTAGCAACCCATGTCCTCAGCTCTATACCCAAAATCCTGGTGACAGGTTCCCTTTAAGTCAAGATAAGCACGCCCCCTAACCATCCTCTCTTGTTAGTGATTGACATCCTGCAGTGCGGCCTGGGATCGCGCAAGTCTCGCGCATGCGCGGTGTGCTGATGAAACCAGGCTAACTGCGGGAGTCGAGATGGGATCGCGCAGTAACAAGGAGTGCACCGTGCATGCACAAGACTAACACGATCCCAGGCCGCACTGCAGGAAGTCAATCACACACAAGAGGGGACGGTTAGGGGGTGTGCTTATCTTGACTTGAAACAAGGAGGCCGCTGCTGACTGTCAAAATAGCGCTGATGGTGCTTAAAACATCGCTTTTGTCATGTATGGAGCATAGGGTGGCCAGACGTCCGGTTTTAGGCCGGACAGTCCGGTTTTCAGGCTCCCTGTCCTCCGTCCGGCGCAGTGCCTGGACGGACACAGGGATGTCCTCCCTTTCAGTAGCTCAGCATTGTGCTGTCTGAGAGTGAGCTGCAGCAACTGACCGAGGCTTCTCTCACCCCCAGTCAGTCACTAGAGCCACAGACATGGCTCCCTGTGGCTGACTGAGGGGGAGAGAAGCACCCCGGCTGCCCCTGCTCTCCTTCCATTCACAAAGTTCTTCCCTCTCCTCCCCCGTGTTTTTCCAGCCGGCGCTGGGGGCATGGCTTCACATATGTGAGGGGGGCGTCACATGGTTTGGAGGCGTGTTTTGGGGTGTTGTGGGTGTGGCCGGTGAGGTCCTGCTTTCTAGGGTGAAGCCAGTGGCCACCCTAATGGAGCATCAGATTACCGGATCAAAACACATGATTAATAACAGACTGGAGGCTACTATAAGGTAATGCTGGCGGTTTTATATGCGTTTTTTAGTTGACGGGTTCCCTTTAAAAGGGGTTGTCTCACTTCAGCAAGCGGCATTTATCATGTAGATAAAGTTAAGGCACGTCCTAATGTATTGTGATTGTCCATATTGCCTCCTTTGCTGGCTTGATTGATTTTTCCATCGCATTATATACTGCTTGTATCAAAGCGTTACGACCATCCTACAGTCCAGGGGCAGTGACCGCGTTTGCACACTATAGGAAAAAAATAGCCTTTTCTTAAAGTGTGCAAGCGCTACTACAGGGGGGTTGTAACTACTGAAAATGAGCAGAGTATAATGTGAAGGAAAATTGAATCAAGCCAGCAAAATGAATTATCTACGGTTCACGGTGGTGGCTGTGCTGGGTTAATGCAGAACTGACGTGAATAGGAGCTGAGCTTTCTATTCCATTGAAGGTGCTAGTGCCAGGATCAGAGGCTGCAGTGAATGGTGGGGGTGCGGGGTGTCAAAGCCTTACCATTCTGATATTAAGGACTTATCCAAAGAAAAGGTCATCAATATCAGGAGCCTTTAATGCACATTTTTGAGATTTGAAGGGAGGAACAACCATCCCTTCTCTGAAGCTTGAAATACTTCAACACCCTAAAACACAGGGGGAGCCTACCATAGCTTGGTCTTTGGGCAGAACAGGTGTAGTGACTAATATAGTTTTTGCGAACCATGTTTTGAGAACTTTCCTAGAGAAACATTGGAATCGGATCTTCCATCATCTCTCTGGAAAAGGGACACTCACAGCTATACATTCTTATTAGGCTATGTTAAACTTCTTCTAGACCAAATGAGAAATGTCTACAGTCGTGGCCAAAAGTTTTGAGAATGACACAAATATTAGTTTTCACAAAGTTTGCTGCTAAACTGCTTTTAGATCTTTGTTTCAGTTGTTTCTGTGATGTAGTGAAATATAATTACACGCACTTCATATGTTTCAAAGGCTTTTATCGACAATTACATGACATTTATGCAAAGAGTCAGTATTTGCAGTGTTGGCCCTTCTTTTTCAGGACCTCTGCAATTCGACTGGGCATGCTCTCAATCAACTTCTGGGCCAATTCCTGACTGATAGCAACCCATTCTTTCATAATCACTTCTTGGAGTTTGTCAGAATTAGTGGGTTTTTGTTTGTCCACCCGCCTCTTGAGGATTGACCACAAGTTCTCAATGGGATTAAGATCTGGGGAGTTTCCAGGCCATGAACCCAAAATGTCAATGTTTTGGTCCCCGAGCCACTTAGTTATCACTTTTTCCTTATGGCACAGTGCTCCATCGTGCTGGAAAATGCATTGTTCTTCACCACACTGTTGTTGGATTGTTGGAAGAAGTTGCTGTTGGAGGGTTTTTTGGTACCATTCTTTATTCATGGCTGTGTTTTTGGGCAAAATTGTGAGTGAGCCCACTCCCTTGGATGAGAAGCAACCCCACACATGAATGGTCTCAGGATGCTTTACTGTTGGCATGACACAGGACTGATGGTAGCGCTCACCTTTTCTTTTCCGGACAAGTCTTTTTACAGATGACCCAAACAATCGGAAAGAGGCTTTATCGGAGAATATGACTTTGCCCCAGTCCTCAGCAGTCCATTCAACAAACTTTCTGCAGAAGATCAATCTGTCCCTGATGTTTTTTTTGGAGAGAAGTGGCTTCTTTGCTGCCCTTCTTGACACCAGGCCATCTTCCAAAAGTCTTCGCCTCACTGTGCGTGCAGATGCGCTCACACCTGCCTGCTGCCATTCCTGAGCAAGCTCTGCACTGGTGGCACTCCGATCCCGCAGCTGAATCCTCTTTAGGAGACGATCCTGGCGCTTGCTGGACTTTCTTGGACGCCCTGAAGCCTTCTTAACAAGAATTGAACCTCTTTCCTTGAAGTTCTTGATGATCCTATAAATTGTTGATTGAGGTGCAATCTTAGAAGCCACAATATCCTTGCCTGTGAAGCCATTTTTATGCAACGCAATGATGGCTGCACGCGTTTCTTTGCAGGTCAACATGGTTAACAATGGAAGAACAATGATTTCAAGCATCACCCTCCTTTTAACATGTCAAGTCTGCCATTTTAACCCAATCAGCCTGACATAATGATCTCCAGCCTTGTGCTCGTCAACATTCTCACCTGAGTTAACAAGACGATTACTGAAATCTCAGCAGGTCCTTTAATGACAGCAATGAAATGCAGTGGAAAGGTTTTTTTGGGATTAAGTTAATTTTCATGGCAAAGAAGGACTATGCAATTCATCTGATCACTCTTCATAACATTCTGGAGTATATGCAAATTGCTATTATAAAAACTTAAGCAGCAACTTTTCCAATTTTCAATATTTATCTAATTCTCAAAACTTTTGGCCACGACTGTACAATGTGGTAAAGAGCAACTGTTGGAGGCAGGTTTTTGGTCTGGTTATCAAATCTTTTGCCCCAACAAGACATCTAGCCATGGGTTGCATTAAAAAAAAACAACTACTATTTAAACATTTTTAAAATGAAACAACCACTGTGATCAGCTGATTGCTACAGGTCCAGGTTCTCCCATCTCTTTCTAATCAACTGGACAAGCCAAAACCAGCCAAACTACTGCAGGGGAAATTAAGCATTACATACCGTTTATTAAAGTGAATAACTGACCAAAAAGAAATGCTTTTGACTTGAGCCAAGTGAGCTTGAATGGAGTGTGAAATGGATGTGGCTTCTTAGGGTCCATTCACACGTCCGTTGTTTCTTTCCTGATCTGTTCCGTTTTTTGCGGAACAGATCTGGACCAGATCTGGACCCATTCATTTTCAATGGGTCCTGAAAAAAAACGGACAGCTCAATGTCTGATTTTTTTCAGGACCCATTGAAAATGAATGGGTCCAGATCTGTTCCGCAAAAAACGGAACAGATCAGGAAAGAAACAACGGACGTGTGAATGGACCCTTACTTTGCAGTCATAACAAAATAAAATACTTAAAAGGGGTTCTCCCATAATTAGTGTAAAGAATGAAAATCAGACATCATATAATACATGACAAAGCTAGAACCAGCCCTGTACCTCACATGGATCCAGAGATCTCCCCATTCATTGCTCTGCCAGATTTATATTAAGCTGACAACTCAAAGAGAGTGTCTTTTCTGCTGCAGATAAGGGGGAGTGTCCATGTGTAACACCCCAGAGTTGTGTTACGACATGCCTCTACCCCGCTACTATCTGTTAAGTGCATTTACATTGTCATCAGATATGATTTTGCTCATGTCTTCACAACTGTGCATTTAAAACTGTTAAATGTAAATTTCCTTGTAATTTTCCATGTTCACCAGCAGGTGGCAGCAATGCATTGGTAAGGAACTAGTTTTAGTTTAGTGTATCTAGGCTGGAATGGTTCACTCCAGCTTAGCCAGCCCCCCACCCCACCCCACCTCTGTGGAGGTGTGGACTCTTCCCACCATCCTGCAGTATGGGAGGGGAAGGAAGTTAGGTTCAGTGTGCCAGCCACCCCTGTTGGGGAAGGCTGTGTGATAGAGTTCAGGAGTCCCCCTGCATAGGGAAGAAAACCAGGATCTTGTCTCGGCTGAGACATTGATCAAATACCCAGACTGAGCCCTGCAGCCTCAGCTGGATGACAAGAAAGCAGACAACCTCCAGAGTTCCAGGACGAAAGCATTCCCTGAGAATATATCGGTGAGTAAAGTCCAGAGACCTAGGAGAAGTCATATTCCTCCTCAGCTAGTCAGTCCACACAAAGCAGAAGATAAAGAGAAGTGCAGAGGCTAAATTCCTGCCACAGTTACAGAGCTACTAAGCAGACGTCTTATCCTGCAAGCTCCAGATTCCAGATTGATAGTGCAGAAGATTTATTCCTGCCAACCATTGCCAACCCCTGCTGGGACCAAAGACCAAAGCTGTAATCTGCTTGGATACCAGTTATCAGTAAAGAAAAGTTTGAACTTCATCTAAAGGTCTGGACATAATTTCTGCTGCAAAATTCCTCTATTACTCCTACTATCACTACACTCAAATTTATTGCAAGTGAGCCAGGAGTCCAGCCGTACCCAGGTAGAAGACACCGTTGACACCATTATCATCACCATACAGAGACATTATAGGCAATTACACGCTGGCATTCCTAACCTGGGACGTGCGTTATAACACCTTGGGAGGGCCCTGCGCACACTGCAATTGGCGTCACAAACAAACTATAGACTATTAACCACCCATATCCTGACCCACTGCATAAGTGTACCCAAATTCTGCTCATTGCACATTCTCTCCCTATCACAGCTCAGGAGGCAGTTGAAGGATGAAACTGAGCATGTGCGGCCTTCTCAGTGAGCAGGACAAATAAATAAGAAAAAAAACAAACAGCAGGTGGCGCTATACAGATACATTTTATTGAATAACTCAGTGGCTATGATACATTTTTTATTACATGCAATCATAAGAGTATTCATATCCAGGTGCTGTTTTGGAAACTGCAGAATATTTTTCATGTGACACTAAATATGCAAAATGGACATGAAAAAAAATATCGAAGCTTTTCTTATATTAAAGGGGTTGTCCAGGATTTTAATACAAATGGCCTATCCTCAGGATACGCTTTAATAACATATGAGCAGAGGTCCTCACGCCAGCTGACTAGCTGTTTCCTTCTAGCTCAGTCCACTGAGTAGTGTAGTGGATGGAGCTGGTAATTGTAGTACTGCTGCCATTGACTTCAAATAGCAGCCGAGCTGCAGTTACGAGCTCTGTCCACTACACAATGAACTGAGCTGTATAGATTTGGCACTAGTGCTACAAGGAAACAGCTGATCATAATGGGTGGGGGGGTGGATGCTGGCAATCTGATATTGATGACCTATCCTGAGGCTATTTCAGTGCTGCAGCCCTGTGCAGTAGCCCAGCTTACCCTAGATTTGTTTTGTACAACTAATTGAAAGTGATTGTTTATGGTGACAGTGAGCAAAAATGTTTTTTTTTTAAAATATTATTGCTGAGTGTAACTGGTATCACGCCAAACACCACAGTCCATCACAAAATACTGCCAGCAGCACAAAATACATTCCCAAAAATGTCCACTGGCCGGCTGTGAGGAGGGCCCAGGAGCCCCCCTGGGCATTGGCCCACCGGGAAATTTCCCTGTAAGGTCTATGGACAATCAGCGCCGGTGGGATGCAAGTGTTTGGTGTGACTTATTTGACTCTGTGATCCAGACACTGGTAAATGCCTGTGTCGAATCACTGCTAAACGGCCGAATTAAGCACGGAGGGGTGATTAGAAGCACTCATTTTGTCACTACCTTTCCTGGAAATAAAAGACCTCCCATATGTGACAACCAAAGAGAAAGTATGGTCTCTCATTAACGGGGGAAGGGGGGACTGATAACATGCACAGAAGTCACCCTCCCCTTGGGGACATATACAGTCATGCCTCATTTACATAGTCAGTGTTTGGTCAGTGATTTCCATCGGTGATTGTAAGCCAAAACCAGGTGGTGGTCTAGACATAGAACAGGTGTAGATTTTTTCCTTATTCCTTAGGTCTGTGGAGGTTCCAATACTGGTTTTGGCTCACAATCACTGATGGAAATCACTGACCAAACACTGATGTGTGAATGAGGCTTTATTCAGGGAGAGAGGATCTGTGGCTCTCCTCACTGCAGCCTGTCCCCCCACACACCATCTCAGGCTACAATTAAATAAGACCAGGACAGCGGTGCTAGCTGCCATAAAACCGGAGATACAGTCTTTAAAAATGAGGTCGAGAGTGCAGGTTTGCGCAGCTCTCATTGGGAACCGTTTCTAATGGCTGCATTTCCAGTTTTATTTTAAAAAGATTGTTAAGCACCACCCCTTGACTACGCAACCCTCTCCCCTAGAGTTTCTCCAGGCGAAAATCGGACAGATTGGCAGTAAATGAACCTTTGGATTTCTATAAAAAACTGTATGCGCTGTAGCCGTGATTCAGGTCGACATTGCATAATATCAGATCTTGCTACTGCTCAAGTATTCGTAGCTCTACCTCAAAAAGACCATATCTATCTATATATAAAGGTTTTTTTCCTCTATCTTTCTTCAACTTTCACTATTGCATTTGAGGAAAACATGATGTGATTCTGAAACTCCCAGGTCACAGTTAATGACCAGGGCTATCTAGGGCCCCTTTAATTTATGTTGTAACACTGAGGAGGTATTTAGCTGACCAACATAATCTTCTATAAAAAAGTGCTTCCTCTCTTTGATCTGGTAACTCCAGATGTGAACACGTCCTACAGAACATAAAAAAGAAAAAAAAAAAACAATAAAGACCATTGAAATTACCCTAGTTAATGCTACTGCATTGCATGCTGTGGAAAGACGAGGAGAGTTGTTTCCATTTATGAGTTTTGCCCAGAGGCCAAGCTTTCTCACGGAGAGAAACCTTTGCGCGGTTAAAAGAGAAATACAAAAAGGAGATTTATAAAAGGGCAAAATGAACGCTATTACTTTTATATTACCCTTTTTTGTTTTTCTCCACACAAAAAGGTATTAGCTACTGCATAATGTCCACTGTCTAACACAAGACTGTATTCTTGGTTATTTCGGTCTGGAATGCAGACAAACTGTGTGTGGGGGGCACATGAGAACATATGCCGTTTTCAATTATTTTTAAAAGGACATGGCATGTTGTAGTTGAGGTTGTCATCTGACCCACCCCTGGTGGACACCTGAACTTTCATGATCAGGTGCATCCATTACAATACATTTACAAATGCTTCTTCACTATAGAATATCAGGGAAGATGGCTGCTGTAAAATATGAAACCAACAGTCCACCTTTTATAACATGTTTTCTCTGCCTGAAACATAAAATCTAATTTACCGGGTAACCTTTTGCATAAATAAGTGTTGTTGCATTTGTTCTCACACTAAGCAATCTTGAACGCTAGCATTGTAAATCTCCTCCAATAGCCAATAAAAAGTATCACTCATTCTCAAATATACAAAGAAAAGGGGAAAACATCCTTATATTTGTTTTTGTTTTTAAAAGTGGTAACCCAGCTTTCCCAGGGCCCTGAATTCTCCCAAGCTATGGCACTATTTAGGAATGAGGAGGAGGATTTATCTTGGTAGACCTCGTATTCTGCATTCTCTATTGCAGTTCCACATGGTGGTAACCCAGGTTTCCGAGCACCCTGAAAAGTAAATCTGCCTAGCTATGCCACTATTTAGCAGTGAGGAGAGGGATCTATCTTGGTACATTTGGTATTCTACACGATATGGCAGTTTGACCTAGTGGTAACACAGCTTTCCCAGGACCCCGAAATTTCTCTAGCTATAGCACTTTTTAGGAATGAGTAGGGAGGTTTACTCAGGTAGACTTAGAATTTAGCAACCCTTACTACAGCACCACATAATGTGATACCAAGCTTTCCCTGACCTGAATCCGTCTAGTATGGTGGATTGTGCAAGCCAAAGTAAACATGTTGGGGGTAATCCCGGGTAGACCAAGGAGCAGGGCTTAAAGTGATTTTCCAACCCTTTACAAGTAATGACCTATCCTCCAAAGAGGTCATCATTATCTGATCAACAGAGGTCCAACACCCTGCACCCCACTAAATCAGCTACTCTGTGTCGGAGTGGCAAAATTATGTGAACCTTTGCTTTTAGTATCTGGTGTGACCCCCTTGTGAAGCAGTTACTGCAGCTAAGCCTTTCCGGCAATTGTTGATTAGTCCTGCATATCAGCTTGGAGGAATTTTAGCTCAATCCTCCGTAAAAAACACCTTCAACTCTGTTATGCTGTTTGGTTTCCTCCCATTAACGGCTCACTTCAGGTCCTGCCAAAACATTTTAGATTGACCCTTTCCTGACACAGCGATTTTACGTCTTTGCGTTTTTTTTTTGCTTCTTGCCTTCCTGGAGTCATACGTTTTTTATTTTTTTGCTCACATAGCCTCATGAGGTCTTGTTTTTTTGCCACCGTTTAATATGGTTTACAATTTAGTGAGAGGCAGGGAAAAATTCCAAATGAGGTAGAATTTGATAAAAAAAAAAAAAAGCAATTCCTCTTCAGTTTGACAGTTTTGTTCCGACTTGTACTCTTCCTTCTCCAGGTCAGTACAATTATAGCCATACCACATATGTACAGTTTTTCTTCAGTAAAAAAAAACCAAAAACAAACAAAAACATAAAAACTTTTGAAAAAATTAATTTCTTCTTTTCATCGCCATATTCTGACCCTCAACCGTTTTTTATAGTTATGTGAATAGAGATGTGTGAGGGCTCATTTTGTAGTTTTTGATAATACCACTTTTTATTCAAGTTTTTCTGGGGAGATAAAGTTATAAAAAATAAAAAAAAATGCAAATTGGCCATATTTTTTTTTCCCATTTCGATATTCACCCTATGGGATACGTATTTTTTATATTTTAATATTATAGCCATTTTCACGCCCATGTTTTATTTTATTGTTGAAGTATATAGATTTTGAGGACAGGGGGGTGTTTATGTACATTTTTTTTAAACTTTTTATTAGGTCCCCAAGTGGACCACAACATGCAATCTTCAGATTGCAATTTGTATAGGGTAATGGAATCTTCTCCATTATCCGTTATGGAAATAGGTATAGTACAGTTCAGTGCTACCACCTGCTGACCTGAATTGTAATACAGGCTCTGGCTCATAACTCTGAATGAACCCCTTCCCCGATCTCGGCCGGGGGGAGGGGGAGGCGTTCCTGTCCATGAAGCACGCGCTTCCAGGATTTCAGATGCCGTGGTCACTTTTGACCATGGCATCTGAGAAGTTAAATGTCTGTGATTGGCATTACCGCCAATCGTGGACATTAGTCGCAGGTGTCTGCTATATGAAACCATATTTAAAGATCCAACATCCGCAGTACATGTATGGCGGATGTCATGAAGGGGTTAAGGTCAGGACTTTGACTTGGCCATTCCAAAACTTTAACTTTATTCTTCTTTAACGATGGTTTGGTACAACGAATTGTGTGTTTAGAGTTGTTGTCTTGCTGCAGGACCCACATTCTGCTCACAGACAGATGTCCTGACATTTTCCTTTAGAATATACAGGTATAATTCAGAATTCATTGTTCCATCAATGATGGCAAGCCATCCTGACCCAAATGAAGCAATACAAGCCCAAAGCATGATATTACCACCATTATGTATAACAGATGGGATGAGGGTTCTATGTTGGAATGCATTGTTTTCCTTTCTCCAAACAATACTTCCCATTTAAACCAAAAAGTTCTGTTCTGTTCATGCATCCACAAAACATTGTTCCAATAGCCTTCTGTCCAAGCGATTTTTAGTAAACTGCAGACAGGCAGCAATGTTTTTTGGAGAGCAGCAGCTTTCTCCTTGCAATCCTGCCATGCCATTGTTGTTCAGTGTCATAAATATGGAAAATTCTAAAGGGTGAAAAAACTTTTAAGCACCACTGTATATGCAATATATATTTTTACCATTTGCGCCTAAACATTCTGAGAGACACTCTACCTAAAACCCCAGGTAAATGCAATCTGTTAAATAATAGACATCTGAGGTCCAGTCCCACTAAAGTATAAGATCAGCAGGCTGGTCTTGCCTAAACTGGTAGTTGGAAAGAATTTTCCTAAGGCCAAAGACATCAGCAAGAAAAACAGTTTTTCAGGTTTGCTAATCCTTCACAAAACTGTGGAATGTAAGAATAAATATAGAAATCTCAGTAAGACCATAAATATATAGCTGCACTCATTACAAACTTGTTTTTTTTCCCCATGTCCGGTCAGTTGTTGTTTTTTGTGTCCGTATTACGGACAAGGATAGGACTGTTCTATTAAGAAGGGGGGGGGGACTTTCCGTTCTGCAAAATGCACACAGCTGGTATCCATGTCTAGCGGATCAGCAATTTGCGGACCAGAGAACATCCAACGGTTGTGTGCTTGAGCCCGTACTACACTGGTGCTTTACATTACATTAAAAGGGTTCTGCAGTTCTTTTAAACTGATGATCTATCCTCTGGATAGATCATCAGCATCTAATCGGCGGGGGTCCAACACCCGGAACCCCTGCCGATCAGCTGTTTGAAAAGGCAGTGGCGCCCTCAGGTCCAGTGACGTCACGACTAGTATCATTGGCCTGGGTGGGGCTAAGCTCTGTTCACTTGAATGGAGCTTAGCCGCACCCAGGCCAGTGATACTAGTCGTGACGTCATTGGGCCTTCTCAAACAGCTGATCGGCAGGGGTACCGGGTGTCGGACCCCTGCCGATCAGAGGCTGATGATTTATCCAGAGGATAGATCATCAGTTTAAAAGAACTGCAGAACCCCTTTAAGAATGGATTTACACGGCCGTCCTGGGTACGGGAAACATGGTCTGTGTGTTGGCCGCATTTCCAGGACTGATCACAGATCCCCTGATCCGAACTGACTGCATCATAGTGATTTATGATACAGTCAGAAAATTGCAGGTCTACTGTATACATGATGATGTGAGCACAGTACATTTGACCCACAATGAGATAGGAACTGACTGCACCAAAAAATACTATAATGAAGGGTTAGGGGAGCCGTGGTCAGTCCAGGAGATGCAGCCGACACTCAGGCCATGTTTCCTGGACTGAGCACAGTCGTGTGAATCAGCCCTAACCCTCTCATTCCTATCCCACTTTTTCATTCTTCATAGATCTTCAATATTACACCTCCAAATCACTGCAATACTAGATTCCAGGTGAATTAAGCACATGACCTACAAGTACAACATATCACATAAGATCCATATGGCAGGCTTTGTCATTTCTATCCTTGCTACTTACAGTATGACCACATTGTGTGGTGATAACACTACTGCAACGCGGCTGCGCTTTGGTTCAACCGTGCGAGCCGCAGTGGGCTTCAATTAAACTAATTAGGACTGCACTGTTCAGACTGCAGTGTTAATGGTCATTAATATTTCATCAATTTCTGATCGTCAGGAGTCCAACTCCCCAAAACCTGTTGATCAGCTTCTTCTGAGTAGCTCCATCACCGCAACGTGATGGAACTACACAGCTCTGCCCATTGTGTAGTCGATGGGAGCTGGTCACTGCAGTGCTGTTCCTATTGACTTTAAAAGGGAGAAGTGCAGCAAAAACCATCTCTGGCTGTTACACAATGGATAGAGCTATGTAGGCCGTCAATAGTAAAATCTTGGAACACCCCTTTAAGGCCATTTGCTGAAACCTTTATGTTCCAGAGAACAGATGTTAGAGAAAATGAGGATCAGGCATGTTGAATTTTCATGTACAAATCCTTGTTCTATCCCCATTTCTCCACTGAAATAAACATGTATGCTTGGCAGAGCCAAATATGCTTGTTTATGGGGTGATCAGGGAAGCCTTTCCTGCTCTCCCAACTGCATCTCTCCTGGTCAGTGTGACAAATTATAGTAATATGAAGAAGGCTACTTTCACATCTCCTTTCCCTTTCCGGTATGGAGATCAGTCATAGAATCTCAATAGCAGAGGAACACGCTTCAGTTTTGTCCCCATTAATTGTCAATGGGGACAAAACTGAACTGAATGCAAAAGAAAGCGGATCAGGCGCCCATTGACTTACAATGGTTTTAGTGCCGAAACAGTCTTGTTCATTTTAGAGAGAATCCAACTGGATCCGTTCATATAATGGATGCAGCCGGTTATTGTCCTAACAGAAGCGTTTTTGCTGTTGTTAAAATAGCCTAATATAGAATAGGAAATTCACGTACATGTACAGTGTACAAGATTAACCACATCACAAATGAAGACTTTTGTGCCTTCTTTTTCACTACCTTTCAGTCTTTAAAGGGAACCTGTCAGAAATGTTATGCTGACCTCACTGAGGGCAGCATAATATAGTGACAGAAATTCTGATTTCAGCGGTGTGTCACTCATGAGCTAAAAGTCAGTGGTTGCTGAGAACCAGCATCATAATCATTGCAGCCCAGGCCTTGAGAAGAGTCAAATCTACCTGAGAAGAGTCCTGGTTATTCATAATCTCCTGCTCTCCTCCCCCACCTGATGATTGGCAGTTCTCTCCTAGAGAGAAAGAGAGAAAACTAGGTAGAAGACTGTCAGTCATCAGCAGGTGGGCAGGAGAGCAGGAATTCATGAGTAACCAGGACTCTTCTCAGGTGGCCGTGACTCTTTTCCAGGCCCAGTCTGCAATGATTGTGATGTTCGTTCTCGACAACCACTTATTTTCAACTTTTAAATGACAGACCTCTGAAATCAACTCACCCGTCTCTAGTTTACTCTGCTGTCAGTATGGGCAGCAAAAAGTTGATAACAGGTTCCTTTTAAGGAAATTTGTCACCTACATTTTTGCCTTATAAAAACCAGATAGTAACACACACTCTTTGTACATTTTTTAAAATTATATTTTCTATGTAATATTATGGGGGAAGCCATGTTGCCTGAGCTGTTGTTAAAGGGGTTGTCCTGTTTCAGAAAGAAACTGGATAATCTTAAGAATCAAACTGCACCGAAGAACAGGTAAGTACTTACCTGCCTGCTCCGATTCTAAAGCCGGGCTTCATTTGTTTAGCTGCAGAAGTGATGTAATGTCGACAAAATGTGACAGATGAAGCCAATCGTTTCCCGCACCAATGGACCTGAAGAGGCCACCAATTGGCTGCAGCAGTTACATGTTGTTACTCATAATGTCAACACAGCAGCTGGGTAAATAAAGCCCATCCAGTAAAATTGGCGCAGCAGCGTGGGTTCTAGCAGGTAAGTATTTGCCCGTTCTTCATTGTAAGATGGTTATCCAGTTTCGACCTGAAACAGGACCACCTCTTTAACAGCATTTACAGAATACTCTGGAGGGGTCTTTGACTTGTATGGGATGGTTTTCTAGACCTACTCTGTGACTTGTGCAGAGTGAATCGTGGAATGGGGGTGGGGGGGGGGGTCAGATAAGCTGTGAATATCACTTATTATGAATGTTGGATATTTATTTACATATAAAAGGTGTTACCTGTCATTGTAATCCTGGTAGTAGTGATAATGAGGTCACTACTGAAAAGTGATCTATACAGAACAGAAATTCTTAGTCTATTCTGAAGCTTAGTGAGTAATGCAAAAATTGCAGGGACTTTAGAAATCGTTTTAAAACATAGTGACAGAACGCTTAAAAAAATTAAAATAATCAAAATTACAACAAAAAAAGTCTATTTAACTTAAAAATATGATTTAAACAATAATTTTCTGATGACACATTTACTTTTACGCATAGACCACGACATAACTTAAGATTGAGTATTCTTTGTAAAAGGGAGCCATTCTACCAACAAACAATTCAATTTATGCTTTGATGTCGTTGTAACTTAATGACCTTCTTGCAAGGAAACTTCCTGAAGCCATTTTCTTCATAATGAACCTTTAAATCATCATCATCAATAGTACATTTGACAGAAAAACTGTGGTAGCCTGGAAAGATAATTCAAATCCACTTTTTTTTCCCCAATCTAATTGCCCATTTATGCTTTTTAGACACTAAACCTTTGACCTAAAGATTTTGAAAGCAAATCATTCTGGCCAAGAGATTTTGCACTTAAGGCCACCCCACATACAGCTGTCCAGAGCTGTAAAAATGGATGGGGTTTCACAACGGGAAAGAATTTCAAGAGGAAGACATGTTTTTCCCTTTACGCTTTTCTGCATCATGGAATTCTGCGACTGAAAAATCTGTTCCATTCATTTGAATGGGGCAGTAAGCGCATGGATTTCTGCAAGCCCTATTAAGGTGAATGGAACTGATTTTCAGTCGCAGAATTTTCTGCCACAAAATCTGCCGTGTGTGAAGGCACCCTATTACTGCAACTAATTGCCAGAGGAACAAGCAAACGCTCGTTCATCGGGCAGTTTCAGCAGGCTGAAAGATCTGGATTTGCTGGTGGCAGATCGCTCTGTCACATACTTCCTAGGTCCCTGGTGAAGAACATTCAGAAAAAAGAACTGCACAATTTTCCATATGTGCTTGGGTCCTTTTACATGGGCAGTTGAGGGGCGATAACATGTGGCGATTGACAATATAACAAATCGATATGGGCCAGATTAAAGGGCCATTACTTGGGCCGAATGAACGTTGGTACCACTGATCATCCCTCAGCTTGACCACTGCGCACATCCCCTGTTTTTGCTGCCGACAATCATTTTTGTGGTTGCAGAAAAAAGATCCAATCCGCCAAAAACAAGCTTTAGCCAATTTCTCAGTTGATTGGGGGTGTTTAGATGGGCCAATGATCAGTAAAATAAATGTTACTGCAAACATTAAAAGGGGTTGAACCATCTCAGAGATTGGGGGCATATCGTTAGGATATGCCCCCAATGTCCGATAGGTGCGGGTCACACTTTAGGGGCAAACTGGGTCCGCATCAGTTCTGCAATTTTGCGAAACAGGTGCGGACCCATTCATTCTCAATGGGGACGGAATGTGCTCTCCGCATCCGCATTTGCGTATCCGCACTTCCGTTCTGCAAAAAAATAGAACATGTCCTATTCTTGTCCGCAATTGCAGACAAGAAAAGGCATTTTCTATGAGAGAGTGCCGGCGATGTGCGGTCCACAAAATTCGGAACGCACATTGCCGGTGTCCGTGTTTTGCGGATCCGCAAAACACATACGGACGTGTGAATAGACCCTAAGAGATCAACCCTTCTAAGGCAAAATACAAAATAATTATATTTATAAAGTATCTTAAAATGGCAATTCATCATTAAATGTACAAAACAGACAAAAAAAATACTAATAGAAACATTACAGCTGATCTTTAAATGAAGAGCACATGTTCAAAGACATTTACTAAGATTAAGAAAAGCCTGATAGCGGAAAAATGGACCAATCTATTAAGAGAAAAACACGTCTAAGGCTACTTTCACACCTGCGTTAGGTGCGGATCCGTCTTGTATCTGTACAGACGGATCCGCACCGATAATGCAAACGCTTGTATCTGTACAGAACGGATCCGTTTGCATTACCATGAAAAAAAAAAAAGGGAGGCGGATCCGTTTTCAATTGCACCATATTGTGTCAGTGAAAACGGATCCGTCCCCATTGACTTACATTGTAAGTCAGGACGGATCCGTTTGGCTCCGCATCGACAAGCAGCGTTTTGGTGTCTCCCTCTAGAGCGGAACAGAGGCAAACTGATGCATTCTGAACGGATCCTTATCCATTCAGAATGCATTGGGGCTGAACTGATCCATTTTGCGCCGCTTGTGAGAGCCCTGAAACGGATCTTGCAAGCGGACCCAGAAACGCCAGTGTGAAAGTAGCCTAAGGCCTCATGCATCTGTCTGATCTGCATTTTTGCAGATTGAACGTGGATCCATTTATTTCCATATGTCCAGAAAAAAAAAAACAGCACTTTGAGCTCATCCGTGTGCCCATTCTGCGAATTATAGAAGATCCTATTCTTGTCCATTTTGTGGACAAGAATAGCCATTTTTATTAAAGGGACTGAGAAAATGCTGATTTAACACGGAAAGTGTCTGTATTTTAAGGATCAGTGGATTGTGAATCGACATGGTCGTATGCATGAGGCCTTAATAAATGTGTCACAACTTTTGCTATCCATGTGCCAGAACCGAGCTGTAGTAGATTTCTGGTGTAATCTGCTTAAATGTGTCTCCTACTGCCCACTTTTAGAAAAATTGGAGTGTCGTATAAAAAAAAAACCAAAAAAAAAACCTGCAAATTTTTGTCACAAAACAGCAACAAAATTTTTGACTTTTATACACCATAAAACTGCAGTAGAGCTATTGTAAATGGCCCCCAATTGCTCTACAATGTTGGGTAAAAATAAACAAAAATAAACAACAAAAATAATATGGCTTCTTGTGGCACACCTCTACCGGAAATTCTGAACAAATGAAGTATAAAATGATGTTCAAAACATAAGTGACATTTTAAATCCATTGCAACCGAGCAATTGAAACGTGATTATTATATTTTATTATTGATTCACTATTAAAAACATGTCAAAAAGAATGTTCCTCAACATCTTCCAGAAGAAACAGATGTATGATTGCGCAGCTTATCACATATAGACACTGCCTTCACTAGTGGCCCCAAAAGAGCAACACTGGGGCATATTTTATTATTCGGCTATGCTCACATTTCAGTGAAAGTTTCTGGCAGGCTGTTCTGGCAGAGAATGGCCTGCCAATGTTCACTAGATCCTGCACTACAAGATTCAGCAAATCATATGCACTTTTGTTTTTCATCGCATGCGGAAATGGACTGGTCATGCAGATTTTGAAATCTGCAGCATGTCAATTCTTTGTGCGTTTTTTTTAAGGCTAGTTTCACACTAGAGTTAAAAGCATCGGCAGGCTGTTCTGGAAGAAGGACAGCCTGCCGGAGTTCATCATATCCGGCATAGCTAGATACTACCTTTCCCCACCAGACCCCAATTCACTATAATGGGACCTGACCTATTTCCAGCATGAGTGTTGAGATTCGGCCGGACAAAAAGCGGTGCAAGCACTTATGCCAGAAACAGGCTGGATCCCATAATAGTGAATGGGCAGGGTGGTGCTCTGGCGATGAACTCTAGCAGAGGTTTTAATGCTGGTGGTTAGCCTTAGTGCAGATTTTACCCTTTTGAATACGAGGGTAAGATCTGCGGTAAAACCACATCAAATCCACACCAAAAAGCACACAAGGTTTCTGGTGTGGAAACGCATAGAATTCTGTAAAAATTTATACTGCTTTCACAAATCTTTTTTTTTTTTTTTTTGTTTTAACACATTGCCGTTGTGGATGGCCATAAAGGATTTTGATCAAAATATATTTGCCGAGTACCTCACGTTTATTCATATAGTGAGTATAGCATTAGTTCATACATTCTGTTTTTGCAGAGTGCTGTTGCATTGTGTTTGATTTTGCTAAAGAGGTAGCATACAGATTGGGTCTAGCTGATAAATGGAGCCTGCTTCCCTTAATTCATTGGAGTCAGTTGGCACCAAAATAGGTACCGTTTAGAGTGGTTCCCTGTCCAAAAAGAGGTGACCTTGCTGTGGTAGATGGGCACAAATGATTTTGCTCAAAATATATTTGCCAAGTAGTACCTCATATTCATTTTATATTGTGAATACACAGTAGCATTACTTCATATATCCTGTGTTTGCAGGGGTGGTGTTGCATTGGTGTTTGCTTTAGTTTTTTTAAATTGATGTGCTTTCTGCACTTTTGCAGTTTTTTTCTTGTAATAACACCAGCTCCAGACGAACGTGTGCTGGCCGGGCCCATGCTGTGGACCGGACCCCCACTTGAATGGGATCTGTAATCCGCACCACAAAAAAGTACTGCATGCACTACTTTTATGTGGAGCAGAAGCCTGGACAAACCTAATGGAAGCAGTCCAGGGTGCTTCCGTGCCTCCGTTCTGCACCGACCTTCCAGATTGCGGACCCATTCAAGTGAATGGGTCCGTATCCGTGATGCGGGGTGCACACGCCAGTGCCGGTGTATTGCTCACCCACTGTGTGTTGGCCGCAATACAGCCACAACCGTGTGAATGAGGCTTTATTCTGTCATCTTTTGTGATACAAAGAACACTGGAGCAAAAATCATGTGTATAAGGACTTAACAGTGGAATGTCAAAATGCAAAGTAATAGGAAAAGTTACTCTGCTCGACCTCAGATCTATTGCATTGTACTGATGGCATGATGTCAGTATAGGGGCGTCATTCATACGACCGTATCCATTTTTGCGGTCCACAAATTGCAGACCTGCAAAACACGCATACCGGCCATGTGCGTTCCTCATTTTGCGTATCGGAAGTCCTTCTCCTGTGTACAAATGCCTATTTTTGTCCGCATTTACGGACAAGAATAGGACAGGTTCCATCTTTTTTGCGGGGCCACGGAACGGAAGCATGGATGCAGATAGCACATGGAGTGCTGTCTGCACAGTTTGCAGCCCCGTTGAAATGAATGGGTCCGCATCCATTCCACAATTTTGTGGAACGGATATGGACAGAAATGTATACGGTTGTGTGAATGGGCCCTAATTCAGTAGATCCGAGGCCGGGCTGAGACACACCGCATTATAAATCATTATAAAACCATGATATCCTGTTACAAGAGCAGAATCCGGATGGGAAATCATGCTCCTACATGTGTTTTCTGCAGTGCACACTTTCGTCTGAAATTAGCCTTAAAGGGGTTGTCTCACTTCAGCAAGTGGCATTTATCATGTAGAGAAAGTTAATACAAGGCACTTACTAATGTATTGTTGTTATTATCCATATTGCTTCCTTTGTTGACTGCAGGGCCGGCTCCAGGTTCATGTGGGCCCTTGGGCGATAAATCCCAGTGGGCCCCCATAAGGCATTTTTTTACATTGACATGTCCCCCTGTGGCTCCTACACGGTATAATGACCCCCAGTGGCCCCTATACAGTATAATGACTACTAGTGGCCCTTCACACAGTATAATGAACCCCCAATTCCCCCCCCCCCACTGTATAATGACCACCTGTGGCCCTGCATTCAGTATAATAACCCCCAGTCGTCCCCATTTAGAATAATGACCCCCAGTAGCCCCCACACTGGGGGAATACTGTATGGAGGGGGCTCTGGGGGTATTTATACTGAATGGAGGGTCATTGGTGATCATTACTAAATGGGGGACACTGGGGGTCATTATACTATGTAAAGGGCCCTCACAGTATAATGACCCCACAGTGACCCTCCATTCAGAATAATGACCCCCAGTCGCCCCCACACTGGGGGTTATACTGTATAGAGGGGGCACGAGGGGTTATTATATTTAATGGGGGCTCTGGTGGTCATTATGCTAAATGGAGGGTCAATGGGGATCATTATACTAAATGGGGGGCACTGGGAGTCATTATACTGTGTAAGGGACCCTCACAGTGTGATGAATGACCCCCCAGTGGCCCCCTCACATACCTATCACTGCAGGGGAGCTGGTGGTCCTGTCATTCACTAACCGCAGCTCCCAGCTCCCCACATGAACCTGGAGCCGGCCCTGAATGCCCCCCAGTAGCCCCCACACGGGGGGAATACTGTATGGAGGGGGCTCTGGGGGTCATTATACTGAATGGAGGGTCATTGGTGATCATTATACTAAATGGGGGACACTGGGGGTCATTATACTATGTAAAGGGCCCTCACAGTATAATGACCCCACAGTGACCCTCCATTCAGAATAATGACCCCCAGTCGCCCCCACACTGGGGGTTATACTGTATGGAGGGGGCACGAGGGGTTATTATATTTAATGGGGGATCTGGTGGTCATTATGCTAAATGGAGGGTCAATGGGGATCATTATACTAAATGGGGGGCACTGGGAGTCATTATACTGTGTAAGGGACCCTCACAGTGTGATGAATGACCCCCCAGTGGCCCCCTCACATACCTATCATTGCAGGGGAGCTGGTGGTCCTGTCATTCACTAACCGCAGCTCCCTGCGCTCCTTCTCTCCTCCGGCCCGCTGCAGCAGTGAGCCAGGCCTGGAGGAGAGAAGGAGATGTGCAGTGATGGAGCTAGAACTGACTGGGCCCCACAGCGAAATTTAGTACGCCCCCCTCCCCCCCAATGTGTGTTCACATTACGTTTTTCCTATCGGTTTGATGTATACACATGTGCAGCACTCCACGTTTTTGTATCCTGCAGAGTCAAGTAAAAAATGCATACGTTAACGTATATGTTTTTCTACCATGGAACTGTATGGTGAACGGACGCCACTGTACAGCATCAGTCTGAGGCATCTGTCAATGCAGACATTTTCAGTATGCATTAAATGGATGTCAAAAATGTGATGTGAACCCAGCCCTAGTGTCAGAATAAGCCCCAGTCCACAGCGGAGCAGCATGGCGGAGAGGGGAGGCCGCCATGTACTGACAGAGCGCTACCTGGTCCTGGTGGTCAGGGATAAGGACTGTGTTTCCCAAGGATCATTTTCTACTGGGAAATACAGGGCACAGTATAATACACTAGAATCTATATAATATAAAGATATTAGCCCCACCCCCCGAATAATCATACGATTAGGGGGTCATTTATTATATAGAAATACGTCTATATTAGGCGTATTTCTGACACAGATGTGGCGCAAAGGTCCTTAACACCGCAATCTGTATCTTTTCCCGCTCATGCCAGGTCTAAAAAAAGTGGTGTGGGCAGAAAGGGATACAGTTATGGCCATCCAGTTATTGGATACCACCGCCATATAGTGATAACACCGCCATATAGTGATAACACCGCCATACAAGGATAAAACCACCATACAGTGACCGGATAAAAGGGTATAAGAGGGCATAGTACAGGGAATAACTATGGGCACTGCACAGAGTGTGGTAAGAGGGCACAATGCAGGGTATAAAGGGGCACAGTACGGGGTGGGGGGCACAGTCACATGACCCTGTGATGTTAGAAGGTCCTTATGGTGAATGCGGTTCAGATGCCACCATAATGAGAGGCAGAGGAGTGAGACAGGGGCCCGGGGCCCTGGATGGACAGGAGGGGTGGACACAGCAAGTAGGTGGAAGGGGCTCTGAAGGGGATTCATACAAGTAGTGGCAGGAGGTCTGTGCAGGGCAGCAATAGGAGATAGGAGGGTGGGACAGGAGCCCTGGATACATGAGGGAGGAAAGGAGACAGCAGGGGCTCCATAAGGGTGATATAGGACAGGATATTAATAAAACAGTAACACAACTAAATAGAATGAAGCAGCAGTGTCCCCCCCTTTCCTTCTGTCCCACAGAGAAGAGACAGTCACAGTGCAGACTCACTCACAGACTGTCTCCACACTTCTCTGCTCCAGCTCCAGCCGTGCGGTCTCTCTCCAGTCTCCTCAGGCAGCGTGTGTCCTGTGTAGAGGGGGCGTGTCCTGAGTCTCTGCAGCTCAGAGGGCCCACCAGAGGGGTACTGCGTATGTGAAAGGACAGCAGTGAGAGCTCCCATCTGTATTGATGGAAGTGCTCATAGCAGCTCAGTGGGCCCCCCCAGGAGCATTGGGCCCCGGCACTTGCCCGGGGATGCCGGGTTATGACGCCGGCCCTGGTTGACTGGATTCATTTTTCTATCACATTATATACTGCTCGTTTCTATGGTTACAGACCAGACTGCAATCCATCAGTGGTGGACGTGCTTGCACAATATAGGAAAAAGCACCAGCCAATGTGCGCTCTCATGGTCCCGGCCACCAGAGAGGCTGACGCTTTTTCCTATAGTCAGTCCGCATCGCAGCTACCGTCCTGAACTCAGAGCGTTTGTCATGCTGCAAATCCGCAGCGCAGCTCCCGTCCTGAACTCCCAGCGCTGGGGGGGGGATCAAATAGCATTATATTGATTTATAAAGCTATGTAACCCTTACAGTTCTGGAATGTTTTGGATAACACTGACATATTGCTGCCAGTGTTATCCATTACATTCCAGAACTGTAAGGGTTACATAGCATCATAACTTAATATAATGCTATGCGACCCAGTCAGTGCTGGGAGCTGCGCTGCGGACTTACAGCGTGACAAACGCTCGTCTGCAAGGGGCCTTTACATGAGACTGTTATTGGGCATTAATTGGCCCATGTGAAGGTGTCGACGTTCATCGGGGGAAATACTTTTCAGGTGAAATTATGGCTTGTGGGCAGCAGATCATGCAGTGTAAACAGGGATTTGCTGCCCAAAACAATGAATCTGTATGAGGATGAGACACTGTAGTAGCCATTGCTCATTCCCACACAGGAGAGGTGATTGCTTCATGTAAAGGCAGCTCTTGCCTCCACTGAAGAACAGGAAATTATCGGGAAGGAACGGTTCATTCTGATTACTGCTCAGTTGGTGCATGTGAATGTGCCAGTACTCTTTCATGGGCACTAGTAGGCTACTTTCACACTTGCGTTCGGGGTTCCGCTTGCGAGTTCTGTTTGAAGGCTCTCACAAGCGGCCCCGAACGGATCTGTACAGCCCCAATGCATTCTGAGTGGATGCGGATCCGCTCAGAATGCATCAGTATGGCACCGTTTGGCCTCCGTTCCGCTCAGCAGGCGGACACCCGAACGCAGCTTGCAGCGTTCGGGTGTCCGCCTGGCCGTGCGGAGCCAAACGGATCCGTCCTGACTTACAATGCAAGTCAATGGGGACGGATCAGTTTGACGTTGACACAATATGGTGCAATTGCAAACGGATCCGTCCCCCATTGACTTTCAATGTAAAGTCAGGAGTCCCTATTAATATTCCATCGGATCGGAGTTTTCTCCAATCCGATGGTATATTTTAACTTGAAGCGTCCCCATCACCATGGGAACGCCTTTATGTTAGAATATACCATCGGATTTGAGTTAGATCGTGAAACTCAGATCCGACAGTATATTCTAACACAGAGGCGTTCCCATAGTGATGGGGACACTTCAAGTTAGAATATACTGAGAACTGTGTAATAACTGCCCCCTGCTGCCTGGCAGCACCTGATCTCTTACAGGGGGCTGTGATCCGCACAATTGTGCGTATCATAGCCCCCTGTAAGAGATCAGGTGCTGCCAGGCAGCAGGAGGCAGACCCCCCTCCCTCCCCAGTTTTAAATTCATTTGTGGCCAGTGCGGCCCCCCCCCCTCCCTCCCCAGTATTATATTCATTGGTGGCCAGTGCGGCCTCCCCTCTCCCCCCCCCCCCTAATTACAATACCCTCTCCCCCCCCCCCCCCCCCCCCCAATCATTGGTGGCAGCGGAGAGTTCCGATCGGACCGGGCGCTCCTCCTACTGGTAAGTGAAAGGTCTGTGCGGCGCATTGCTTATAGCACAGACCTTTCACTTACCAGTAGGAGGAGCGCCCGGCCGGTCACAGACATCACAGGTAAGTATAATGCTTCTAAAATTGCTAAGTAACCATGGCAGCCAGGACTGCAGTAGCGTCTTGGCTGCCATGGTAACCGATCGGAGCCCCTGCGATTAAACTGGGACTCTGATCGGAACTCTCCGCACTGGCCACCAATGAATATAATACTGGGGAGGGAGGGGGGGCCGCACTGGCCACCAATGAATATAATACTGGGGAGGGAGGGGGGGCCGCACTGGCCACAAATAAATTTAAAACTGGGGAGGGGGGTCTGGCCCCTGCTGCCTGGCAGCACCTGATCTCTTACAGGGGGCTACGATACACACAATAAACCCCTCAGGTGCGGCACCTGAGGGGTTATTGTGCGGATCACAGCCCCCTGTAAGAGATCGGGTGCTGCCAGGCAGCAGGGGGCAGTTATGTACACAGTTCTTTTAGTATATTCTAACTTGAAGCGTCCCCATCACCATGGGAACGCCTCTGTGTTAGAATATACTGTCGGATCTGAGTTTTCACAGTTATGCAGATGGATCCGTTCTGAACGGATGCAAGCGTTTGCATTATAGGAGCGGATCCGTCTGTGCAGACACCAGACGGATCCGCTCCGAACGCAAGTGGGAAAGTAGCCTAACCCCTTAAGGACACAGCCTTTTTACACCTTAGGACCAGGCCATTTTTTGAAAATCTGACCAGAGTCCCTTTAAGTGCTGATAACTTTAAAACGGTTTGACTTATCCAGGCCGTTCTGAGATTGTTTTTTCGTCACATATTGTACTTCATGACACTGGTAAAATGGAGTCAAAAAAAAAATTTTTTTTGCACCAAAAAATACCTAATTTAACAAAAATTTGAAAAAAATTAGCAAATTTCAAAGTTTCAGTTTCTCTACTTCTGTAATACATAGTAATACCCCCAAAAATTGTGATGACTTTACATTCCCCATATGTCTACTTCATGTTTGAATTGTTTTGGGAATGATATTTTATTTTTTGGGGATGTTATAAGGCTTAGAAGTTTAGAAGCAAATCTTGAAATTTTTCCGAAATTTACAAAAACTCAATTTCTAGGGACCAGTTCAGGTCTCAAGTCACTTTGCGAGGCTTACATTATAGAAACCACCCAAAAATGACCCCATCTAAGAAACTACACCCCTCAAGGTATTCAAAACTGATTTTGCATACGTTGTTAACCCTTTAGGTGTTGCACAAGAGTTATTGGCAAATAGGGAGGAAATTTGAGAATTTCATTTTTTTGTCTAATTTTTCATTTTAACCCATTTTTTCCACTAACAAACCAAGGGTTAACATCCAAACAAGACTGTATCTTTATTGCCCTGACTCTGCCATTTACAGAAACACCCAATATGTGGCCGTAAACTACTGTACGGCCACACAGCGGGGCGTAGAGTGAAAGGTGCGCCGTTTGGTTTTTGGAAGGCTGATTTTTATGGACTGGTTTATTTACACCATGTCCCATTTGAAGCCCCCTGATGCACCCCTAGAGGAGAAACTCCCTAAAAGTGACCCCATCTAAGAAACTACACCCCTCAAGGTATTCAAAGCTGATTTTACATACGTCCTTAACCCTTTAGGTGTTGCACAAGAGTTATTGGCAAATGGCGATGAAATTTGAGAATTTCATTTTTTTGCCTAATTTTCCATTTTAACCCATTTTTTCCACTAACAAAGCAAGGGTTAACAGCCAAACAAAACTCATTATTTATGGCCCTAATTCTGTAGTTTACAGAAACACCCCATATGTGGTCGTAAACAGCTGTACGGGCACATGGCAGGGCGCAGAAGGAAAGGAACACCATATGGTTTTTGGAAGGCATATTTTGCTGGACTGGTTTTTTTGACACCATGTCCCATTTGAAGCCCCCCTGATGCACCCCTAGAGTAGAAACTCCAAAAAAGTGACCCCATTTTAGAAACTACGGGATAGGGTGGCAGTTTTGTTGGTACTAGTTTAGGGTACATATGATTTTTGGTTGCTCTATATTACACTTTTTGTGCGGCAAGGTAACAAGAAATAGCTTTTTTGGCACCGTTTTTTTTTTTTGTTATTTACAACATTCATCTGACAGGTTAGATCATGTGGTAATTTTATAGAGCAGGTTGTCACGGACGCGGAGATACCTAATATGTATACAATTTTTTTTATTTATGTAAGTTTTACACAATGATTTCATTTTTAAAACCAAAAAAATGTTTTAGTGTCTCCATAGTCTAAGAGCCATAGTTTTTTCAGTTTTTGGGCGATTATCTTAAGTAGGGTCTCATTTTTTGCGGGATGAGATGACGGTTTGATTGGCATCTATTTTGGGGTGCATATGACTTTTTGATTGCTTGCTATTACACTTTTTGTGACGTAAGATGACAAAAAATGGCTTTTTTTACACCGTTTTTATTTTTATTTTTTTACGGTGGTCATCTGAGGGGTTAGATCATGTGATATTTTTATAGAGCCGGGCGATACGGACGCGGCGATACCTAATATGTATACTTTTTTTTTATTTATGTAAGTTTTACACAATGATTTCATTTTTGAAACAAAAAAAAATCATGTTTTAGTGTTTCCATAGTCTAAGAGCCATAGTTTTTTCAGTTTTTGGGCGATTATCTTGGGTAGGGTATGATTTTTGCGGGATGAGATGACGGTTTGATTGTTACAATTTTGGCGTACATGCGACTTTTTTGATCACTTTTATTACCTTTTTTGGGAAGTAAGGTGGGCAAAATTTCAATTTCATCATAGTTTTTTATTTTTTATTTTTATGGTGTTAACCGTTCGGGTAAAGTAACATGACCGTTTTATAGATCAGGTCGTTACGGACGCGGCGATACCAAACATGTGTAGGGAATTTTATTTTTTTCATTTTTTATCAGTGATAAATGTGTTTTTTGATTTTTACTTTTTTTTCACTTTTATTCACTTTTTTTTGACCCAGACCCACTTGGTTCTTGAAGATCCAGTGGGTCTGATGTCTGAATAATACAGTACAGTACAATATATATTGTTCTGTACTGTATTTTACTTACACTGAACAGATCTATGCCATTCACCACAGATCTGTACAGCACCATGGACAGCAGGACGCCTGAGAGGCGTCCTGTTGCCATGGGAACCTTCCCCGTCTGCTCAGTACTGCTCAGAACTTCGCAGACGGGGAAGGGTAAGGAGGGGATCTCTCGGGGGGCTCTCTCCCTCCCCATCGGGGGGCTGCAAAGGCACAGCAGCCCCCCGATGGGAGAGGGAGGGAGCTCCCTGCGCTGTTAACCTTTTCCATACAGCGGTCCGTACGGACCGCTGTATGGAAAGGGTTAAACGGCTGACATCGCATCGCAGATGTCAGCCGTTTATACCAGGGTGCCAGCAATGTGCTGGCACCCTGGTATCCCCACTAGACACCAACGATTATACAAGGGGAGGCGGGCCCACACCGCCCGCAACCCTCCCCCTGCACCTCCCGCCACCATAAAAATCATTCGCGGGTGCAGGGGGGGGTAAATAAAACTTTTTTTTTGGCATATAAAGTTTCTGATCCCTGCGGTCAGGGACTGCGGGGACCAGAAACTTCAGAAAATCGCAGCAAACCGCAGGTCTGAATTGACCTGCGGTTTGCCGCGATCGCCGACATGGGGGGGTCACGGGACCCCCCCGCGCATTTAGCCTAGGTGCCTGCTCAATGATTTGAGCAGGCACCGGGTTCCGATCACTGCCAGCCGCACGGCAGTGATCGAAAATACACAGGGCGTACATGTACGCCCTGTGTCCTTAAGTACCAGGGCACAAGGGCGTACCTGTACGCCCTATGTCCTTAAGAGGCTAAAGGCCACATACTGTCGGTTCATTCAGTTTATTTACCACTGAATGCATTTGTTGACTCTGGAAGCAGCTGCAGAGAAGATGCCTATCATGAAATTCTACTACATTTCTAGGAAGAATAACAGAGGGGCAAATACAATACAAAGTTCTAGTAAAAGAGGCTCTAGAATTGTTTTTACACAGAGTATATTTACATAGATAGATATGTGAGGAGAACAGACAAATCCTCCAGGAACAAAAGCTAAAAGATGATATGTGCCATGCCATTACCATGTGTTTACTCGTGTTGGCCACAAGGATTGGCACCACATCTTACGAATACATTGTTATGCCCTGGTCACCACTGCAGTAACCCAATTGTCCTGGCTACGAGACACCGACAAGGTGATATATCAGCAGAAACACTAAAACAGGTAAGGTTATGGAAATAATGAATTTTCATGGAATGAAATAAAGTAATCCATAAACTGCCTTTATACACAACTGTGCAGATTTATAATCTCCCACATGCCTGAAAAGTGGCGTGAAAAAAATCGTCACATCTGCCAGTTTTTACGCCGTCTTGGCACTTTTCATAAAGGGGCTTGGCAGCTACAACAAATTTATCTTCACTTACACCAGTTTTCTGTTTAGGCGCACGGACTGCCGGAGGAGGCACCTAATTTATGACAAGGCCTGAGCCTCGTCAAAAATTAGGTGCATCAAAATCTCCCCTCGGCAAAAACTGGATGGACATTTCCATCAGAACAATCCTCCTAAGAGCCATGCGCTAGATGCTAATGCCAGTTTTGTAGATGTTGCTGTATGTAGAGATTACTGTGACTTTTAATGGCAGTAAAATTTGTGAAGAGTAATAATGATATCGTTATTGTTTATCTCTTGCTGGATTCAAGCTGTCTCGTAAACTAGCGAATGGTCATGATAAGTGACCATTGTAAATTGGCGCATTCCTGTGTAAGGCCTCGTTCACATTTCCGTTTTTTACGGACGTTGGCTGTCTGCATTTTCCATAGACAGCCCACGTACAATTTTTTTTAAGTTGTCTGTTCATAGATCAGTAGTTTTTTACTGACCATCAGTGAATAAATTCCGGAGGCATGCACTTTGGTCCGCAAAGTTTATGGGTCTGAGAAAATCACTGGCACGACACTGATGGCTTCCGTTCTGCGTCCATTTTTTTCACTGACCACTGATAGGAGATGCTCTGGAAATTAATTTTCAGCTGAGCAGGGTTCATAGAATACACACGATACATGGAGTGTTACAAAAAAAAAAAAAAAAAAAAAAAAAAAAGAAGAAGAGGTCACATGGACCAAACACGGATCCTTCACCGACATCTTGACGGATAAAACACGCACGTCAAACAGACACGGAGATGTGAACGAGGCCTAAGGTAGGCCATACACATTAGATAACTCTAGACCAGAGATGAGTGAATCGATTCTGCTCATCAGCAGCACTTCTTGACCTGCAGCAATTGCAGTGGTGAGCAGTGTAATTACAAGTATGGCATCCCCATTCACTTCTATGGGACAGTTCTGTAGTATTCATTTGAACAGAGTCGTCCCATAGAAGCGAATGGGGACGCCATATTTGTAATTACACTGCTCACCACTGCAATTGCTGCAGCGAGCAGGTAAACGGAGCAGAGAAGGCAGCGCTGCCTTCTCTTCAAACAGCTGATCAGCTGGGATGCCGGGAGTTGGAGCCCAACCCATATGATACTGATGACCTCTCCTGAGGAAAGGTCATCAATAGTAAAAAGCGGACAACCCCTTTAAAGCAATGACGTCATTAACCCAACACCCACACTGACAATATTTCCCTTGTGCTTATCTGATGCTCTCCCATCTGGCACACATCCTGCTCTAAGCCAATCATGTTGAATACTATACAAACAGTGTCTTATCTCCCATACCTTCCACGCAGTGTATATTTATACTTAATTCCTAGGATTCCTGTCCCTGGTCTATCCTGAATTATTACCTTTGACCTCTGACATCTGCTACCATTGATTTTTGTCTTCAGATGGCCACAAAAGCCCAGCTCTAGTTACAACGAACGTCAATACTACAGTAAAAAGCCTTTATTCTGAATTGTTATTCTTGTCACATCAAGATGGTCTACAGAATGTCATTTCTTCAAACTGGGAGGTGCTTTTTTTTAACCTGTACTCATGGTCACTGGCAAGAGAAGAAAGATAGAAACGGCTTTTTGCTCAGAAAAGCGATTTCAAGTTTTTGATACATTGGGGGGGACATTTACCTAAAAAACACGAGTATGCAAATTTAGCTGCAATTGGTGTTTTTCGCCATAGCAATGTGCACCTGCATACAGGGTTGTGCTGGCTGAACCCCCCACTTTTTTAATTGGTGTTTTTACAGCGCCCTCACCGTTTTCCAAATAAGGGGTGGCATCATCATTTACACCATGACTTATGATTGAATTCTACAAATGGCAAAAAGCTGGAATAAATTTCATCATAGCCACATGGACTACCAGAGGATGTGCCTTATTTATGACGAGAAGCACACCATTATTTAAGGACATCCTCTGGTGGTGCAGGGGATGTCCAGCCCGGAGTAGAAAAAGCTGGTCTTGATAAATGACCCCCATTGAGTAAACTAACCTGAAAGTTAAATGTTGTATCAGGCCCTTTTTAAAACAAAGAAATCGATCAAAAAATAAAAAATAAAAAGTAAGCTCCCTCTAGTCGTGGCTCCCTCTAGTGGTGGCCAGAAGTTCATAGGTTATGACTATACACTGCGTGCAGAATTATTAGGCAAATGAGTATTTTGACCACATCATCCTCTTTATGCATGTTGTCTTACTCCAAGCTGTATAGGCTCGAAAGCCTACTACCAATTAAGCATATTAGATGATGTGCATCTCTGTAATGAGAAGGGGTGTGGTCTAATGACATCAACACCCTATATTAGGTGTGCATAATTATTAGGCAACTTCCTTTCCTTTGGCAAAATGGGTCAAAAGAAGGACTTGACAGGCTCAGAAAAGTCAAAAATAGTGAGATATCTTGCAGAGGGATGCAGCACTCTTAAAATTGCAAAGCTTCTGAAGCGTGATCATCGAACAATCAAGCGTTTCATTCAAAATAGTCAACAGGGTCGCAAGAAGCGTGTGGAAAAACCAAGGCGCAAAATAACTGCCCATGAACTGAGAAAAGTCAAGCGTGCAGCTGCCAAGATGCCACTTGCCACCAGTTTGGCCATATTTCAGAGCTGCAACATCACTGGAGTGCCCAAAAGCACAAGGTGTGCAATACTCAGAGACATGGCCAAGGTAAGAAAGGCTGAAAGACGACCACCACTGAACAAGACACACAAGCTGAAACGTCAAGACTGGGCCAAGAAATATCTCAAGACTGATTTTTCTAAGGTTTTATGGACTGATGAAACGAGAGTGAGTCTTGATGGGCCCGTGGCTGGATTGGTAAAGGGCAGAGAGCTCCAGTCCGACTCAGACGCCAGCAAGGTGGAGGTGGAGTACTGGTTTGGGCTGGTATCATCAAAGATGAGCTTGTGGGGCCTTTTCGGGTTGAGGATGGAGTCAAGCTCAACTCCCAGTCCTACTGCCAGTTTCTGGAAGACACCTTCTTCAAGCAGTGGTACAGGAAGAAGTCTGCATCCTTCAAGAAAAGCATGATTTTCATGCAGGACAATGCTCCATCACAGGCGTCCAAGTACTCCACAGCGTGGCTGGCAAGAAAGGGTATAAAAGAAGAAAATCTAATGACATGGCCTCCTTGTTCACCTGATCTGAACCCCATTGAGAACCTGTGGTCCATCATCAAATGTGATATTTACAAGGAGGGAAAACAGTACACCTCTCTGAACAGTGTCTGGGAGGCTGTGGTTGCTGCTGCACGCAATGTTGATGGTGAACAGATCAAAACACTGACAGAATCCATGGATGGCAGGCTTTTGAGTGTCCTTGCAAAGAAAGGTGGCTATATTGGTCACTGATTTGTTTTTGTTTTGTTTTTGAATGTCAGAAATGTATATTTGTGAATGTTGAGATGTTATATTGTTTTCACTGGTAAAAATAAATAATTGAAATGGGTATATATTTGTTTTTTGTTAAGTTGCCTAATAATTATGCACAGTAATAGTCACCTGCACACACAGATATCCCCCTAAAATAGCTAAAACTAAAAACAAACTAAAAACTACTTCCAAAAATATTCAGCTTTGATATTAATGAGTTTTTTGGGTTCATTGAGAACATGGTTGTTGTTCAATAATAAAATTAATCCTCAAAAATACAACTTGCCTAATAATTCTGCACTCCCTGTACTAGGGATTTAGAGTGTTAGAACGTGTAGACTGACTGTATTGCAAGTTATATGAGTTCAAGGAACTCAAAGCGGATGGTTGAAGATGATAGACCCTTTTTATATGATTTTTTTGGGGAAACTTGCCATTTACTATAATGCATGATAAGGATGTCTTGGGTCCACCATCTATTTGTTAGGCTAGTTTCACACCACAGTTTCTCTGCCGGAATTCAATGGATCCAGCACTGCCGGCTGCAAGCGGAATCCCTACCAGCGCCATTAAGTATAACGGGGTCCAGCAGAAAACTAGCCGCCCTACCTAAAAGGGCCTACTTACAATGGACTCCATTGTGTTCATGTCATTCTGCATTAAAGCGGGATCTGTCACTCTGATTCTGGACGATTAGCTATAGTAATACATGACTAGTACTGCAGATAAGGAGCCCAGATCACTATTTTATTTTGGTGCTGTCAGCACTCAAAGCTGCACTGAAATACACAGTTCAGACTTCACACCAGTCCTGATAATGTATTTAAACACCGCTCTGATCGCTGACAGTAGGGGAACAGGGGGCAGTAGTCAAATAAATAAACATAGGGATCTGGACTCCATATCTACAGTACTACTCATGTATAGCTGTAGATAAAAATCCAACATTGGGGTGACAGATTCTCTTTAAAGACGACCTGTCCCCACTCAGGGCACGCACCTTTGCAATAGAAATGGTAATGCCCAGTTGCCATACTATTCATCAATAGAAAAAGGGCACGATATAGCGCTAGAAGCTGCATTTATTTACTAAGGACATGTCCGGAATAGTGGATTACCATCATTCACAATAATCCCTCTGAGTGGCGATGAACCCACTTTATCACTTGGCGCACATGGTTGCTATGCCCGTTACCCCTGTAGTTACCTCTATAACGAGGCCAGGTCTTAGCTTATCAAGCACTAGTTCTGAAATCCCCATTGTATAAATCGCTTTATGCTGCAGAGAGTATATCTGACCATTCTGTTCATTCTGCACTGCATTAACTACATACATAGTATAAGAATATATTATATATATATATATATATATATATATATATAATATATATATTATTATTTTTTTTTATGGTCCTGTAATAAGTCCTTACACATTCAAAAAACCCAGAGATTTTAATGGAAAACAACCCCCAAAAATAAAGTATCTAGGGATTCTAGGCGCAATAACGACCTGGCTTTTGGGATTTGGATAGGCCTGGCTCATGACAGATGGGAACTAGCAGATATGACATTTTCTGCTGGTAAAGATGCCAGCTACACAAGACTGGCACTATGTCAATACGTGCACCAGCCAAACAGATACCTTATAATTTATTGATGGTATATACAATACATAGCAAAAAAACCTCACAGGAGCACACCCCAATTACTGTGGGTTCCTGAAAGAACGCAGAGGTCTCAGACAGATTACTGCTTTATTTGTACGATGATTTTATCCTGCAAGCAAAGAACTTTTTGACCCTGGATTCTCAAGAGGTCATTGACTCTGGATTAATATTTTCTATTGCTGTTTGCACTGTGAAGCGCTGTGCTCACAGTCACTTACCTAGCCACAATAAGTATCTGTTCATGCCAGCACTTTATGTATGCCCGTGTACTGCACACTGGGAACTGTACAGGGAAATTTGATATTGCCCTACATATTAAAACACATGAAAGTGGGCTTCCTCAAGCAACTGGATAAGCTATGGTGTTACCAGACATGTTCTGGTAACCAGGCAAGGGCCCTTTGACATCACCACTATTGTTTTCCATTCCTCTGCTACGTTATAGGAGTAGAAGAAGGAAAATAACGGAAGTGCGGGATTCACCAAATAACTGACAGGAAAGGAGCCAGACAGGTCCTATTGACTATAATGGGATCCATTAGGTATCTGTAATTTTTATTGAAGAAAAAAAGTCCTGCATGTAAGACTTTTCTTACACTATTTTTGATGAACTCTGTGACAGAGGCTCCGACACAGATGTGAAAGTAGCCTTATTAAAAAAATAATTATAATAAAAATTATATTCAGGATTACACTTACCGGAAATAGTTTTTCCATAAGCCCCCTTAAGAGACCGCCTCCATCCAGGACAGGAAACAGGAACTTTCGTGGAGAGCTCTTAAGGAGGGGCTCTGCCCCTATACCACCAGTTAATTGCGAGAACTTGTCCAAAACACATCTAACACAAACTCTCTCTCTGTTTGTTTTTTGACACATTTTAATTATTATATAAAAAAAAATTCATATGCATTATATACAAGCTGAAAATATAGGGTGGGAATAAATCCCGGGTGCTGTCATGGGCTCATGGAAAAACGATTTTACCGGTAAGTGTAATCTTGAATTTCCCTTACGCCCATGACGGCTCCCTTGAGAGAAGACTAGAATAGGACCGTTTATCTACTGCCTGCAAGACCATCCTGACGAAAGATAAACGGTCCTTAGAGTCTAAATCTAACCTGTAGTGCCGGGAAAAAAATGTACATGGAGACTTCCAGGTAGCAGCCCTAAAAATTTGTTCTAGAGATGCATCAGCCCGCTCTGCCCAAGAAGTAGAAATGGATCTGGTTGAGTGAGCACCAAATCCCAAACGGGGAGTTTCCCCCGCTGAGGAATAGGCTACAGCGATAGCCCCCACTTTCCACCAAACTGTACAAAAAAAGTCTAGAGGATTTCCTCCACTGACCAGTGACTTTCAGATATTCAGACATGCATCTTTTAACGTCTAGACAATGGAGCCTCCTCTCTTTCTCGTTCTTTGGGGATTGACACAAGGATGGACGAACAATGTCTTGGGTCCTATGAAACAGGGAGACCACTTTAGGTAGAAAAGAAGGATCTGGTTTAATGAGCACTCTGTCCTCCAGGATGTTAGTATAAGGAGGAGAGGCTGAAAAGAAATCTCACCCACACACCTGGCAGAGGTGAAAGCCACCAGAAAAGCAGTTTTGAAAGAAAAAGTTTTAATAGATAAATCCTTCAGAGGTTCGAAAGGAGGCTCCATCATTCCAGACAAAACTAGATTAAGATCCCACGGGGGAACGGAAGATCTGATCACAGGCTTAATCCTACTAACCACTTTAAAGAACCTCCTAATCCACGGATGATTGGCAATAGGGAAATCAAAGAAAGCCAATACCAGGCTGTTAGATAAAGGTTTCTCACTTCCGGATGGAAGACAGGACCCTGAAACAACAGATCCTGCCTGTCCGGAAGAATCCAGGGATCTGCAAGAGATAGCTTCCTCAACCAAGTGAACCATGTTCTCCTTGGCCAGAATGAAAATGAGCCTTGTCTGTTCCTGCCTCAGCTTCTGTAATCTCAGAATCCTCCGAAGAAGTTGTAGAGGAGGAAAGGCATACAGAAGCTGATCCAGCCATGGAAGGGAGAAAGCGTCTCCTGACAGAAAATCTTTCGGATTTCGAGAAAAGAATAGGTTGCATTTTTGTTCTCTCTGGTTGCAAAAAGGTCTACTTGAGGTTGGCCCCACAGCTGAACTATCTGACTGAAGACTTCTTGGTTTAAACACCATTCTCCCTGATCCAAATGGTTTCTGATTAGATAATCCGCCACTTTGTTTTCTGTTCCCTTTAAGTGTACTGCCTTGATGAAAGGAACATAGGGAATGATTAGAGAAAAAAATGTCTGTGGCTAAGGACATAAGATTTTCTGACCTTGTCCCTCCTTTCCTGTTTAGGTAGGATACCACCATGGCACTGTCTGAAGATTTTTACTCCCTTTTCTCGTATTTTGGGTAGGAATTCTCTTAAGGCCAACAGAACCCAGTGGTCCAGATGGCGACCAAAATGGTCGCCAATGCGACCAGGAATTTACAAATGGCGATAAGACTTTTAAGACTTTGCGACTTGGCCTACCACCGCGATGCAGCTTTAAGAAAAAACAAAACAAAAAAAACTCCCTTCAGCAGACGCACCACGCTAGGCACATTTGTTAGAAGAGCCAATCCCCCGACATCCAGCGAGGAATGGGAGGCAAGGACCAGTGGTATACTAAGGAAGGGGGGTGGTCTGCCCCGGGTGCCGACTCTCAAGGGGGTGCCAGAAGCAATGAGCGCTTGCATCAATACAGATGGAAGCGCACATTGCTGGAGCGCTGGGAGCTGTGGTCCTGTAACTCCCCGCTCAGCTCCTCGTGCTCCTCCCCTCCTTCAGGCCGGCGGTGCACAGAATGGTGAAGCAGGAAGACTTCTCCCCGCTCCACCATTCAGCCTGCAGACACAGATCGTGCTGCCAAAATCTGCATAAGCTCCGCCCACACAGTGCTGCAGCGCAATCTGTGACTGCAGGGAAGCGAGGTATGCGAGCTTCAGGAACGGGACAAGGTGAGTAGTTAGTACTTTTTTTTTGTTTTTGTTTTTATTACTATGGAGGGGGCACAGAGGGCTTTATTACTGTGGAGGGGGCACAGAGGGCTTTATTACTGTGGAGGGGGCACAGAGGGCTTTATTACTATGGAGGGGGCACAGAGGGCTTTATTACTATGGAGGGGGCACAGAGGGCTTTATTACTATGGAGGGGGCACAGAGGGCTTTATTACTATGAAGGGGGCACAGAGGGCTTTATTACTATGGAGGGGGCACAGAGGGCTTTATTACTATGGAGGGGGCACAGAGGGCTTTATTACTATGGAGGGGGCACAGAGGGCTTTATTACTATGGAGGGGGCACAGAGGGCTTTATTACTATGGAGGGGGCACAGAGGGCTTTATTACTATGGAGGGGGCACAGAGGGCTTTATTACTATGGAGGGGGCACAGAGGGCTTTATTACTATGGAGGGGGCACAGAGGGCTTTATTACTATGGAGGGGGCACAGAGGGCTTTATTACTATGGAGGGGGCACAGAGGGCTTTATTACTATGGAGGGGGCACAGAGGGCTTTATTACTATGGAGGGGGCACAGAGGGCTTTATTACTATGGAGGGGGCACAGAGGGCTTTATTACTATGGAGGGGGCACAGAGGGCTTTATTACTATGGAGGGGGCACAGAGGGCTTTATTACTATGGAGGGGGCACAGAGGGCTTTATTACTATGGAGGGGGCACAGAGGGCTTTATTACTATGGAGGGGGCACAGAGGGCTTTATTACTATGGAGGGGGCACAGAGGGCTTTATTACTATGGCGGGGGCACAGAAGGCTTTATTACTATGGAGGGGGCACAGACGGCTTTATTACTATGGAGGGGGCACAGAAGGCTTTATTACTATGGAGGGGGCACAAAGGGCATTACTAATGTGAAGGGGGCGCAATGGGCATTTCTACTATGGAGGGGGCACAGAGCCAGAGGGCATTGCTACAATGAAGGAGCACAGAGGGCATTACTACTGTGAAGGGGGCACAATAGGCATTATTACTATGAAGGGGGCACAGTGGGCATTATTACTATGAATGAGGCACAATGGGGATTACTACTATGACGGGGGCACAAAGAGGGCATTACAACTGTGAAAGGGGCACAGAGGGCATAACTACTGTGAGGGGGGGGAACAATGTGGGCATCACTACTGTGAGCGGGTACAATGTGGGCATATCTACTGTGAGGGGGCACACATCGGTACAAAACTACTGTGAAGGTTGTACAATGAGAGCAATACTACCGTGAGGGGGTACAATTTTTTTTTAAGTATTGGAGAGGGGGGTGCCAGAGAAACGACGCGCCCCGGGTGCCAAACACCCTAGGCGCGCCACTGGCAAGGACGGCAAGCTTGTAAAGTACACAAGTACAATATTCCGCCTTCCTAAACACTTCTGCATCCACATAGTAAATTGGGTAGTCTAACTGGCTGCATACCATAGCTGGTACTTTATCATGAGGCCCCTGTGCTGTACCCCCTCCCCCGGCTTCCTCCCTTCACAGCACACTTTGCCTCCTTCTTGTGGAGACCACGCTGCTCTGAAGATTTCTACCTTCAGTGCAGACAACGTGGAGGCAGGACCACAAGAGACAGGCCCTCACCGAAGATCATGAAGCAGGGACCATAAAGCACCACAGGGAACACAGAAGGGCTGAACCAAGGACAAAGCCCAGAGAACTTCTTTAATAAAAGTTAATCAATAAATTATATATATATATATATATATATATATATATATATATATATATATATATACACACACACACACATATACATACATACATATACACACACACCCCAGGATGGTACTATTGAAAAGTAGAACTCAATCTAGTGTGAACGAAGGTTTATCTGCCCAAAACAGAATTAAATCAAAAGTATGCAATCAATTTATATTTCTACACTGAATGATCTAATCCAAATTAGCTCAGAAGGCCCTTCACTTGAGCCATTTAATCCTGAGCCCTGAGTAAGATGCTGGTTTGGATCTAAAAGAAAGAGGATGCCTCATTCCACAGGATGGCCAAGTGACACTGACATTTTAACAGTCAGTCATTTTGACTGTTTATTGGGACCAATAAACCCTACATTTTGAACTATCCAAATAGTTTTCATCAGTGATAAAAGTTCAAGCTTTTAAGTTCAGTTGTAAGAGGACCAAATGGAATGAGAAGGAGGAGAGAGAGGAGGGACACAGCACACAGTAATGCCTTAGGCTACATGCACCCAAACTTGTTTCTGCGTCCGTTCCGTTTTGTTTTTTTGTTTTTTAGGATGCGGACCTATTCATTTCTATGGAGCTGTTAAAAAAATGCGGATAGTCAACCGTTTGTTTTCCACGTCCATTGTCCGTGGTTCCATTCCGCAAAAAAAAGAAATAAAATAGAGCATGTCCTGTTCTTGTCAGTTTTGCAGACAAGGATAGGCATATACAATGGATCCGCACTGGAACCGCTCTCCACTCCCTCATATTCTGGGAATCCTGACTCTCTGTTGAACTCCACACCCCAAGCCGAACCCCCCACTGACAATAGGACCCCACCCAGTCGGACTGGCATCCGTGGTGATGGTTATTTGCTCCTGTAGATCCCAAGGGAAACCCCCGAGTCAGATTTGAAGGTTCCAGCCACCTTGTTAAGGATTGTATCACATGAGGGGTGAGAGGAAGTGGGGCATCCAACTGGGACAATGATCCCTGCCACTCTTTTAGAATCTGCCATTGAAGCGTCCTGGAGTTAAACAGGGCCCAACTGACAGCAGGTATCATGGAGGTAATTCTGCCTAAGGCCTCATGCACACGACAGTATTTTTTCACGGTCCGCAAAACGGGGTTCCGTTGTTCCGTGATCCGTTTCCGTTTTTTTGTTTCCGTGTGTCTTCCTTGATTTTTGGAGGATCACCAGACATGAAAAGTGAAAAAAAAATCTAAGTCAAGTTTGCCTTGAAAATGATAGGAAAACACGGATCACGGACGCGGATGACAATCTTGTGTGTCTCCGTGTTTTTTCACGGGCCCATTGACTTGAATGGGTCCGCGATCCGTTGTCCGTGAAAAAAATAGGACAGGTCATATTTTTTGGACGGACTGGAAACACGGATCACGGACGCGGATGACAAACAGTGCATTTTCCGAGTTTTCAACGGACCCATTGAAAGTCAATGGGTCCGCAGAAAATCACGGAAAACGGAACAACGGACACGGAACACAACAACGGTCGTGTGCATGAGGCCTAATACTGACATCCCTTGCCTGATAGTTCGATCGTTTGAGGCTAGCATCACACGTCTTCTCTTATTTTAGATATCTTGCGCTGAGGGAGGATGCAACGTAGCTTCACAGAATCCAGTATCAGTCCTAGAAACGCACATTTTTGGGAAGGGGTCAGGTTTGACTTTTCCCAGTGTATCTGCCACCCTAGTTTTTCTAGAATTTCTATTACTTCTAGAAGACGAGAGGTTAGAAGGTCTTCGGATTCTGCCACCACTAGAAGATCGCCCAAATAAGGAATAACCAGAATGTCTCTTTCCCTTATGTGGGCCATAACCTCTGCTATCAGTTTTGTAAAGGGACTGGGGGCCTGAGATATTCCAAACAGAAGTGCTCTACATTGCAAATGATGAACTTGGCCTTTTATGGACACCGCTACTCAGATATTTTTTTTAATCTGCATGAATTGGGATGTGATAATAGGCATATTTTATGTCTATGGTAGCCATGACAGTCTTTGAAGAGATGTTTTAATGCGGACTATACCGATTCCATTGAGAATTTTTTGTATTTTAGGTACTGATTTAAGTCTCTCAGGTTTATAATCATTCTGAATGATCCGTCTGGCTTGGGTTCGAGAAAAGAGACAAATAAAAACCCCTCTCCTTCTCTGAGTCTGGAACAGGAACAAGAACCTTTTTCTTTAAAAGGGAAAAAACTTAGTGCCAAGTCTCTTACAGAATTTGGAACCAGATTTGTAATTTTTAATCTTCCCAGTGTGGAAGAGATAAACTCTAGACGAAACCCGTCTTTTATAATACCAATAATCCAAAGACTTGCCGAAATGTTTTCCCAAGACCCAGAAAGGAGAGAAAGTCTTCCCCCCATGGGACAGTAACCGTCATTGTTGACCAGCCTTGGGCCCTGAAGTGGATTGGGTATTAAAGAGGAATCCCTTATCCTTCCTACCTTAGTTTTCTTTCCAATTATTCTGCTTTTTGTCTGTTCTATTGAAAAATTTTCATAGGACAGGAAACAGGAACAGGTGGTATAGGGTCAGAGCCCCTCCTTAAGAGCTCTCCACGAAAGTTCCCGTTTCCTGTCCTGGATGGAGGCGGTCTCTGAAGGGTGCCGTCATGGGCGTAAGGGAAAAATTATTGCATTAAAAGAGAGAGATCACTCTTAAGCAGCTATGCTAATGGTCAAAAGTAAAATGTCTAGAGGTTTCAGAGATGCTGTATATCACACTTTCTGAAATGAAAGATTGTAAGCCCTCATGTACAGGTTCCTCTCTCTTTCTGTACCAGTTTAACTCGTCTTGTTCATGCTTACTGCAATTGTCTGTATTGTGTATGTATACCCCTTATCATATGTACAGCGCTATGGAATGAATGGAGCTTTAATAATAAATAATAATGAAAAAGTATTTCTTACAGATTTATTGGTTCCTGAAGTGGGTGGAGCTTATGATGTGTCCCGTCTCATAATGCTGCAGTCATATTATAATCAACACTTACTGAATACTCAGCAGTCACACGCCGGTCCTCCCCAAGGGTCTTTGACTGCAGCAGTGGTATACAGCACACCACCATAAAGATAGTCAGGGAGGATTAAAGTACAGCACTAAAGGTGCATTTACACAGCCTGAAAATTGAGCAGATTATCGAGAACGACCGTCCCTGTGAGCGGTCATTCCCAACAATCTGGAAATGTAAATGTGCTGCCGATCACCAGATGAACGAGCAAAACACTCATTCATCGGGTGATCCTGTTGCTCCACCAGGCACCACCAATCATGAGATCGTGTGGCCTAAACAGTGATCTGCTGCTCAGAAACAATGATTCTGTATGAGGATGAGGGATCACAATAGCGATCCCTTGTCCTCATAGCAGCAGTCTCCTCCACTGAGCGAGCATCCGACTGTCGGGGAGAAACGCCTCCTTCCCGACAATAGCCGCTCAGTCGGCCCGTGTAAATCCAGTTTAAGGGTACTTTCACACTTCAATTGCCGGAACTGCCTGCCGGATCCGGAAATCCGTATGCAAAATGGATAGCATTTGTTTCCAGATCCGGCTGACAAATGTATTGAAACACCGGATCCATCTCCGATGTCATCCGGAAAAACAGATTTTTCACATTTTTAAAGGTCTGCGCATGGATCCGGTTTTCCAGAACACTTGGTACCGGATCCGGCATTAATACATTTCAATAGAAATTAATGCTGGATCCGGCATTCCGGAAAGTGTTCCAGAATTTCGGCTGCAGTATTTTCTCCGGCCAAATACCGCAAGAGTGACTGAACTGAAGACATCCTGATGCATACTGAACGGATTGCTTTCCATTCAGAATGCATTAGGATAAAACTGAAGCGTTTTTTTTTCCGTTATTGAGCCCCTGTGACGGAACTCAATACCGGAAAACTTTAACGCAAGTGTGAAAGTACCCTAAGGTATTGAACTGCAGAGTTTAGATTGCTGGTGTAGACAATTAGTAGATTTCTTCCAGTGGCGATTGCACCACTGGACCATGGCCCAGATTTACTAGTCGTAAAGATAGTGTAAACTTAGACAGTTTGTCTAGACGTGCTCCAGATTTATTACAGGGGCTGAGGCTGGATAATAAATCTAGTACAGGGATAGACACTTTTCACTGACTCTATACCAACTATTGGTTGGCTTACTTTTTACACTGGAATTGTGGCACAAAATGGCACATCTTAGGCTCTGCCCCCTTTCCCATGAAGACCCACCCCTTTTAACTAAGCCCCACCTCCTCCTTCAAGCATGTCGGGGAAATTTTTTTTTGTAGAAAACCCTAGATGTGCCAAACTAGGTAACTTTTTAGAGAAATATTTGGTGCAGACTCATTAGTAAATCTAAATAGCCGACAACTGAACAAATCCTGAACAATTCACCCCATATTATCATTTGCCAAACAGTAAATGCAGATTTAATAGATACGCGGTAGCTCAGTGGTTAGCACTGGTGCCTTGCAGTGCTCGGGTCCTTACTGTGAATCCAACCAATCACAACATCTGCATGGAGTTTGTATGTTCTCCCTGTGTTTTTAAGGGATTCCTCCGTGTACTCCTTCATTATAAACACATCCTGACAGGTAAATTTGGGATTTAGATTGCAAGCCCCATGGGGGACATATGCATACAGACAGTGCGTATGTGTACCTTGTCGATTTTTCAGCAGATGATCGTTAACGGTTAGGGATCATCTTGCAGTGTAATACTGCCATTGATTGCCCAATCATCGGGCAATCCAAATCCTTTGACATGTTAAAAAAATATCGTTTGCAGGCGGCAGATTGTGGTGTCTAATCACGATTTGCCGCCGGCAAACCACTATACAGCGGTTGCACAGCAGCGGTCTTCTCCGCTAGTGAGCAGGCGATTGCCGGAAGGGAACGCTTCCCTCCCGACAATCGTTAGCCACGTCGGGAGTGTAATACAGCCTTTAAGCCTGGGTGACACATGCGGTGACCCGGCTCAGTCTCCCTCCAGGAGGAAGACTGACGCTAGAACTGATACCACTCTATGGGATCGTTCATATTCATATCACGCACGAGTTATGATGCCAGTATCTAAAAAAGCAGCAGACATGAAACTGCTTTTTCGGTCTGCTATAAAGCAGTCTATAAATTGCCAGATCTGTGCACTGTAGTGCAGTACACGTACATCAGTTGTGTCCAGCAAGACATAGCTGATGTATGTGGGCCCGGCCCTACAATTCCTCGTTCTGATCCCCATATAACACAAGATAAAACCAGAATATTCAATCTTTTCTGGTCTTCTTACATATAACTTATCACTTCAATCACTAGATGTGACGTCTTAATTAATCTATCTTTAAAGAGTCAGACATCTAAAAAAAAAAATATGGAGTTCCATCAGAGTCCAGTGAGTACAGAAAGAGAGCGTCCTACTTGCCTCTAGCTACACAGGTGTGACCGTACATACACAGGGAGGGGCAGCTTGCATACTTCACACACCTCTGCTTCAAGTCCACCACGTAATGACAGGCCAGGCAAGTCTCCCCGCAGAACAAGGCACATATTACATAATTTCATAGGAGCTTCTGCCTATATACCTAGAGATACACAACGGATATGCACAGAGAGGGAGACTGACTGAAAACATTTCTAGAAGTACATGAATAGAACTACACAGCACCATGATGACACAAAGTATGGAGGTCTCCTTTAAGTTTCCCTTTTTATATCTTCCCATGTATATTCTGAATGGATAAAATGTGGACGGAAACAAGTATAACTAGTATAACTAGATCAATGGATCGAATACGAAAAAAGGACACCCATTTATCCAGGGATCTTTAGTAGGCATCTGCCGCCCCTCTGAACTGAGGTTTACAAACACATACACACCCACCAACCCCTAGAGAGATGTTCAAAGGAGATCCTAATTCCAGGGTGAAGCAGTGAGCACAAGATATTCTCAAGTCCTGTCGGGCTACATTCACTGGCGACAAAAATGCACTCTTAGCACCTTCACAAATCAGGCATATAGACGTTATAGTCACTTACCCATCCATGGCCCGGAGGACAAGGAAAAGAAGGCAGAGGAGAGACAGGCAGAGAGCAGAAGAGACCAGTGCAGAGAAGAGGGAAGAGGCGGAGGAAGGGAGATGATTGAAGAGGAGGAGGGAGGGCAGGAAGAGAGGTGCCACTGGAGGAGAGGAGGTGGGGAGTTACCACTTTAACAGCTTCAGTGCCAAAAGAGCTACACACTCACTGACAGCAAGTAGGAAACTCAACAACACATCTCCAGAGCCATCAGGAGCCTGAAGACTCAAACACAAGACAGACCAACCTACAGAAACATCCTTCGCATGAATGCCAGGAGTCAAGACTAGCTTGATTGAACTTAACAATAATAAGGCTACTTTCACACTCACGTTTTGGCTTTCTGTTTGTGAGATCCGTTCAGGGCTCTCAGAAGCGGTCCAAAACGGATCAGTTTTGCCCTAATGCATTCTGAATGGAAAAGGATCCGCTCAGAATGCATCAGTTTGCCTCCGTTCAGTCACCATTTCGCTCTGGAGGCGGACACCAAAACGCTGCCTGCAGAGCTTTGGTGTCCTTCTGATGAAACTGAGCCAAACGGATCCGTCCTGGCACACAATGTAAGTCAATGGGAACGGATCTGTTTTCACTGACACAATATGGCACAATAGAAAACGGATCCGTCTCCCATTGACTTTCAATGGTGTTCAAGACTGATCCGTCTTGGCTATGTTACAGATAATACAAACGGATTCGTTCTGAACGGATGCATGCGGTAGTATTATCTGAACGGATCCGTCTGTGCAGATCCATGACGGATCCGCACCAAATGCTAGTGTGAAAGTAGCCTAATAGTTGCAACAGAAATATAGAATAACACTACAATATAATATCAGTAATATATAAGAGATTAGAATTATCATCAGAAAAGCCGATTTTGCAAGCACTTCTAATAAATCAGTCTTATAATGGTACAGTTGGACTACTAGGGATTTGTATAATTCTCTAATACAATCCTATCACTTGAATTGTTCCATATACAGTATGCAGGTATGATGTGGATCGTAGGTGGGCGCAACTGCAGGGAAAATAAATTCTTGGTGGTTACTCTCCCCACCAGCATCAGCAGAAAACACCAAGGCTTCTTTCACACTGGATTGTCTGGCAGGGGAACAGCCTGCCGGATCCGTACTAACGTTTGAGCACGTGCGCTGCCGGAAGTGTGCTCCAGACGGGTCGGAAATGCGGCCACAGCGTGGCATACATGCCGGGAAGCCAGAGCGGACTTCCTGCAGCACACGTGTGCAAACGTTAGAACGAACGCGGCAGGCAGTTTCCCAACCGGAAGAGCCTGCCGGACAATCCTACCGCCAGTGTGAAAGAAGCCTTACACAGGAAAGCACAATATACACAATGCTGTTGCAAAGAACTGATGGCAGAGGTCCCATGCATATGGCGATGCCATGTACGCGATTTTCGTGCGGTTTCCACACCAAAGCCACATGTATTACAGATTTTGTTGTGGATTTGCCGTAGATCTCCTAGTCTAGACAAACCCCATTTCTATGGGAGTTCCAGAGATAGCTGAGCACAATACTTGGTTATCTCTGGAACTCCCATGAAAAAACTGTGCGGCTGCATGCACACTAGACTGGCCACCCTTTTCATTTTGGAGGGCACTAGGGTCCCCATTCTCTTGATTGGGGGAGGTCCCATTGGCAGCACCCCCACCGATCTAACAGTTATCTCCTATCCTATATAGTCAACACTTTCTCTTCGGCGGTGGTTTGGTTCTCATGCTGCTTGTTTACAAACTGGGATACAGCATCTGACCATTGCAGCCACTGTCCTCACCGTCAGGGGTCCACAATCCTAGACAAAAATAGGGCATGCTTCTGTGGCGTCACCGTGGAAACCACTGATGTTTGAATACACACCTTAAGGTCTATAGATATGTGTGCTGTCCATGGAGACGACATCCGTGATTCACTGATGTGTGAAAGAGGCCTTTTAAAAAGGTTATACACATGAGCCTATTGCCAGTATTTGAACGCTCCCACTCAAAACTGGAGTGATTACAATAACATTATATTGGGGAGCGATTCCCCAGTTTCCAGAAACGCTTTTCCCATTAACTCTCAGATTTTCAAAGAACTTCTCAGGATTTTCTCAGTGTCTACTATTAAGGGTCCATTCACACGTTGGAACGGGTGCTGACCTATTCATTTTCAATGGGGCCGCAAAAGACGCCTTGTGTTATCCGTAGTTCCGTTTCTGCAGCCCCGCAAAAAAATAGAACGCGTCCTATTCTTGTCCGCAACCACAGACAAGAAAAGGCATTTCTATTATAGTGCCGGCCATGTGCGGTCATAAGAGCTGTTTCACACAAGCGAGTCCATTGGGGGAATCACACTCAGTGTGTGAGCGAGATGCTCCATTCTGGACTTGCAGGAGTGCACAGCATTATCATGATTTATAATGCTGTGTGCCTCTGCTCAACCTTATTGCTACAGAATCATAGTGACAGCTTTATGTCAGCATCATTCTGTAGAAGTAAGGTCAAGCAGAGACACATAGCATTATAAATCAGTATAATGCCCTGCGCTCCTGCAAGTCCAGAATGGAGGATCACGCTTACATATGGAGCGCGATTCTCGCAATGATATCACTTGTGTTAAACAGCCCTAGCTATTAGACCTGTGGGAGTCCTACCACTGGGACCTCCATCGATTACGAGAACCTCGTACTACTCGGAGCCCCCAAAAATTAACAGAGCAGCAGGTCTGACACGCAGACTGACACTCTATTCATCTCTAAGGGGGTTCCAGAAAACTCTGGTAGAGATGAATGGAGTGGAAGTGTGCACACGGCAGGCTCTGTTCACTTCAAGGGGGTTGGATGAAGGGATTACAGGGTACCCATTCTCTTGATCTGTGGGGATCCGAGCAGTAGGACCCCCCCCTCCCCCCCCATCAATCTAATAGTTATCCCCTATTCTGTGGACAGGGGATAGTTTGTAACAACCAGAATACACCTTTAAGTACATATCCCCTTAAGAATGAGTTAACACAGAGGTGGTCTTTCTGTGCAGTTTTGCAGTTTTAGTGGTAAAAATGCCAGCTCCAGATGTCAGCTGAAAGTTTATGGGAAATATGAAATGCAAGACACGCAAGCGTTCTTTGCAACTGGCATTTTTGGTAATAAGGTGGGCTTTTTTTTCATCTCTGGCGCAGCAGGTTAAATATTATGGAGGTTTTTTTATTGCGTTTCTCTGTAGAAAATAAAATGTCAGGAAATGGTTTTGTTTTAGTGTACGAGAATGTATTTTAACCAAAAATATATATATATAATTATGAGAAGAGATATTTATATGTTTTTGACTTATCCAATATACTGTGTAATTACTTGTGATTAGAGAGTTTAATATGTATGTGCCTTTTTTATCATAATGTTATCCTTTTGGAGGAGTTTGCAAAGTTGACCACTAGGGGGACATTGGTAGATATGATCCAAGTCTCGGTAATGCTGCTAATGCTAGTGATAGGTCGTGTGTGATCATAGAGATACGATAATACACATCCAGCTCTGCAGTATACTTCTCCGTAACATTATACCATAATGGTACAGTGGAAGAGAAGGCCAAATGTTACATGTTTGTCGTGACAGTGTTACCAAGGCCATTGGGTCAAATCAGGCACCAGTGCCTAAGTGCATCTCTAGCATCAACACTTCATATATTAAAGGGGTTGTCCATTTTCAGGAGTAAACTGTACAACCCTCAAGATCAGCCTGCAGTAAAGAACTGGTAGATACATACAGGACAAGCTCTATTTACCTGACTGCAGGGGTGACATCACATTGACAACACATGAATGCTTGTCAAGCTCTAGTATGGGAGTGAAACACTGAACATAGGAGGGAAAGGGGAAAGGAAATAAGGCCTGAAAACTAGGGAAGGAAGATGGACACCTCCTAGTGAAAACCCTAATCAAAGCCCTGACTGACTACCAGTATGAACAGACCCCAGAGGTAGGTGAGTTCATACACAGGAATACCTAAAGTCCTATCTAACCCTAAAGGGCCCTGTACTAATGTCAGGACTGAGACAACCTGTACCTCCAAAAGGAAGGACGAACAGGAGTCTCCCTAAGGCCTAATACAAAACAACAAGGATATGCAACACATAGAAAAGCCAAAATACAATGGGAAAGGAAACACTTAACTTCCAAGAAGCTATGGCAGCACCAGGAATTTAGCCGAGATCCAAACACCAGCTATCCACAGGTCCAAGTGAAGTTATAAACCGCACAGCATTGTGGGAGAGACAACTATAAATAGGGAAAGTTAAATGACCACAATAGCAACACCTGGAGGTTAAGGGTGTGGCCAGTACCAGAAACAACACTGAGACCTATTGATCCACAAGGTAAACATGTTAACCACTTCCCTTCTGGGCCCTTTGCCCCCTTCCTGACCAGGCCAAATTTTGCAAAACTGACATATCTCACTTTATGTGGTAATAACTTTGGAACGCCTTTATTTATCCAAGTCATTCAGAGATTGTTTTCTCGTGACACATTGTACTTCATGATAGTCATAAATTTGAGTCAAAATATTTCACCTTTATTTATGAAAAAATCCCAAATTTACCCAAAAATTTGAAAAATTCGCAATTTTCTAAATTTCAATTTTTCTGCTTTTAAAACAGAAAGTGATACCTCATAAAATATTTATTATTTAACATTCCCCATATGTCTACTTTATGTTGGCATCATTTTGGAAATGTCATTTTATTTTTTTAGGACGTTAGAAGGCTTAGAAGTTTAGAAGCAATTCTTCAAATTTTTAAGAAAATTGCCAAAACCCACTTTTTAAGGACCAGTTCAGGTATGAAGTCACTTTGTGGGGCCTACATAGTAGATACCCCCATAAATGACCCCATTGTAGAAACTACACCCCTCAAGGTATTCAAAACCGATTTTACAAACTTTGTTAACCCTTTAGGCGTTCCACAAGAATTAAAGGAAAATGGAGATCAAATTTTTAAATTTCACTTTTTGGCAGATTTTCCATTTTAATCAATTTTTTTCTTTAACACATCGATGGTTAACAGCCAAACAAAACTCAATATTTATTACCCAGATTCTGCGGTTTACAGAAACACCCCACATGTGGTCATAAACTGCTGTATGGGCACACGGCAGGGCGCAGAAGAAAAGGAACTCCACATGGTTTTTAGATGCCATGTCCCATTTGAAGCCCCCTGATGCACCCTTACAGTAGAAACTCCCAAGAAGTGACCCCATTTTGGAAACTAGGGGATAAGGTGCCAGTTTTATTAGTACTATTTTTGGGTACATATGATTTTTTGATCATTCATTATAACACTTTATGGGGCAAGGTGACCAAAAAATTGGTTGTTTTAGCACAGTTTCTATTTATTTATTTTTACAGCGTTCACCTGAGGGGTTCAGTCAAGTGACATTTTTATAGAGCAGATTGTTACGGACGTGGCGATACCTAATATGTATACTTTTTCTCATTTATTAAAGTTTTACACAATAATAGCATTTTTGAAACAAAAAAATTATGTTTTAATGTGTCCATGTTCTGAGAGCTATAGTTTTTTTATTTTTTGAGAGATTTTCTTATGTAGGGGCTCATTTTTTGCGGGATGAGTTGACGGTTTTATTGGTACTATTTTGTGGGACATACGCATTTTTGATCACTTGGTGTTGCACCTTTTGTGATGCAAGGTGACAAAAATTGCTTGTTTTGACTGTTTTTTTTTTTTTTTTTTTTTTTTACGGTGTTCACCCGAGGGGTAAGGTCATGTGATATTTTTATAGAGCTGGTTTTTACGGACGCGGCAATACCAAATATGTCTATTTTATTTTATTTTTTCTATTTTTAATTTTTTTTTTTTATTCCTTACTTGGGAACTTTTTTTTTTTTTTTTACATGTGAAACTTTATTTTATTTAATTTTTTCAACCCTTTATTTTTTTTTACACTCTTCGTCCCCCATAAGGTCATACAAGACCTCTAGGGGACATTTGCTTCACTTTTTTTCATTTTTTTTTCACTGTTGATCTCTCCTGTAACTGGGGCTGACATAGTAGCCCCAGTTACAGGACAAATGCACCCCTAGAGAGGCTGTACAGCAGCAATCCAGCGCTGTACAGCCTCACAGCAGGGCTGATCGAGGTCTCTGAGAGACCTCACACAGCTCCTGCACACTCCGGTCACGGCGGTCACATGACCGCCGGGACGGAACAGGAAGCGCACAGCGCTTCCTTCTCTGCAGACACAGCGCTCGGTGAGCGCTGTGTCTGCAGCGATCCGGAAGGCAGGGACAAGTAGGAACTGTCCCTGCCTTGTCTTAGGGTTGCCCTGCTGTCACTGACAGCGGGCAACCCGATCAGCAGCTGCACGATTAGCGTGCAGCTGCTATTTCTGACAGGACGTTTTAAAACGTGCTGTCAGAAATAAACGTCCACCCATAGGACGTTTATAGTCTATGGGCGGACGTGAAGCGGTTAAATCAAACCATGTCTCGCCAGTCTCAAAGATCTCCTGCCACTCACTGTCGAGGGGACGTCTTAGCAGTGCACCTGACAAGGCCAGTGGATGGCTGCAGCAGTCACATGTAGTGGATTTGATCTCACTGCTACAGCTTGGTAAAAAAAAGATTCAGGCCATGAGAACCGAAGTGGTGGAATGGGATCTGTCAGTTAAGTACCTACCAGGACTTTACTGCAGGTGGATCCCAGGATTTTTCTGGTTTTCACCAGAAACCAGACAACCTCTTTGTGAGCCAATACATAGCAGTTCAACGGCAGTGTTGCTGCAATTTTTAGAATTGTTTGCCAAAACTGCCGACATTTTGCCTCAATTTTCAGAACACTTTGCTGAAACAAAACTGCAACTAGTGGTCTTGCATTTAACTCTGAAATGAACAATCATTATATTTATGTCAAAGAACTTGGACAGTGCACCTTATCCCTATCACGGGCATAATGAGCACATTGAAAATGATTAGACATGAGTGAATTCATTCATAAGAATGTATTTATCTCATCAAGCAGAGTTCTGCAGAGTTCAGTGCCCCCGAAGCTGAGGATGCCCCCCTTGCCACTTGATTGACATGGCTGGACATCTCTGCTGGCCCTGAGAATCTTGCACCCGAGTAGCAGAGCAAGCGTAGAGGTTTGCTTCTGCTTCCATAGCAGCGACTGTTCATCCACCTCTACGCAGAAGTCCTTGGAGCTGCGGCGCAAGTGCAAGATTGTCAGAACTAGCCGAGATGTCTGGCCTGTCAATTATGTGGCATGGGGTGCGTCCTCAGCTTCAGGGACACCCCATTGCAGGTACAGAACTCTACTAGAGGAGATGAATTGATTCTTACAAAATTGAATCACACTTCTCTAATAATGATTATTGTCATATCAGAATACATACTGGATGTAATAATGATATCTGTGGACAGTGATAATAAAATAGTGATGTCAGGGGTAAAAGTGCCCATACAGTTTGTTCAGACCACAGTTAACAGTGTAAGGCCTCATGCACACAACAGTATTTTTTTGCGGTCCGCAAAAAGCTGTTCCGTGATCCGTTTCCGTTTCCGTGTGCCTTTCTTGATTTTTGGAGGATCACCAGACATGAAAAGTGAAAAAAAAAAATCTAAGTCAAGTTTGCCTTGCAAATGATAGGAAAAAAACGGACGCGGAAGACAATCTTGTGTGCCTCCGTGTTTTTTCACGGACCCATTGAATTGAATGGGTCCGCGAACCGTTGTCCATGAAAAAAATAGGACAGGTCATATTTTTTTTGACGGACTGGAAACACGGATCATGGATGCGGATGACAAACGGTGCATTATCCGAGTTTTCAACTGACCCATTGAAAGTCAATGGGTCCACAGAAAATCACGGAAAACGGAACAACGGACACGGAACACAACAACGGTCGTGTGCATGAGGCCTAAGGCTGCATTCACATCTCAATTTCAGAGATCTGGTGCAAATGCCAGCTGAAACACCAAATTCATGATTTCTGGATGACCGCTGGACCTCATCACAGTCAATGGGGATCCAGCAGGCTGCTCTGTGCTGCAACCGCCTGCCAGATCTCTGAACTGAGATGTGAATGAGGCCTAAGTGCTCTCAATTGGGAGAGGGGAGAAAACCATTGCCAGACACCTCTGGTGGTGGCTTATCTCCAAGGAGACAACAAAAGGATCAGGTTTTAAAATTCAAAGCACCCAAAGGCCTCCAATTCCTTTGTCAGCTGATTTGCATCTTCATCAGGATAAAAAAAATGAATGATTATCAGCAGCTCATCTCCCATCAGGGATGTGCTGCTGGTAATAAATAGAAGTGAATGAGGTAGGAACAAGTGCAGTGTAATATGCCAATACAAATGAGAGAAGCTGCAGAAGCAATAATAAACCGCTCCTGTCTTCTCCTCAGGGTCCCTGTTGTGTCCGTCAGCGGGGACCCGACCTGCTCCTGCTAGATTGCAGGAGCAGGAGCTTTAATCCCAGCACTGATCAGCGCTGGGATTAAAGCGCTGTCTGCACATGTATATACGTGCTATCTGCACAGGGCATGTGCAGATAGCACGTATATACACAGTGGGCAGTGGGGAAGGGGTTAAAGATGGCATTTCCAGTATATTATACACTTACCAATATAGTCTTTGTTGATATTCTGTGCCATTTACTATATTTCATAAGCCACTTGTTACTCAAATCTTCTGTGCTGTCCACATAGAGGACCTGTCCATAAAATGGCTACTGATGGAGGCTCATGTGACCAGGAAAAAAATCACCTCCATGTGCTGTCTCAGTGTCATCTCAAAACACACTGCATCTGCACGGACCTCCCAACCATACAAGTGCAGATGACAGGTTTAGTGTATTTCAATGAAGGAGACAACACTTGGAGGTGATCTGTCTGGTCACATGACTCTCCATCAGTAGCCATTTTATGGACAGGGCCTCTATATGGACAGCACCAAAGACTTTGCATAAAAGGGGCATCCTTTATGAAATGCAGAAAATGGTGCAGAACAAAATTGCCATGTAATCATCTTACAAACACATTGGTCAACTCTATCCAGAAACCTTTTAAATTATTAAAAAACACAAGAAAAAGTAGAAAAATGTGGCATCATTGTAATTGTACTGACCCAGAGAAGGAAGCTGACATATCAGTTTTAAAATAAAAACCATTACGGTATAATATATATATATATATATATATATATATACACACACATACACACACACACACACACACATACATACACACACATAAAAATATGGAGGAATTGCATTTTTTACAAATTCCACCCTATTTGTTTTCTTTTCCAGCTTCCCACTACACTGTATGCCATATTGAATGGTGCTATTAGAAAGTACAACTTGTCCTGCGATAAAACAAGCCCTCATACAGCTATGTGAAGGGAAAATTAAAGGGAGTAAAAAATAAAAACACAGAAAATCGCTCAGGAAGGGGTTAAAGTGGTTGTACCATCTCAGACATTTTTGCCCCCAATGTCTCGTAGGTGCAAGTCCCACCCACCTCTGGGACCCGCACCCATACTTAGAACGGAGCTGGCAAAGTCCTGGAGGGCGAACATGCGTCCTCCATTCAATCCTATGAGAGCACCAAAAATAGCCAAGCCAGGCCATTTCCGTCAGCCCCATAGAAGTGAATGGAGCGGTGGCCGCACTTGTGCAGTGCGCCCTCCAAGACTTTGCCGGAGGGTGCGTGCCTCTCTGCTATTTTTGACGCCGCCATAGGAATGATAGGTGAGACACACACCTATCAGACATTGTGGGTATATGCCAGCGATATGCCCCCAGTGTCTGAGATGGTATAACCCCTTTAAATATCCATATGCTGAGAGACATAACTTTGTTTTAACATATAACTCAGGCTGCAGGCTGAGTTATAGTTTTCATTGGATCATGTTTTAGGTTCAGGTTACACCTAGAGTTTTTGTTATGCCACAAGATTCATTTAAACTATTAACCCCTTCCTGACTCCTAGGGAGGTGGCACCTGCTCCAGAGCGGATCGAGCATTATAGCAACAAGGTTTCACACAGCAGACAACCGATCGTGGACATTTAACTCCCTCATATGCCATGGTCAAGTGTAACCATGTCATCCAAGAGGTATAAAAACCCAGAAGCGCACTCTTGCCGAGCAGAAACGCCTCCCTCGGGTGGTGATATGGGAATGTTTTCCATAAAAGTAATGAGCCAGAGCCTGTAGTAAACTTCTAGGCTCGGTACTTGTATATTACTATTCAGGCCAGCAGGGGCAGCACTGAGTTGTAATATAGTGATCTAGGTAATGGATAAAATTCCATTGCTCTATAGAAATTGCATGATGCCATATTCCCCATCTAAATAAACCAGTTAATACTATAAAACCACACCACCATTGAGTCGTTAAAATAAATTCTTTATTAAATATTTGTTGGTTATTAAAGGCTGCGATGCTTATCATGTTACTAATAATTAAAGTTGATCAATAAATTAATAACCAATTAATTAAATTTCAGATGATCACTTATGATAATAAACCAACATCTAAACAACTTTTTTAAACTTATAGTCCACTCAACAGAGTGACTTAACCACCATCAATAAGCAACGCGACTAATTAAAAAAAATTGTGGGGGGGGGGGGGGGGAAAGAGATTGAAAATTTATATTTACAGTACAGACCAAAAGTTTGGACACACCTTCTCATTCAAAGAGTTTTCTTTATTTTCATGACTATGAAGGCATCAAAACTATGAATTAACACATGTGGAATTATATACATAAACAAGTGTGAAACAACTGAAAATATGTCATATTCTAGGTTCTTCAAAGTAGCCACCTTTTGCTTTGATTACTGCTTTGCACACTCTTGGCATTCTCTTGATGAGCTTCAAGAGGTAGTCCCCTGAAATGGTCTTCCAACAGTCTTGAAGGAGTTCCCAGAGATGCTTAGCACTTGTTGGCCCTTTTCCCTTCACTCTGCAGTCTAGCTCACCCCAAACCATCTCGATTGGGTTCAGGTCCGGTGACTGTGGAGGCCAGGTCATCTGGCGCAGCACCCCATCACTCTCCTTCATGGTCAAATAGCCCTTACTTTCAAAGTTTTCCCAATTTTTCGGCTGACTGACTGACCTTCATTTCTTAAAGTAATGATGGCCACTCGTTTTTCTTTACTTAGCTGATTTTTTCTTGCCATAATACAAATTCTAACAGTCTATTCAGTAGGACTATCAGCTGTGTATCCACCTGACTTCTCCTCAACGCAACTGATGGTCCCAACCCCATTTATAAAGGCAAGAAATCCCACTTATTAAACCTGACAGGGCACACCTGTGAAGTGAAAACCATTTCAGGGGACTACCTCTTGAAGCTTATCAAGAGAATGCCAAGAGTGTGCAAAGCAGTAATCAAAGCAAAAGGTGGCTACTTTGAAGAACCTAGAATATGACATATTTTCAGTTGTTTCACACTTGTTTGTTATGTATATAATTCCACATGTGTTAATTCATAGTTTTGATGCCTTCAGTGTGAATCTACAATTTTCATAGTCATGAAAATAAAGATAACTCTTTGAATGAGAAGGTGTGTCCAAACTTTTGGTCTGTACTGTACATGAATGCGCTAATGCCGTTGTGTCTGTTCTTTTATAGATCCAGAATAGACTGTTTGAAGATTCTCGAATCAAATTTCTTCCTGATGTCTCCTGCCAAACTGTAGTTACATTGGGACCGTCCATATGAATCTTCAATGCAGGTAAGTAAATGACAATTTGTTTCAACCAACAATACCATGAGAGGTGTCATGACATCATGGCTCCCCTCATTGTATTTTCAATTTGTTTCGCTTCATCATGCCATATTCCCCATTTAAAAAAACCAGTTAATATTATAAAACACACCACCATTGAGTCATTAAAATAAATTCTTTATTAAATATTTGTTAGTTATTAAAGGTAGCGAAGCTTATCATGTTACTAATAATAATTAAAGTTGATCAATAAATTAAATAACCAATTAAATTTCAGTAGATCACTTATGATAATAAACCAACATTTAAACAACTTTTTTAAAATTATAGTCCTCTCAACAGAGTGACTTAACCCCCAACTGCCAAAGCGCGAAGCGAAATGGCAAAACATCTTGAGCCAAATTAAATAAGAAATTTTTCTATCATATTCTGAAGGTCTGAATTGAATATGTCACAACCAATATCCGAGAGATGGTCTTTTAGTGGATGGTAAAGACCTCTAATGCATCCCTCCAATTCCAGATGTCTGTAAGAATGTTCTCCAATTTCATGCATGAATTTTTCCATTTGTTTATTAATTGTTCTACAGATTTTTTCCAGGAATGCAAGATCTTTGTTAGACCATTGAAATTTTGGAATGATGTCGGAAAACACTAAACTGACGTTGCCTAGTAAGTGTTGGATTTGTACAATATTTTCTTTGAGCTCATAAATAAGTTCATGTATTTTAATTTAGCCTAGTTCATGAGAACCAAGTTGTAAAATGAATAAATCAGGTTTAGGCCATTTTGCCAAAAGATATCTACATTCTGAAATCTTGCTGATTTTTAATCCACTCATAGCTTTCCATATTATACTATATTCCTCAGAGAAACCCAAATTTTTTGAAGATTTTCTGACTGAGGTTCTTCCATTGGCCAGGGATATTAGTTCATTACCAAGGATCCATATTATTTTATTTTGTCCTGAAAATTAATGAATTTTAAATTAGGGCGAATGTAATATTTATAACAATTGGAATTCCATCTACCTATTTGTTTTATCATGTTATGATCCAGACCGATTTGAGCTGCATAAGTTGCAGCTCCTATTCTAAAAGAATGTGCTGAAATTTTTAGATCATTACACCCAAGTCTCATTAAGCACAATTTAAGGATATAATTAAATTGGTATTTAGTCAGTGGTGTTACATCCAAGTGTAGAATTAAAGGACCAAAATTATTCGGTTTGATTTTTAACCAATTCGAAATATTTTCTACCGGGCAAACATACTTAGTCGAAAATGTATTCAGGTGCAACCAGGTTCCCTTGCCTAATTGGTCTGTATTAGATTTTTTTATGTGGATTTTTAAGTAGATATTGTTACAAAAAATGTCAGAAATTAATAATGGGGGTTCTGAATGTTTATCAGCAGCTAATTCGCTAATTCGAAGAGCAGCAAAAAAGGCTAAAGAGAAGGCCGACGAAAAAAAGAAGAGTTTTATGAATTGAAGTACAAATTCTAGGTAATTGCTCTAGTATTTTTTGTAATAATTCAATTGACAATGGTCTAGTTAAGGGATAGCCATCCTGTGGCTCTCCAGCTGTTGTAAAACTACAATTACCACCATGCCCTGCTGTAGGCGGATAGCTGTAGGCAGCCTGGATCATGCTGGGAGTTTTAGTTTTGAAACAGCTGGAGAGCCGCAGGTTGGCCATCCCTGGTCTAGTTTTTTCTTTACACACAGATTTTCAGCGAATGCCTTTTATGATCTGTTTTATTCTGAAGTTATTCATTAAGGAATAAAACCCGGTAGTTTAAAGAAAAATGAAATACCTGACAATTTCTGTAATCCTTTTTTCGACAGCATTAAAATAAAAGAGATGAAATACTGTATTATATAATCAAAGGAGTGAATTTTTTGAATTTCACAAAATTCGTTCCATTACCGCCATGCGGCCGAATATACAGCCCATGTATTTTTGGCAAACAAATTTATTATTAAATCGTTAATCTTCTGTCATGTTCTATAGATGAATTGGACAAGGGATTCCGATTCGAGAAGCTTGACATACCATCATAAAGAACTCCTTGAAGTGATGCCGGGACAAAGAATCAACAATATTATATTTACCTGGGATGTATTTCGCCTTGATCCAAATATTGTTTTTTAAACATTGTAGAACCAATTGACGTAATAAAGAAATTACTATTTTGGATTTGGAGGAGAGACAATTGATGGTGAACACTACGCCCATGTTATCAGAATGTAAAAGGATTCTTTTGTTTTGAAATTCGTGAGACCAAAGAGTTAATGAAACTAGGACTGGGAAAAGCTCAATGAAAACAAAGTTTTTTGTGAGATTATTGTTGACCCAATCCGAAGGCCACTTTTCCGCTGACCAAAATTTGTTATAATAAGCCCCATAACCTGTAGTACCTGCAGCATCTGTGTATAAAGATAAAGCATCTGAATTAATGAACTATTTTTGCCAAATTGTGTGACCGTTAAATTCACGTAAGAATTTGAGCCAAATGTTAATATCTTCTTTGATTTGTTTTGTTATGCGAATATGAGAGTGAGGGGATGATTTACCTGTTGTGGTAGAGTACATTCGCTTTGAGAAGACTCTTCCCATGGGTGTCACTCTAGAAATAAAGTTCAATGACCCAAGTACAGATTCTAGTTTTTTTGAAAGTTGTTTTCTCTTTTTGGGACAATTCTGATAAAATGTTAATAGTTTAAAGGATTTTTTCCTCAGGAATACTGAATTCTATTGTAACAGTATTTATATAAATACCTAAGAATTTTAAATACGTTGTTGGATAAATAGTTTTGTCCATGGCCAAAGGAATATTAAAATAATTCTTTATAATCGAAGAATTTTTGGAAAAGAGCAGAACAATTATTGGTGTCCCTTTGGCTTATGAACAAGAAGTCGTCCAGATAGTGTATTATATAACCTTCATCTGAATGCATTTCCAACATCCAATGTAAGAATGTTGAAATCCCTCAAAATAGTGGCAAGAAAGTGTAAAACCCATGGGAAGAGCCATGTCATAAAAGAATCTACCAAGGAAATGGAGACCTAATGAATTATAGCCTTTCGGGTTTATTGGTAAAAGTCTAAATGCGGATTTAATGTCAGCTTTGGCAAGAAGAGCATTTTGTCCTGCCTGATGAAGAAAAGACAGGGCCTGATCAAAAGAATATTATTTAACACTGGCTTTATTTTTGTCTATTTCGTCATTCAAAGAATTATTCTTTGGAAATGATAGGTTATGGATTAGTCGAAAGGAATTTTGTTCTTTTTTTGGGAACTAAGCCAAGTGGAGACATGTGGAAATTTGCGAATGGTGGGGAAACAAATGGACCAGCTATTCTACCAGCAATTATTTCGGAATGAATCTTTTCTTTAACGATGTCGGTATTTTGTTTTACCGATAATAAATTATCAACTATAACACAACCTGTACCTGTAAATTCAGGTATGAAAAAAAGAGTTTGAAAAACCATCAATTAATAGTGTGGCCGTCTGTTTGTTTGGATAAAGCTTTAACCACTGAATTAGCCTTAATGTATTCAGTGGTGTCGCTTTGTTTATTTGCATGTTGTTCTTTGTTTGAATGTGGGAAATGAATTCCTTGTTTTTTTATAACATTTGGCTACTGGATGTGATCTGGAACAGAATGAACACGCATGTCTATAATTTACAATTTGTCTGCCATCTACAAAAGTTTTCGTTGAAGGCAAAACAAATCCCTTTTTTGAAGTTGAGACTGCTGGATTGTTGGCGAAAAGGATAATTCCATTGAGGAAGCATCAGATTCAGACAAAGCCCAACATCTTTGTTCCCCAATTGAGATTTGGAAAAATTGATAGTTTTTGTCTATATGATTCGTTGTATAGACACCAACCGAAGCCTCTGAAATTTTTATATATTTATGTGATAAAACAAGCCCATACAAAGATTGGGATGCTTTTCACCCAATACATGCAAAAGGCTTGTAGCCAATTTAGGAATTACTTTTGGTGTGATCTCTTTTTATCTTCATTAGATTCTTTATCTTTTTCCGAATCCATTTTTAAATTCTCGTTGGATGAAGGTAAAATAAAAAAATAAAAAATAATCTACATATTCTCTTTGCCAAATATTTTTCTTTTACGCTCTGGGTTAAATGAAATCCCAGTGGTGAAATTTGGCATGTTAAAGCTTCTTTTACCGAAGTTTCTTTGATTCCTGTGCCAAATTCCAGGACAGGAAGTGTATTCAATTACGGATTTAAAATAATTAGATTGGACGTAGGAGATGGAAATACTTCAGGTTTAGAAATAGGAGGAGGAGTAAATTGTGATGCATTAGAAGATTCGGACCAAACATTGCATGCTGAATCTGAATTCTCTTTTTTGGAAATAAATAGTAAAACTTCTTTAGGCCTCATGCACACGACCGTTTTTTTTTGCGGTCCACAAAAACGGCTTCCGTAGTTCCGTGATCCGTGTCCGTTTTTTCTTCCGTGGGTCTTCCTTGATTTTTGGAGGATCCACGGACATGAAGGAAAAAGTCGTTTTGGTGTCCGCCTGGCCGTGCGGAGCCAAACGGATCCGTCCTGACTTACAATGCAAGTCAATAGGGACGGATCCGTTTGACGTTGACACAAAATGGTGCAATTGCAAACGGATCCGTCCCCCATTGACTTTCAATGTAAAGTCAGGAGTCCCTATTATACCATCGGATCTGAGTTTTCTCCAATCCGATGGTATATTTTAACTTGAAGCGTCCCCATCACCATGGGAATGCCTCTATGTTAAAATATACCATCGGATTTGAGTTATAGCGTGAAAACTCAGATCCGACAGTATATTCTAACACAGAGGCGTTCCCATAGTGATGGGGACGCTTCAAGTTAGAATATACTACGAACTGTGTACATGACTGCCCCCTGCTGCCTGGCAGCACCCGATCTCTTACAGGGAGCTGTGATCCGCACAATTAACCCCTCAGGTGCCGTACCTGAGGGGTTAATTGTGCGTATCATGGCCCCCTGTAAGAGATCAGGTGCTGCCAGGCAGGAGGGGGCAGACCCCCCTCCCTCACCAGTTTTAAATTTATTAGTGACCAGTGCGGCCCCCCCCCCCCCCTGTATTACATTCATTAGTGGCCAGTGCAGCCTTCCCTCCCTCCCCTGTATTACATTCATTGGTGGCCAGTGCGGCCTCCCCTCTCCCCCCCCTCCTGATTAAAATCCCCCCCCCCCCCCCATCATTGGTGGCAGCGGAGAGTTCCGATCGAAGTTCCAGTTTAAATCGCTGGGACTCCGATCAGTAACCATGGCAACCAGGACGCTACTGCAGTCCTGGCTGCCATGGTTACTTAGCAATTTTAGAAGCATTATACTTACCTGCGCTGTCTGTGACCGGCCGGGCGCTCCTCCTACTGGTAAGTGACAGGTCTGTGCTATAAGCAATGCGCCGCACAGACCTTTCACTTACCAGTAGGAGGAGCGCCCGGCTGGACACAGACAGCGCAGGTAAGTATAATGCTTCTAAAATTGCTAAGTAACCATGGCAGCCAGGACTGCAGTAGCGTCCTGGTTGCCATGGTTACCGATCGGAGTCCCAGTGATTAAACTGGGACTCCGATCGGAACTCTCAGCTGCCACCAATGACGGGGGGGGGGGGGGATTTTAATTAGGGGGGGGAGAGGGGAGGCCGCACTGGCCACCAATGAATTTAATACAGGGGAGGGAGGGGGTCGCACTGGCCACCAATTAATTTAATACAGGGGAGGGAGGGAGGGGGGGCCGCACTGGCCACCAATGAATGTAATACAGGGGAGGGAGGGGGGTCTCTTACAGGGGGCTATGATACGCACAATTAACCCCTCAGGTGCGGCACCTGAGGGGTTAATTGTGCGGATAACAGCCCCCTGTAAGAGATCAGGTGCTGCCAGGCAGCAGGGGGCAGTCATGTACACAGTTCGTAGTATATTCTAACTTGAAGCGTCCCCATCACTATGGGAACGCCTCTGTGTTAGAATATACTGTCGGATCTGAGTTTTCACGAAGGATGACAATCTTGTGTGCATCCGTGTTTTTTCACGGACCCATTGACTTGAATGGGTCCGTGAACCGTTGTCAGTCAAAAAAATAGGACAGGTCATATTTTTTTGACGGACAGGAAACACTGATCACAGACGCGGATGAACAACGGTGCATTTTCCGAGTTTTCAACGGGCCCATTGAAAGTCAATGGGTCCGCAGAAAATCACGGAAAACGGAACAACGGACACGGATGCACACAACGGTCGTGTGCATGAGGCCTTAAACAAATGAATCTTTCTCAGAAGAAGATTCAATGTCTAAAGAATGCAATTCCTTGGTTGAAGTGCACTGCTGTATGCAGTCACTTTGTGTTTTATTATGTGAAGTCTCACCCAATGAAGAATTGACAGTTGGTCTGCTGTCTTAAGTGATGAAATGTTCTTGGCAGCTGTTGGACTTCTGTGATGATGGTTTTCCTTGTTCACAAAGCAGATTTGGAGTCTGATGGATGTCTGTTCTTTTTTGTTGGTGATATAGTAGTATATTGGGACAGAGTAAACTCTTCTATATTTTCTCTGCCGCTTTTTAGGAGGAGATGCGTCTGAGTCACTGCGCATGCACTCGGTGCTCGCGCTGGGACCTGCGTAGGAGTCTGTATTAGAAGATTGAAAATGGATTTCTTCTATGTCCGGGCCGGATTGAAGACATCTGCGCAGCCATTCTTTGCCACTGTGAGTCTTGAATATCAGCTGTTTGAGAAGTTCTTCCATGATGAAAGTCACGCAGGTCTGTATTGAAAATTTATACCTACGTGAATGTGCTAATGTCATTGGGTCTGTTCTTTTATAGATCCAGAAAAGACCATTTGAAGATTCTCCAATCAAACTTCTTCCTGGTGTCTCCTGCCAAACTGCAGTTACCTTGGGACTGTCCATATAAACCTTCAATGCAGGTATGTACCGTAAATGACAATTTGATTCAACCAACAATACCATGAGAGGTGTTATGACATCAATGCTCCCCTCATTGTATTTACAATTTGGTTCGCTTCAATCTAATAATTGCGTGTTAGGGTCCACTCGGGTAACAAAAAAAAAAAGTAAAATTAAAAAAAAAAGTAAAAAAAAAAATTAAGTTAAAAATCACCCCCTTTTCCCAAAATAAAAATAAACATCATGGGCATCACCACGTGCGAAAACGCGCGTACTATTTAAATAAAATTAAAAAAAATAAAAACGTATCCAATATGGAGAATGATGTAATGGAAAAAAATGAAATATAATAAAAAAAAAAATTAAAAAAAAGTGATCAAAAGTGACCAAAAAGTCACACACCCCAAAATGGTATCAATACAAACTAAAGATCGTACTGCACACAGCTCCGTAGACAAAACAAAAAAAAAAAAAGTTATGGGAGGTTAGAATATGGTGATGCAAATAATTTTTTTATAATTTTTTCTGTACTAAAACATAAGAAAAACTATACAAATATGGCATTAGGGTTGGGCGATATACCGGTATCACTATATACCGCGGTATTAAAAAAACGGCGATATGGCGATATCGCTGTTTCCTAATTACCGCGGTATTTCATGACATCATAGAAGCGGTCAAGTGCGCTGACCGCTTCTAAATCTGCGTCAGCGGCCGCCCGCCCCAGCATGAACCGATACTGGACATTTGCAGAGTACTTGTACTCGTGCAAATGTCCCCGATACCACTGCAGATACCTGCTGGCCGCTTGCAGCGGCGCTCTTAGCAGTTCGGCGTGGGGGAAGGAATTCTGTGACTCGCATTCCCGGCACCAAACCTCTGAGAGGACGCTGTGATCCGCGCAATTAACCCCTCAGGTGTGGCACCTGAGGGGTTAATTGCGCGGATCACAGCGTCCTCTCAGAGGTCGGGTGCCGGGAATCTTCTTCAGTCTCTGCATGTTAGTGGGCAGTGAGCAGCATTATACTCACGTGCGCAGTTGCCGCCGGGCGCTCCTTCTTCTCATAGCTCTGTGCGGCGCATTGCTAATGCTATAAGCATTAGCAATGTCCGCACAGACAGAAGAAGGAGCGACCGGCGGCCACGGCGCACGTGAGAATAATGCTGCTCACTAACATACCATAGCAGCCAGGACTTCAGTAGCGTCCTGGCTGCCATGGTAACCGTTCGGAGCCCCAGCATTACACTGCTGGGACTCCGATCGGAACTGCCCACTGCCACCAATGATGGGAGGGGAGGGGGACCCTGTGACCACTGCCACCAATGATTAATACTAGGGTAGGAGGTTGAGTTACCAGAGGGGGCTGATAAGAGAAAGAGGCTGGGGGGCTGATCAGAGGCTGGGGGGCACATGAGAGGCTGATCAGAGGCTGGGGGGCACATGAGAGGCCGGGGGGCTGATCAGAGGCTGGGGGCTGAATTAACCCTGTAATGTTTTTGTTGTTACAGATACCCGAAATGGTGAAAAATGACATATAAAAGTATAACAATTAACGTCTCCTTGTGGCTGCCCCCATACAGTAGTGTCTCCTTGTGGCCGCCCCCATACAGTGTAACGTCTCCTTGTGGCCGCCCCATACAGTGTAACGTCTCCTTGTGGCCGCCCCATACAGTTTAACGTCTCCTTGTGGCCGCCCCATACAGTTTAACGTCTCCTTGTGGCTGCCCCCATACAGTATAATGTCTCCTTGTGGCTGCCCCCATACAGTGTAACGTCTCCTTGTGGCTGCCCCCATACAGTATAATGTCTCCTTGTGGCCCCAAGTGTTTTTTTCTTCTAAATGGGCATTTATCGCGATATATATCGTTATCGCGATAAATTTCTTAATATAGTTATCGTGGGAATATTTTTGATATCGTCCAACCCTATATGGCATTGCTGTAATTATACTGAAAATGAAGAGCACAAGTCAGTTTTACTGCATACTGAACACCATAAAAACAAAACCCATAAAACCATGGTGGATTGGACTGCCAATGTTAATAAGACCCCCCATGTTAATAAGACCCCCATTAAGACACTCAGATCAGACCGGCCATGTTAGGACCCCTATTTAGACTTCAGATCAGACCCCCAATGTTAAGACCCTTATTCAGACCGGAGATCAGAAAAAAAACAATAAAGCAACTTACCTCTCTGCTCTGGAGATCCTGCCGCACGCTGTGCTGTGACCTGGCGCCGCACAGCGTGAGGTCACAGCACGCCGCTGTCCTCCAGTTATGCGCAGTCACACTACAGTAAGCATCTGAGGACCAGGAAGCAGTGAGTACAGAGCCCTGGGAGCGCTGCTTTCACCGCTTCCCGGTCCTCTTGTACTAATGAGCGCTTCCATAATGAAAGCGCTCATTAGTATTCGTCCCATAAGACGCAGTGACATTTTCTCCTCACTTTGGGTGTCATTGAGGGCGAAAAATGGGGTACCCTTTTTGTGGAATTCAAACAGATGCAGCATGCTTTATGTTTGGGCGATATGGAAATGGTTAATCACTATCACTCGACTGTTTCGGCACCTCTCAGATTTACTGAGCATCAATTATGGGGGGTATTAGTGGTCACACCTACACCAATGTAACATTTGTCAACTGGTCCATAGGGATGGCCATAAACGGTGTCCAATTAAATAAATAAAAATACTCAACTTGCCTGTCCACCTTCGGGGATATCAGTGGTCACACCTACACCAATGTAACATTTGTCAACTGGTCCATAGTTGTTAAATCTTGCATTAAAGGGGCGGCCATAAGCTGTGCCCAATTTAAAAAACAAAACAAACAAAAAAAAAAAACGTACCTGTCCACCTTCGGTTTGGCAAGGACCAGAAGTGGCTTGGGCCTGTGACCGTTGTAGCCAATCACTGGCCTCAGCAGTTACACCTGCTAGACTGGCACATCTGATAGGCATCTGTAAATGGCAGGCCCGGCGGCCACCGTTAGGCACCATGCAATCTTGTTGGTGATGGGGGGAGAGGGAGGCCTCACTCTCTCTCTAACCACTTAGATGCCATGTTAAAAACCTGGGATTGGAGTTAATTTCGATCTTGGAAGGGAGTGCGGAGTGCCAGCTGTATAACACAGTTGGCACCCACATGTGATGGCATGTGAACAGCATGGCTCGTGGGAAGTATAGAATTTCCACAATGTACTATTAAGCTACTGGGCGAGCAGGGTTTAATAAAGAGCATCAAATTGATGCTCCTAGTAACTGCAGAGTGCTGTATATGCTGCTCTGAGCCACTCACGTGTACAGCATGGTGGCTCAGGGATCAGCCTAGTCGTGCAGCAGTCCTGTGTCTGAATCTATTGGAGGATACCATTTGCATGGAGTTTGCATGTTTTCCTGTGTTTGTTTGGGGGTTCACCATGAAAGATCAGCAGCACGACTCCTGCTCCTGTGGGAAATCATCTTAGATCAGTATCCAGTAGTCACGGCTGTGTCAGGCTCCAGCTCCTGAGCCCCACAGCTCTCCTACGACAAATCAGGAAAACGTTGCAAATTTTTTCTCAAGCAGCATTTCACGATGCATAGCTCAGGAATTATAAAGGAATTATGACATTGCACATCTCACTAAAGTGCATTTTTACCTATGAAACTGGCTGACCTGTTACATGTGCACTTGGCAGCTTAAGACATCTGTGTTCTTCTCATGTTCTTATGTGCCCGCATGGCTGAGAAAAATGAGGTTTTCATATATGCAAATGAGCCTCTAGGAGCCACTGTGATAGACAGGACACGGCAGTGTAAAAATCATCACGTTTGGTCCTGTCAATCAAAGTGCAGAGGGCACAGCAGTTACACAGAGAGCAGAGTATCTAGCTGTAACAGCAATGCCCCCGTTGCTCCTAGAGACTCATTTGCATAAATTAAAACCTCATTTTTCTCAGCAATGCGTGCACATATGAACATGGGACCAACACCGATGCCTTCAGCTGCCAAGTGCACATGCAACAGGTTAACCAGTTTCATAGGTACAAAACTGCTGACAGATGCCATTTAATTACGCAAATGATCTAAAATTTCATCAACTACCCCTATACACAAAAAGTGCTATTTTTGAGCAGATAGTGAGAGTTGGATACTAGGATCAATAGTGCTTTTGCCCTCTATTGAGAATATAGAATATGACGTCTTCACCCAATTTCCATTTAGTATAAATAGAGTTGTTGCAATACCAAAATTTGGATTCGGTTTCGATACCATAAAAAAGTATTGCGAAAAAAAATAAAACAAAAAAGCCACATGCATTCCGCATTTTTAAAAATAGCGAATCGCGCAGATTTTTTAAATATTTTAATAATTTGGACATTTCGGATGTGGCGATTTATTTATTGTTTTATATATTTTATATGTAAAATTGGGAAAGGGGGTGATTTATATTTAATATTTTGGTGTGTTTTTTTAAACTTTTTTTTTTTTACAGTTTATTTAATAACTATCCTGGGATCTTCTAATCCCTTGTCCTATTCCCCCTGATAGAGCTCTATTAGGGTGAAAAGGATTTCAGACTGTCCGTGCTGCTCTGTGATTTGTGCACACAGCATCAGGGATGTTACCATTGCAGCCAGGGCTTCAGTAGCGTCCTGGCTGCCATGGTAACTGATCGGAGTCCCAGGATTACACTGCTGGGGCTCCGATCAGAAGCTGCCACTGCCACGAATGAGGGGGAGGGGAGAGGACCCTGTGGCCACTGCCACCAATGATTATAATACTGGGGGGTGTTGAGGGGGGGAGGGGGCACTGCGCCACCAATGATAATTAACCCTTAATACAGGAGGCGGGTACTGGCGGCAGATCAGCGGCAGTTAACCCCTCAGCTGCGGACAAGAATAGGCATTTCTATAGGGGTGCCGGGCGGGTGTGTTGCGGATCCGCAACACACCACGGACATGTGAATGGCGCCTAAGAGAGGTGGAGTATGCACAGGTCATGAGGGCCATCCCAGAAGGCTGGGACAGAATAGGAGGGTGACTACGGTCGGCTCCACCCTCTGCCGAATGGGGATAAAAATGAACTATTGGGAACATTTTTTGACACAATATGGGGATCCGATCAACATTGGGTTGTGCTCCACTTTCCTCCTGTCCCCGGAAACCAGAAGGAACTCTGACCACACAAATCATAAGTAAGAACCTTTCTGCTTTTTATCCTTTATTTTTATACTGTTTTGTGCACGTTTATGTAGGTCTTATTTTTTTTAAACTTTTTTGTAACTCAGTACTGTATTTTTTTAGTACATTAAAGCACATTGTTAATGGTTTTGCCTTGTGCCCTGAACGAGCCCAGTAACCTCCATTTTTTAAGTGTATGAGTGCGGTTTGCGTTACCGTGTATTTGCTATAAGTGTGGCCTGTGCTACTGTGAGCCTGCTTCCTAGTGGGGCGCTGTGGGGTTTTCTATGAGCCCATAATTAATCGGTGTATTGATTTAAATGTCATAGATGGTGGCAGCGTGTTGGGGTGCATGAGAGGCTGTGACAGGGTGTGATCGAGGCTCAATCTAAGGCCTGTGTGTAGGGGCACGAGAGATTGAGGGCGTGAAATAGATGGACCCATGGCAGTTGCACCCGGGTCACGTGAAAGGGCGGTTCCTGTACGTGACACCGAGCTTTTAATATTCCTGTTCACCGTTGCTTTGCCATAGACAGCAGCGGTGAACAGGAAGAGAGAAGGGAGACGGCAATGATATAGCTCTGGTATGACTAAGCTCTTATGATCGAAACGCGTAAGCAAAGATATTGAAGATGTATCCATGTTGATGTTTTGAAGATTTTACACTGCTCACAGGAGTGCTGGATATTGCTTTCCTCATGGTTGAAGCTTTCCAGCTATTCTCCATGCACACAAAGGACTACTATTAAGAAGCCAGGTGAGCTGACTACAAGTGTGTACCTGGGCTATTAAAACAGATCTATGTGCCCCATCCAAGAAATTCAAAGCGTGGTCTGGTATTGTGGATGAAACTCACCTTCAAGTCTATGGGAGACAGAAAAAATAAATAAAAAAAAAGGCATGTACATGGAAGTGATCGGTGTGCTATTTTTCACAGATCTGCGGACAGAAATATTGGGCACAGCCGTGTAAAAAAAAGGCCTTAGGGTATGTTCCCACAAAATGAGTTTCACCACTGGAAAATCCACCATGGATTTGACAGCGACTCCTTGGCAAAATCCACACGAATTACATGCAAAGAGATAAGTCAGCGTTGATGAGGTTTGTAAAATTTTATCCTCTTTGCTGCTATTGTAAATGCTGCAGATTTTCCACCCATAACTTCCCAGTGGAAAATTGGCAGCATCTACATCCCGGGGGGGAAAATCCCCTACATGTCCATGTTGAATAAATGTCACTATTCCGTCTAATCAGGCAGCCTCTGACTAGGAAATCCCAATAATCAAGCTTTACAGAGAACAGTCTGCATTCTTCTGCACAGCCGGGGTAATACGGCCATGCATTTATTAGGCAGGATATATCAGTAACATAGAGTTCCAGTACATCTCTTTCATGCTTCTATCAAATTATGGATGTCATTTCCTCCGCCTGCTTTTTAGAATACCTATTAGAAGGTGGTTGTCATAGAAAAAGAAAATAAAGTAGGCATGTAATTCAATTTGCGGCACTGTTGTGTGCGCAGTTCATTTCAGACATGCCGCTGATCATCTGTGAAGGGCTATACATCTGTATTATGTTCAAAGATTAAAGAAGAGATAATTCATCAACATTTTTCTATGCTCACCATCTGCTGCAATACTGCCGGGTTTCTGTCCGTCCCATAGATGTCTGTTCCACTGTGGGGCTGGACAAATCCTAAGACTCTGGTAGCCAAAGCGCCTATAAAATGGTCATTGGCCATTTGTAATATCTGGATGAAAAGTCATGCTGGCTTCTGCTGCCTCTGAAATAACAAACACTGAACGCAATTGCAGACAAAACTGACTGAACTTGCTTGCGAAATGGTGCAAGTTTCACTGAACGCATCCTGACACAATCCGTATCGTTCGTGTGAAAGAGGCCTTAGGCCTTAAAGGGGTTCTGCAGTCCTTTTAAACTGATGATCTATCCTCTGGATAGATCATCAGCATCTGATCGGCGGGGGTCTGACACCCGGGACCCCCTCCGATCAGCTGTTTGAGAAGGCAGCAGCGCTCCAGCAGCGCTGCGGCCTTCTCTCGGTTTCCCTCAGGCCCAGTGACGTCACGACTAGTATCAACGGCCTGGGCACGGCTAAGCTCTGTTCACTTGAATGGAGCTTAGCCGTGCCCAGGCCAGTGATACTAGTCGTGACCTTGCTGTTTACCACAGGCCTAGTGACAAGGTCGCGGCGCTACTGCCAGCACCGCTGCCTCTCAAACAGCTGATCGGCAGAGGTCCCGTGTGTCGGACCCCCGCCGATCAGATGCTGATGATCTATCCAGAGGATAGATCATCAGTTTAAAAGAACTGCAGAACCCCTTTAAGCCTGTGGCGAGTATTACAACGCAACGCTCACTCGTCTGAAAGGTAACGAATACTGCCGCTGATTTGCTCGTTTTCTGTTGGCTCGTTCATTGGGCAATTCAGATTTTTAAGCACGATCTGTGCTGTCTAATAGTGATCTGATGCCAGCAAACTGTACAGCATGGGGACGAGCGATGGCATAACGATCGCACCTCCCCATGCTGCGGAGGAAATCGCTGCATGTAATAGCAGTGGTCTCCTCTGGTAGCGAGCAAGCGATTGCCAGGAGGGAATGCTTCCCTCCCAACAATCGCTTGCTCAATCAGCCTGTGTAATACAGTCTTTACAGAGGTAATTCCTATGAATTACAATTGTTACATAAGATCAGGACATTAATGGCCCTGCCGCAGACTGATAAGGCAATGTTCATTTTAGCACTATGGTTTATACCGACAATGGAGCTTTGACATCAACAAATATTAACAAATCCTGACAGATCCAACTGACTAAATGAGGTCCTTCAGGGTTGAGGTATGTTTTATGGCAAAGAAAATCCTAATATGAAGATGGCTTAACTCTTCCTTATGTATTCAAACTTTCAGAGTGGAAGTGGCCATGTGGCAACCAATCCTTTATTTTTTTCCATGTTGCCCATCAGCTACAAGGCCACTTTTACAGAGAGCCTAGCAGGAGAAGAAACTCATAGATGCCTTCTGACATGTACAATACCACTTGTGCCTAACACTAGAACAGGCACAGATAGGGTTGTCAACTTTTCCACACACAAAAAAAAATAAAAATAAAAATTATATACTATACAGGTAAAACCGCAGCATACAGAGACTAACTTGCCGTTTAAGGTGGCCATGCATTGTCAAATTGCTAAAATTTCAGCAGCACACCTCTCCATAGTTCAATCAATGTATACACAGCCAAGTACAGGAGAGCTGGACTAGTCTTTGCTTCATCTTGGGCAAAGCTTCCTGCCCTAGCCCATCATCTAAATACCACGGCCATGGCTTGTCGAGCCTGCACCCCAGCATATGGGACACATGCCACCCCAGCCCAGATTCCTAGCTATGTTCCTGTTGGAGAATGCCAAAGCTTAAAGGGGTTATCCAGGAATTCATATTGATGACGTATCCTCAGTAGAGGTCATCAATATTATTTCCCGGATAACCCCTTTAATGCCTTTTTCCAATATTCAAGACCATTATAACCTATAGAGGCCAGTCACTGACGTGTGGGGTCATGAAACAATCTGGAGCCTTAGGTGCTTAAAAGGCCCCAAAAATTAAAACAGACTAAATAATAGGTTATAAAACCCGTGGGTCCTTTGGAGCTGGCCCTTCCCCTACTTCCTGCATGGGTACACCTTCATGTGCAGCTATGTAGGGCTAGATCTGAGAGCTACATGACCACCCTATGCTGAGCTCCCTATGCTGACTTTGCTTCGTATGGTTCATGTATCAAGAAATAATAATAATTACAAAATCTCTTAATACAGTATATAACACTATGTTTTATTTGTAGCTAACAGATAAGAGCAAGAGACCTACCAATAGGACAGTGCAGGGATATGCTCAGCTTCACAGACAGCCTTGCATCCCTGAGGGCTAAGGGCGAGGCCACGGCTAACATACAGATGTGGCAAACCTTGGAAAGCATCAGATAAATGTTTGGCACGGCCAAGATCTTCCCAGAGGAAATTACAGAACACATTTCTCATTATGAAATCTATATTTATAGTCAGTGTGTAGACCTTCTAGTAATGGATGTTCATATTCATAAAATATTCAGCAGAAATTGATTTCTGCATGTGTCTGCATGGGTTAATGGATATTTCGAGGAGCAGATTATTCCACAACTGTCCTGCAAATAAACTGTTGGGGACCCTACATACACAAATTCACTCTAGCATTTTTTTTCTTAGCTCAAAAGACACCACAGAAACAGCTTTCGCCTATAGAGAAGGAGACGTCAAAACACAAAAATTTTTTGGGGGGAAATATATATCACACATACATATACACACAATATTTAACCCCTTCCCAACATCCACCGTACATGTATGGCGCAGCGGGAAGTGGCTTGCAGGAGCTGCTTGCATCAATGAATTCACAAATGCTGGTGCATTAACCCCTTGTATGCAGCAGTCAATGCGATGCCCTCTACAGGCATTCGGGCTTGCCTCCAGATGCCTGTGAGACCCAGCCCCCTGAATTAAACTGGCAATACAATGACAGCCAATGCATTACAATACACATGTATTGTAGAGGGGATTAGACCCCCAAAAGTTAATGTCCCACAGTGAGACAAAAATAGAGACGATTACTCTTACCGGTAATTGGATTTTCCAATAGCCTCCACAACGGCACTCCAGGAGGGTGTCCCCGCCTCCCCAGGACAGGAAACAACGTAGAAGCTTAAGTTTAAAAGGCCCCCTCCCCTTACCTGCTTCAGTTAATGAGATAGGACTCAGTTAGTTAGTTGGTTCAAAACTGTATTGATACAATGACAACATAACATGAGTAACATAACATTCCACATAAATTATACCACTTGGGTAGGGAATCCAGCGCCTCCACAACGGCACTCCAGGAGGATTAATAGAGAATGAACTCTAGGGTGGGACTACTGCAGATAAAACTTTTCTGCCATATGATAACTCATGACTTTTGAGTATATCTAACTTATAATGTTTAAAGAAAGTATTTGGATTTTTCCATGTAGCTGCTGTACATATTTGGTCTACTGAGGCCGAGGCGTTTTCCGCCCATGAGGCCGACACAGCTCTGGTAGAGTGTGCTTTTATCCCCTCAGGAGGGGTCAAGTTCCTCTGTAGATAGCAAAAATCGATGGTGTTCCGGATCCATCTGGATATAGTGCTTTTGCTTGCTGCTGATCCTTTGCGCTGCCCTTGATATTGAAGGAGGAGATGGTCCGATTTCCTGAATGTCGCTGAGATTTCCAGGTACGTTAGTAGACATCTCCTGACATCCAGGTTATGGAATTTCCTTTCCAGGTCTGAGGTTGGATTCTCACAAAAGGATGGAAGTGACACCTCCTGTTGGCGGTGGAACCTTGAGGCCACTTTAGGTAGAAACATAGGGGTATGTTTAAGAATAATTCGGTCTTCTAGGATTGTAAGATAAGGTGCTTTACAGGAGAATGCCTGGATCTCACCTACTCTCTTGGCTGATGTTATGGCCAACAGAAAGGCAGTCTTTAAGGACAGAAGTTTAAGTGAGATCTCTTCCAACGGCTCAAAGGGGGCCTCCATTAGGACTTCTAGCACCAGGTTCAAATCCCATGGGGCAATGGTTGAATGAATGAATGGGCATTTTCTGAATGCTCCTTTTATGAACCTCTTTATTAATGGAAGGTCTGCCAATTTTACATCAAGGAAACTACTTAATGCTGAGACTTGTACTTTTATGGTGTTGGGTCTGAGGCCCTTATCCAGGCCTGCTTGTAAAAAGTCCAGTATGAGTGGAATATTTGTCTCCTGATTGTAGTATATTCTATCTCCTGCAAACTTTAGGAAGGTTTCCCAAGTTCTCTTATAGATTTGAGAGGTAGAGGCCTTTTTACTGCATAGTAAGGTAGATATTACAGAATCTGATAGACCCCTTTGCTGTAAGTGGACCCGTTCACTTTCCATGCTGTTAAGTGAAGGTTTGCTACCTCTGGATGAAGTACCGGCCCCTGCCGTAGTAGCCCCAGATATGATGGGAGAGACCAGTATTGACCTGCCGACAGATTGTAGAGGAGGGGAAACCAGGACCTTTTGGGCCAAAAGGGAGCGATAAATATTAGTTGTGCTTTCTCTTCTATTATTTTCATTAGCACTTTTGAAATTATGTTGTACGGGGGAAAAGCGTACAGGAGATCTTTTGGCCATGGACAAGACAGGGCGTCCACCATCAATGGGTGGTCCCTGTTGGAGAGGGAACCGAATAACTCCAGTTGTCTGTTTCTCTGGTTTGCGAAGAGATCTACTTTTGGTTGTCCCCATTTGAGTGTTATTTGCCTGAACATGTTGGGATCTAGAGACCACTCTCCCCCTTTTAGAACTTCTCTGCTGAGATAGTCTGCTATTTTGTTTTCCTCTCCTTTTAGATCAGGCATCCTCAAACTGCGGCCCTCCAGCTGTTGTAAAACTACAACTCCCACAATGCCCTGCTGTAGGCTGATAGCTGTAGGCTGTTCGGGCATGCTGGGAGTTGTAGTTTTGCAACAGCTGGAGGGCCGCAGTTTGAGGATGCCGGTTTTAGATGGACTGCTACCAGGGAATTTATATTCTTCTCTGCCCAGCTGAAAATTTCTCCTGTCAATTCCTGTAGCTTTTTGCTTCTGGTACCCCCTTGTCGGTTCAGGTAGGCTACGGTAGTAGCATTGTCGGACAGTATCTTTACATGACGGGTTTTTACGCCTGGAAGATGTGTTAGCGCCTCCCATACTGCCGACAGTTCTCTTACGTTTGAAGAGGCTGCTGACATCTCTGGACTCCAGGAGCCCTGGATTAGATGATTCCCTGTATGGGCACCCCAGCCTCGGCTGCTGGCGTCGGTAGTTATAATGATTTGGTTTAACGGTCGCCAAAAGACTCCTTTTTGGAGGTTCCTTTTTATTTTCCACCATAGGAGAGATATTTTTACTTTTAGTGGAATTTCTACCTTCCTGTTTAGAGAGCCTTGTTCTCCGTCCCAGGTTTCTAGGAGGAACTTTTGCAAGATTCTCGTGGGATGTTGTGCCCATCGTACTGCGGGAATAGTGGATGTTAGATGACCTAACAGACTCATGATGTCTCCTATGGTTACTTTTTTTGCTTCGCAAATATTGGAGACTTTTTGACCTATATTTATCTGTTTTTCTGTAGGTAGGAAGGACATGAGATTGTGGGAATCTAACAGTATCCCTAGAAATTTTTTTAGTTGACTGGGAACTAAGTCGGATTTTTGAATATTTATTAGCCAGCCTAGCTCGGTCAGTTTCTCCTGTACCAGCTGTAAATGATCCCGGAGAACCTGAAGAGATGAGCCCGCTATTAGGAGGTCGTCTAGGTATGGGACTACCAGGATACCTTGAAGGTGTAGGAACCCTGTCACTTCGGCCATGATTTTTGAGAAAATTCTTGGGGCGGATGATATCCCAAAGGGCAGGGCCTGAAACTGGAAGTGAAACTCCCGATCTCCTAGAAGGAGGGCTATTCTGAGATATTTTTGGTAGGCTCTGTGTATGGGCACATGGTAGTATGCGTCCGCAAGGTCTATAGTTACCATGTAACAATCTTTGGGTAGGAGATTTACTGTGGATCTGATCGACTCCATTCTGAATTTTTTGTAGGTCATATGTTTGTTCAGTTTTTTTAAATTGATTATCAACCTGAAGGACTTGTTGGGCTTTTGAATAAGGAATATGGGGGAATAAAACCCCTGCCTCTCCTGACCTTCTGGGACTGGTACAATGACTTCTTTTTGTAAGAGAGATGATATCTCCGACTCTAAGGCTTGTTGGTTTTCTGTTTTTTTTACTGGCTTGTTGATGAAGAAATGCTCTGGGGGGGGGGGTTATTGAATTCTAGCTTGTACCCCATGGATATGGTGTTTATAATCCAAGGGGCGGACGAGATCTTCTCCCAAGCTGAGGTAAACTTCCTTAACCTGCCCCCTACTTGATGCCTGGCGTCATTGACTGGCCTTAGAGGTGGACTCGGGGTTAAAAAGAAACCCTCTACCTCTCCCCCTAGAGGATTGCCATCTATTAGTGTTTCCTCTTCTCTTTTGGTCTGTTTTATTGCACCTTTGGCTACGAAAGGACCGACGTTGTTGGTAGAATTTTGATTCTGCTGGAAACCCTTTCTTTTTGTCAGACGCTTTCCCTAAAATGTCCTCCAGAACAGAACCAAAAAGCTTATCCCCCTCACACGGAATGGCGCATAGCCTACTTTTAGAGCTAGCGTCCCCCGTCCAAGATCTAAGCCATACAGCTCTTCTTGTGGAATTGGAGAGGGCCGCGGATCTAGCTGATAGTTTCACCAGATCCGCTGACGCGTCTGACAGAAAATTACATGCCTGCTTAAGGGTAGGAATTGAGGCTAGGATTTCTTCCCTAGAAGTTCCCACAGCCAGGTGTTCTTCCAATTGGTCTAGCCATATTGACAGGGATCTTGATGTGCAGGTAGCTGCTATACTGGGCCTGAGCATGGCTGTGTTTGTCTCCCAGGTACGTTTTAAAAGCCCCTCACACTTTTTATCCATGGGGTCCTTGAGCAGGCCAATGTCCTCAAAGGGGAGACACGTCTTCTTGGAAATTCTGGCGACCGGCGCATCAATTCTAGGTGTTTTATCCCATAGAGCTGAATCCTCTTCCAGGAATGGGTATTTCCTCTTAAAGGAGACCGGTATTAAATTCTTTTTCTCCGGATCTTTCCATTCCTTTTTAATTAATGTTTTGATATTATTATGGACGGGAAAAACTTTCCTCTTTTTTTCTCCCAGTCCCTGGAACATCTTGTCCTGCACGGACTGAGGCTCCTTGGTCTCTTCAATTTTCATTGTGGCCCTGATGGTCCTTAATAACCTCTCGGTCTCTTCTGGGCTACAGAGGGGTTTCCCTGATTCCTCCTCAGAGGATCCGTATTCCTCAAGAGACGCTACCTCTCCCTCTTCGGAGTCAGGCTCAGGCTGATGCGACACCTGGGATTTTTGCGAGGTGGAGGGCTGAGGAGAGCATGGAGGGAGTCTAGCAGCAATTGCTGAATTCACCTCCTCTTTAATCATACCCCGGATGGATTCCAGAAGAGAGGGCGATTCATCCGACACTATCTTGTCCGTACACTTAGGACATAGTGATTTTTTTGTTTTGGAGGGTAGGGATTTTTTACACACAGCACATCTCTTTTTAGACAAAGAGTCCCCAGATCTTCTGGTGCTGGTATCGTGGCCCTGAAAGGTAATTGAATCTATTTTAGGGCATGTCCGTTAGGCTGGGTTCAGACCTGAGCGTCTTTGATATGCGCGTTTAACGCGCGTTTTTGACGAGCGTTTTCTGCAATAGTAAACGCGCGTTTGACGCGCGTTTGTGTGATTGACTGCAATGTCCTATGGCCACAAACGCGCGTCAAAACGCCCCAAAGAAGCTCAAGTACTTGTTTGAGCGTAGGGCGTTTTACAGCGCGTTTTTCAGCGCTGTAAAACGCTCAAGTGAGAACCAGGGCCATAGGGAAGCATTGGTTTTCATGTGTTGAGCGTTTTACAGCGCGTTTGAACGCGCTGTAAAACGCTCAAGTGTGAACCCAGCCTAATAGCTACACTACCACCAGCACCACTAGTGAGGGAACGTGGGAAAACGTGTGTAATATTCCACCACCCCCTCCGGATTAAAACATAAGGGAAGGAGGCTTACCGGGCTCTGGGCGGCAGGATCCACAGGTTTGCGAGTCTCAGGAGCTTCCACGGGAGTCGACATGACAGCAAGTGAAGCAGGACGCCAACTCCTCGCTTCCTCGCTCTATATCCGCCAGTCCTCTGACGTCACACGCCACCGGAAGTGACGCCGAGGACTGGCGAGCTCACTTCCGCCTGTGCGTGCGCATGCGCACTTGATCCCTCGTTCCTTAACGAACAGAAGAAACGGAGGCCCGTGGCTGCCTTCATAGACGGACTTACGCCTAAGGTGCAGGGCAGTCCGATACCCCCACCTCTGCACGGCCCTCCCAGACAGGGGAATCCTCCAGGCCGTGCGCTTTACCCCCCGCCGTAGCAGGAGCGGCTTCCACGCGATCCCGAGGACAGGAAACAACAAACTGAAGCAGGTAAGGGGAGGGGGCCTTTTAAACTTAAGCTTCTACGTTGTTTCCTGTCCTGGGGAGGCGGGGACACCCTCCTGCAGTGCCGTTGTGGAGGCGCCGGGGAAAAAAAAGATTAAAAGTGTTTAAAAAAATAAAAATAAGGAAAAAAAAAAAAAAAAAAAAAAAAAAAAAAAAAAAAAAAAGCACCCTTTCCCCTAATCAAGCTATATACAATAAAAAAATAATTCAAAAATAAATAAATAGACATATTAGGTATCACCACATCCATAATGACCGGCTCTATAAAAATATCACATGATCTACCCAGTCACATGAACCCCATAAAAAAAATTTAATAAAAAGGCATCAAAATAGCCATTTTTCTCACCTTGCCTTACAAAAAAAAGTAACAGCGAGTGATCAAAAAGTACTATGGACCCAAAATGGTACCAATAAAAACCAACTAATCCCACAAAAAATGAGCCCCCACACAAGACGATTGAAAGAATAATAAAAAAAAAATATGGCTCTCAGAAAATGGCAGCATAAAACACAGCATTTTTTATTTTTTTCAAAAAATGCTTTAATTGCGCAAGATTGCAACGGAACCATACATTTCAATGGGGCTTGAAAAACAAACAAAAAATAAATAAATATAGACATATTAGGTATCACTGCGTCCATAATGATCTAATTGTCTATCCCTTCAGGTGAATGCTGTAAAAAAATGGCAACGGCAGAGTTGCCACCTTTTCTTTATACTGCTTCCCAAAAAGCTAAATAGCAAGTTATCAAAAAGTCATATGTACCCCAAAATAGAACCAATAATAAAGCTCAGAGAGAAAAATAAAATGCACGATTGTAAGAAAATAGCTGTACCGGTGTCTAGATCAATAGCAACATGACGCCCATAAACCATTATACAAAAATCTGCCCTTCAAAAACCATATGGTGCTCCTTCTCTTATGATCCCTGCTGTTTGCCCACACTACATATGGGATAATGCCATCTTCAGGAGAAAATGTTTAACAAAATTTGTGGTGCTTTTTTTCCTGTTACTCCTTGCGGAAATGAAAAATGGGAAGCTTATGCAACATATTATTGGAAGAAATGAAAATTTTCATTTTCACAGCCAAAGCATTTCTAAGGCTACTGTCACACTAGTTTTTTTTGCGGATCCGTCATGGATCTTCAAAAACATTTCCGTTACAATAATACAACCGCATGCAGTCATGAACAGATCCGGTTGTATTATGTCTTCTATAGCCATGACGGATCCGTCTTGAACACCATTGAAAGTCAATGGGGGACGGATCAGTTTTCTATTGTGCCAGTTAAAATGGATCCATCCCCATTGACTTACATTGTGTGCCAGGACGGATCCGTTTGGCTCCGCTTCGTCAGGCGGACACCAAAACTCTGCAGGCAGCCTTTTGGTGTCCCCCTCCAGAGCGGAATGGTGACTGATGCGGATCCTTTTCCATTCAGAATGCATTAGGGCAAAACTTATCTGTTTTGGACCGCTTTTGAGAGCCCTGAACGGATCTCACAAACGGAAAGCCAAAGGGCTAGTGTGAAAGTAGCCTAAGTTCTAAAGCCTGAGCGGTCAAAATGGTCAGTACATCCCTCAATAAATTCCTTGAGAAGTGTGGTTTCCAAAATCTGGGGAGTGTGCTTCAAATGTAACATAACGCCCAAAAAACATTCCAGCAAAATCTGCCTACAAAAACCATATGGCTCTCCTTACCTTCTAAATCCTGCCGTGTGCCCATACAGCAGTTTACAACCACACATGGGGTGTTTCCGTAAACTGCAGAGGGTAATAAATATTGACCCTTGCTGTGTTAGGGCTCATGCACACGAACATATTTTACATCCATTTCCGTTCCGTTTTTTTACAGTTCCGTATACGGAACCATACATTTTAATGGGGCTTGAAAAACAAACAAATTTGCGGACAAGGACAGGCATAGTTAGGGCTCAAGCACACGAACGTATGTATTTTGCGGTCCGCAAAATATGGATCCGCAAAAATAACGGATGACATCAGTGTTGTTTTTTTTGCAGAACGCACATGCGGACATACGGAAACGGAATGCACATGGAGTCATTTCTTTTTTTTTTGGCAGACCCATTGAAATGAATGGTTCCGCATACGGACCTGTAAAAAAAAAAAAAAAAACTGAACGGAAACGTAAAAAACATACGGTCGTGTGCATTAGCCTATACAGGAAAAAATTTATTAGATTTGAAAATCTGCAAAATAAAAATTAGAAATTTTGAAATTTCTCCTCCATTTTCCTTTAATTTTTGTGAAACATGTAAAGGGTTAACAACGTTTGTAAAATCAGTTTTGAATAACTGAGTGTAGTTTCAAAAATGATGCAAACATAAAGTAGACATATGGTGAATGTTAATTAATAACAACTATTTTATGAAGTATAACTATCCATCTTAAAAATCAGAGAAATTTAAATTAAAAAAATAGTTAATTTTTCCAAATTTTCCATAAATTTGGGAATTTTTCGATATCGACTGAATATACACCACTGGGGAAGAAACTAATTCAGTTTCTAAACACGTCTGGTGAGCAAGATCCATACAGCATGCTACCACAGAAGTGTGAATAAACACATTATAGTTAGTGGGTATATGTGCTGTCTGTGCAGACCAAGCAAGGACAGCACACAGCTTTGATTCACTGATGTGGGAAAGAGGCCACAGCACACCTTTAAAGCCTCATTTACATGTCCGTGTTCAAATCCGTGAGCAGCTGGTCAGTGATGCAAACGTGAAGCTGTCCGTGAAGGATCCGTGTTGGGTCCGTGTGTCCGTCTTTTGCTGTCCGTGTTATCCCCTGTATAACGGAAACAGGACGGATCCGTTATGCAGGCTATAGACTTCTATTATGACGGAATAAATAACGGAATGCCTCTAAAGGCATTCCATCATAGAATTGCGTTATGGTCCGTGGTAACGGAATCCATAACTCAATTCTGCTTTTACCACCAAACGAAGTGCAAACGAATTTCAAAATATGAAATTCGCTCATCTCTAGCTCCGATGCTCTTCTTTACTGAATTGCGCAGGGCAAAGGCATTTTCAGGAGATCCGGTGATGTACCTGGCTCTCCATAGGGCTGCCAGACAGAGGCTTCTGCCCAGCAGTGAGCCCTGTAAAATAGCTAGGGCAGCGCTAAAGCCCGCCAATCAGAGCCGGTGACGTCAACGAACACACTGCTGGGCAGAAGCCTCCGCTTAGCAGTGTGTTATGGTAAATAAAAAATGCTCCGATGCTAACATTAGGGGGGCCGGAGAGGTGAAATTCTGGTTATGTCCGGGTTCAGTTCTGAAAGCGGACAACCCCTTTAAGATACCACAGCAACTTAGCCATGAAGTAGAGACCAAATAAAGTCACAGAGCAGGATCACCAAATGCTGAGGCACATAGTGCATAAAAGTCACCAACGCTCTGCTGATTCAATAACTGCAGTTTCAACCCTCCTCTGGCACTAACATCAGCACAAAAACTGTGCCTCGGGAGGTTCATGCCATGGATTTCCATGACCGAGCAGTTGCATGCAAGCCTTACATCACCAAGCACAATGCCAAGTGTTGGACGGAGTGGTGTAAAGCATGCTGCCCATGGATACTGGAGCAGTGGAAATGTGTTCTGTGGAGTGATGAATCGTGCCTCTCTTACTGCCAGTCTGATGGTCGAGTATGGGTTTGGCAAAAACCAGCAGACCATTACCTACTTGACTGTAATGTGCCAACTGTAAAGTTTGGTGGAGGAGTAATAAAGCTATGGAGTTGTTTTTCAGAGGTTGGCCTGGACCCCTTAGTTCCAGTGAAGAGAAATTGCAATGGTTCAGAATACCAAGACATTTTGGACAATTGTATGCTTCCAACTTTGTGGAAACAGTTTGGGGAACACTATTTTCTGTTCCAGCATAATTGGGCCCCAGTGCACAAAGCAAGGTCCATAAAGGTGTGTTTGGGTCAGTTTGGTGTGAAAGACCTTAAATGGCCCACAGTCTGCCACTGATGTAAGTGAGAAAAGACTCTGATGAGTGTCAGTGGCACTCTTGTACAAGTAATAGAAGACAGTGAACTCGCTATACTCATTCCTCTACTGATACCAGTTGCATGTAGAATTCCAGTGAGGAAGATGCAATTGATATGCTTTTAGATAATTTATGGAATGTACTTTGAGAAATGATGAGAGGTCAAGGAAAATCCTCTCTCCAGCTCTGCGATGCATGTCTGACAAATAGGAAAAGACTGAAAGACACAGGATGTGAGCTCACAGAAGAAGAATTACAAGATGAATGACATAATGAATTACAACCACAGATAACTTACATAAACCAAATATAACAATGGACACTAGGTGGCAGCAAAGTACACTAAGTACAGTGGTTAACAGCTGTAACACTAAAAATTTATTGAACTCTACAGTAGCTGAGAAGCTATAGCTGGGACAGCACAGCTCATGCAGAACCCTGACCTCAGCCCTATCAAAGATCTTAGGAATGAACTAGAACAGAGATTGCGGGCCAGGGCTTCTCCTCCAACATCAGTGTCTGACCTCACAAATGCTCATCCAAGTGAATGAGCAAAAACCCCACAGACATCATTCAAAATCTTGCAGAAAACCTTCCCAGAAGAGTGGAAGCTGTTGTAGCTCCAAAGGGAGGGGGGAAAACTACATATTAATGCCTATGGATGTCATAAAAGCTCCTGTATATGTAAGTGTCCCAATACTTTTGTCCATATAGTGTCCCCTTTTTGAGTAGCATGGTATCCAGTGATATACAAGAAAAAACACAGCATTGTCATTTGTCAGATAATCTGAAGACCATTTGACTGACCAATGTGCCCGAATTTTTTTTTTTCTGTGGCAACAATTACAACTATTTTCATAAATGATTAAAAAGCCCTTTGAGATGTTTTCTGTGAAAGGCCCCTAGCAGGCATTGCCTATAGCAAGATTCATATTTAGCTGCTACCCACCGTTCTGGCCCTGTGGGCTGGCTCCCGCATCTCCATCTTTCAGTCCCCAGGTTGTTTTCGTCTGACTGGGACATGGACATGCCTCCTGCACCGCAGCAGCCTATGAGTAGTATCAGCGGTGACACATCACCTCTGAATGCAATCACTGACAGCTGTACATGGGGAAGGTATTATCAGTGACTGATAGTATTCTCTGTGTAAGTGTGTATACATAGATAGCTGTCAGTCACTGATAGTCGTACAGAGGGGAGGAGTTATTGGAGTCCACCTTTCACATATGGTTAGTTGGAGAAACTAGTTGGGCATTCTTCTGTTCTGATTTGACAAACATGGAAAAACAGATGACATTTTGAAGCCATACGGATGGAAAAAAACAGACAAAGAGAACGCAGATGAAAACAAAACTGATTCAACATGAATGGAAAAGGCAATTGTTTAGTGGACAGAACCTAGCTTGTCTTCATAAGTCCTTAGACAAGGTTTTCTATGATGTACAAGTATTAAAGAGGATCTGAACCGGTCTCTACAAAATGCAATACAATCTGAAAGCACCGTTCTATAGAGCAGGAGGAGCTGAGCAGATTGATACGTAGTCTTGTTGGAAAAGATTCAGTAAAACCTGTAATGTATACACTTATATCTCAGCTTTTTCAACCTCCTGTGAATACCTATTGGTACAGGGAGAAGGTGTAATCAGTGACTGATAGCATTGTGCATACAGAGATAGCTGTCTGTCAGTGATTACACTTCCTCGCTGTACTGATTGGTACTCACAGGAGGTGAAAACGCAAAAGATATAAATGTATAAATTACAGGTTTTATTGAATCTCTACTCAGCTCTTCCTGCTCTAGAACATGGTGCTTTCAGATTGCATTTTACCTTGTAGTGACTGGTCCTCTTCAGGCCTCTTTCACACGGGCGTGTGCGCCCCGTTGCCGTATTGCGGACCGCATTTGCAGATCCACAATACACGGGTGCCGTTCAGTGGGCATTTTGCATCACGGATGTGGATCCATTCACTTCAATGGGTTTGCAAATCCTGGGATGTGGAATGGTGCGGAACGGAAGCACGGAACGGAACCCTACGGAAGCACTACGGAGTGCTTCCATGGGGTTTCGTCCCGTACTTCCGTTCCGCAAAAAGATAGAACATGTCCTATCTTTTTGTGGAACGGCTGGATCACGAACCCATTCAAGTGAATGGGTCCGCGATCCGCTGCGGCTGCCCCACGGACTGTGCTCGTGCATTGCGGCCCACAGCATCACCATGGGGCGCACATGCCAGTGTGAAAGAGGCCTTAAGGGGTTAAGGTCAAAAGGTGCAAATTAGTAAACGGCTGCCTTACCAGTCATATATAGAAACTCAGCCAGACAATGCACCAAACTTATTAAGAGGCGTGTGCCTTATAATAAAGTAGGTATAATACTCATCCACTACTCTGACCAGTTTCATTAGCACCAAATACACCATTGGGAGACAAAATGTATGAGGCTGAGGCTACATGGTGATCTTGTCCGCAACACATGTGGTGTGACCATAGATCACTGTGCAGCAGTGGACCTGTTGAAATGAATGGGGTCGTAGCATGACTCACAGATTGCAGTGACCATGACCCCAGAATCTCTGAACAACTTTGGCGATTCTGGTGTTAGGGTTGTAGCAATTTGTGAGTTGCGCTGCAACCCCATTCAGTTCAATGGCTGTACTCCCACACAGTGATCTTTGGTTGCGCGGCATCACAGCCAAGAGAGCCATGTAGCCCCAGCCGAGGGCTGCATATATATCTGCATCAAAGGCTCAGCTAGGAGCCTCTGTGCATACACAGGTGACTAATAGGGATGAGCGAACTTCTGTTTTTAAGTTTGGCGTACAAGGTTCGGGTCACCATAAGTTATGGTCCGTGGTAGCGGAATCCATAACGGAATTCTTAGATAACCTGAACCTTGTACGCTGAACTTGAAAATAGATGTTCACTAAACACTAGTGACTGGTGTTGAGCGAACTTGTGTTTTAAGTTCGGAGTCTAAAGTTTGGCTTATCGAAGAATCGCGTTATGGATTCTAAATTCCGTTATGGTCCGTGGTAGCGGAATCCATAACGCGATTCTTCGATAACCCGAACTTTAGACGCCGACCTTCAAACACAAGTTCGCTCAACACTACTAGTGACCAACTCAACCAGAGACTGGCTGAGAGGTTCTTTCCAGCATGTCTAAATGGAGAGCAGAGGTGAGGTACGTAGTGTCGGAAAAAGATCCATAAGCGAAAGTATGGATTATTATTTTTTAACCCTAAAAAAAATAAAAAATATTATCTTCTTGGAAAATCCCTTTAAAATATCACTTATTAAATCCTTACACCCTGTTTTAATTTTGGGAGAGGATTTCTCTAATTGCCGTTCACCGAGTGAGTAACGCACCTTGTAAAACCTGTCACCAAGTGTGGGGGAGGGAAAGCGACAACCAGTTTGTGCATTTTTTTGCCTCTGAAATGTTGTCAGTTTATCCCACTTGTCAACAAGGGGGCATTTAGAGTAAAAGGAGCAAAAACACAGTCTTTGCAAAGCACAAGGCAAAGGGCCACCAAATGAGATAGAACTATGAAGTATGAAAACTGACAGAAAAAGGTTTTTTTATGACACAAGCAGACATTAATTCGTATGTCTAACAAATACCTGATGGTTGCTTTCTTTCTAGGTGTCTACCCCACACACACACACTGCACCAAGGTCCACCATCCATAGCATTAAAAAGGAAGACCGGCTCCCAGACCAAAGCAGTAGCTTTCCTCGTTCCAAGCCTCGCTCTCAGAGCAGGAGGCTGAGCGCCTCACGTGTGAGGGGTGTGTTGATGTGATCGCTTATTGGCTACCGGTCCTGAGGCTTCTTATTGGCTGCAGTTGGCACTCGCTGCAGGAACTAGGTGACCGGTCACCGAGAAGAGCTCCAGCACAAGGTATACAAGTGTGGCACAATACCTGCCGTGCTTATCTATGTGGCATTAAGTGCCAGCCTTCACATGGCGGCTTGTATAACCCTCAGGGTGGTTAGTGCACGTGACGTGACCTTTAGTACGTGACGCTGTGGGTGAACTTGGAAATGTGGAGTAAAGGTTATAGTCTAACTGCTGCCTCCTTATACACACAGAAGCCGGACATTGGGAAGGATCGTGTGCCCTGAGGTGTCCAGCATGCTGCCAAACACTGGGTAAGAGGGCAGGCGAAGGGCACAGGAGGGTCTCTCTGCTTGAAAGGGGTTTCATCCCAGAAGTCCTGATAGGCTGCTATTAGCTACTGTGCAGTGTTTCTAGCATAGCCAAAATCCCTTTCTGATCATGATCTGCTTCCCAGTGTTGTCCTTGGTGCAGATCTGACACTGGGGCGGACTCTGCAGACAGTCGGTGTCCTTCTTTACTTTTATTTCTATTGGGCAGTGAACAGAGGATCACTATACAGAGACTGAGCATACCTGACCTCTGTAGATGGACTTGCGCATTTCTATACACTTTGACCACCATGGCGCCATACAATGTAGAGAAATGTCATAAGGGTACTTTCACACTTGCGGCAGAGGATTCTGGCAGGCAGTTCCGTCAAAACGCATGCAAACTGATGGCATGTCATACGGATCAGGATCCTGATCCGTATGACAAATGCATTGAAATGAAATGTGTCATCTGGAAAAAACGGATCCGGCATTTATTTATTTAAAATTTTTTATTTTTTTTGCGGTCTGAGCATGCGCAGACCGCAATGCCGGATCCGTTTTGCCGGAACACTTTCGGCCGGATCCGGCATTAATGCATGTCAATGAGAGAAAATGCCGGATCCGGCATGTGTTCTGGAATTTTGGACGGAGATAAAACTGCAGCATGCTGTGGTATTATCTCCGTCCTGAAAAGGCAAAAAGACTGAACTGAAGACATCCTGAACAGATTGCTCTCAATTCAGAATGAATTAGGATAAAACTGATCAGTTCTTTTCCAGATTTGAGCCCCTAAGACGGAACTCTATGCCGGAAAAGAATAACGCTAGTGTGAAAGTACCCTTACTTGTCATGAGTGAATTGATTTGTGCAAAGCAAGTTAGTTTAAAAATTTGCCTACTTTAGCAGCAAGGGGCTGGCCCCACAGCTCATGAGGTCCAAAGTGCACCAGACTAAGTGCAATAAATATATTGCCAGGCACATGGCACTTAATAACTTAATAAGTTAGTCATATGGTTGCCTGTCTGTGTGCCAGTAAATGAAATCTATGACCGCTAAGAGCTGCCGTAGATCTGCGCTATGGTGTCATTTATAGTGAATCTATTGGTTGTGGGAGTCAGGCAGTTGTGAGGTGTCAGGAATAAATGAGGGGTTGTCTGAAATAAATAGATCCTTACTTACCTAGCAGGTCCCATGCCACTGTTCTGGTTTTCCTGGCTGGGCTCTGTTGACCCTCAGTGCATTACTGAGGCCAGTGATTGGCTGCAGTGGTCACGTGGTGTCGACGTGATTTTACCACTGTAGTCGGGTCAACAGAGCCTGGCTGGCACGGGACCTGCTAGGTGATAGTCTATTTTTATTATCTCAGGCTCCCCCTAACTGTTGTCCGATTTCTTCCTGAAAACAGACAACTCCTTTTAAAGTGGTTGTCCGAGATTTTAATATCGATCCTATTCTCAGGAAGACCATCAATATCTGATCAGTGAGAGAACGACCCCAGAGACTGCCGTTGATCAGCTGGAGTGCTACAGCCTCCTCCTAGGCCAGTGACGTCATATTCATCGGTCACATGGCCTAGGCACAGCTCAGTCTCATTCAAGTGCATGGGCTGGGCAGCAGTACCAAGCACAGTGCTGTGCTTGGTAAACTGCAAGGAGGCTGCAGCTCTCACCAAAGTGTCTGATTGGAGGGGGTCCTGAGAGTTGGACCCCCTTGATCAGATAAGGGTACTTTCACACTAGTGGCAGGACGGATCCGACAGGCTGTTGACCCTGTCGGATCCGTCCTGCCGCTATTTCGCCGTGCCGCCGCTCCGTCCCCATTGACTATAATGGGGACGGGGGCGGAGCTCCGGCGCAGCACGGCAGTTCACGGTGAGAGGCCGCCGGACTAAAAAGTCGGACATGCAGTACTTTTAGTCCGGCGGCCTTTCGCCCTGCACTGCCGTGCTGCGCCAGAGCTCCGCCCCGTCCCCATTATAGTCAATGGGGACGGAGCGGCGGCACGGCGAAATAGCGGCAGGACGGATCCGACAGGGTGAACAGCCTGTCAGATCCGTCCTGCCGCTAGTGTGAAAGTACCCTCATGATGACCTATCCTGAGGATAGGCCACCAAAATTTAAATGTCAGACATCCCTTTTATGCCACAGGCCCTTTTTGGAACAGTGGCGAGAGCAGCAAAAAATGGCTAAAAGTCACAAATTTTTGCGCACATAAAAGCTTTTGCCAAAATTTGTGACTTCTGTACACCAGTGTTTTGTCATAAGGCTAGGGCTACATGGTGACCTTGGGAGTGACAGTAGTTGCACCTCTGTGGATCGCAGTTTAGCCATAGAAATGAATGGGGTCGCAGAGTGACTTGCAGGTTGCCGCAGCCACTACCCCAGAATCCCAAAAAAATCCCATCCTTCTGGAGGAAGATGCAACTAATCTTTTTTTGGAAAAGTGGTCAGGGTGTTGGGAAGACACCTAAAAAGTCACAAACATTGTCCCAAATTGGCACTATAAGAAATGATCCCCCATAGGCTGCAAGTCTGAGCTGGTCATGTTCACTTCACACAGGTGCACAGCTCCTTTCAGTATCATTGTAACCAGCCATAGTTCCACCTGATCCGGATTTTCAGCCTGTGACTAGGATACGTGTTTCCATTCAGTATCGGTAAGCAGATATGGAGGAATTGTAACACATGGGGAAGAGTTACGAGACTAAATGAGCCAAACTTCTGGTTTAATTTTAACAAAACTGTGGCATTCTAGTCTTAGGCCTCATGCACACGACCGTTGTGTGCATCCGTGTCCGTTGTTCCGTGATTTTCTGCGGACCCATTGACTTTCAATGGGTCCGTTGAAAACTCGGAAAATCCACAGTTTGTCATCCGCGTCCGTGATCAGTGTTTCCAGTCCGTCAAAAAAATAAGACCTGTCCTATTTTTTTTTCACGGACAACGGTTCGCGGACCCATTCAAGTCAATGGGTCAGTGAAAAAACACGGAGGCATACAAGATTGTCATCCGCGTCTGTGATCCGTGTCTGTTTTTTTTCCTATCATTTTCAAGGCAAACTTGACGTTCAGGTGGCCGCCTGGCCGTGCGGAGCCAAACGGATCCGTCCAGACTTACAATGTAAGTCAATGGGAACGGATCCGTTGGTGCAATTTCAAACGGATCCGTCCCCCATTGACTTTCAATGCAAATTCAGGACGGATGCGTCTGAGACTTAGATTTTTTTCTGAAATATAATGCAGACGGATCCGTTCTGAAAGGATGCCATCGTTTGCATTATAGGTGCGGATCCGTCTGTGCAGATACCAGACGGATCCGCCCCGAACGCAAGTGTGGTGATCCTCCAAAAATCAAGGAAGACACATGGAAACAAAAACGGATAACGGAACCCCGGACCGTGAAAAAATACTGTTGTGTGCATGAGGCCTTAATATGCAGTGACATGTGCTAACATTTGTGGCGCAAAGTTTTGATGCCAAGAAAGACATCCAGTAGGTGGTATAAAGTTAGACAAAAGTGTCTAGCCTTGCAGCGGTTATAAATCTAAGGCCTCATGCACACAACCGTATGTGTTTTGCGGTCCGCAAAAAATACAGATGATGTCCATGTGCATTCCGTATTTTTCAGAACGAAACAGCTGGCCCCTAATAGAACAGTCCAATCCTTGTCGTTATGCGGACAATAATAGGACATGTTCTATTTTTTTGCGGAACGGAAATACGGACATACGAAAACGGAATGCACACGGAGTACCTTTCCCCCCTTTTTTTTTTGCAGACCCATTGAAATGAATGGTTCCATATACGGTCCGCAAAAAAAAAATGGAACAGACACGGAATAAAAATACGTTCGTGTGCGTGAGGCCTAAATATTAGAAAGGATGAGCAAATCTGCCTCAATCTAAATTACAAAGATGTACAGTAGAACTTCTATTCGGTAGTTGCTCAGTAAGAAGAAACTTTTAACCCCTTAAAGATGCGGACCTATTTTTTCATTCAAGACCTAACTATTTCTTTACCCATCCCTCAATGTTACTATAAGAGGGCTTACTTTTTGGAAGATAAGTTGTATTGTTGGATTAATACATTTCCGGCATAGAGTTCTGTTCTAGGGGCTCAATACTGGAAAAGAAATGATCAGTTTTATCCCCATGCATTCTGAATAGAGAGCAATCTTTTCAGGATGTCTTCAGTTCAGTCTTTTTGACTGATCAGGCAAAAGATAAAACTGCAGCATGCTACAGTTTTATCTCCGGCCCAAAAAAAAACCGGAACACTTGCCAGAATGCCGGATCCAGCATTTTTTTTCCCATAGGAATGTATTAGTGCCAGATCCGGCATTCAAAATGCTGATCCGTCCTTCCTGCGCAGACCGAAAAAAAGGTGAAAAAAATAAATGCCGGATCAGTTTTGCCGGATGAGACCGGAAAGACGGATCTGGCATTTCAATGCATTTTTCTGACTGATCAGGATACTATTAGTCTTAGGGCTCTTTCACACCTGCGTTCTTTTCTTCCGGCATAGAGTTCCGTCGTCGGGGCTCTATGCCGGAAGAATCCTGATCAGGATTATCCTAATGCATTCTGAATGGAGTGAAATCCGTTCAGGATGCATCAGGATGTCTTCAGTTCCGGAACGGAACGTTTTTTGGCCGGAGAAAATACCGCAGCATGCTGCGCTTTTTGCTCCGACCAAAAATCCTGAAGACTTGCCGCAAGGCCGGATCCGGAATTAATGCCCATTGAAAGGCATTGATCCGGATCCGGCCTTAAGCTAAACGTTGTTTCGGCGCATTGCCGGATCCGACGTTTAGCCTTTTCTGAATGGTTACCATGGCTGCCGGGACGCTAAAGTCCTGGCAGCCATGGTAAAGGGGAGCAGCATACTTACCGTCCGTGCGGCTCCCGGGGCGCTCCAGAGTGACGGGGCGCTCCAGGTAGAGCACCGCACACAGTTATTGCCAGTGCCAGCAAGGACTGGTAAGTTGTAGCTAAATAATAGAGAACTGCGGCACACAGCTTCTTTTGTCTGCAGTTTGACATTTATTAGTGTTACATCACATGGGATTTATGATCCAGTTACATTACAGAAGAAAAGTAGTCACATTCACTTGTGTTGTGGTGCTGGATCACCTCACGTGAACCACAACACAAGAAGTCACACTAAGATAATAGACCACTGAGGAAGGCCTTGATAGGCCGAAACGTTTGGTCACCAAATCTAGTGAATGTGACTACTTTTCTTCTGTAATGTAACTGGATCATAAATCCCATGTGATGTAACACTAATAAATGTCAAACTGCAGACAAAAGAAGCTGTGTGCCGCAGTTCTCTATTATTTAGCACTCCGTGTGCTGTCCGCATCTGTTGCTCCGTTCCGTGGTCCGCAAAAAAAATACAACCTGTCCTATTCTTGTCCGTTTTGCAGACAAAAATAGGCAGTTATATTAATGGCTGTCCATGCCGTTCCGCAAATTGTGGAACGCACACGGGCGCCATCCGTGTTTTGCCGATCCGCAATTTGCGGACCGCAAAACACACAACAGTGGTGTGCATGTAGCCTAAGTGACAATAACTTTATTCTGCTGGTCAGTACGATTGCAGTAATTACGAACTTTTTTTACTACTTTTGTACAATAGACACAAGGGAAAAAGTCATTGGTTTTTGTGCTGCCATAGTCAGTCAGAACTTTTTTTGTGTTTTTATCTTTTCATCAACGACTGCGTGAAGGCATGTCCTTTTGCAGGATGAGTTGACATTTTCAGATACATAGGACATTTTGATTGCTCTTTTATTGGGAGAGGAGGTGAGCAAAAACTGCAATTTTTAAAGTTTTTAAATACAGGGTGAGGAAAAAGCCAGGACCTGCCCCTTTAACTGCTGCAATCTGTAGAAAATTGACTTCCAATGTGTGAAATGATTGATTGAGCGGGAGGTTGCATAATTTGGTGGAGGGAACATTTCCTGCCACTATATTGAATTCAGCTCAGGTTTTTCCTGATGGTTTACCTTTACCTGTTTGAGTTAAGCAAGGTCAAAGCTTCCTTAAGTGCTTTACATGACATCTTCAATGTATCCACCATTCTGCCACATGCACATGGTTTAACGTTTAAGGCAGTCTTCGTGAGCACGCCGAAGAACCGCAGGTGATACTTCTTCACAGTGATATAGGGTTTACCATTTCAGCGGAGCCATATTATGCAATAGAAGTGTATTTTATTGTATATAATATAGATTCCATGTCTCAGAAAAGATTAAAGGGGTTGTCCAAAATGTTGATATTAGTTGCTTACCCTCAGTATAGGTCATGAATATCTGATTGGTGGGGGTCCGACTCCTGGCCACCCCACTGATCAGCGGTTTGAAAAGGCGCACTCCTGTGAGTGTTGCTGCCTCCTCACAGCTTACCAAGCATAGCGCCGTCCATTGTATAGTGGCTGTTCTTGTTATTGCAGCTCAGTCCCATTCACTAGCTGTGCCTAGGCTATATGACTGATGAATGTGATATTTTATTTTTCTGTAGATTTGATAGATATTTGTTTCTGTATATGATTACGGCTATATTCATCTTGTCTGAGCTGGTGCTCTGGTCTAACAGCAGTTCATAGACATACTTTTCAGTAGGGACATGCACTATAGGTATAGATGTATTGTTCCAGACATGTTCTGTGTTATTGTAAATGGTTGATCCTGGGTTATCTGTGTTTGTGTTATTTGTCAATGTGACCCTGCCTGTGATGATAATGACCTGACTGCTGAAAAGTGAACAGTACAAATGTCAGTATCTGATGTGGCTTCACACTCAGAGCGAAAACTACAGGATTTTATATATTTTAAAAAAAATATATAGATAAGACCAAAAATTTTAAGAAATATCACAGCATTGTTGAAAAATATACACTGCTCAAAAAAATAAAGGGAACACAAAAATAACACATCCTAGATCTGAATTAATTAAATATTCTTCTAAAATACTTTGTTCTTTACATAGTTGAATGTGCTGACAACAAAATCGCACAAAAATTAAAAAATGGAAATCCAATTTTTTAACCCATGGAGGTCTGGATTTGGAGTCACACTCAAAATTAAAGTGGAAAAACACACTACAGGCTGATCCAACTTTGATGTAATGTCCTTAAAACAAGTCAAAATGAGGCTCAGTAGTGTGTGGCCTCCACGTGCCTGTATGACCTCCCTACAACGCCTGTGCATGCTCCTGATGAGGTGGCGGACGGTCTCCTGAGGGATCTCCTCCCAGACCTGGACTAAAGCATCTGCCAACTCCTGGACAGTCTGTGGTGCAACGTGACGTTGGTGGATAGAGCGAGACATGATGTCCCAGATGTGCTCAATTGGATTCAGGTCTGGGGAACGGGCGGGCCAGTCCATAGCATCAATGCCTTCGTCTTGCAGGAACTGCTGACACACTCCAGCCACATGAGGTCTAGCATTGTCTTGCATTAGGAGGAACCCAGGGCCAACCGCACCAGCATATGGTCTCACAAGGGGTCTGAGGATCTCATCTCGGTATCTAATGGCAGTCAGGCTACCTCTGGCGAGCACATGGAGGACTGTGCGGCCCTCCAAAGAAATGCCACCCCACACCATTACGGACCCAATGCCAAACCGGTCATGCTGGAGGATGTTGCAGGCAGCAGAACGTTCTCCACGGCGTCTCCAGACTCTGTAACGTCTGTAACATGTGCTCAGTGTGAACCTGCTTTCATCTGTGAAGAGCACAGGGCGCCAGTGGCGAATTTGCCAATCTTGCTGTTCTCTGGCAAATGCCAAACGTCTTGCACGGTGTTGGGCTGTAAGCACAACCCCCACCTGTGGACGTCGGGCCCTCATATCACCCTCATGGAGTCTGTTTCTGACCGTTTGAGCAGACACATGCACATTTGTGGCCTGCTGGAGGTCATTTTGCAGGGCTCTGGCAGTGCTCCTCCTGTTCCTCCTTGCACAAAGGCGGAGGTAGCGGTCCTGCTGCTGGGTTGTTGGCCTCCTCCATGTCTCCTGATGTACTGGCCTGTCTCCTGGTAGCGCCTCCATGCTCTGGACACTACGCTGACAGACACAGCAAACCTTCTTGCCACAGCTCACATTGATGTGCCATCCTGGATAAGCTACACTACCTGAGCCACTTGTGTGGGTTGTAGACTCCGTCTCATGCTACCACTAGAGTGAAAGCACCGCCAGCATTCAAAAGTGACCAAAACATCAGCCAGGAAGCATAGGAACTGAGAAGTGGTCTGTGTTCACCACCTGCAGAACCAATCCTTTATTGGGGGTGTCTTGCTAATTGCCTATAATTTCCACCTGTTGTCTATCCCATTTGCACAACAGCATGTGAAATTGATTGTCACTCAGTGTTGCTTCCTAAGTGGACAGTTTGATTTCACAGAAGTGTGATTGACTTGGAGTTACATTGTGTTGTTTAAGTGTTCCCTTTTATTTTTTTGAGCAGTGTATTTAGCCTAAAAATTAGATTCAAAGGGGTTATCCCATGAAAAACTTTACTAAGCAATGAATAGAACATTTTGAAATTAAAGGGGTTGTCCGGGTTCAGAGCTGAACTGGGACATATCCCTTTCTTCATCCAGACAGCCCCTCTGAGATGAGCATCGGAACATTTCATGGCCCCTCCCTCAACACAGTGGTCACTTTAGACCCCCCTTTTCATTAGTGATCACAACAGATCTAAAGCTCCACCTATCCTCAGCAAGGTGTCATGGCAAGTCTATTCTTTATTTCCCAGAGCTCTGCAACTGTATTATAATACATTATATATTCCCCCATTAGTAGCTGGAACAGACCCAATAATAACCTAATCTAGTACATTCTCAGTCCATGGTCATTATTTCAGACCATCTTGCATTTTTTTTTATTTTCCTTTTTTCTCTTACAGGAGACTCGCAGGATGTACTCTGTTTATCACCGGTGCCAGTCGTGGCATTGGAAAAGCTATTGCCTTAAAAGCTGCCAAAGATGGTGCTAATGTGGTCATAGCAGCCAAAACTTCAGAACCGCACCCTAAGCTGCCAGGAACCATCTACACCGCAGCTGAGGAAAGTAAGTCTCAAAATGTGTTCTGCATTGAACCAATACTTAGGTTTTAGATGAGATCATTTTAACCCCTTAAGGACTCAGCCCTATTTCACCTTAAGGACTTGGCCATTTTTTGAAAATCTGACCAGTGTCACTTTAAGTGCTGATAACTTTAAAACGCTTTGACTTATCAAGGCCGTTCTGAGATTGTTTTTTCGTCACATATTGTACTTCATGACACTGCTAAAATTGGGTCAAAAAAGTTAATTTTTTTGCATAAAAAAATACCATATTTACCAAAAAATTTTGAAAAATTTGCAAATTTCAAAGTTTCAGTTTCTCTACTTCTGTAATACATAGTAATACCCCCAAAAATTTTGATGACTTTACATTCCCCATATGTCTACTTCATGTTTGTAGCATTTTGGGATTGATATTTTATTTTTTGGGGATGTTATAAGGCTTAGAAGTTTAGAAGCAAATCTTGAAATTTTTCAGAAATTTACAAAAACCAAATTTTTAGGGACCACTACAGGTCTGAAGTCACTTTGCGAGGCTTACATAATAGAAACCGCCCAAAAATGACCCCATTCTATAAACTACACCCCTCAAGGTATTCAAAACTGATTTTACAAGCTTTGTTAACCCTTTAGGTATTGCACAAGAGTTATTGGCAAATGGGGATGAAATTTGAGAATTTCATTTTTTTGCCTAATTTTCCATTTTAACCCATTTTTTCCACTAACAAAGCAAGGGTTAACAGCTAAACAAGACTGTATCTTTATTGCCCTGACTCTGCCGTTTACTGAAACACCCAATATGTGGCCGTAAACTACTGTACGGGCACACAGTAGGGCGTAGAGTGAAAGGTGCGCCGTTTGGTTTTTGGAGGGCTGATTTTGCTGGACTGTTTTTTTGACACCATGTCCCATTTGAAGCCCCCCTGATGCACCCCTAGAGTAGAAACTCCATAAAAGTGACCCCATCTAAGAAACTACACCCCTCAAGGTATTCAAAACTGATTTTACAAACTTTGTTAACCCTTTAGGTGTTGCACAAGAGTTATTGGCAAATGGGGATGAAATTTGAGAATTTCATTTTTTTGCCTAATTTTCCATTTTAACCCATTTTTTCCACTAACAAAGCAAGGGTTAACAGCCAAACAAGACTCATTATTTATGGCCCTTATTCTGTAGTTTACAGAAACACCCCATATGTGTTCGTAAACCGCTGTACGGACACACGGCAGGGCGCAGAAGGAAAGGAATGCCATACGGTTTTTGGAAGGCAGGTTTTGCTGGACTGGTTTTTTTGACACCATGTCCCATTTGAAGCCCCCCTGATGCACCCCTAGAGTAGAAACTCCAAAAAAGTGACCCCATTTTAGAAAGTACGGAATAAGGTGGCAGCTTTGTTGGTACTAGTTTAGGGTACATATGATTTTTGGTTGCTCTATATTACACTTTTTGTGCGGCAAGGTAACAAGAAATAGCTTTTTTGGCACGTTTTTTTTTTTTTTGTTATTTACAACATTCATCTGACAGGTTAGATCATGTGGTAATTTTATAGAGCAGGTTGTCACGGACGCGGTGATACCTAATATGTATACCTTTTTTTTATTTATGTAAGTTTTATACAATAACTTCATTTTTAAAACCAAAAAAAGTTTTAGTGTCTCCATAGTCTAAGAGCCATAGTTTTTTCAGTTTTTGGGCGATTATCTTGAGTAGGGTCTCATTTTTTGCGGGATGAGATGACGGTTTAATTGGCACTATTTTGGGGTGCATATGACTTTTTGATCGCTTGTTATTACACTTTTTGTGACGTAAGATGACAAAAAATGGCTTTTTTTACACCTTTTTTATTTTTTACGGTGGTCACCTGAGGGGTTAGATCATGTGATATTCTTATAGAGCCGGTCGATACGGACGCGGCGATACCTAATATGTATACTTTATTTTTATTTATGTAAGTTTTACACAATGATTTCATTTTTGAAACAAAAAAAATCATGTTTTAGTGTTACTTTAGTCTGAGAGCCATAGTTTTTTCAGTTTTTGGGCGATTATCTTGGGTAAGGTATGATTTTTGCGGGATGAGATGACGGTTTGATTGGTACTATTTTGGCGTACATGTGACTTTTTTGATCACTTTTATTACCTTTTTTGGGAAGTAAGGTGGGCAAAATTTCAATTTTCTCATAGTTTTTTATTTTTTTATTTTTATGGTGTTCACCGTGCGGGGAAAGTAACATGACCGTTTTATAGATCAGGTCGTTACGGACGCGGCGATACCTAATATGTGTAGTGTATTTTATTTTTTTTTATTTTTATTCAGTGATGAATTTTTATCTTTTTTCACTTTTTTTAACTTTTTTTTTGACCCAGACCCACTTGGTTCTGGAAGATCCAGTGGGTCTGATGTCTGTATAATACAGTACAGTACAATATATATTGTTCTATATTGTATTTTACTTACACTGAACAGATCTATGCTTTCAGCACAGATCTGTTCAGCACCATGGACAGCAGGACGCCTGAGCAGGCGTCCTGTTGCCATGGGAACCTTCCCCGTCTGCTCAGAACTTCGCAGACGGGGAAGGGTAAGCACAGGGCTGAGGGGGGCTCTCTGGGGGCTCTCTCCCTCTCCATCGGGGGGCTGCAAAGGCACAGCAGCCCCCCGATGGAGAGGGAGGGAGCTCCCTGACCGACGACAGTTAACTTTTTCCATACAGCGGTCCGTACGGACCGCGGTATGGAAAGGGTTAAACGGCTGACATCTTCACAGATGTCAGCCGTTTATACCAGGGTGCCAGCAATGTGCTGGCACCCTGGTATAACCACTAGAAGCCAACGATCATTCATGGGGAGGCGGGCGGGGGATCGCGATCCCGCCTGCCGCACCGCCCGCCTCCCGCACCGCCCCCACCGCATGCGACACCCCCCCCGCACCACCCGCCGGCATAAAATCGTGCAGGGGTGGGTGAAAAATATTGATTATAGGCACTCAAAAGTTTCTGATCCCCGCGGTCAGGGACCGCGGGCATCAGAAACTGCAAAAAGCGCAGCAAACCGCAGGTCTGAATTGACCTGCGGTTTGCTGCGATCGCCGACACGGGGGGGGTCACATGACCCCCCCTGGCGTTGTCACAGGATGCCGGCTGAAGGATTTCAGCCGAAATCCCGTTCCGTTTAACCGCTCGGGCGCCGGAATACTGAGTTCAAGCTAGGACGTACCGGTACGCCCTGAGTCCTTAAGGACTCGGGAAATAGGGCGTACCGATACGCCCTGCGTCCTTAAGGGGTTAAGGAAACATCTTTTTTTTTTTTCCCCACCTTTTTTAGTATTATAAACGGACATATATTTTGCATTCTTGGGGCTACCCATCTAATTTCCCCATCTTAGACATTGTAAGGAACAAGCTAGGTCCAGGAGGTGGTATCTGTGCCCTGGTCAGGGATAGAACAGATTTGCAATACTGATTATCTTTTAATAAGAAATGTAATGAATGCTGATAAATTGTCCCTTTCTCCAGAAATGCATTGAAGGCATTCTCCTCTTTGGGCAACCTGTCTTCTTATGTCTTACTATAGTCACAAAGTGGGATTGATGAGAGGCAGAGTGGCTTTCACAGAGAAAACTGCTGAACACTTGTGACACACGGAACTGACAAACTGCATGTGTATATAGGAAAGGTTGCCAGGCTAAAAATGTGCAACACATAGATTATACTGCCCAATAAGTTTTTTTATTTTTTCAAAACTTGAGCAGAGAAACTGTTAACAGGGAGAAGAAAATGAAAAAATGTGTTTTTAGGAAGGATTTCAACTTAAAAAAATAATACTGGCCATATGTCAGCAGATTTTAGGAAACCGTAACTATTGATTGAAGGTGCTGACACAACGAGAGTTGACCATCAGATTCTAAGAAGTTAATTCAAACGTGATGACAACCAATATGGCTTCATGATGTCACTTTTCCAAAAATGACCACCAGGGCAACAAAAGAAAAAAATGTCTTTCTCTAAAAGTTAATAAAAAATACCAAATGTTGGCTACTGATCTAACTTCTACTTTACCAGTGTATGGCAAAGTTTAGTTTTTGGTTGGAAAGTTTCAGCTTCTTGAACACTAGTGGCCCAACTCCATACATATGCTTAGTGCCATCTTCCTACAAAATGTCTGTTAGCAGTTAGTATCTATTAGGACTGGTCAATAGGTTGTGTGCTGACTCTTCCATGTGTTTTCTTCTCAGTTGAAGCTGCTGGTGGAAAGGCTTTACCATGCATTGTCGATGTGAGAGATGAAAATCAGATCAGCCAGGCAGTGGAAAAGGCGGTGAAAACATTTGGAGGTATCACATCTGTTTTGACAGTATTGGGGTAAATCTGCTTCAGGAAGACAATTGTACAGACATATCTGCCGTTTCTTACTACTTTTACAGAATGTCATGTTTCTCCTATTTGTGGAGCATAGAGGTTTTTTTGTTTTTGTTTGCATCAACATCCTTTAAAATAATAATTTAGGAAGGTAGCTGTAATTTTGTAATGTATGTCTTCTAGCTTTATTACGCCTATTTTTCCGTTCTGGGCTGTGGTCACAAGTATAATTTTCCATTTACTTAAACAGGTATAGACATCTTGATAAATAATGCTAGCGCCATTAGCCTGACCAGCACTCTGGATACTCCAATGAAAACGGTTGATCTCATGATGGGCATCAATACTAGAGGAACCTATCTTACGTATGTAGCACTTGGAAAGCTTTCCTATTGAAATACTGTATATGTCGTATGTAATAGGATCACTAATATTGAGGTCAAGCTGTAGTAATAGGCCTATATTTTGCTTCCCATATAGATATAAAAATTGTCGCAGTATAATCTCCTCCTTTTTTTTTTTTTTTATACTTTTAAGGGTTTTTTCCAAATTAATGACCCAACTGTATGGATGTTGTCAAAATGCAAAGGCAAACTTTAACTCTTTCCCATCCCCCTCCGAACCAGCACCACCTCTCGGTCCCCTCTGCCTAGGCTGCAGCAGTGACTGACTTATTTGGGGTCATTTATCAAACCGGTGTAAATTAGAACTTGCTTAGTTGTCCGTAGCAACCAATCAGATTCCACCTGACAGCTCCTTTGGAAAATGAAAGGTGGAATCTGGCTGCTATGAGCAACTTAGGCTACTTTCACACTAGCGTTCAGAGAGGATCCGTCTGGTGTCTGCACAGACGGAACCTCTCCTATAATGCAGACGTTTGGATCCGTTCAGAACGGATCCGTCTGCATTATAGTTTAGAAAAAATTCTAAGTCTGAAAGTTGTTCAGACGGATCCGTCCAGACTTTACATTGAAAGTCAATGGGGGACGGATCCGTTTGAAAATTGAGCCATATTGTGTCAACTTCAAACGGATACGTCCCCATTGACTTACATTGTAAGTCTGGACGGATCCGTTTGCCTCCGCACGGCCAGGCGGACACCCGAACGCTGCAAGCAGCGTTCGGGTGTCCGCTTGCTGAGCGGAGGCTGAACGCTGCCAGACTGATGCATTCTGAGCGGATCCGCATCCACTCAGAATGCATTGGGGCTGGACGGATGCGTTCGGGGCCGCTTGTGAGACCCTTCAAACCGAGCTCACAAGCGGAGCCCCGACGCTAGTGTGAAAGTAGCCTTAGCCAGTTCTGCTTTACACCAGTTTAATAAATGACCCCAATTGCATTAGCTGTAGCATTTATGTCCCATATACCACTGCCATACACTGCTGAGGCTGGTGATTTAGCTTCTTAAATTTGGAAAACATGGCTGCTTCATTCCAGAAACAGACGCACTCTTGTTCACGGGCAGTGTTCTATTCACTTTAACGGGGCTGAGCTGCAATACCAGACAGATTGGTTTCTGGAATTAAACAACCATATTTTTCTTATCTCATACATGCACTTTAATCAACTGTGTAGTAATGGCCCATTTACTGCTCAGGAAACGCAGTCCTTGCGTCTGCCGGATCTCCCCAGCTGATGGCAGCTCCCCTGAAATGACTGTATTATAGTGTTTTATGATGCAGTCAGTTCATATCTGATTGTGGATCCCTTGTACTGAACTCATCAAACACTATGATACAGTCAGTTCAGGGGAGCTGTGGTTGGCCCGTGAGATCTGGCAGACGCACGGACTGTGTTTCCAGGTTGATCATGGCCGTTTGCATGAGCCCGAAGTTAAAGGGGTTACTCCATTATGAAAACTCCTGCTTATTTGTCCTGTTATAGCAGATGGATGTTCTCAAGGGAGTTTCCCTGTAGTGTACTGTAATAGTCTGTAATGGAGATAACCCCTTTAAAAGTATCTTGCCTAGGATGTTGGGCATGTTTGTATGCTAGTCTCATGTCAAACACATTCTACACTGAACAAAAATATAAACACAACGCTTTCGGTTTTGCTCCCATTTAGCATGAGCTGAACTCAAAGATCTGAAACATTTTCTACATACACAAAAGACCCATTGCTCACAAATCTGTCTAAATCTGTGTTAGTGAGCACTTCTCCTTTGCCGAGATAATCCATCCCACCTCACTGGTGTGGCATATCAAGGTGCTGATTAGACACCATGAATATTGTACAGGTGTGCCTTAGACTTCCCACAATAAAAGGCCACTCTGAAATGTGCAATTTGATCACACAGCACAATGCAACAGATGTCGCAACGTTTGAGGGAGAGTGCAATTGGCATGCTGACTGCAGGAATGTCTACCAGAGATGATGCCCGTGCAATGAATGTTTATTTCTCTACCATAAGCTGTCTCCAAAGGTGTTTCAGAGAATTTGGCAGTACATCCAACCACAACCGCAGACCACGTGTAACCACACCAGCCCAGGACCTCCACATCCAGCATGTTCACCTCCATGACCGTCTGAGAACAGCCACCCAGACAGCTGCAGCAACAATCGGTTTGCACAACCAAAGAATTTCTGCACAAACTGTCAGAAACCGTCTCAGGGAAGCTCATCTGCATGCTCGTCATCGTAATCGACTTGAGTGGGCAAATGCTCACATTCTATGGCGTCTGGTACGTTGGAGAGGCATTCTGTTCACAGATGAGTCCCGGTTTTCACTGTTCAGGGCAGATAGCGTGTGTGGGTGAGTGGTTTGCTGATGATAACATTGTGGATCTTGTTGCCCATGGTGGCGGTGGGGTTATGGTATGGGCAGGTGTATGTTATGGACAACGAACACAGGTGCATTTTGAATGCACAGAGATACCGTGACGAGATCCTGAGGCCCATTGTTGTGCCAATCATCCATGACCATCACCTCATGTTGCAGCATGATAATGCACGACTCCATATTCCAAGTATCTGTACACAATTCCTGGAAGCTGAAAACATTCCAGTTCTTGCATGGCCAGCATACTCACTGGACATGTCACCCATTGAGCATGTTTGGGATGCTCTGGATCTGCGTATACGACAGCGTGTTCCAGCTCCTGCCAATATTCAGCAACTTCGCACAGCTATTGAAGAGGAGTGGACCAACATTCCACAGGCCACAATCAACAACCTGATCAACTCTATGCGACGGAGATGTGTTGCACTGCGAGAGGCACTGCCAGATACTGACTGGTTTTCTGACCGACCGACCGCCCAGTAAGGCAAAACTGTGCACATTTCAGAGTGGTCTTTTTATTGTGGGCAGTCTAAGGCCTCTTTCACACTTGCGTTGTCCGGATCCGGCGTGTACTCCACTTGCCGGAATTACACTCCGGATCCGGAAAAACGCAAGTGTACTGAAAGCATTTGAAGACGGAACCGTCTTCCAAATGCGTTCAGTGTTACTATGGCACCCAGGACGCTATTAAAGTCCTGGTTGCCATAGTAGTAGTGGGGAGCGGGGGAGCGGTATACTTACCGTCCGTGCGGCTCCCCGGGCGCTCCAGAATGACGTCAGAGCGCCCCATGCGCATGGATGACGTGATCCATATGATCCATGAGCTTGGGGCGCCCTGACGTCACTCTGGAGCGCCCGGGGAGCCGCACGGACGGTAAGTACACTGCTCCCCTGCTCCCCACTACACTTTACCATGGCTGCCAGGACTTTAGCGTCCCGGCAGCCATGGTAACCACTCTGAAAAAGCTAAATGTCGGATGCGGCAATGCGCCGAAACGACGTTTAGCTTAAGGCCGGATCCGGATCAATGCCTTTCAATGGGCATTAATTCCGGATCCGGCCTTGCGGCAAGTGTTCCGGATTTTTGGCCGGAGCAAAAAGCGCAGCATGCTGCGGTATTTTCTCCGGCCAAAAAACGTTCCGTTCCGGAACTGAAGACATCCTGATGCATCCTGAACGGATTTCTCTCCATTCAGAATGCATTAGAATAATCATGATCAGGATTCTTCCGGCATAGAGCCCCGACGACGGAACTCTATGCCGGAAGACAATAACGCAGGTGTGAAAGAGCCCTAAGGCACACCTGTGCAATATTCGCGCTGTCTAATCATCACCTTGATATGCCACACCTATGAGGTGGGATGGATTATCTCGGCAAAGGAGAAGAGCTCACCAACACAGATTTAGACAGATTTGTGAACAATATTTGAGAGTAATGGGTCTTTTGTGTATGTAGAAAATGTTTCAGATCTTTGAGTTCAGCTCATGCAAAATGGGAGCAAAACCGAAAGTGTTGCGTTTATATTTTTGTACAGTGTATATAATGTCTACGAATAAATATTCTTTTTACAGTTCGGTCAAGAGATACATGTTCTATCTAGATATGCTCAAATTCAGGCCAAAGTGTTGATAATCTGCATAGAGCAGTAGATGAAATCTGATAAGTGCCATTTTAGCTGGGGGGGGGAGTGTTCTTTGGTAAGTGTATAGCCGCATTGTGTTGATATGTGTCCAGATTTCTATTAATTCTGCATCATTTTTTTTTCTGGGACTTTCACACCATACTCTCTTTAAACTATGCAGGAAATAAAATATTCTAGTTAATTAACCCCCAACATAACCTTCGGCGTCTGACAAACAATGCATCTTTTGAAGATGTTAAATACGGTTTACAACAAGCCGTGTTCTTCTTAAGGAAGAAAAAGCCTTTTTATATGCGTTTTACCATCTGAATTCGGTGTCTTTTGTGTGCGGAGCGTCATTAGAAAACACAATGTGGAGTGCTTTGACACATTTATTAAAATGATAATGCACTGAAGTGTCTTTACACTGTTTCATATGTCGCTGCTTTTGCCAGCTGGAGGAACAAGGCAATATAAATAATCAGAATAACCAGAGCGCATTGTGTGCAGAATTCTAAAATCGTCCGAGATGAAATGTGCTGGAGTGCTGCTATTTAATGAAATGGATTTGAACAACTCTTCAACGTGAAGTGTATTTAGCATTATTTAGTATCGGAATAAAAGGAAAGGTATACGAAATGCCCCTCTAGATAACGTGAACAAAAAAATGAATTCCTTGTTAGATGTGCTATTTAATGTATTCATATGAGACCGCGCTGATCACATGCCTTCCATTATGCATCTCTAAGAATACATTACTCTGAGAATGGCTCGGAGCCATCAGGTCAGGCTCCTATACTATTTATTGCAGCATTATACAGGTCAGATTAGCAATGTTTTAGCAACATATATAAAGACACCAGGCTATGATAAAGAAATATTACCCTTTCAGAATATTAAGATTATTCATTTAGGCTGTCTTGATCCTCTGTAAAATTGCACAATGTAAGCAAATTGTGGCTGTGACAGAAGTATTATCATGGGAGGTACACAAAGGCAGAAACCAGACGCATGAGGGTATATCAGTCACTATATTGGTCACTTAACCTCTTCACATAAAGGTCTTCAGTTTTAGCCGTACAGATGGCAGTTGCAGCCTGCAGTATTTTCATGGCTCTGACATATCTAATTGAACCTTTACTATACTAAAAGGATGGGATGTGAGATACAGAGGGTTCTTGACTAATGTGCTGGTTTAAAGGCCATGAACACTTTGGGAGGGAATTTTTGTTTATGATTGCATTTTACACAATTTTGTTTAAAATCATATTTTCAATTGGCCTTTATTAAAAATATTGAGCCATTCTGTCACAAAGGGTTAAATGTTTTTTCTAAGGCTACTTTCACACTACCGTTTAGAGCGGGTCCGTCTGATGTCTGCTCAGACGGATCCGCTCCTATAATGCAGACGTTTGGATCCGTTCAGAACGGATCCGTCTGCATTGTAGTTTAAAAAAAATTCTAAGTGTGAAAGTAGCCTGAACGGATCCGTCCAGACTTTACATTGAAAGTCAATGGGGGACGGATCCGTTTCAAGATTGAGCCATATTGTGTCATCTTCAAACGGATCTGTCCCCATTGACTTACATTGTAAGTCTGGACGGATCCGCTTGCCTCCGCACGGCCAGGCGGACACCCGAACGCTGCAAGCAGCGTTCAGGTGTCCGCTTGCTGAGTGGAGCGGAGGCTGAACGCTGCCAGACTGATGCATTCTGAGCGGATCCGCGTCCACTCAGAATGCATTAGAGCTGGACGGATGCGTTCGGGGCCGCTTGTGAGCCCCTTCAAACGGAGCTCACAAGCGGACACCCGAACGCTAGTGTGAAAGTAGCCTAACTGTGTGACTGGTACATTCACTTTCACTTTGTGCTGGTCATCTAATAACCCTTATCTCTAAACTGAGAGGTCATAAACACTTTTATTTAAAGGGAACCTATCACCTCCAAAAGTGATATAAAACTGCCAGTATCGGCAAGAATCAGCGTGCGCACCCGTGCCGGCAAGGTATATTCACAGCGCGAGCGTGATCACTGACTTGAGTTCTCCTGCTCTTGCAGCCAGTGATCACACTTGAGCTGTAATTATACCTCGCGGGCACGCATGTTGATTCTTGCCGGCGCGCGCATGCGCACGCCGAATCTAGCCGGCGCATGTGCAGTGAGAAAATTATGCCCGGCTGACTGCGGGAGCCCGAGACAGGATTGTGCAGTCACAAGGGGCGCAATGCACAGGCGCCAGACTTGCGCGATCCCAAGGAATAGAAAATATGTAAATCACAGTCAAGAGGGGATGGGTAAGAGGCGGGCTTTGCTTGATTTGAAGCAAGGAGGCCGCTGCCCCCTTGACTTCAAGCTCACAGGAAACAGAGCGCTCATGGAGATTAAAAAGGCATTTTTCTCAAGTATGGATTATTGAATTTCTGGCTCGCACACATGATCCATAACAGACTGGGGGCTGCTATAAGGTAAACTGGCAGTTTTATATCACTTTTGGAGGTGACAGGTTCCCTTTTAAGCCACATTCTTATCAGTAAGATAAGAACTGAGCTATAATGTGTGTTTATAATGTCAGAGAGTCAGCTCCCCAGATGACAGAAAAGACAGAAAATCCACATGCAGGTAGTAAAGGATCTCCGCTATGTATGGGGGTGGGGATGGAAAGGATTCCATATTTTTAATAAAGACCAATTGAAAAAATGATTTTAGCTCAAAATATGTAAAATGCAATATATAAAAAAAAAATGTGACCCCCCAAAGGTGTACATAGCCTTTGAAACTAACCTTTTTGTCTCAAAGGGGTTTTCTGGCAATATCAACATTTAAAGGGGTTGTGCAAAGTTAATAATGCTAGCCTCTTGTGAAGAGCCCTTGCAGTTAAAGGGGTTCTGCACTTTGTTTTAACTGATTATCTATCCTCTGGATAGATCATAAGCTTCTGATCGGCGGGGGTCCGACACCCGGGACCCCCGCCGATCAGCTGTTTGATAAGGCAGCCGCGCTCCAGTAGCGCTGCGGCCTTCTCACTGTTTACCGCCGGCCTAGTGACGTCACGACAAGTATCAACTAGCGTGGGCGGGGCTAAGCTCTGTTCACTTGAATGGAGCTTAGCCCCGCCCATGCTAGTTGATACTAGTCGTGACGTCACTGGGCCGGCGGTAAACAGTGAGAAGGCCGCGGCGCTACTGAAGCGCGGCTGCCTTCTCAAACAGCTGATCTGAAGCTGATGATCTATCCAGAGGATAGATCATCAGTTAAAACAAAGTGCAGAACCCCTTTAAGTATTTTTGCAAATACATATTGGGAAATAGTTAGTTATTAAAACTGTTACAAAGTAAATCTGACTTTGTTGCCCATAGCAGCCAATCAAATTAATCCTTTCGTTTTCCAAAGGAGCTGTGAAAAATGAAAGGTGGAATCTAATTTGTTGCTATGGGCAACTAAGTTTTTAGTTTGCACCAGTTTTTTGATAAATCTCCCCAATTTCCAAAATTGCACTACTTTCTAGCAGTTTCACATTGCATTTATATTGACATTTATTCTGACCCAAAATCCACTGCTTTCAGATGTTACCATAAAGGGGTTGTCTGGCCTAGCAGCTAATTTAATACCTGCCCATAACATGTGCCAAAAAATAAAATAAAATTGCACTCCCCTGTCCAGTCATGCCATTCCAGCGCCACTGTTCCCTTACCGATCGTTTCAGGTCCCTGTAGGATCACAGTGACGTCCTAGCCTTCGGCCAGTATCACACATGCAACTAGGGCTGAAACGATTACTCGATTGAATCAAGTAATTAGACACAAAAAAAATCCTCTATGCAAATTTTTGTCATCGAAGATTCATTTGTGTCACGTGACTGTGGAGCGGGAGTGAAGCGCCTGCTATTACTCCCGCTCCGTGGTCTCCCGCTGGCCCGCAATACTCTCCTTTCCAGCAGGGGGCCTCCGGACACTCCACAGCACATCCACTCTGGAGTGTCGGCGGCGCCCCTGCTGGAAAGGTAAGTTGGTGCAACTAAGGACGGGTGCCTGGAGTGCACAGCGTCATAGCAACCAATGATGCTGTGTACTGCGGGTGTCAGGAGGAGCAGGGGAGAGCTGTTGGCACAAGGGGGGGGGGGGGGGGGGGCTGCTGGCTCTGGGGTGGGGGAGAGCTGAAGGCACTGGGAGAGTGGAGCCGATGGCACTGGGGGGAACTGAAGCACTTGGCCTGATCACACAAGGGGAACGAAAGGTGTTGGGGACTGATGGCAGGGGGTCTGAGTTTTTATAAAAGAAAACAGTCTATTAATTCATTTTTTCTTATTAGAATACTTGATTAATTGTTAAAATAATCGATAGAATAATCGTTTACTGCAGCCCTACATGCAACGTTTGTTCATTTTTGGTGAAGAATTCTGAGGCAAAGCCAGGAGTGGATTCCATAGGAATGGGAAATCTAAAGAAAGGACTTCTCCCTTCTCCTGCACCTTACACTGCATCAAAAGCAACCTGTATTTCCAACCTTACAGTTTATGCATCTGGTTTATTTGGGACAAAAGGCTGTACAATAAACAAGAGAGCCCTAGTTAAGTTAGGTTTACACACTCCAATTTGGGAAGAATGCAGCTTATTGAGGCATAATTTTTTGTAGCACAATTAGGGCCGTATTAGACCTGCAGATCATTGCTATCAAGCGTTCATAAGAATGCTTGTTAGCGATTATCTGCCTGTGTAAAAGTGCCGACGATTACCCTATGAATGAGCAAACACAATCATTGTTTGCTGGCGGCAGGTCGTGCCGTCTAATCATGTTCTGCTGCCCGCAAGCAATGATACAGTATGGGGACAAGTGATGGCATTAGTGATCGCTCCTCCCCATACTGTGGAGGAGATCGCTGTATGTAAATGCAGTGATCTCCTTCACTGACGAGCAGGCAATTGTTGGGAAGGAACACGTAATGCTTATCTGCAGGTGTAATACTTCCCTTACACACGCCAAACGAACACGTGTTCCCAAAAATCCGGCAGTGTAATAGACGAGATAGCAGATAGAAACCCTCAAAATTCAGGTTAGAGGTTAAGGGTGTATTACACCTAGGGGTGGGCGATATATATGCGATATAAATTTGTGCCACGATATGGATTTTGTGCATATCGCCGGACCGCGATATGACCGGTAGTGAATGATCGCGCTCTCGGCACGCACCATGTTCTCCAGAGCCGGCACAGTGGAGAAAGAGGGAGTCCCCCCGTCCCCCCACTGTGCGCGGCTGCCGCTGGCCACCAAAAAGAACAGAGTAGGAGGAGGAGGGGAGGGACTGTGGCCACTGCGCCACCAATGAATGCCTGAATACCAACGTAGCGTTCATGTGCCGGCTATATCCCGGCCCCTATGACTGCACGCTGCGATCCGCCGCAATTAACCCCTCAGTTGAGGGGTTAATCGCGCGGATCACAGCGTCCTGTCAGAGGTCGGGTGCCGGGAATGTTCTTCAGTCTCTGCATTGATGGCAGTGGGCAGTTCCGATCGGAGTCCCAGCAGTGTAATGCAGGGGCTCCGAACGGTTACCATGGCAGCCAGGACGCTACTGAAGTCCTGGCTGCCATGGTATGTTAGTGAGCAGCATTATACTCGCGTGCGCCGTGGCCGCCGGTCGCTCCTTCTTCTGTCTGTGCAGCGCATTGCTAATGCTTATAGCATTAGCAATGCGCCACACAGACCTATGAGAAGGAGCGCCCGGCGGCCACGGCGCACGTGAATATAATGCTGCTCACTAACATACCATGGCAGCCAGGACTTCAGTAGCATCCTGGCTGCCATGGTAACCGATCGGCGCCCCAGCATTACACTGCTGGGACTCCGATCGGAACTGCCCACTGCCACCAATGATGGAGGGGGGGGGGGACCCTGTGGCCACTGCCACCAATGATTAATACTGGGGAGGGAGGGAGGGGTGGGTTTGAGTTACCAGAGGGGGCTGATCAGAGGCTGGGGGGCACATGAGAGGCTGGGCACAAAGCACAGGGCAACAGGCAGAGTGTAAAGTCCTATTCACCCTAATAGAGCTCTATTAGGGTGAAAATGACAAGGGTTCTAGCCCTTAAGGAGGCTAATGGTTATTAAATAAAAAGTGTAAAAAATAAATAAATTAACCCCCCCCCCCCCCCCCAAATATAGAAAACAATATATATCGCATATCGCACATGCTTAAAATTATATTGCAATATAGATTTTAGGCCATATCGCCTACTAATTACACCTGCTGATTTTTGGCAGATGATCGCTAATGAGCGTTCAGTAACACTTGTTAGCGATCATTGTTCATCGGACAATCTAAATCTTTTGACAGGTTAAAAAATCATTTGCAGGCAGCAGATCGTGGTGTCTAATCAAGTTCTCCTGCCGGCAAACAATGATTCAGTATAGGGAAGAGCAATGGTATAACTATTGCTCCTCCATATACTGAGGAAGAGATGCTTTTACACTGCTCAATAATATTTTCGCTTGTTTTAAGGATACTTTACACTCGCCTTGTATAAAGATACCTTAATACACCCTTTTAATGATTTGGATGCAGATAATTTAAGAGTGGGTTCACATCACATTTTATACTTTCCCCCCACAATGGAACTCTATGGTAAACGGATGCCACTGTATGGCATCAGTCAGAGGCATCCATTGAACGTATACGTTTAAATGGATGGGAAAAAATTGATGTGAATCCAGGCTTATTTGTAATTTCACATTTGGTGATCCACTAGATAAGCTTGGTTTGGGATGCAACTTGCATTTTAGGCTACTTTCACACTCGCGTTTGATGCGGATCCATCAAGGATCTGCACAGATGGATCCGTTCAGATAATACAACCGTCTGCATCCATTCAGAACGGATCCGTTTGTATTATCTTTAACATTAGCCAAGACGGATCTGTCTTGAACACCATTGAAAGTCAATGGGGGACAGATCAGTTTTTTACTGTGTCAGGGAAAACGGATCCGTCCCCATTGACTTACATTGTGTGCCAGGATCCGTTTGGCTCAGTTTCGTCAAGCAGACCACAAAACGCTGCAGACAACGTTTTGGTGTCCGCCTCCAGAGCGGAGTGGAGACGGAACGGAGGCAAACTGATGCATTCTGAGCGGATCCTTTTCCATTCAGAATGCATTAGGGCAAAACTGATCCGTTTTGGTCCGCTTGTGAGAGCCCTGAACGGATCTCAAACGGAAACCAAAACGCCAGAGTGAAAGTAGCCTTAAACTGATTAGCATTAGTTATTTGATGTTTTGTCACTTTGTTGTGAATTTATTAAATGCAGAACACTTCAGCTTTCAGCAGATTAGAATAATCACTTTAGATCTGCATAATAGAGCATGCTTGTATACCTTGTCTATATACAATTATCTCAATTTGTAAAAGAATGCCCATGACTGAGATCTAATATTACTTGCATGCATCTGCTTTTCAATTGCTTCTTAAAGATGTCAGATTGGAATAAACAGTTTGAAGAAACTCATTGACCCTGCAGAGTATAAAAGAACCTGGTTTTCCTTTCATACATGAACTATACCAGAGACAACAGGCTGCTGCCTTTAAAGGGGTTCTTCAGTAATAATGACAGCAGCCTGCCTCACTAAGGCTACTCACACTAGCGTTTTTACTGGATCCGGCAGGGTTCAGCAAAAACGCTTCCGTTACTGATAATACAACCGTCTGCATCCGTTATGAACGGATCCGGTTGTATTATCTTTAATATACCCAAGACGGATCCGTCATGAGCTCCATTGAAAGTCAACGGGGGACGGATCAGTTTTCTATTGTGGCAGAGAACACAGATCCGTCCCCATTGACTTGCATTAGGGATCTTGCCGGATGAGTCTTGCTGCGCATCCCAGGACAGAAAGCAAAATACAAGTTTGCTTTCCGACAAGGAATGGGGGCAAAACAGAAGTGTTTTTTCCGGTATTGAGCCCCTATGACGGAACTTAATACCGGAAAACTAAAATGCTAGTGTGAAAGTAGCCTAAGCTCATGATTCATACTTGTCTGGTCCTCTACATTGCCTCTGGTGTCTCCATGTTCCGGTCCCTGCAGTGTTTACATCTGACGCTGTGTGGGCATGCTGCTCTGCTGCAGCCAATGACTGATCTCAGCAGTGATGTGGCCACAAAGTTGTATTGTATTGTTTTGGAGAACAAAATCGTAGGATCAGTCGACCTCCCTTTAGGATCTTTCCCTTTCTTCCTACTCCTCCTTTAAAATGTGTATTCTTATTATTCTTATTATTATTATTCTTATTATTATTATTATTATTTATTTTTTTTTTATTGACACATTTTAAATTAGTCTCCAACAAAAATTGTTGGCACACAACTCGGGTGCGTTTTAACCCCTTAACATTTTTTTTTTTTTATTATTCAGTTTAGTTGTATGACACCTAAATTTTGCAGCATGAGTTGTAGTTTTTATAGGAACCATTTTGGGGTACCTATAATGTATTAAGTAATTAAGGGATAGAAAAAAATAGCAATGTCAACACTATTTTTAGGGATTTATAGTGTTCACTTTGTGGTATAAATAACATGATAACCTACATATTCCTTGGATCAGTACAACTACGAAGATGCCAAATTAATATACCGTATTTTTCTCACCATAAGACACCTCCCCCCCCGTGGCTGATCTGATGTCTGAATGGGGGGGGGTCTTATTTATATTGGGGCTCTTATCTGAGGTCTGATTGGGGGGCATTCACATTGGGTTCTGGCTGAGGTCTGCTTGTTGGTTTGATCAGAGGTCTGATTGAGGGTCTTATTAACATTGGGGGTCTGGGGCGGTGAGCTGAGATCTAATTCACATTGGGGGTCTGATCTGAGATCTAATGAAAACATTTTCTTATTGTCCTTCTCTAAAACCTAGGTGCGCCTTTATAGGGCGCAAAATACAGTCGTTTTTATTATGTTCTACTACTTGCTTGCTTGCACAATAAAACCCCTTTATTGTTTTCCATACAGCTGTGTGAGGGCTTATTTTTTGTGGAATGATTGTACTTTACATTGGTACAATGTATTTGACACACATTATGTGTTTTATTCTTTGAGTTTTGTAGCGTCCTTGATTTTAAAAAAATATTGTCATTTATAAAATGCAGATACAAATGATGCACAGGCCTCATGTGTGATCAGGTGTTATTAAATAAGCACAAAGCCATGAAAAATACATATCCTACACCTACTTCAGTGCAGCCCCAGAACCATGCAGCCAGCTTACCCTGGTTTGCCATAATGGTTTGTTTTGCTAGCCAAACTAATTTAAAAGTGATTGTTTATGGCGACAGTCGGTGAGAGAGAATGCCTTTTCTGACCATCAGAATTTTTTTTCCGTAGATGTATAAAAAGGAGGAAACCTATTAGAGTCACCCCTAGTGGTAACGGCTACTGCTGCAGCATGTAACGGCTATGGCTAGAGAAGTGGTTTGCGTATTTTACAGTAAAGGTTTTGTGTCTGCTTATACAATCTAACAGGAGAACATGGACCCCTGTTCTTGTGATTGGCGGGGGCCCCACGAGTCAGACCTCCACCGAACAAACACATTTTCCCTATCCTTTGAATGAGGACATAAGTTATTTTAACGGGACATCCCCTTTAAAGTACTGGAAACCCTTTTTAAGAAGTATAAGTCTTTTCTTTATGGTTTCCTTTTGCTAAGGATACAGTTGAAAAGCAAAAATTGCACTCTGTTCACACAGCCTTGCACTTAATGGAAACCTATCAGACAAGTTATATATTCACCAGTCCAAACACTTGCTTCCCCAGTGATAATCGGTACCAGCATTGGTTGGTAGTAGATTAATTAAGGGCCTGTTCGTACAACTGATTTTACAGCGGATCTTGGTGCAGACAGCCGTGCGAAAATTAAACCAAAAACCTGACGGCAGCTATGTCCTTTCTGCCTCCCATGCATTTCAATGGGAGGCAGAGGTGAGGGCTGTCCACAGGAAAATTCCACCGTAACACCCGCCATGAGGATAGGCACTTAATCCTCAATGCCAAACAGACTTATTAATGTGGGACTGGGGTAAGATAGATGTTGGATACATACCATGCCTAGTTGGAAAGCTGCTAAAGGGTTTATGGCGGGTTACAAAAACATGACTGCTTCCTTCCAAAAACCATGCCTCACCTGTCTAACCCTGGACAATTCCTTTAAGCTTGTAACATTTATCACAAACCCTACAATCCTTTAAAAGTTCAAAGGGGTTTTCCGTATTTTTATATTGATGGCCTATCCTCAGGATTCCCTTCACCTCCACTGATCAGCTGTATGAAGATGCCTCTTCCTAGGCCATGTGACATAAATTTCATGGGTCCCATGGCCTAGGCACAGTGCAACCCATTTAAGTGAATGGAGCTGAGCTTGTATACCAAGTACAGTCACTATCAAATGGACTGCACTGTGCTTGGTGAGCTGTGAGGAGGCCGTGGCTTTTATTGGACCTAATAGCTGATTAGCTGGGGTGACGGGTCGGACCCCCACCAATCTCCTATTGATGACCTATCTTGAGGATAGGCCATTAATATGAAAATCCTGGAAAATCTCCCTTTTAACATTGATATGTATGTTATCTATTTTGCTTGGTTTTTCCATAAAATTTGTAATTTCACTTATTACTCAGATCAAAAGTCTGCATCCCTTACTTGAAAAGAAGCAAAGTAGCACATATCCTCAATCTCAGCCCTCCTCTGAACCTGAACCCAGCCTGGTTCAAAAATCACTGTGGTAAGTTCTAGTTGGACAGTTTATAGCAACTAGCCAATCCTACAGATTTCCATGATCCTCCATGGCTTTCCATGGTCTTTAGAAATTGTCCATTCATTAATGAACATCAGCATTATGATGTGGCAAATAAGAAAATGTATTTATTATGAAAATGGCAGCATATGTATGGCAATGTCCATCTTTAGGCTGGCAATGACTGTGTGCCTCCAGGATGGTATGCCAGTTGTCTAAATAAATCAGTACACGTATGTGTGACGTAACGTACATCACATCAGAGAGGCCAAGGAATCGGTAGAATGACCTGATGGATATAACGGAAATCATCTAGAACGTGTGCTGTGGTCACTGGTCTTTCTATCTGCTCTATATGTATGTGCTCATTAACGGTCTCTCAATTTCAAGGACTTTTTTTTTTCTTTTAGCGTACACTATGGCAAAGTATGGAATGTCCATGTGTGTTCTTGGGATGGCCGAAGAATTTAAGGGGGAAATTGCTGTCAATGCTTTGTGGCCTAAAACGGGTAACATGTTCTTGTTATTACTGTCTTCACTTTCTCTGCTCCTTTCTTTGTTCTTAGTTAAAGGGAACTTTTCACAATAAAAAATAATGTGCAGGCAGCTGTTATAGAGCAGGAGGAGCTGAGCAGGTTAATATATAGTTTTATGTGAAAAGATTCAGTAAAACTTGTATTTTATTCATTTATATTCCTGCTCATTCTGGGCTTTAAAGACAAGCAGGCAGTCCTATCAGTGATTGACAGTCTTCCCTCTATGACTGTGTATATAAAGGTAGCTGTCAATCACTGATAGGACCACCTCCCTTACTTCAAAGCCCAGAATGGGCAGGAATATAAATGAATAAAATACAAATTAAACTGAATATTATATATATAATTTTTTATTTTTTTTAATGATATAGATCAACTCATCTCCTCCTGCTCTATAGCATGCTGCCTGCTGCTCAGACACCAGGTTTAGTATGACAGGCTACCTTTTAAAGGGAGCCTGTTACCGGGATTTTGTGTATAGAGCGGAGGACCTGGTTTGCTAGATGGCCACTAGCACATCCGCAATACCCAGTCCCCATAGCTCTGTGTGCTTTTATTGTGTAAAAAAAAAAAAAAAACGTTTAATACATATGCAAATTAACCTGAGATGAGTCCTGTCCCTGAGATGAGTCACGGACAGGACTCCTCTCAGGTTAATTTGCATATGTATCAAATTGTTTTTTTTACACAATAAAAGCACACAGAGCTATGGGGACTGGATATTGCGGATGTGCTAGCGGCCATCTAGCAACCTATGTCCTCGGCTCTATACACAAAATCCAGGTGACAGGTTCCCTTTAAACATGGATACACTATATGGTTTTTGAAATAATTCTGCTCAGTTTTTCAACAGCACTGCTATATGTAACCAAGAGTCAATCAATCTCACTATTATTACACCGATGTGAATGTCATAATATGAAGGCAGCGTCCCGGTATGTCCATCAAATTCTGCATTTAGAAGAGAACAGCCTGTTATGTAACACTTCTTACTGTCATGTAAGAAATCGAAGCACAATACAGTTTGAAAGGGAAAGCTCTTAAGACGCATTGAGTCCTGCTAAGATTAAATCTACACATTTAATTGTTCTATAAATACCTCCTTCCAGCATATCGGTTTTCCTTTTGATTGGACATAATATAAGCTTTTCATAATGGTCAGCCATGTTCCAATATACATACCTTTTGATAATATTTCAGAAGTCCAAGGTCATTATGGTAATCTTTAAACTTGTGAATACTTGATGTACTCCTATCCATTCAGCAACTAGGGGGCATAAAAGTAGGTAACATAGATTTATTTATGGTATTCTGTTTAGTGTTGAGCAAACTTGTGTTTTAAGTTCGGCGTCTAAAGTTCGGGTTATCGAAGAATTGCGTTATGGATTCCGCTACCACAACGGAATTTAGAATCCATAACTCGATTCTTCGATACGCCAAACTTAAAACACAAGTTCGCTCAACACTAATTCTGTTTAATTTGAGTATAGACTAACATTATTCCCCTCTTTCAGTGTTAACCATGGATATATGGTTTTTGTAATAATTTAGATTGAATTAATTTTGAAATAATTCTGTTCAGTTTTGCCTTTCAAATCAACAGCACTGCTATATGTAGCGGGCATATGTAAGGTCAGTTTATTAGATAAATGTGATTCCTTCTTTTTGACCAAATCTCAGTCACCTCATTGACATAAGCTGAAGATAAGGCTGGACATTTTGCCTATGATTAAACTTGGTCCCTCTGTTGTAAATATAAATTATGTGCATTGATGCATATATAATTTCTTAAAGGGGTTACCGCACAGGATGGGTGATAATTGTGTAATTGCTGAGTCCCTGTTCCTCCCCGCTGCATGACAAAGTACTGTACCCGGCTGTTTCCATCTACCTCATAGATGCCGAGCTGTGCAATGAGAAAGAACAGTGGGCTCAGGAGCCCCCTGCGATCAATCAGATATTTATCACCTATCCAGCTAGAAAATGTACCTTTACAGTATGTAACAAATTAAAACCATTTAGGCCTGGGCTTCACTGAAACTATTTGTAGCACAACTGATTGATTTTAACTATTGATCTACAGCTGCAGTCCATAAGATTGTATTACACTGAAAACATTCCTTTGGACTGCAGCTGTACTTAAATAGTTAAAATCGATCAGGTGCGCTACAAAAAGTCGCAGCGTAGCCCTAGCCTTAAACAATAATCAGCTGGTATTGCGAGGGGCGGCTACAAGCAGCCACAAATTTGGCGATTTACTGTATATAGTATTAAAATAGATTATTATGTAATTCATGCACTAAGTCCTGCAGAGTAGTAGCTGCTCTTTGGCTAATATGGGGGGAGAGTTGCTGTAGGCTTGCTTTTACCTTTTAGAGGTGCTGTAGGGAAAGTGTATTTGGGGAACAAGACCCTTTTCTCAGGATCAATGAGGATCCCAGCCATCAGACCTCCCCAGCCATAGGGGATCATTTCTAAACTTGGCACAACACTTATAGCTTATTCAACATGATGGTGAATTATGATGGTTAGCAATAAAAAAAATAAATTCCAAAGTACTTCAATTGTCGGCCGTAAAGGTAAAATAATTCATAACACTGTGCTTGTGGATTAAGTGCAAAATACAATAATGATATGCAGAATTGGATCAGAGGTAAACTGATCTTGCCTTTCACTTGTCTTTTCCCATTTACCAGCATTATACCACATTGTTTCTATATGGTGTATGTCGGCTATTGATTAGAATTATGAGTACTGTGTTTTTCCTTACTTTTCACAGCTATACATACAGCTGCTATGAATATGCTAGGAGGATCAGGGGTGGAGAAGCAGTGCAGGACCACTGACATCATAGCTGATGCTGCATACTCCATTTTGACCAAGCCAAAGAATTATACAGGAAACTTTGTAATTGATGAGGAGTTACTGAGATCTGAGGGGATCAAGGATTTTGATGTCTATGCAGTATCTCCAGGTACTAACTTTTAGACATGTACACAATAATATGAATGGGAACTTGTCACTATGAAAATGCTGTGTAATCTGCGGGCTGCATGTTATAGAGCAGGAGGTGCTGAGCAGATTGATATATAGCTTTATGGGAAAAGATTCAGTAACACTTTCAATTCATACATTTATATCTCTGCTCTTTTTACACTTGGGTGTCATGTGGGCGGCGTTGACAGCTAACTCTGCATGACTAAGCATACAGGGAAGGCTGTCCATTACTTAGTAGGTCCACCCACATGACTCCTAAGCATAAAGAGAGCAGAGATTTAAATGAAAAAATGACAACTTAAAGGGGTTATCCCATGATTAATGTAAAAAATGGAAATCTGACATCATGTAGTACATGACAATCTCTTTCTAACAAAGCTAGAACCAGCCCTGTACACCTCACATGGATCCAGAGATCTCCCCATTCATTGCTCTGCTGGATTTATATCAAGCTGGCAGCTCAAGGGGAGTGTCTTTTCTGCTGAATCTAAGGGGGCGTGTCTCAGCTCTCCCTATCACAGCTCAGGAGGCAGTTGAATGATGAAACTGAGCATGTGCGGCCTTCTCAGTGAGCAGGACAAAGAAATGAGAAATTAAGTGGCACTATACAGATATATTTTATTGAATAACTCTGTGGCTATACAAAATGTTTAATTACATGCAATTACAAAAGTATTCAGATCCTGTGCTGGTTTCAAAACTGTAGAATATTGTTCATGGAACAACCCCTTTAAAACAAATATTTTCCCTATATATCTACTCTATTCTGCTCTAGAACATGCTGCCTTCAGACTGTACTGCATTTCCATGGTAACGGGTTCCTTTTAATTAACATTCTTTTCAAATTTTATGAATTTGTTACCACTTTTAGGCTACATGCACACGACCGTTGTGTGTTTTGCAGTCCTCAAATTGCGGATCCGCAAAACACAGATGGCATCCGTGCACGTTCCACAATTTTCGGAACGGCACGGACAGCCTTTAATATAACTGCCTATTCTTGTCCGCAAAGCGCGGCCAAGAATAGGACCGGTTATATTTTTTTTTTGTTGACCATGGAACGGAGCAACGGATGCGGACAGCACACGGAGTGCTGTCCGCATCTTTTGCGGCCCCTCTGAAGTGAATGGGTCCGCATCCGAGCCGCCAAAACAACGGCCATGTGTATGAGGCCTTAAGTTGATATCTGACTTTGACTAGAATATGCTAACTAGTTGTGTAAAAAAAAAAATATATATATATATATACATACACTATATAGTAGAGTCTTGAAATTATTATTAATAACCCCTTTGTGGTATTATTACGTAACAACTTTTACCGCATAAAACAAGCCTACATACAGCTATGTTGATGGGGGGGAGTTATGGCTTTTGAAATGTCGAGATGATAAAAAGGGGAAAAAAATCTTGTAACCTTAAGTACCAAACTAGACTGCGTCCTCGGCTGTATATGGGTTAATGGGGTTTTCCCTCAATGTAAATGTATCACACACCTATTCCCTCAGCATCTATGGAGCTCACGGAAAAAACCTAGCACTGTACCAACTGTTTCCGTCCTCAGGAGTGGATTGGGAACTTAAAGTGGCCCTTAGGGAAAAAAAACTAAAAGTGGTCCCTGTGTTGTAGGCGGTCTCTCATGGCATGGCTTCCAACCGGCATTTTGTCATCCAGATAATGCTCAGCCACACACAGCAAGGGCTACCCAGAAATGTCTCTGCCATATTGCAGCACTTCCTTGGCCTGCCCAGTTGCCAGATTTATCGCCAATCGAGCATTTATGGGATCAGCAGAGATGCCTAGGAGTGTGCAGGATCTAGAGCAAACTTGTATTTTGTTCATTTAAATTACTGCTCATTCTGATTTTCTCGCTGGTATCATTGGGGGACACAGGACCGTGGGTATAGCTGCTTGCTGCCACTAGGAGGCGACACTAGGCTGAAAAGTGATAACTCCTCCCCTGCAGGCTATACCCCCTTCAGCCTGGAGAGAGCATAGCAGGGTGGCTCTTTTACAATTTTGTTTTTATTTTATTTTATTTCTTTAGGTTAAGGGGCACAGATTCGCATGCGTCTCTGTCTCCCTGGGAGGCTGGCCGGTGTTGCTTGTTCCACTGCCCTGCCTCCCCCAAGAAGACAAAGCGGACCAGGGCAGCCTCGCTTCCCTGCTTCCCGCCAGCAAGAGGGCCACCTCCTCTCCAGCCCTTCTCTGCCTGGACACCTGGTGCCAGCGGTCGTGGGGTGGTCCTGCTGGTACAAGACTAAGGGTGAAGAACACAGATGAAGACAGGTGAGTATTACTGTCCCTCCCTGTCCCCCTCACACATGGCCTCCTTCTTAAGGGGGTAGCGAATCCTCCACCCGTCGCCCATCTCACCTCAGAATGAAAGGATTAATCCCATTCCACGGCGGCGACATCTTATTTTCTGTCTCCCCTCCCCGATCTAGACATATCAGGACAGGGGACATTCAAGGGGATTCCTCAACAAACAGGCGCCTTCTGCACCCTATTCCGGACCCCCTGCTCTCCGACCGATCGGGTGGGCTTCCCAGTCGGCCAATCGACGCACCTTCTCGGCGGATCCTTCTCGGGCACCCGCTAATGCCGTCCCAGGAGAGTAGGCAGAACGGATAACCTAGTCGGCCTACCGATTTTATTTATTTTATTTTCCCTCCGGCCGCGCTATTTTCTCTTCCGATGGGCTTACGCGGTCAGTGGACACAGGCGGCCGCATTCCGGACATTGATCCAGGTACGCTGTGTTCTGACTAGCGGTGAGTCCTGGTCGGCTTGCGTGATAACTTAGCCCCCGGCTTTGCGACCTTCTAGGCCGCAACTTCCACCCTCAGGTATGGGGGGGGTGGGTCCATTTTTCTAGCGCGAATCTTCCCAGGAGCCCGCTGGCTCCGCCCCGGTCCTTGGGCGGCTTAACCCTTACTGCACAGCCACCTCTTTAAGGCCCCTGTTTACTCTAGGTTTCTATCTGCAAGCACAATGTGCCTTTAATATTGCAGTATACAGCCCTTCCTGTCTTCTCTCCATATGAGGCTAGTTCCTCACCAAAAAAATAAATAATTATGCGCCATACAGATCCTGCCCTCCTCAGCCCACATCACCGCAGGATCACTCTGTCTTCTGTACCAACTGGGCCTGTACCCCATCCCGGACAGTGGAGGATTTCTCTCAGTTCTCCCAATCGCACCCCGGGGCCATTGGTGGATATTGCTCCACCTGCGCAAATCCAGTGGAGTGCATCTGAAGGATTCCCAATCCGCCCTCTGAGGCCGGTTGGTTGATAATGCTCCAACTGCGCAAATCCAGTTGAGGACAACTGAAACTTCCCATCCACCCTCCGGGGGCATCTGATTGATATTTCTCCTCCTGCGCAACACAACGGATGACCTCTGGAAGTTCCCAAGCCACCCTCCTGGGTCGTTTGGTTAATAGAGCACCGTCTGCGCAATCCCCCGGTAAGCAGACCTTTAGTTCCATTCCACCTCCGGGGTAGTTTGGTTGTGATGTCAACACCGGCACAGCCTGCAACAGCCATGGGCTAGAGGCTGAGAGGTGGAACTGCGCACGAGCGGGCAGAAGCAGGATAGTTATTCGGACTCTGACATGAATCCGGATCATTTTTCCAAGATTATGTCCGTGCTAGCCGGTTCTGGTGTATGCATTACCCCCTTCCTTAGGCGCTGTTTACACTTCTACTGGATACAGTGCTTACTTTAGGTATTGCCTCCTTCCTGAGGTGGACTGACCGCACTAGCATTGGTCTCAATGCCGCCATAGGTGTCCCTCGTTCTGTGAGTGGCGGAATTGCAGTTCCACTGGGTTCAGTATTGTCAGCATACATTAACCTCTTGTATAGGTGGCATTATGGCATTCTCACTGCTGTCGCAGTGTTTACGTACGCATTACCCCCTTACTGGGCTGGGATAATTGCACTTCCCACCGAGTACAGAACTCGTCATATGCAAGTTCCTGCTGGGTGCGTTACCCCCTTCGATGGGTGATGTATTTGCACTACCTCGGGTTACAGTACTTGCTGGATATGTTACTCCCTATCATAGGTGGAGTGATTGCACTGCCACTGAGCGCAGTGCTTACCGTAGGAATTTCCCCCTCCATTGAGTGGGTAATTACACTTCCGTAAATTGCGGTTCTGACTATCGCGCTACCCCCTTCCCTAACCGGGGGATTGCACTACCATTGGTTGCTATTCCATCTCTCATTTGCCATATACTTCCTGTGGCATTACCCTCTACAAATGATCCATTAACGGGGGAATCACTATGCATCTTTGCATGCTGTATTTCAACTACGCCACAACTCTAGATGCCTTGGCTTCCTTCACAGGTGGTCCGTGGCAACAGTCGGTACCCGCTGGTGCCTGATATTCTCCATCTAGTGGCATATGGATACTGCCACTGGATACTCCCATATTGTATCCCTCTTTTCTCCCAGCACTGATTGGGGACACAAAAATGTCGACCTTTGTGCTCTCAGGGGGGTCACCCAGCCTTGTGTCCTAGAGAGCCCCCATCCCCATGAGCCTCCACCGTTGAGGTCAGTCACACTGCACAGAGTACTGTGATCAAGATCCAGCAAGCAGAATATTTCACTGACTCCGGATGCTTCGTCCACCACTCATCCTTATCTAGGTGAGGGTGTTATGCTGCCACTCTGCAGTGACTACTACAACGGGTTCTCCTTCGCAGAGTAGCCTTCACGCTAGGGCTAGATGCTCGTAATCGCTGTAGTGGGACAGCCCCCCTCAGGTAGGGGTTCTACCCTGGTACTACTTCAGCAGTTGCTCCTGTTCAGCGCCCTTTTCAGGTGGAGGGTTTAAGGTTAGCTCTACTAACTGGGCCAGCTTGATACCATGACTTCTACTGGATGTCCTCAGGCCTTCCCCTCATGTCCACGCTGGCGTAGCATGCGGTAGCTCCTACCGCACAAGGGGTGTTTGCATCATCCATTACATGCTAAGGTTCCTACTGCACAGTTCTTTCGTCAGGTAACGGATTCTTCTAACACGAGAATCAGTGACCTCTACGGTGTGGCCTACTCCTCAGCTGGAGTATGGCGTGAGCATTACTCTTGGGGCTTCCCTCATCTTCAGGCGGAGTGTCGCATTACCACTAGGTTCTGTAGAGCGCCAGTCTCAGATGGGAATGGGCTTTAGTTCTGGCCTCTTTCTGGTTTACACTACCGAGAAGGGTCCGTGGCTCTGACAACTGTTGTCCTTCTGTCGTCGACTCGGGCGCGGCGATGGTGTAGTTGCCATGGCTGATCAGCACCTACCTTCGAGTGCGTTCTACTGGGTAGCTCAGTCCCTACGGCACTCGTCAACCACTAGATTGCCGTTCTAAGCGGGACTTGGATTCTACTAGTCCATACCGTAACGCCATCGGTGCTACCTCTCTCCAGATATCAGTAATGTCTACGTCACCTCAAGCCAATGGTGGTTTGTTCTTTTACTGCTCATTCCGGGGGTGGATTGAGAGCCTTCCCAAGACTAGTAGAGCGGGTGTCTGTCACGACGTCCCCCCGCTAGTAGGGGTTTCGTCCCTGGAACGGATCACACTTTTCCTTTCCGGTCTCTCCTCGAGTTGGATAACTGATCATCTTATCCTTCTGTCTAGCTGACCAGTAGCCATGGGTTGTACGACTCTGGAAGCCCATCTCTATTTTTTCATGGGCCCAGAGTTCCTCGGGTACGGTGGAGGCGTTGGACGTCGTAATCGAACTTCACCCGGCAAGAGTATTTCTCTCATCTTTGTTCCACTCATCTGCCCTTCCAGGCAGGGTCGCCACTTTGTTAATATATGGTCACTGATAGGGCTTCCCATCATGGGTGGTGCTCACATTGGCTGACGGCCTCCAAAGGATGTTTTCCAGATATATCCGGTCAACAGTTGCTCGGGCATTCCGCTCTTGGGGTAAGGCAACGCCCAGCTGAGTCTTTGCCCACCCGACCAGCGGTCGGCGCTTCTCGGGTCCATCTCCTTCATGCAGTAGCTTTCCAGTGTGGAAGGCACTATCTTGGTCTTCCAGGCACACATCAAGTTTTACCGGGTGCCTTCCTTGGCACCGGCGAATACTGTTCCAGGCAGCAAATTCTTGCAGGAGGCAATGAGTTACGCATCCTCGAGGGCGTTTTTCTCCATGGGCATGTGATTTGTTCCCTCCCCGTGGACTGCTTTAGGACATCCCACGGTCCTGTGTCCCTCAATGATACCAGTGAGAAAATGAGATTTTTGTGAAACTCACCTGTAAAATCTCTTTCTCGCTTAGTTCATTGGGGGGCACAGCTCCCACCCAGTAATTTCTGTTTGCCGTAATTGTTGGCGGTTGTGGAGCCAGTATGTCCCCTAGTTCTGGTTTGATCCGACTGTCGTTGGTCAGTTGTTGGTTGTTTACCGTATTTTTTTTATTTTTATTTTTCTCCTACTCCTATTGCTTGGGCACAAACTGATAACTCCTCCCCTGCAGGCTATACCCCCTTCAGCCTGGAGAGAGCATATCAGTTTGTGCCCAAGCAATAGGAGTAGGAGAAAAAATAAATAAAAAAAATACGGTAAACAACCAACAACTGACCAACGACAGAACTAGGGGACATACTGGCTCCACAACCGCCAACAATTACGGCAAACAGAAATTACTGGGTGGGAGCTGTGCCCCCCAATGAACTAAGCGAGAAAGAGATTTTACAGGTGAGTTTCACAAAAATCTCATTTTCTCACTGGTATCATTGAGGGACACAGGACAGTGGGTATAGCTGCTTGCTGCCACTAGGAGACGACACTAGGCTGAAAAGTGATAACTCCTCCCCTGCAGGCTATACCCCCTTCAGCCTGGAGAGAGCATATCACTTTTCAGCCTAGTGTCGTCTCCTAGTGGCAGCAAGCAGCTATACCCACTGTCCTGTGCCCCCCAATGAACTAAGCGAGAAAGAGATTTTACAGGTGAGTTTCACAAAAATCTCGTTTTTGATGTCAAGTAGACGGTTCTATCAGTGATTGACAACCTTCCTTCTATGACTGTATACAGAGATAGGACCACATCCTTGACTTCAAAGCCCAGAATGAGTATACATTTTTATAAAATTACAAGTTTTACTGAATATTTTTCTACAAAACTACCAGTATACATCGATCTGCTCAGTTCCTCCTTCTCTATAACATACTGTCTGTAGATAGCAATGCATTCCCAATGTAACAGGTTTCCTTTAAGATCCAAGAAAAGTGGTGTGACAGGAAAAATCCAAGAAGACATAAAGTTGAGAAGTAAAGCCAGCAATGGACTATAGATCTGAAGTCCATTTTTTTCATGTAGATCAGTTGTATCTGTAAAGTGTTGCTCATCTTTGAACTTGATCTTTAAGAATAAATTAACATGTGGTATGTATTTTTATTTTTATTTTTATTTTATAGGACATCCATTGCTTCCAGATTTCTTTTTAGATGACGCTCCAGATGAGCTCACCAGTAAAATGGAGAAGTTTGGTATGTGACTACATCCTTAACTATCATTTAGGTTTCCTTCACACACAAATTATGTCTGGAGTTTTATTTTACCACTAAAAAGTCCCACTGCATGTTTTTTATGGGTTGTTTTTTTTTTTGTTTTTTGTTTTTCAAAATCAAACTTGTGGATCTATTTAAATTTTTATTCTGGTATTTTATTTTTTTATTTCAGTAGAATAGACAATGTCTTTAAAAATGCCAGTTTCAACATGCTGTGGTTAGCAAAAAAAAAACTCCGTTATTATTTTCTGATTGCAGATTTTTTTTTAATTCTATTTCATGAACATGATTATGGGGCTGCCATCTTACCTGAGCGTTTGTGGAAAACATTTAGGTTGTGTTCACATCTGCGCTTTTAACTCCGGTAGTTTGTTCCGTCAGAGGAACAGACTGCCAGAGTATACAGTACCTGGCACCACCGGATCCCCATTCTCTGTAATGGGATCCGGCTACTTTCTGGTATATATGAAAATGCTGCATTTAGTTTTTTTGTCCGTCAGAAAACCTGCATATACACCGGATACAATGAATTTCCGCACTCTGTTCTTCCGCCGGAACATACTGCCGGAATTAAAAGCGCAGATGTGAACCCAGCCTTAAGCCTCGTTCACACATCAGTGTTTTGGTCAGTGATTTCCATCAGTGACTGTGAGCCAAAGCCAGGAGTGGAGCCTCCACAGACATAAGGTATAAAGGAGGGATCTGCACCTGTTCTGTGTTTTAAAGCCGCACCTGGTTTTGGCTCAAAATCAATGATGGATATCACTGACCAAACACTGACGTGTGAATGAGGCATTATAGAGATGTTTTACAGCAGCCACATGGGCCATAGGCACAAGGATTGGAGAGGACATCACTGACTTCTATGGGAGAGTTTTCTAGGCATGCTCTTTGACCTGTGCAGAGGTCAGGAGGGAGTAGATAAGCTGTGACGTTTGTGAATGGTGGATCCTGTTATCTATATATAGGTGATATGTCATTCTTATCTTGCCTGTGATAATGAGATGACTGCTGAAAAGTGATCTAAGTGGTGCCTATTATTAGTCTTTATTGCCAGTGTGAAAATTTCAGGATTTAAGGATTTATTTATTTATTTTTTATAAATATTGTGACATGAAAAATTAAAATTAACAACCCCAAAATTCTTTAAACAGGTCATTTTCTGATGACACATTCCCTTTATGCTAACATTAGGAATTGGCATTTTTCCTGCAAAAACAACTCTGAAAACCGTATATGCAAAAAAAACACCACTAAAAATATGCGTGAATTCAGACAGACTTTCTGTAAGGCTATATTCACATTTGCGTGACTGTATTCTGGTAGTCCGTTCTGGCAGAGACGCAGACTACAAGAATTACGTTATCTGGCATAGCAGACAACTGAGGAATGCAGCCCTTTTTTTTTTTTTTTGCAAAAAGCTGGCAAACTCGAATGATCCCATAATAATGAATAGGGATCTGCTGTGTCCGACTATGCCACATCCAGTTATTTTGATAGTCTACTACCGGAATACAATACCGCAAATGTGAATGTAAAATGTTACAAATGTTCATTTGCTTGGATTGTCGCTTACTGAAAATGCATTAACTTTTTTTTGGTTTCTATCGTTCTTTATATTTTCAAGGAGGGTCTGCAGCTTTCAAGGAGGGTAAACAAGTGGCCTCAAGTCCCAGTAGTCCTGTGGAGGAAACGTTTGCTGTTATTGGAAAATCTATCAATGAGGAGGCTGTCAAGTCTGTAAATGGAGTTTACCAGTTTGTGCTTGCAGGTAGGGGTTTATGTAATCCAATGTTATTATCTTCAAGTATAAGGACTAGAGTTAAGATTTCTAGGTGTAATAGTTGGGTCGCAGCACTTATTTAAAGACAGCTGGGGGATGAAAAGTTTTTTTTTACTTCCTGGTTCTCTGAATATCTGATTGAGGTGTATAAGGGGGTAGACTGCAAAGTTTTAGGACAAATTAAGGGAGTTGTCCTGGCTTTTCCTATTGGTGACCTGTCCTCAGGATAGGTCATCAATATCAGATTGGCGAGGGTCTGATACCCGGCACTAGGGATCGACCGATTATCGGTTTTACCGATATTATCGGCCAATATTCAGGATTTTGAACGTTATCGGCATCTATTTTGCCGATATACCGATAACGTATTGGGAACACAGAACGCGCTGCTCTCAGCGCTCTCTGTGTTCCCTCAGCAGCACAGGGGAGAAGAAAGCAGTGTCTCCCTCCCCCCTGCGATGCTGCTGCCGCCAATTAGAGGAGAGAGGACAAAAGAAGGGGAGGGGCTGTGGCCACCGCTCCACCAATGAAGATAAGTCTTTCATTAATTCATATACAGGAGGCGGGAGCTGGCTGCAGAATCACATCGCTGGCTCCCGACCTCTATGAGCAGTAGCTGCGATCCGTGGTAGTTAACCCCTTAGGTGCCGCAGATCGCAGCTACCGCTCATAGAGGTCGGGAGCCGGCTATGTGATTCTGCAGCCAGCTCCCGCCTCCTGTATATGAATTAATGTAAGACTTCTCTTCATTGGTGGCGCAGTGCGCCCCCCCCAAGCCCCCCAGTATTAATCATTGGTGGCACAGTGCGCCCCCCATCCCAGTATTAAAAACGTTGGTGGCGCAGTGCGCCCCCCCAGTATTAATCATTGGTGGCAGTGGCCACAGGATCCCCTCTCTCCTGCTCCTCCGACCGGAGCCCTAGCAGTGTAAGCCTGGGGCTCCGATTGGTTACCATGGCAGCCAGGACGCTATTGAAGCCCTGGCTGCCATGATAAGCTCCATGCTGCTGTGTGCACAAAGCACAGAACAGCAGGGACAGTGTGAGCTCCTATTCACCCTGATAGAGATCTATCAGGATGAATAGGACAAGGGTTCTAGTCCCTAAGGGGGCTAAAAGTTAGTTAAAAAAATATATATATATTAAAGTATAAATGAAAAAAAAAGATTTACAAAATAAAAATACACGTTAACAATAAACATTAATTTTCAGCAGATTTGTGTAGGAAATTTTTTTTTTTTTCAAAAATGAAAATTCCCAGAATATCTGTACAAATTATCGGCTATCGGCCTGAAAGTTCACAAATTATCGGTATCGGCCCTAAAAAATCAATATCTGTCGATCCCGGCACCCCCGCCAATCAGCTGCATGAGGAGACTACGCACGCACTGCCATCTCCCTTCTCTCTTCCTGCCCGCTGCTGTCTATAGTCTTTGCCATAGACTGCAGCAGCAGACAGGAAGAGAGAAGGGCAGCGGCACGTGCGCACGCCATCTCCTCATGCAGCTGATCGCTGGGTGTGAGACCCTCGCCAATCTGATATTGATGACCTATCCTGAGGATAAGTCATCATTAACAACCCCTTTAAACTCCTAGCCTGATCCAGTCATCTATCCCATTGTACAGCCATTGACCACATATTGCATCAAACTTTTAACTACAAATATTAAATTTTTATAAAATATTGCTTGAATGAATCTAAGTGGCAATGTCACAATATGCCAGGTGTCTACATTTTCAGAAAATATATGGTAAGAGGGTATGTGATTTTTGGATTTTATAATATTTGTTTTATCTGTGCATGCCAAATGCTTAAAAAAACGAATGTATACTATTTAGCATGATGTACAGTGTAAATGTAAAATACAGGGAGACAATTTGGCTGGTGATCCAATATTTTTGTTTAACAAAGGGAACCTGTCAAGTTAAACATGGTATTTTAGCTGCAGACGACATGTTACAGAGCAGGAGGATCTTAGAAGATGGATATAAAGTTTTATAAAAGAGTTGGCATAAACTATAATTTATACATTTAAATTCCTGCTCATTCTGGGAAGTCAAGTAGACAGTCCTATCGATGATTGACAGTTATATCTGTATACACAGTCATAGATTGGAAGACTGTCGGTCACTGATAGGAGCAACTCCTTGTATTCAAAACCCAGAATGAGCAGGAATGTAAATGACTAAAATACAAGTTATACAGAATATCTCCCCATAAAACTATGCATCAATCTGCTCAGCTCCTCCTGCTCTATAACACCATGTTCAACATAATAGGTTCCCTTTAATGCTCTGTCCATCCAGTATTTTATTAGTGATCTTTTCTCCTCCATTTTTTGCGTGTGTGTGTGATATATATATTTACAGTACGGACCAAAAGTTTGGACACACCTTCTCATTCAAAGAGTTTTCTTTATTTTCATGACTATGAAAATTGTAGATTCACACTGAAGGCATCAAAACTATGAATTAACACATGTGAAGTTATATACATAGCAAACAAGTGTAAAACAACTGAAAATATGTCCTATTCTAGGTTCTTCAAAGTAGCCACCTTTTGCTTTGATTACTGCTTTGCACACTCTTGGCATTCTCTTGATGAGCTTCAAGAGGTAGTCCCCTGAAATGGTTTTCACTTCACAGGTGTGCCCTGTCAGGTTTAATAAGTGGGATTTCTTGCCTTATAAATGGGGTTGGGACCATCAGTTGCGTTGAGGAGAAGTCAGGTGGATACACAACTGATAGTCCTACTGAATAGACTGTTAGCTGCTTTATTCTTGCCATAATCCAAATTCTAACAGTCTATTCAGTAGGACTATCAGCTGTGTATCCACCTGACTTCTCCTCAACGCAACTGATGGTCCCAATACTGCTCGGAAACTGTCTTACATTTAGAACTGGCGCTGGATGTGCCAAAGTTATGGAGAGGCCGGTGCCTCTCCATAACTTCGGCGGATCCACCGCCAGCACAGGGCCTTTATTAAGACTGGCGTCTAAAACGCTGGTCTTAATAAATGTGCCCCTTAGTGTTTTTGTTTTTACTTTCCCAGCCAGTTTTAATATCACTCCATATTAGTAAATGGAAATAGATTAAGAAATAAATTTAGTCAATATGGTAAAGGAGTGGTTGTTTAAATATAAAATGCATTTGGAGCAGCAAGCATGGGTGACCTAGTATGGTTGTCTGTGAGCATAGTTGGAACAGAGTAGCAGTATGGCTAACTGAACCATTAACGGGCAGAGTTTTTGTAGTTTGATTAGAAGAACCGTCCAATCAAAATATAGCATGGCTTGGGGCATAAACGGTCAGCTTTCATGCAGGTGAAGCAGTTAGCAATAAAACTTAAGGTCCCTTTTGCATGGTCCAATGGAAGGAAGTGTTCTTTCCTGACAATCATCTGCTCATCCCCATACAGAATCATTGTTTGGCGGCAGCAGAGGGTGTTTAGACGGGACAATCTGCTGCCGGCAAATTATGATTTAGTTGTCTGCAGGAACAATCCTATTATCCGATGAAGGAGCGTTTTGCTCATTCATCGGGTAATGGGCATCAAATTTACACCAGCAGATCACGATTACTGGGATTCGTATGAACACTTGTTGGCAATAACCTCCCCAAACACTGAGCAGTATAAAGGGGTCTTAAGAAGGGAGAAGCTGCAGACATTGTAACTGTGGCTGAAAGCAGGAGACAATGAGGGACATTTATCAAGTGTTTTATGCTGCTATTGTAGCGTAAAAAGGTTGCAAATTATGGTGCATGCCATGTTTGTGCCATAGTTTGCGACTCTTCACTTCTCTTTTAAAAAGTGGGCACATATTAGCCAGAGGGGCATGGCCTCTGACAGATTTACTGGCTTTGATTTGAATTTCTAGGGCAGGGAGATAAAGGCCACTTAACGAATTTAGCGAATTCTGTGCCAATCGACTTTATACTAAAACTAACGTTTTGTAACACCAGTTATAAGGGAAAATAATTGCATTCTGAATACAGAATGCATAGTACAATAGCGCTAGAGGGGTTAATATATTATATATAATATAAATATATATATATATATATATATATATAAAAAAAAAAACACTGGCAGCACCACCCTGAGAAGTATGGAAAAATAGACGGGTGCAATGTCCAAGTACGGTAAAAGGTGCTTACCCACTTATAGAAGACAAAAATCGGACTGCACTCCAAGCGACTCTTCAGAAAATGTGTTTTATTCACCCATATGGTGGCAAAAGCGACGTTTCTGCTCAAGCATGAAAGAAAGAAAGACTCATGCTTGAGCCGAAACGTCGCTTTTGCCACCATATGGGTGAATGAAACACATTTTCTGAAGAGTCGCTTGGAGTGCAGTCCGATTTTTGTCTTCTATAAGTGGGTAAGCACCTTTTACCGTACTTGGACATTGCACCCGTCTATTTTTCCATACTTCTCAGGGTGGTGCTGCCAGTGTTTTTTTTTTTATATATATATATATATATATATATATATAATATATTAACCCCTCCAGCGCTATTGTACTATGCATTCTGTATTCAGAATGCAATTATTTTCCCTTATAACCATGTTATAAGGGAAAATAATAATGATCGGGTTCCATCCCGATCGTCTCCTAGCAACCGTGCGTGAAAATCGCACCGCATCCGCACTTGCTTGCGGATGCTTGCGATTTTCACGCAACCACATTCACTTCTATGGGGCCTGCGTTGCGTGAAAAATGCAGAATATAGAGCATGCTACGATTTTCACGCAACGCACAAGTGATGCGTGAAAATCACCGCTTATGTGAACAGCCCCATAGAAATGAATGGGTCGGGATTCAGTGCGGGTGCAATGCGTTTAACTCACTCATCCCATCCGCGCAGAATACTCGCCCGTGTGAAAGGGGCCTTACTGATTCCAAGGAGTATAATTACTGAGATCTAGTATGTACACACGTCTACTAATACAGGGCATGCATGGATGCCAATGTCTAACTGCAAATGATGTTATATCTTTTATTATAATTTCCGCAGTAATAAAGGAGTACTATAGTTGGATAATTCTCATTGTCTGTAACTGCAACCCCTTACTAAACAAAATGGGAACAACAAGTAATATTAGATAAGACCTGAGAATGAATGAATATATTTCAAGTTCTAACAGGACTTGCCACCACTAGTGATTATGAGGGGAGAAGGACCTGCCAGCATTGATTCACTGATCGTGGTTGTTTTGCTTCTTTATTTAGGTTCAGATGAAGGCACATGGTATATGGATCTGAAAAATGACAAGGGTGGCGTTGGAAAAGGTGAACCACCTATCAAAGCAGATGTGGTGATGAGTATGGATAGTGAGGACTTTGTAAAGATGTTTACAGGTTAGTTTATGGTATTCCTTTTGAGATGTGGGCATTGGATACCTTCTAGAAATATAATAAATTATTGCAGAAGTCTTCATGATTCATTAGTGTTAAGAAATAATTGTTCAGAATGGTGTTACACATATAGTTAAAGGGGTTCTGAAGTTAGTTCTTTCTGATGACCTATCCTCTGGATAGATCATCAGCATCTGATCGGCGGGAGTCCGACACCTGGGCCCTCCGCCGATCAGATGAGAAGACAGCGGCCCTCCAGTAAGCGCAGCAGCCTTTTCTCTGATTACCGCAGGCCCAGTGACATCATGACTATTATCACTGGCCTGGGCGCGGCTAAGCTCCGTTCAAGTGAACAGGGCTTTGCCGCACCCATGCCAGTTATACTAGTGGTGACGTCACTGGGCCTGCGGTAAAAGGAGAAAACACTGCTGCACTACTGGAGTGCTGCTGTCTTCTCAAAGAGCTGATCGGCGGGGGTCCTGGTTTTCAGACCCCCGCTGATCAGATGCTGATTATCTATCCAGAGGAGAGATCATGATAAAGAAAAAACTGTAGAACCCCTTTAAGTTAAAACAAGATAAATATCTGTAAAACAGGGATGCCCAACCTGCGGCCCTCCAGCTGTTGCAATACCAACTCCTAGCATGCCCGGAGAGCCTACAGCTATCAGCCTACAGCCGGGCATGTTGGGAGTTGTAGTTTTACAACAGCTGGAGGACCGCAGGTTGAGCATCCCTGCTGTAAAAGAACAAAGACATAAAGAACTGTACTATTGTTGTTACCTTTGCTTATATTAAAAGGGGTTATACACTTAATTTAAACTTTTACAAATGTGCTGGAAGCAGTACTATTATTAATTTGCTAATCTACAGTTCTAAGCCCATCAGCATTGTTGTCCCCAGCTGAACAGTGCCACCCACTTATGTACTACAATCAAACCCTCACCCCATTACACAGCAGTGTGGACCTAAGATGACCATTGATGGAGGTACAGGAGACCAGTCCTGTCTATCTGCATTGGATAATACTGCAAATGGTTTGTGTGTTATTTACGCATGCCATGTGCAGTATTCAAAGGAGGATTAAGGTGTGATCATGTGGCCATACATCAGTGGTCCTGTTTGGAATGGTTTAGTGTGTAAACTAGTGAAGCTATTGTACTACGCAAGGGGATGGCACAGCCCATCAGAGCTGCTGTCTCCCATTGAGCAAATAACAGTATAATCATTAGTTGATCATAGTTTCCAGCACACTTGTAGATGTTATTTAAAGTAATTGGTCATTTTATCATAAGCAATAAAAGAGTTATCAAGTTATATTTTTTTCATGTTATCTTACCCACAGTAGTAAGTCTTACAAGACTTACAATGACCATAATGTTTAGTTGTTTTTTTTTATCCTTACCGGGCGAGTAATTCTGTAGTGGGCACTTCCGGGATCACGCGCTGTACATTGGGCCCATGATCCTAGCCCCATTTCAACCCACAATGCTAGCATGTTGCGCATGCACACTCAGGCAGTCTCGGGTCTACTGCACTGATATAAAAAGGTATGCAAGCAGAACTGTAATTACATGTATATTAGGGTGAGTTCACGTCACGTTTTATGCCTCCGTCTGATGTATACATTAGATTAAATAAAACTTGATGCAGCCCACTACGTTCTTGTATTCTGCAGAGTCTGTAAAGAAAAAGTATACTTTTTTTTTAACTATGGAAATCTATGGTGAAAAAATGCCACTGTTGTTTTCCAGTAGTAAAATAACTAGTAGTAGTAACTTTGGGATTTCTTCATTACAGGTAAACTGAAGCCTACAATGGCATTCATGTCGGGAAAGCTGAAGATTAAAGGAAACATGGGTCTGGCAATGAAACTGGAAGCACTTATGGGCCGGATGAACTCAAAGTTGTGATTTTGCTATGTAAAGTTGTTTTATATGGAAATTTCAGAAAAGGGATGAAATTACTTGACTACGGGCTTCACTACAGAAGAATATGCTGTGAAAGAGAAACTGAAAATTCTAGACTATCCAATACAGAGTTAACCAAAATAGAAATTTGTACATGACTTTCTTGTATTAATAGTTTTGCAAGGAGGGCATGAATACATTGAACAGATTTATTGACTCACTATACCAATATAGAATACTGTACACTTATCAATACTTCATTGAATTAACAATATGGTAAGACAACTTTTTTTTTTCTCCAGCTATTAAAGAACGAGATCTGCAGATCTGTTTTCTCTTTGACTGTTTTTGTCAGTGTGGTGAGGTTTGTAGGTAGCTGGATATGGACAATCTAGATAATCATGGTAGAACAAAACACTATCCATCCATCAGTATGTAATCAATGAGATGAAAAACAGTTGTATATGTTTATTTGTAATTACCATGCCTCTAACAGGTGTATCCCAGATAAATCGAGGGGGGGGGGGAAAAACGTTAAAGGGGTTGTCCTGTTTTACTAAGAAACCATACAACACTGAGGAGTAGGCTGTAATAAAGCAGTGAGCTGTAGTTACTTAGCAGATGCAGTGCATAGCAGAGACTGGGACTTCTGGCCAGGCTCTGTTTACCTGGCTGCAGCGGTGACATCACGTCGACAACATGAGATGTGCTGCAGCAGTCATGTGGCAAGTATACAGAACCCTACTGCAAGAACTAAGTAAATAGTGCTAAATCCTTTGTCAGGCTAATCACCAGTGCTTTGAAACTTGAAACATCTTTAAACAATACCTACAACATCTACCTATCCTGATCTCTTTCATTCTGTCATCATTGAATCAAGTGTTTCATTCAGTCCCCTTGCCACAGGTGTATAAAATCCACTCCCTGGCCATGCAGTCTGCCTTTTACAAAATTTTGGGGAAGAATGGCTCGTTCAAAAGAGCTCACTGAATTCCAGCGTAGTACTGTAATAGGATGTCACCATTGTAACAAGTCAGTTTATGAAATTTACTCCCTCCTAGATATTCCATGATCAACTTGTAGTGGTATAACTGCAAAGTGGAAGCATTTAAAAACCACAGCAACTCAGGATTATGAATAAGGGGAATCGAGAGCCTACAGGTGACTTGGGGGGGGGGGGGGGGTCTAGTCTGCATGTGACTGGGGAGTATGATCGGAAACAAGCATGTCCTTTGTATATACAGTATTATATACAATTTTAAAAAAATCTGTATTACATAATACATAGGTATTTCTATACATATTATGGAATGCCCACATAAATTCTTCTATACATATACACATACTGTATAAACTATTAACTGTAAAGGGTAAATGTAAAAAAAATACATCCATAGTGAGGTGCATACGCATATAGAGAGGGGACAATAAAATAACAATATAATGCATAATGAGATGTATTAGGGATGGACATACAGTACAGACCAAAAGTTTGGACACACCTCATTCAAAGAGTTTTCTTTATTTTCATGACTATGAAGGCATCAAAACTATGAATTAACACATGTGGAATTATATACATAACAAACAAGTGTGAAACAACTGAAAATGTCATATTCTAGGTTCTTCAAAGTAGCCACCTTTTGCTTTGATTACTGCTTTGCACACTCTTGGCATTCTCTTGATGAGCTTCAAGAGGTAGTCCCCTGAAATGGTCTTCCAACAGTCTTGAAGAAGTTTCCAGAGATGCTTAGCACTTGTTGGCCCTTTTGCCTTCACTCTGCGGTCAAGCTCACCCCAAACCATCTCGATTGGGTTCAGGTCCGGTGACTGTGGAGGCCAGGTCATCTGGCGCAGCACCCCATCACTCTCCTTCATGGTCAAATAGCCCTTACTTTCAAAGTTTTCCCAATTTTTCGGCTGACTGGCTGACCTTCATTTCTTAACCACCTCCCGACCGCCTAACGCACGGATGCGTCCGGAAGGTGGTTGATTGATTCCTCCTGGACGCATCCATGCGTCATCTCGCGAGACGTGAGATTTCGGTCAAAGCCGGCCCGCGCATGCGCATCGCGGGCCGGCAAAAGTTAAAGAACAATTTCGTCACCAGCCTGCCAGCAACGATCATTGGCTGGCAGGCTGGCGATTTTCAAAAAATCCAATCACAAGCCATATAACAGATCATATTAGTAAATATGATCTGTTATATGGCTTGTCTGCTCCTCTGCTGGTCCTTTTCGTCGGTTGGATCCAGCAGAGGAGCAGACTGAACTGTGAGTAGCACCAAACACTACACTTAGCCCCAGATCACCCCCCCTGCATCCCAATTAACCCTTTGATCGCCCCTGTCAATCACTAGTGAAAGGAAAAAAAGTGATCAGTGTAAACTGTCACTTTTTTTTTTTTTCACTGGTATTGACTGTTAGGTTTTAGGGATAGTTTAGGCCCCTTGGTTTGGTAGTTAGCGTCAGTTAGCGCCCACCGCACCGCAGTCACTTTTATTCGCTGATTAGCGTATCGCTAATCAGCATTTGTACTTTTATAGTATCTGTAAGTGATCAACCTGATCACGGTCAGATCTATAATTGTATTAGTGTCACCTTAGCTCGCCCTCCACCCAAAACGCAGTGTTTGCCCGATCAGGCCTGATCGGTCGCCCACACGTGCGTTCACCCACGCCCGCCCCACCGCAGTGACAAAAAATTATTATTTTTTGATCACTGCACATTCACTTTACACGCACTGCGGCGATAAAAAAATCAGTTTTGATATTTTTTATCAACCGCAGCGGCCTCCTGTACTTCGCTAGCCTCCCCTTTGTAAGACAGGCTTGCTTTTTTTTCTTGGGTAGTCTCAGGGAATACCCCTAAATTTAGTAGTCCAAAATGTCAAACGGGGTATTCTTCTGAAGAGGCCTACAGGATTCTGACCCAGTCGGATGAGGAGTGGGAACCCTTATCTGACGAATCTAGCGGGTCAGAATATGAACCTGTGAAAAGCAGTGGCTCTCTGACCCAAAGTTCGGACGAGGAGGCTGAGGTCCCTGATAGCACCAGGCGTACCCGGCCCCGTGTCGCTAGACCACAGGTTACGCAGGATCCGCTTCAAGAGCAGCAGAGTGGGGCTGTCGCTGCCGGATCACGTGGTGAGGCATACACCAGCAGCGCAGCCCTTCCTGGACCTAGTACCAGCACTGCCGTACAACATGGTGAAGTAGCGAGCACCAGAAGGGCAGTTGAAGCTGGTACGGTGGCACGTGCAGTAGTTACGCCGTCGCAGCCACCGCACAGACAGACCCGTAGAGTCCCTAAGGTGCTGGCAAACCCTGATTGGCAGTCACCAACTTCAGCCGCACCTGTAGTTCCCCCTTTCACCGCCCAGTCTGGAGTTCGGGTTGAGACGGCTCAAATCGGTTCGGCCCTGGGATTTTTTGAGCTGTTCTTGACTGCGGAGCTCTTGGATTTAGTCGTGGCAGAGACAAACCGGTATGCCACACAATTTATAACCGCAAACCCGGGAAGCTTTTATGCCCAGCCTTTCCGGTGGAAACCAGTCCAAGTTTCCGAAATTAAAATTTTTCTGGGCCTTTTCCTCAACATGGGTCTAACTAAAAAGCATGAATTGCGGTCATATTGGTCCACGAACCCAATTCATCACATGCCCATGTTCTCTGCTGCTATGTCCAGGACACGTTTTGAAACCATCCTGCGTTTTCTGCATTTTAGCGACAACACCACCTCCCGTCCCAGAGGCCACCCAGCTTTTGACCGGCTCCACAAAATTCGGCCCCTCATAGACCATTTCAACCAGAAATTTGCAAATTTGTATAGCCCCGAGCAAAACATCTGCATAGACGAGTCCCTAATACATTTTACCGGGCGCCTTGGCTTCAAACAATACATCCCAAGCAAGCGTGCCCGGTATGGGGTCAAATTGTATAAGCTCTGTGAAAGGGCCACAGGCTATACCCACAAATTTCGTGTCTATGAGGGAAAAGATCAGACCCTGGAGCCGGTCGGTTGCCCTGACTACCTGGGGAGCAGTGGGAAGACAGTCTGGGACTTGGTGTCACCCTTATTCGGCAAGGGGTACCATCTTTATGTGGACAATTTCTACACAAGTGTGGCCCTCTTTAGGCATTTTTTTCTAGAACGGATTTGCGCCTGTGGCACCGTGCGACCTAGTCGCCGGGGCTTCCCCCAACGGCTCGTTACCACCCGTCTTGCAAGGGGGGAGAGGGCTGCCTTGTGTAACGAAGAACTGCTCGCGGTGAAATGGAGAGACAAGCGTGACGTTTACATGCTCTCCTCCATTCACGCAGACACGACAATCCAAATTGAGCGAGCAACCCGTGTCATTGAAAAGCCCCTCTCAGTCCACGACTATAATTTGCTCATGGGAGGGGTGGACTTCAATGACCAGATGTTGTCTCCGTATTTAGTTTCCCGCAGAACCAGACGCTGGTATAAGAAGGTGTCTGTATATTTGATTCAATTGGCGCTGTATAATAGTTTTGTTCTCTACAGTAAGGCTGGGAGAACACGATCCTTCCTCAAATTCCAGGAAGAGATCATCGAGAACCTCCTGTATCCAGAAGGTTCCGTGGCCCCATCCACCAGTGTAGTTAGCCGTCTACACGAGCGACATTTCCCCAATGTCGTTGCTGGTACCTCAATCCAACCGTCACCCCGAAAAAGATGTCGTGTCTGTAGCAGGAGTGGAATAAGGCGTGACACCCGCTATTTCTGTCCTGACTGCCCTGACCACCCTGCCCTATGCTTAGGAGAGTGTTTCTGGAAGTACCACACACAGGTACACCTAGCATAAGGATCACATCTCACCAGGACAGGCACACAGGGCTATTAGGGCCCATTCACTCACAGCTGCTGCAAACGTCTCCTTTCACATGGGACAAAGTGCATAACGTACTTCGCCACATCTTTGGGCGATTTGCGCTTTGCACATTGACCCATGGGGAAGGCAAAGTTTGTTCTATAAAGGTAAAAAAAAAGTTAAAGTTTATATGTTCTCTTCCAAAGTTAATAAAATTATTGTGTTGCGTTTTTTTTTTTTTTTACCTTCCAGGTGGACCAACCGATCGACTAGCTGCAGCACTGATGTGCATTCTGAAGAGAAGCATTGCGCTGCTGTCAGATTACACGCAAGTCGGTGTATGCGGCGCTGCAAGACGAGATTTCTCCTCTGCAGTAAAAGATACGTTTGCCGAGGCATATGAGCTGAGGAGGTGGCGGTGTTCCTATGCTTTGGCAAACACTTTGTATATAAAAAAATAATAATAAAATCCCGGCAATGATTTATTCATCCACATCGATTGATGTGAATGGAGAAATCTGGTTTGCCAGGGCATACGAGCTAAGTGGGTATGGATGTTGGGCGGAGCTCCTATGTCCTGGCAGACGCCTTTCCCCTCCTTTTTTTTTTTGGCAGAGATTTTTTCATCCACATTGATCGATGCGAATGAAGAAATCTGTGCCGTTCATTTTTTTCTTTCAGCCCAGAGGCTGAACGGAAAAAAAAAATCTCATTACCCGTATGCTCAATATAAGGAGAATAGCAGACACTCCTAATGCTGGCCATACATGTAATGATTGCTGAGAGACCCTCAAATGCCAGGGCAGTACAAACACCCCACAAATAACACCATTTTGGAAAGAAGACACCCCAAGGTATTCGCTGAGGGGCATATTGAGTCCATGAAAGATTGAAATTTTTGTCCCAAGTTAGCGGAAAGGGAGACTTTGTGAGAAAAAAATAAAAAAAATCAATTTCCGCTAACTTGTGCCCAAAATTTTTTTTTCTATGAACTCGCCATGCCCCTCATTGAATACAATACCTTGGGGTGTCTTCTTTCCAAAATGGGGTCACATGTGGGGTATTTATACTGCCCTGGCATTTTAGGGGCCCCAAAGCGTGAGAAGAAGTCTGGTATCCAAATGTCTAAAAATGCCCTCCTAAAAGGAATTTGGGCACCTTTGCCCACCTAGGCTGCAAAAAAGTGTCACACATCTGGTATCTCCGTATTCAGGAGAAGTTGGGGAATGTGTTTTGGGGTGTCATTTTACATATACCCATGCTGGGTGAGATAAATATCTGCCAACTGCCAACTTTGTATAAAAAAATGGGAAAAGTTGTCTTTTGCCGAGATATTTCTCTCACCCAGCATGAGTATATGTAAAAAGACACCCCAAAACACATTGCCCAACTTCTCCTGAATACGGCGATACCACATGTGTGACACTTTTTTGCAGCCTAGGTGGGCAAAGGGGCCCACATTCCAAAGAGCACCTTTCGGATTTCACAGGTCATTTACCTACTTACCACACATTAGGGCCCCTGGAAAATGCCAGGGCAGTATAACTACCCCACAAGTGACCCCATTTTGGAAAGAAGACACCCCAAGGTATTCCGTGAGGGGCATGGCAAGTTCCTAAATTTTTTTATTTTTTGTCACAAGTTAGTGGAAAATGATGATTTTTTTTTTTTTCTCTCACCCAGCATGGGTATATGTAAAATGACACCCCAAAACACATTCCCCAACTTCTCCTGAATACGGAGATACCAGATGTGTGACACTTTTTTGCAGCCTAGGTGGGCAAAGGGGCCCATATTCCAAAGAGCACCTTTCGGATTTCACTGGTCATTTTTTACAGAATTTGATTTCAAACTCCTTACCACACATTTGGGCCCCTAGAATGCCAGGGCAGTCTAACTACCCCACAAGTGACCCCATTTTGGAAAGAAGACACCCCAAGGTATTCCGTGAGGGGCATGGCGAGTTCCTAGAATTTTTTATTTTTTGTCACAAGTTAGTGGAAAATGATGTTTTTTTAATGGGTATATGTAAAATGACACCCCAAAACACATTCCCCAACTTCTCCTGAATATGGAGATACCAGATGTGTGACACTTTTTTGCAGCCTAGGTGGGCAAAGGGGCCCACATTCCAAAGAGCACCTTTCGGATTTCACTGGCCATTTATTACAGAATTTGATTTCAAACTCCTTACCACACATTTGGGCCCCTAGAATGCCAGGGCAGTATAACTACCCCACAAGTGACCCCATTTTGGAAAGAAGAGACCCCAAGGTATTCGCTGATGGGCATAGTGAGATCATAGAACTTTTTATTTTTTTTCACAAGTTAGTGGAATATCATTTTCCGCTAACTTGTGACAAAAAATAAAAAGTTCTATGAACTCACTATGCCTATCAGCGAATACCTTAGGGTGTCTACTTTCCGAAATGGGGTGATTTGTGGGGTGTTTGTACTGTCTGGGCATTGTAGAACCTCAGGAAACATGACAGGTGCTCAGAAAGTCAGAGCTGCTTCAAAAAGCGGAAATTCACATTTTTGTACCATAGTTTGTAAACGCTATAACTTTTACCCAAACCATTTTTTTTTACCCAAACATTTTTTTTTTATCAAAGACATGTAGAACAATAAATTTAGAGCAAAATTTATATATGGATCTCGTTTTTTTTTGCAAAATTTTACAACTGATAGTGAAAAATGTCATTTTTTTGCAAAAAAAATCGTTAAATTTCGATTAATAACAAAAAAAGTAAAAATGTCAGCAGCAATGAAATACCACCAAATGAAAGCTCTATTAGTGAGAAGAAAAGGAGGTAAAATTCATTTGGGTGGTAAGTTGCATGACCGAGCAATAAACGGTAAAAGTAGTGTAGGTCAGAAGTGTAAAAAGTGGCCTGGTCTTTCAGGGTGTTTAAGCCATGGGGGCTGAGGTGGTTAAAGTAAGGATGGCCACTCATTTTTCTTAGATGCTTTTTTCTTGCCATAATACAAATTCTAACAGTCTATTCAGTAGGACTATCAGCTGTGTATCCACCTGACTTCTCCTCAACGCAACTGATGGTCCCAACCCCATTTATAAGGCAAGAAATCCCACTTATTAAACCTGACAGGGCACACCTGTGAAGTGAAAACCATTTCAGGGGACTACCTCTTGAAGCTCATCAAGAGAATGCCAAGAGTGTGCAAAGCAGTAATCAAAGCAAAAGGTGGCTACTTTGAAGAACCTAGAATATGACATATTTTCAGTTGTTTCACACTTGTTTGTTATGTATATAATTCCACATGTGTTAATTCATAGTTTTGATGCCTTCAGTGTGAATCTACAATTTTCATAGTCGTGAAAATAAAGAAAACTCTTTGAATGAGAAGGTGTGTCTAAACTTTTGGTCTGTACTGTATGTGTGACAAGGAAACTTTATTATCATTTTGGGTGATGATGTGATGGTTGATGAAGCAAGTTTCACTATGTGACTGAGCAGAAGGGGGTCTAGCTGGCAGCAATTTTAGGCTGCTTGGATCACACTGGGAGGAGTGGGAGTAGGGTTGCCAGCTTTCCCAAAAAAAAAAATACCGGCTAAATTTACACTGGTAAAAGTAGGTATGGCTAAACATGGGTTGTTATTTGACACCAATGGTTTGATCATAATGTAAGTTTTGCGCCTTTTTTTTTTTTTTTACACAAAACTAATTTTTACACATTTGTAATATAAAATGCAGACTAAAATGATGTTCTAGCCTCGTGTGAACAGGTGTAATGAATGAGATTTTATTGAGCAGCAAGTATCCACACAGCCAGGAAAAATCCCTCCTCTCCATCTATTTCACTGCTGCTGCTGAACTGTTCGGCCCTATGCAAAAGCCCACTTTACCCTGGTTTGTTCTGTAGAATTAACAGAAGAAATTGGTTTCTGCACTTAGGAGTCCCTGCTCTGCTGACTCCATATATGGAACCCGGACATACCTCCATTTTCACCCAAGCAGCCCCCCTGACTTGAGCATCGGAGCAGTTCATGCTCTCCTTTGCCCTGCGCTAAATCGCGCAGGGCAAAGGCATTTTTTGGAGATCCGGTGACGTACCAGGCTCTCCATGAACTGCTCCGATGCTCAAGTCAGGGGGGCTGCCGGGGTGAAATTATGGGTATGTACGGGTTCAGCTCTGAACCCGGACAACCCCTTTAACTTTAAAATTAAATTTTATTTTATTTTTTTTGGGGGGGGGGGGGGGGCGTGGCCAGCTATGCAGGAGTGAAGACGTGTGTGCTGCGAGCTCCTCCACAGCACCGGAGCTAATCCACCGCCAGCGACCCTTTAAAGATGGGCAAAATCCCTAAAAAGATCAAGACCCGCTGTGTAGCCTCCCTGGCATCTTCACAGGTGGACATTCCCAGGCTTTTCGCCAGGCCCCGACATGACCGAGCGCGCCAAGCGCTTCCAAGATGGCGCCGCCGGCCCTGAAAAAACTCAGCTCACAGCGGTAGCTGAGCCTGGAGCTGAGCACCTGAATCAGCGGTCGCACCTACCGGATCGACGGAGAGTCCGGTCTGCATCGGTGCCGTCTCTAGGCAGCAGCCCTGACCGGGCCCAGGTGTCTCATGCCCAGGCGGAAGAGGACCCTGAAGCGCACGCTGATCCCTCATCTTCAGCCCAGGATGGAGGCCTGGCAGCTGCCACGATGTCTCCCTGCGGCCCGGCGATTCAGGTTAGTGAGGAGGAGTTCCCCCCGCTACAGAGGACTCCTCAGTTGACCCCTCACCCTGTTGCCTGGGGTCCTAGAACCCCCACCTCTCCTGCAGCCTCACTGAGCCCAGGGGTGAGATCTCCCGCTGGGTCCCCCTGGTCGGGTACCCCAGCCAGCTTTATGGGACACCCCCAGCCACAGAGAGACACTTCTCACCGGGGGAAACCTGAAAAGGTTAATGAAAAGGCCTCAAATTCACCACAGGCTGCGGCCTCCTCCCCGTACACGCTGCGGGAGCCTCCTTTAACTCGCTCTCCTGAGCCGTCCCTAGCAAATTCCCCACACTGGTCCACGGGCTCGTCGTGGGACGGATCCCACCCACGCCATGATGGCATCGCATCTCATCATTGGGCACACAGACCCTGGCTGCCCCTGCAGCGTCGGCCTCATGGGGCTCTCTACCTTTGCCCCAGAGATCAGTGTCTCATGCTCCTCTACTTGACGAGGACTCTCGGCCACCTACCATGGCGGACTTACGCAACCTGATGTGCTCACTTCCCACCAAGGCAGACCTCTCTAGTTTTGCAGCTAACATTTTACAGGAATGTAAAAAAGAATTCACGCAAGTACGCTCTGAGATGGCCTTGATTGATACAAAGGTGGACACTGTTCAACAGGAACATGATTCCTTGTCTGCAGATGTGCAGGTATTAAAAGACAAACTACAATCCCACGATGCACAGATACACGCCTTGCAATACCATCTGGATGATGTCGAAAATAGGAGCCGTTGCAATAATATTCGGATCAGAGGCCTCCCTGAGTCAATAACACAGGCGGTTCTTCTATCTACCATTGTAAAAATTTTCAATAACCTCCTGGGACGTCCGCCAAGCTCCAGCATCGAAATCGACCGAGCCCATAGGGCATTGAGGCCTCCCAACCCTAACCCCTCAAAACCAGGGACGTCATCTGCAGAGTCCACTTTTATGCCATCAAAGATCAGATTCTGCTCAAGGCCCGACAGATGTCGTCTCTGTCCTACGACGGTGTCCCCTTTATCTTGCTACAGGACTTATCCCGCTACACCCTGGCCCAACGTGCTGCCTTGCGCCCACTATTACACCTCCTCAAAGAGCGCAGTATCCCTTACCGTTGGGGCTTTCCTTTTGCTCTGCTTGCAGGCCCTAAAGATCAAGTCGTCACCCTACGGGACCCTACAGATCTTCCCCACTTTCTACAGCAGCTGGACTTGCCACCGGTTGAATTGGGACCCTGGCATTCCCTCCTCCCGCCTGCCTCTGAGTCGAGGGGGCGACAACGTCCACTGCCTGTTGGAAAAGCGCCCAGTTCTTCTGCTCAGGCCTCAAGAGGACGACGCCAGAGAGGATCGGACTACTCAAGTCGCAGATCCTCACCTCGCCTTACCACCTGAGGGGCTCCCTGCTTTACCTGCCTGGGACTACTAAAGATCTAATATGCCGAATGTTCCTTATTGGTTCTTAGCTGTTTGCCCATTCTCTTTATCTGCCTTTATGCTCTAAATTTGCTGGTGCTTATAAGTTTCCATTTGCATCCACTGGTGTTGTGGGGGGTCAGCTCTTGTCTGGCTGACACTTTCTCCCCCAAATAAGTAGAGACTTTCCCTTGGGGTGTCTTCCCCAAGTGACAGCCTCTTTGGACCTTCGGGTCACATAAAACCACTCTATTTTTCCCTTTTTCAGGCTTCTCCACCTGTTTGTTTACTTCTAACTGTTGTTCTCTTTTTGTTTTTTGTCGGTTGTCTCCCCGTGCCTCCCTTGTGTTATTTTCCTTCCCCCCTCCCCCCGCAGCAATGGGGTCTCTGAAGATTGCATCATTCAACACTAAGGGCCTCAACACTCCCGAAAAAAGGGCCCAGATACTTCATCACTTCCATCGCCAAAAGGTACATATTGTCTGTTTCCAAGAAACGCATTTTAAGGAGGGTAGCGCCCCGAACATACGACATCGACACTACACCACCTGGCACTTTGCAAATAATGCGGTGAATAAGACCAAAGGAGTCGCCATAGCGATCCACAAGTCTTTACCCCATCAAGTGCTGGGTTGTACTGCCGACCCAGATGCAAGATATCTGGCCCTCACATTACTTATTGGAGGCCAGGAATTAACCACCTCAGCCCCTATAGCTTAAACACCCTTAATGACCAGGCCACTTTTTACACTTCTGACCTACACTACTTTCACCGTTTATTGCTCGGTCATGCAACTTACCACCCAAATGAATTTTACCTCCTTTTCTTCTCACTAATAGAGCTTTCATTTGGTGGTATTTCATTGCTGCTGACATTTTTACTTTTTTTGTTATTAATCGAAATTTTATGATTTTTTTGCAAAAAAATGACATTTTTCACTTTCAGTTGTAAAATTTTGCAAAAAAAACAAAAACATCATCCATATATAAATTTTTCTCTAAATTTAATGTTCTACATGTCTTTGATAAAAAAAAAATGTTTGGGTAAAAAAATAATGGTTTGGGTAAAAGTTATAGCGTTTACAAACTATGGTACAAAAATGTGAATTTCCGCTTTTTGAAGCAGCTCTGACTTTCTGAGCACCTGTCATGTTTCCTGAGGTTCTACAATGCCCAGACAGTACAAACACCCCACAAATGACCCCATTTCGGAAAGTAGACACCCTAAGGTATTCGCTGATGGGCATAGTGAGTTCATAGAACTTTTTATTTTTTGTCACAAGTTAGCGGAAAATGATGATTTTTTATTTTTTTATTTTTTTCTTACAAAGTCTCATATTCCACTAACTTGTGACGACAAAAAATAAAAACTTCCATGAACTCACTATGCCCATCAGCGAATACCTTGGGGTGTCTTCTTTCCAAAATGGGGTCACTTGTGGGGTAGTTATACTGCCCTGGCATTCTAGGGGCCCAAATGTGTAATAAGAAGTTTGAAATCAAAATGTGTAAAAAATGACCAGTGAAATCCGAAAGGTGCTCTTTGGTATGTGGGCCCCTTTGCCCACCTAGGCTGCAAAAAAGTGTCACACATGTGGTATCTCCGTACTCAGGAGAAGTTGGGGAATGTGTTTTGGGGTGTCATTTTACATATACCCATGCTGGGTGAGAGAAATATCTTGGTCAAATGCCAACTTTGTAAAAAAAATTGGAAAAGTTGTCTTTTGCCAAGATACTTCTCTCACCCAGCATGGGTATATGTAAAATGACACCCCAAAACACATTGCCCAACTTCTCCTGAGTACGGAGATACCACATGTGTGACACTTTTTTGCAGCCTAGGTGGGCAAAGGTGCCCACATTCCAAAGAGCACCTTTCGGATTTCACCGGTCATTTTTTACACATTTTGATTTCAAACTTCTTACCACACATTTGGGCCCCTAGAATGCCAGGGCAGTATAACTACCCCACAAGTGACCCCATTTTAGAAAGAAGACACCCCAAGGTATTCCGTGAGAGGCATGGCGAGTTCCTAGAATTTTTTATTTTTTGTCACAAGTTAGCGGAAAATGATGATTATTTTTTTTTTCTTACAAAGTCTCATATTCCACTAACTTGTGACAAAAAATAAAAACGTCCATAAACTCACTATGTCTATCAGCGAATACCTTGGGGTGTCTTCTTTCCAAAATGGGGTCACTTGTAGGGTAGTTATACTGCCCTGGCATTCTAGGGGCCCTAATGTGTGGTAAGTAGGTAAATGACCTGTGAAATCCGAAAGGTGCTCTTTGGAATGTGGGCCCCTTTGCCCACCTAGGCTGCAAAAAAGTGTCACACATGTGGTATCGCCGTATTCAGGAGAAGTTGGGCAATGTGTTTTGGGGTGTCTTTTTACATATACTCATGCTGGGTGAGAGAAATATCTCGGCAAAAGACAACTTTTTCCATTTTTTATACAAAGTTGGCATTTGACCAAGATATTTATCTCACCCAGCATGGGTATATGTAAAATGACACCCCAAAACACATTGCCCAACTTCTCCTGAGTACGGCGATACCAGATGTGTGACACTTTTTTGCAGCCTAGATGCGCAAAGGGGCCCACATTTCTTTTATGAGGGCATTTTTAGACATTTGGATCCCAGACTTCTTCTCACGCTTTAGGGTCCCTAGAATGCCAGGGCAGTATAAATACCCCACATGTGACCCCATTTTGGAAAGAAGACACCCCAAGGTATTCAATGAGGGGCATGGCGAGTTCATAGAAATTATTTTTTTTTTTGCACAAGTTAGCAGAAATTGATATATATATTTTTTTCTCACAAAGTCTCCCTTTCCGCTAACTTGGGACAAAAATTTAAATCTTTCATGGACTCAATATGCCCCTCACGGAATACCTTGGGGTGTCTTCTTTCCGAAATGGGGTCACATGTGGGGTATTTATACTGCCCTGGCATTCAAGGGGCCCTAAAGCGTGAGAAGAAGTCTGGAATATAAATGTCTAAAAAATTTTACGCATTTGGATTCCGTGAGGGGTATGGTGAGTTCATGTGAGATTTTATTTTTTGACACAAGTTAGTGGAATATGAGACTTTGTAAGAAAAAAAAAAATAATTCCGCTAACTTGGGCCAAAAAAATGTCTGAATGGAGCCTGACAGGGGGGTGATCAGGGAGTCTATATGGGGTGATCACCCCCCTGTCATTGATCACCCCCCTATAAGGCTCCATTCAGATGTCCATATGTGTTTTGCGGATCCGATCCATGTATCAGTGGATCCGTAAAAATCATACGGACATCTGAATGCAGCCTTACAGGGGGGTGATCAATGACAGGGGGGTGATCAATGACAGGGGGGTGATCAATGACAGGGGGGTGATCAGGGAGTCTATATGAGGTGATCACCCCCCTGTAAGGCTCCATTCAGATGTCCGTATGTGTTTTGCGGATCCGATCCATGTATCAGTGGATTCGTAAAAAACATACGGACATCTGAATGCAGCCTTACAGGGGGGTGATCAATGACAGGGGGGTGATCAGGGAGTCTATATGGGGTGATCACCTCCGTCATTGATCACTCCCCTGTAAGGCTCCATTCAGATGTCCGTACGCGTTTTGCGGATCCGATCCATGTATCAGTGGATCCGTAAAAATCATACGGACATCTGAATGCAGCCTTACAGGGGGGGTGATCAATGACAGGGGGGTGATCAATGACAGGGGGGTGATCAGGGAGTCTATATGGGGTGATCACCCCCGTCATTGATCACCCCCCTGTAAGGCTCCATTCAGACGTCCGTATGCGTTTTGCGGATCCGATCCATCTATCAGTGGATCCGTAAAGATCATACGGACATCTGAATAGAGCCTTACAGGGGGGTGATCAATGACAGGGGGTGATCAATGACAGGGGGGTGATCAGGGAGTCTATATGGGGTGATCAAGGGGTTAATAAGTGACAGGGGGGGTGTAGTGTAGTGGCGCTTGGTGCAACATATTACTGAGCTACCTGTGTCCTCTGGTGGTCGATCCAAACAAAGGGGACCACCAGAGGACCAGGTAGCAGGTATATTAGACGCTGTTATCAAAACAGCATCTAATATACCTGTTAGGGGTTAAAAAAATCACATCTCCAGCCTGCCAGCGAACAATCGCCGCTGTCAGGCTGGAGATCCACTCTCTTAACTTCCGTTCCTGTGAGCGCGCGCGCCTGTGTGCGCCTGTGTGCGCGCGTTCACAGGAAATCTCGGCTCACGCGAGATGACGCGTATATGCGTCGCTGAGCGCAGGGCTGCCACCTCCGGAACGCGAATCTGCGTTAGGCGGTCCGGAGGTGGTTAACCTTCCTTAATGTATATGCCCCTAATCAAAATCAAGCTCCCTTCATTGTAAACCTCATTGATAACGTCATACCGTTGCTTAGGGGGACAGTTATCTTATGTGGTGACCTTAATCTGACACTTGACCCAACACTTGACAATTCGACTGGACGTGCCTCCCTCACATATCCCACCATTAAAAAGGTAAAACGGGCACTGCTCTTGAGAGATGCCTGGAGGATTCAGCACCCAGTTGACAAGGATTACACCTTTTATTCCGCCCCCCCCATGGCTCATATAGTCGTATTGATCATATCCTTATCCAGCAATCGGCCCTATCCTGGCTTGACTCCACACAAATAGGAAATATCCTTTGGTCGGACCACGCTCCCATATACTGCTCCTTGAATTTGCCCTTCCTCTCTAGACAGGAATGGACATGGAGATTAAACGAGAGTCTCCTTCTTGACGCGGGGTGCGCTGCTGACCTTGCTAGCAGTATAACAAACTTCTTATCAGATCATAAGGAGGATTCTACCCCAATACCGATCCGATGGGAGGCCTTGAAGTGTGTTCTTCGAGGTGTACTCATTAAGCATGGCTCCCGTCTCAAGAAGGAGAAAGCCCATTCACTTAAACTTGCTCTGCAAAGAGCCACTTCCCTGGAACTTGCCCACAAACAAGCACTTACCCTACAAACCCTGCATGATCTCCAGAATGCACGTATGGAAGCTAAACGCCTCCTAGAGGTATCCTACAAACGTATGGTACAAATTTGCAGGAGTAAATTCTACGAATACGGGAATAAAAGTGGCCGTATGTTGGCAAGGGCTCTAAAGGGAAGACTAGCAGCCTCCCATATCCCCGCTATCAAAAATGCCCAGGATCGTATGATCCACACAACCGCTGATATTGCGGCTACTTTCCACTCCTTCTACTCGAAGCTCTACAACCTGCCCCAGACATCCCCTCAAGTGGTGGGCAAACACCCCGACCTACCTCTCTTACTTCCCAAGCTTTCTGCGCTCGATTCTGCCACTATGGAGGCTCCATTCACAGACACTGAACTTCATACGGTACTTAAGTCGCTCCCGGGTGGCAAGAGCCCAGGCCCTGACGGGTTCACGGCTAGGTTTTACAAAGCCTTTTCCTCCAATCTTTCCCCTATTATGCTCCAAGTTTTCAATGGAGTGTCTCCGGGGCTCCCCTTCCTGGCGCAGACCACGGAGGCGCATATTACGGTCATTCCGAAACCAGGAAAGGACCCACACCTGTGTGCCAGCTATCGTCCTATCTCCCTTTTAAACGTAGATCTCAAGATCTTCGCCAAATTAATGGCGAACAGATTGAACGCTTATCTGCCTTCCCTGGTTTCCGCTGATCAGGTTGGGTTTGTGCCGGGGAGGGAGGCCCGGGACAACACTCTTAAAACCCTAGACATCATCCACTATGCCAAATCCAAAAAGACCCCCTTATGGTGCTTTCCTTAGACGCAGAAAAGGCCTTTGACCGGATATCTTGGTGTGCCATCCATGAGACCCTTTCACATATAGGTCTGGGCCCAATATTCCTGTCAAAGATCCTGACACTGTACCAACATCCCACAGCTAGAGTCAAAATAAATGGTGCCCTCTCCCCCCCCCCCTTTCCAATCCATAATGGGACACGGCAGGGATGTCCATTATCCCCCTTATTATACGTTCTGGTTATGGAACACCTGCTGGCTTCTATTCGTGCCAATCCAGACATAACAGGAATAAAGATCGGATCACGAGAGTATAAATGCGTGGCGTTTGCTGACGATCTCCTTCTCTACATAACCAACCCACGTATCTCTTTGCCGTCCTTACTCCGGGAAATAGCTCAATTTGATACCTGGTCCAATTTTAAGATAAATATGTCCAAGTCAGAGGCCCTAGACGTCACTTTGCCGAGTGAACTGACCCCTGCTCTTAAGGCTTCTTTTCCCTTTACCTGGCCATCTAAAGGCATAACGTATCTGGGGATTAAAATTACAGCAGACCTCTCACGTCTTCATAAATTGAACTTTGCGCCCCTCCTCTTACAGTTTCAAAAAGATTTAGATGGATGGCGTAGACGAGACTTTTCTTGGTTTGGAAGGATTAGTATAGTAAAGATGACCCTTAACCAAAACTACTGTACCTTTTACAAACTATTCCCCTTCACATACCGTCCACTTTCTGGTCCCAACTCCGTAGGTGCTTCACACAATTTGTATGGGCTCCTGGCCGACCGCGGATAAAATGGGAGATAATGACCCGCACCAAGGAAACGGGAGGAGTAGGTCTTCCAGATTGTAGACTATACTATCACTCTGCAGCATATGCCCGACTGTTGGACTTGACACGTGCTGATTCACCCAAGGCGTGGGTACAAATTACAAAAGATACTTCAATGTGCGCGGTATCAACCCTCCCATGGCTAGTGGGCTCTCCACGCCAAACGTCGTCACATTTGTCCTTCTCTGCTCACCATACCCTTGCAACTTTAACATCCATTAGTCGCTCAACCTCACTGATTGACCCTAAAGGCCCTCTGGTGCCAGTCACGGATCACCCTAGATTCCCTCCAGGACACTCTTCTAAACATTTTCTTCACAGCTCAAGAACCCGACCGATCAGGTTCTGCCAAGTTCTCTCTGGCCCCGCACTAAAACCCCTGTCCCAGATTTTAGAGGCTCCATTAACCCGCAATTCCTTTGAATACTTGCAGCTCCAACACTTTTACACCTCTCTGAGTAGAACCCACACTCTGGCCAGGAAACTCACTGAGTTTGAGTGGATGTGTGTCTCCTCCTCAGCGACCTTACACCCCATATCCTCAGTATACAAACTTCTGATACACCAGCGATCCTCGTGCCTTCCCCCATATTGTCAAGCCTGGGAGCGGGATTTGGGGAATCAATATACCCCAGCCCAGTGGAACAGATGCTTCCTTCTAGCACACAAATCAACGATCTCGGCCAAAGCTCAGGAAACGAGCTACAAAATTATATCTAGATGGTACAGAGTACCAGCGCTACTCCACAAATGGTTCCCCACGGTATCGGACCGTTGTTGGAGATGTCTTAAAGAGGAAGGCACGATGATCCATGTGTGGTGGAACTGTAGCGGCTTAAGGCCCTTCTGGAACTTCGTTCATAAAATAATTAAAGAGGTCACGGGTATCCCTATCCAAAACTCCCCAGAAGCTCTTCTATTATTCGACAGTGTCCTGAATGTCCCGGCATATAAGAAATCCCTCCTAAAATATATGGTTCAGCCAGCAAAGGCGGTGATTCCCAGTCATTGGAAATCCCCTTCTCCCCCTTCGCCTGAGGAGTGGTTTGACGAAATTGCTTTGTATCAGAGGTTGGAAGATCTCATTAGTATTACGCCCGCAGACACCGCACGATATGTGCAGACTTGGGGCCCCTGGGAAGTCTTTCGCTCTTCAGCCTCATTTCGTGATGCGCAGGCTTAACCGCTTCAGTAGAAATTGTACCCTTTCCCCTTCCTTTCCTCCCCCCTACTCCCTTGTCCAATGTCTTGTCTGTCTATATGTTACTGAAATTTTACATGTCCATTTAGATATGTCTAACTCATATTCTCCCATGAGCTATACTATGTGATAACGGGTGTATACCCAACACAGTTCTGTGGACATCATGTTTAAATTGTTAACACTTTTTGAATTTGCATATGTCTCTATTTTGGTTGTACCGAAAAAATTTCAATAAAACCTTAATTTGAAAAAAAATATTATTTTATTTTTTTATTGTCTGTTCTGAACCAACAACCTTCTGTATTGAAGGAAAAGACTCTAACCATTGAGCCACAGAGCCCAATGTTATAAACAGGAGGATTTTCTCTGATCGGAAAAATACTAATGAGGTTTTTAGTCAGAGAAAATCTTCTTAGTGAATAAATTTAAATGGGTTCTGCAGTTCTTTTAAACTGATGATCTATCCTCTGGATAGATCATCAGCATCTGATAGGTGGGGGTCTGACACCCGGGACCCCCGCCAATCAGCTGTTTGAGAAGGCAGTTTACGGGAGACCCAGTGATGTCACTACTAGTATCACTTGCCTGGGCGCAGCTAAGCTCTATTCAAGTAAACAGAGCTTAGCTCCACCCAGGCCAGTGATACTAGTCGTGACATCACTGGGCCTGGGGGAAACCGAGAGAAGCCCACGGCGCTCCTAGAGCGCTCCTGCCTTCTTAAACAGCTGATCGGCAGGGGTCCCGGGGTGTCAGACCCCCGCCGATCAGATGCTGTCGGTTTGATGTAAACAAACAGGCAAAGATGCTGTGGGTGTAGATGAGTCTTCTCATTGTTAGAATATGAAGGAAAATACAGTTGTGTTCAAAGTAATAGCAGTCAGACATCATTAACCTGATCAATCACTGTTTTTGGTATGATATGATATTTCTAAATGGCAAATAATTTACTAGCAGGTGTAGTAGAGTAATAGAAACCCAACAGTCATGACATGCATGCTGCTGATTCAATAAGTGATTGAATTACAGAGAAAGGGGCATGTTCAAAATAATAGCAGTGTGGAGTTCAATGAGTGAGGTCATTCATTCTTTGAAAAAGAGGTGGCAATTATTGCCCTTATTTAAGGAAGGAAGGCAGCAAATGTTGTACATGCTGGTTACAGTGCATTTCTCTCTGAAATTATGAGGAAAATGTGTCGTTCCAGACAGTTGATTGGAGAGGGGAAAACATATAAAGAAGTGCAGAAAATGATAGGCTGCTCAGCTAAAATGATCGCAAATGCTTTAAAATGACAACCAAAACCTGAAAGACGTGGAAGAAAGCGAAAAACTACCATTCAAATGGATAGAAGAATAGCCAAAATGGCAAGGACTCAGCCAACAATCAGCTCCAGGAAGATCAAAGAAGGTCTAAAGTTACCTGTGAGTACTGTTACAATTAGAAGAGGCCTATGTGAAACCAAGCTATCTGCAAGAAGCCCCCCGCAAAGTCCCACTGTTGAAAAAAAGACGTGACGAAGAGGTTACAATTTGCCAAAGAGCACATTGACTGGCCTAAATAGAAATGGCACAACATTTTGTGGACTGATTAAATTAAGATTGTTCTTTTTGATCTAGTGGCCGGAGACAGTTTGACAACCCCCAAACACTGAATTCAAGCCACAGTAAACTGTGAAGCATGGTGGAGCAAGCATCATGATATGGGGATGTTTCTCATACTAAGGTGTTGTGCCTATTTATCGCATACCAGGAATCATGGATCAGTTTGAATACTGTACATCAGAATACTTGAAGAGGTCATGATGCCTTATGCTGAAGAGGAAATGCCCTTGAAATGGGTGTTCCAACAAGACAACAACCCCAAACACACCAGTAAACGTGCAACATCTTGGTTCCAGACCAACAAAATTTACATTATGGAGTGGCCAGCCCAATCCCTGGACCTTAATCCAATAGAAAACTTGTGGGGTGACATCAAAAATGCAATTTCTGAGGCAATACCAAGAAATAGAGAATTGTGGAATGTAGTCCAATCATCCTGGGCTGGAATACCTGTTCATAGGTGCCAGAAGTTGGCTGACGCCATGCAACACAGATGTACAGCAGTTCTTAGAAACAGTCGTTATATAACTAAATATTAGTTAAGTGATTCAAAGGAAAGCAAAATCTTCAAACATTTTTCAGTTTATATAGTGAATGTTTGAGTTTGTAAAGAATACAAACACTTCTATTTTTTTTAACAGTCTAATATTAACTTTTCTTCAATTTTGTAGAGGAACAACACAAATTTGATATATTTTTCTTCATGTTTTGATTTGGAATAGAATGTGTAGTGTTCCCAATGCATTTGTGTGTATGGAAATAAAAGCTATTAGAAGGATTTTGAGCTTTATTCACTTTTTTTTTTAACACAATTGTATATTATATAGGTTTATTACACACAGTGATCAATTCAAAGTGTTTCTTTCTGTTAATGTTGATGATTATGGCTTACTGCTAATGTAATCCCAAAAGTCAGTATCTCAGAAAATTTAAATATTGTGAAAAAGTTCAATATTGTAGACTCAGTGTTACACTCTAATCAGCTAATCAACACAAACACCTGCAAAGGTTTCCTAAGCTTTCAAATGGTCCCTCAGTCTGGTTCAGTAGGAAATCGTGAGAAAGACTGCTGACATGATAGTTGTCCAGAAGACTGTCATTGACACCCTCCACAAGGACAGTAATCCACAAAAGGTAATTGCTAAAGAAGCTGGCTGTTCAGAGTGTTGTATCAAAGCATATTAATGGAAAGTTGAGTGGAAGGGAAAGTGTAGTAGAAAAAGGTGTATAAGCAACAGGGATAACCACAGCCTTGATGAAAAAGGCCATTCAAGAATTTGGGGGAGATTCACAAGGAGTGGACTGTGGCTGGAGTCAGATCTTTAAGAGCCACCACACACATTTGTATCCAGGGCATGGGCTACAACTGTTGTATTCCTTGTGTCAAGCCACTCATGACCCAGAGACAATGTCAGAAGTGTTCTATCTGGGCTAATGAGAAAAAGGACTGGACTGTTGCCCAGTGGTCCAGTTTTCAGATTAAAGTAAATTTTGCATTTAATTTGGAAATCAATGTCCCAGAGTCTGGAGCAAGGCACACAATCCAAGTTACTTGAGGTCCTTTGTGAAGTTTCCACAATCAGTAATGTTTTTGGAAGCCATGTCATCTGCTGGTGTTGGTCAACTGTGTTATATCAAATCCAAAGTCAGCGCAGCTGTCTACCACGAAAATTTAGAGCACTGCTGTTACAAGTGTAGGGAGAGGATGCTGCTGGACTTGTGATTTCAGGGAGAGCATAGGAGAGAATCTAACTCAGCGATCTACAGACAAATAGTTGTGTGGGTGCAGGGCACTATCGTTTTACCCTGCCCTGAGCTCATTGACCAAAAAATACAAACTTTTAGAATTCTGTTAGTTAGGTGGGTGGCGGCGGCCATTTTATGCATGCTCAGTGCACCAGCACTGCATCTGAGCTTTTGGGACATTGCAAATCACCATTTTTGGGGCCAACTACAACATCTGGATTAGTCAGTGTGCAATTTAAGGTAGAAATACACCCATCATTTTCTTGGGTTTGAAAAACACACTCTTTTGACAAAAAACACTATTTTCAGGCCTTGCAGCATCAGCAAGTGTGAAATTACAGGCTTATATACTGCTGTCAAATTCAGTTTTTAAACAAACACTCATTTGGGCACAAAAAATTTAGTTGGCAGCCTTTGATACAGATGTTATTGTGAGATACACCCTTAATACACTTGGGTTACATTCAGAGATTTTAAATACCGCCATTTGGTGCACCAATATTGAATTCAGGCCTACACTGGTTCAGGCCCTGTGAGATACCCCCTCTACATACAGGGGTTTTAATTAGGCATTTTAAATACAGCCATTTGAAATACAGCCATTTTGTGCAAAGATATATTTACTTCAGGCCTACACTGGTTCAGAGCATGTGAGATACCCCCCCCCTACATACAGGGGTTTGAATCAGGCATTTGAAATACAGCCATTTTGTGCAAAGATATATTTACTTTAGGCCTACAGAGGTTTAGGCCCTCTGAGATACTACCTCTACATACAGGGGTTTGAATTAGGCATTTGAAATACAGCCATTTTGTGCAAAGATATATTTACTTCAGGCCTACACTGGTTCAGACCGTGTGAGAAACCCCCCTACATACAGGGGTTTGAGTTAGGCATTTTAAATACAGCCATTTGAAATACAACCATTTTGTGCAAAGATATATTTACTTCAGGCCTACACTGGTTCAGACCGTGTGAGATACCCCCCTACATACAGGGGTTTGAATTAGGCATTTGAAATACAGCCTTTTTGTGCAAAGATATATTTACTTCAGGCCTACAGAGGTTCAGGCCCTGTGAGATACCACCTCTACATACAGGGGTTTTAATTAGGCATTTGAAATACAGCCATTTTGTGCAAAGAAATCTTTAATTGAGGCCTAGTCTGGTTCCGGCGTGTGAGATACACTCTTTACATACTGTCGTTCTTTTCTACTATTAATTAAACACCCATTTAGGGCAATATCCTAAATTCCAAAAATATGAGAGCGTCAAATAAGGGACGTGGCCTAGGTCGTGGTGCTGCTGGTGGAGCTCCTGTTGCAGGAAGAGGACGTGGTCGATCTGTGCCAGCTACACGCACAAGTGAAACTCCTTCCTCAGGTGCGAGTAGGCGACAAAACCTGCAGTGGTATTTGGTCGGGCCTAATGCTGCTCTCACCTGCAGCCGATGTCCATCAGTCTTTCACCTCACCCCCTTGCAAATTAGCCAAGCAGTCTGAGCCCCAAGTCATGCAGCAGTCTCTTCTGCTTTTTGATGACTCTGTTAGCAGGGTTTCCCAGGGCCATCCACCTAGCCCTGCCCCAGAAGTGGAAGAGATTGAGTGCACCGATGCCCAACCACTTATTTTTCAGGATGAGTACCTGGGAGGACCATCACAGCACGTCTCGGATGATGACGAAACACAGGTGCCAACTGCTGGGGCTTTCAAAAGTGTGCAGACAGATAAGGAAGTCAGGGGTGAAGACTGGGTGGAAGATGATGTGGAGGACGATGAGGTCCTCAACCCCACATGGAATCAAGGTCATGTGAGTGACCAATGTAGTTCGGAGGAAGAGGCGGTGGTCGCACAGAGCCACAAGCACAGCAGAAGAGGGAGCAGGGTGCAAAAGAGGAGCGGCCATCCTCTAGACAGTACGCCTCCTACTGCCCACCGCAGCAAGGGACCGAGCACACCAAAGCCAGCTCCAAGGAGTTCCCTGGCGTGGCAGTTCTTCAGACAATGTGCTGACGACAAGACACGAGTGGTTTGCACGCTGTGCAATCAGAGCCTGAAGCGAGGCATAAACGTTCTCAACCTTAGCACAACCTGCATGACCAGGCATTTAAGTGCAAAGCACGAGCTGCAGTGGAGTAGACACCTCAAAAACCAAGAAAGGTCTCTGGCTCCTCTTGCTTCCTCTTCTGCTGCAGTCGCAGCCTCTTCATCCACCTCTGGAGTGACAGTGCCACCTGGCACCCCACAAACAGAGGATCTTCCAGCAACACCAACATCTGGGTCACCAAGCATCTCCACAATGTCACACGGAAGCGTTCAGCTCTCCATATCCCAAACGCTGGAGAGGAAGAGGAAGTACCCCCCTACCCACCCGCGATCCCTAGCCCTGAATGCCAGCATTTCTAAATTACTTGCCTTTGAAATGCTGTCATTCCGTCTGGTGGAGACGGAGAGTTTTAAAGGCCTTATGGTGGTGGCTGTCCCACAGTACGTCGTGCCCAGCCGCCACTACTTTTCAAGGCGAGCCATCCCTTCCCTTAACAACCAAGTAGGGGACAAAATCAGGTGTGCACTGCGCAACGCCATCTGTGGCAAGGTGCACCTGACTACGGATACGTGGACCAGTAAGCACGGTCAGGGCCGTTTTATCTCCATAACAGCACACTGGGTAAATGCAGTGGCGGCTGAGCCTGAGGCGGATAGCAGTTTGGCGCATGTCCTTCCACCACCGAGAATTGCAGGGCGCTTCAGTTTGCCTACTGTTGCTTCCTCCTCCTACTCTGCTTCCTCATCCTCTACCAGCATCTCATCCGGTCAGCGTAACACCTTCACCACCAACTTCAGCACAGCCAGGGGTAAACGACAGCAGGCAGTTTTAAAACTTATCTGTTTAGGGGACAAACCCCACACCGCGCAGGAGCTGTGGACGGGCTTTGAACAACAGACCGATGAGTGGTTTGTGCCAGTCAGCCTCAAGCCCGGCCTGGTGGTGTGCGATAATGGGCGAAATCTCGTAGCAGCTCTGGGACTAGCCGGTTTGACGCACATCCCTTACCCCGACATGTCAGAGCTGCTGCATAAAGTGCGGGCCGTCTGTGCGCGCTTTCAGCGTTCTCACCCTGTTGCTGCTCGCCTGTCAGCGCTGCAGCCTAACTTCGGCCTTCCCGCTCACCGACTCATATCCGACGTGCCCACAAGGAGGAAATCCACCTTGCACATGCTGGCCAGACTGTGCGAGCAGCAGCAGGCGATAGTGGAGTGTAAGCTGCAGCACGCACGAGTAAGTCGCTCGGCGGAACAGCACCACTTCACCACCAATGACTGGGCCTCCATGCGAGACCTGTGTTCCTTGTTGCGCTGTTTCGAGTACTCCACCAACATGGCCAGTGCCGATATCGCCGTTCTCAGCGTTACTATCCCACTTGAAAAGACGCTCCTGGCGATGATGGAAGAGGAAGTGGCACCAGAGTAGGAGGAGGAAGAGGGATAATTTCGTAGGGTTTCCGGCCAATCATTCCCAAGTGGCTCCGAGGGTGGGTTTCTGCACCCACAAACCCAAGGTACACAATTGTCCAGCCAGGGCACAGTTCTGGAGGATGAGGAGGAGGAGATGGAGGAGGAGGAACCATGTTCACAGCAGAGTGGCACCTAGACCAGCTCATGGCCATCACTGGTGCTTGGATGGGGGGATACAGAGGACACAGACGATACACCTCCCACAGTGGACAGCTTTTCATTGCCTCTGGGCAGCCTGGCACACATGAGCGATTACATGCTGTAGTGTCTCCGCAACAACCGCCAAGTTGCCCACATTCTAACTTGTGCTGATTACTGGGTGGCCACGCTGCTGGATCCCCGTTACAAGGACAACGTACCGTCCTTAATTAACTCACTGGAGCGTGATCGTAAGATGCGCGAGTACAAGCGCACGCTGGTAGACGCGCTGCTGGTGGCATTCCCAACTGACAGCGGGGGCACAGTGGAAGCACAAGGCGAAGGCAGAGGACGAGGAAGAGGTCCCCAACGCAGCTGGGGCACCGCCAGCACCTCAGAAGGCAGGGTTAGCATGGCCGAAATGTGGAAAAGCTTTGTCAGCACGCCACAAAAACCAGCACCACCAGCTGATATGGAACGTCTTAGCAGGAGGCAGAATTTCACCAACATGGTGGAGCAGTATGTGTGCACACGCCTACACGTACTGAATGACGGGTCTGCCCCCTTCAACTTCTGGGTCTCCAAATTGAGCACATGGCCTGAGCTTGCCCTTTACGCCTTGGAGGTGCTGGCCTGCCCTGCAGCCAGTGTATTATCTGAACGTGTATTTAGCACGGCAGGGGGCGTCATCACAGACCAACGCAGCCGCCTGTATACAGCCAATGTGGACAAGCTCACGTTCATTAAAATGAACCAGGCATGGATCCCTCAGGACTTGTCCGTACCTTGTGCAGAATAGACATGTATACCGGCACTAAGCAGCCATTGTTATACTGCAGCGCAATTGCTCATGTTTGTATTTTGGATATTTCACACTCTTTTGGAGTGTACCTTAATTTTACAAGATTAAATTAAAACCAAAAACCTCCTCCACCGCCGCTTCCACCTACTCCGCTACGTCCACCGCCTCCTCAAACTCCTACTCCATATGGAACTCCACCTCATAAATCAATTTTTATTTTTTTTGTACGTGTTTTATTTTATATCATTTCACTACTTTGTCATTTACATTTTCGGGTGAAATTCACCAATTTTTGGGTGTATAGTACCACTGCTATACCTAGTAGACTGGTAAAAAAATATATATAAATTGTCATTTACATTTTCGGGTGAAATTCACCAATTTTTGGGTGTATGGTACCACTGCTATACCTAGTAGGCCGGTTAAAAAATAAATAAATTGTCATTTACATTTTAGGGTGAAATTCACCAATTTTGGTGTGTATAGTACCACTACTATACCTACTGGAACGGTAAAAAAAATAAAAAATTGTCAGTTACATTTTCTGGCGAATAAAACAAATTTTTGGGTGTATAGTACCACTGCTATACCTAGTAGATAGGTTGAAAAAAAATAAAAAAATTTCAGTTATATATTCTGGTGAAATTCACCAATTTTTGGGTGTGATGTACCACTCCTATACCTAGTAGACCGGAAAAAAATAAAATAATTGTCAGTTACATTTTTTGGTGAAATTCACCAATTTTTGGGTGTAATGTACCCCTCCTCTACCTAGTTGACAGCTTAATAAATTTCATTCTTGGGTTCACATTATACAATTTTAGACGTGAATAAACACCTGCTATGCATAGGTGACAGGGAATAAAATTTAATAAATTATTCAGTAATTAATGCGCACCACATCGTTACATTCAATGCTTAAACTTTGAAAAGTTGTCACACTTTTATGCTTTAATAATTTCTCCCATATTTCAACTCTAATTTTAAATTTGAAAAAATGGATCCTCCCTTGGATGTGGTCTCTCTTTCTCACGCTCCCTCTCTGGCTTGGAACCCTGATTCCCCGCCACCCGTGATCACCATGGTAGGCGCATAAAAGAACATCGAAAGTTGATAGAGCAGATATCAAATTGGATTGTGGACATCACGGGGACGTGCGACATGGTGGGGCAGTAAGTGTGCACACGCCTACACGAACTGACTGACAGGGATCAGCCCCTGCAACTTCTGGGTCTCCAAATTGGGCACATGGCCTGAGCTTGCCTCTACCCCTTGGAGGTACTGGCCTGCCCTACAGCCAGTGTATTGTCTGAACGTGTGTTTGGCATGACTGGAGGGGGTTATCACAGGTTATATTTCCCAATGTTTTGGGGTGTGCCCTAATTTTAAAAATAAAATTTAAAACCAAAAACCAGTGTAGGCTACCTCCTCCTCCACCGCCACTTCCACCTACACCGCCACATCCACCGCCTCCTCAACCTCCTACTCCATATGGACCTGGTCCTCCTAGATCAAGATTATTATTTTTTATTTTTACGTATTTTATGTTATTTAAAGTCATTTCCCTATCCACATTTGTTTGCAGAGCACTTGCCATGCTCTTAACCACATTTTGACGCCATTTGCAGCCCTCTAGCCCTTTCCATGACATTTTTACAGCCATTTTAGTACTCAAAAGTTTGGGTCCTAATTGACTTCAATGGGGTTCGGGTTCGTGGTCAAGTTCGGGTCAAGTTTGGGTCCCGAATTCGAACTTTTTTCCAAAGTTCGGTAGAACCCGTCGAACCTGAACATCCAGGTGTCCGCTTAACTCTAATAATTAGGAAAGGTCAGGTGATGCAAATTTCAAAGCTTTATAAATACCCAGATTACTCTAACCTTGCCCCCCAAAAATAACAGCCATGGGTTCTTATAAGCACCTGCCTAACACTCTGAAAATGAAAATTGTTGAGGCCCACAAAGCAGGAGAAAACTATAAAAAAATAACAAAGTATTTTCAGGTTGCCATTTCCTCAGTTTGAAATGCAATTAAGAAATGGCAAGAGAAGGTCTGGAAGACCAAGAAAAATTTCTGAGACAGCTGCTCCTAGGATTGCTAGAAAATCAAATCAGAAGTCCCACTTGGCTGCAAAAGACCTTCAGGAAGATTTAGCAGATTTTGGAGTTGTGGTACATTGTGTCATGCATCCTCACCACAAAATTCAGTGTTAGAAGTTTGCAAAAGAACATCTCAACAAGCTTATGGATTTTGGAAACAAGTCCTGCGAACCAATGAGTTTAAAATAGAACTGTCACGAGTTGGAGGTCCCAGGAGAGACCACCGCGTCGTCAAGCAATAAACAAACGGAAATCAGGTACAGACACATAAGAGTTTATTGCACAAACAAAAAACAGGGAAGGCAGCACAGACAAAACATGAGCTCTATGTACCGTCAGCACAGTGGGAGAAAACCCCCACTGCGCCACTGTCTAGTAATACTCCGAAGGGGCGTGACTAAGCAACTCCTGGTATTCACTAGGGCCCCAGAAGGTAGGGTTAGGCTTTGCCGCAGGAAGTTGCCAGGGTCCACTCTGGAGCGTGAACTAGACAGTGACAGCAGGAACGAATGGACAACAGGTACCAGAAGGTACCGACGGCACATAGGCAAACATAACAGACAAGCAAATACAAAACAGGGCAACTAATAACACAAGCAGAAATACATAGCAAGGAAACAGGAGTGACAATGAGCAGAGAAGGACTTGCTCCACCAGTGGTATACTGCGTGGCCTTGCGCATAGCACTCTGCAGCTAGGCGCTTGCTAAACCAAGACATATGAATACACACAAAGTAACTAAAACATAACTGGCAGAACAGATAACAGAAAGACAAGAAAGAGGACGGGAAAGAGGACGTCAAAGAAGCCGGAATGAACAAGTAGGGAAACCCACAGAGCACAGACAGACACGGATCCCATGGGTCAGCAGCATGGGAGAGAGAGTACAAACTAGGAGCAGGACAAGACAACACACACCAGGAGAGCTGACACAGAACTGAGGAAACCTCAGCCTTATATACAGGTTCCATGGGTGCAGCAAAGAGGCCACACCCATGGAGCAGACAGAGGATTAACTCCTAATAGGAACACAGGGGAGTTAACCCATACAGAACCACAAACACACAGAAACGAAACTTCAGCGAGGAGCGCCGAACGAGCAAGGACGGAAGGTCACAGCTAGAGATAGTGGCTGTGACAAGAACTCTTTGGTCACAATGAGCAAAGGTGTTTGGAGAAAAAAGGGCACAGAATTTCATGAAAAGAAGACCACTCCAACCATTAAGCATGGGGGTGGATCAATCATGCTTTAGCATTGTGTTGCCACCAATGCAACGGGGAACATTTCACAAGTAGAGTGAAGAATGGATTCAATGAATGTCCAGCAAATTCTGGAAGCAAACATAACACCCATAGTAAAAAATCTGTAGTAGAAAAGAAGATGGCTTCTACAAATGACCCTAAACACACCTTAAAATACACAATAGACTACATCAAAAGGTGCAAGCTGAAGGGTTTACTAAGGCCCTCCCTAGACTAGACCTCAAAAGAGCAGTGCATGCAAGACTGCCCAGGAATCTCACAGAACTGGAGGACTTTTGCAAGGAAGAATGGATGAAAAACCCTCAAACAAGAACTGAAAGACTCTTGGCTAGCTACAAAAAGTGTTCAAAAGCTGTGATTCTTGCCAAAGGGTAGGGGTGCACCACCAATGAGGCCAGGTGAGGCGATCGCCTCAGGCAGCACCAGGTAGAGGCAAGAGGGGGGCAGCAGAAGGGCCATGGGCAATGATCGCTTTCATTGTGGCAAAGGGGTTAGTTTAATAAATTGGCATTGGGGGTGGTATCATTTTAGTTTTTGTCTCAGGCAGCAGAAAGGCTAGTTGCACCCCTGCCAAAGGGGTTCTACTAGGTATTAACCATGCAGGGTGCCCAAAGTTTTGCTTCAAGTCCTTTTCCTTTTTTGTTATTTTAAACATGTAAAAGCTGAGAAAAAATACCATATTTTTTGCTTGATAAGACGCACCTAGGTTTTTGAGGAGGAAGATAAGAAAAAAAAATAGTTTTAACCAAATGGTGTGCTTTCGATGGGATTTGAACTAATGGGGGTCTGTGGATGATGCACTGCTATGGGGGTGATGTGTGGATGAAACAGCGGCGCTCATGGTACGGCAATGGGAGGGAGTAAGCTGATTGGTGGAGGCAGAGAGCAGCAGTAGTTCCCGCCGGCGCACACCACCAATTAGTGTTACATGCATGTGGGCAGCAATGCAGAGGAGAAGAACTGCTTTCCTCTCTTCTCCTCCAGTTAGGGCCGGCCATCTTGATTTGAGGCACATTCGCTTTATACACTTTTTCTCCCCACTTTGGGGGTGGGGGGGTGCATCTTATAAAGCGAAAAATACGGTAGTTTTTGCTTCAAATGCAAAGGGAATGTGTCATCTTTAAAGGTGTTGTCCGAGTTTTTTTTTTGTTCTTTGTATGTTTCTAACTAATCAAATATAAGGGGTTTACAATTCATATTCAGTGGTTCCTTTCTCAGATTTCACTGAGGATCACATGGCCTGTGATGTCAGCTTCTCTCCCTGCTCTGATGATGTTTTGTGTACAAACCTGAGGGAATAGATCTGTGTCTGTGCACGAGACATCACTGTGTTGGCTATGCCCCCCCCCCTGCCCTGGCAGCTGCTGCTGTCTGCCCTCTCCCTGGATTCTTCAGGAAAGTTAACCCCTTCTATCAGCAGCACAGACTCAGGGCTGGAGGCTTTATCGAGCAGCTTCAGGCAGTGAAGAGACAAATGTTGGGAACATGATCTTCCCTCCTCATCCTGGAGACACAGAACTGAAAGACTGGAGGAGTTCTGGAGAGCATTGCACAAGAACAGGTAGGGGGAATATCCTGTGTGTATCAGAAGTGTCATTGTACAGCTGGGACTTGTAGTCCTACACATACAACATGCTGCTGAGTATCCCAGCTGTCCCAGACATTTCACTCAGGGCAGCACTTTTTTGCTAGAGCAGGAGGAGGGGCAGTCTTTTTTTACGCCCACAAATATTGATGAAGAAATCCTCAGAGATTGTTGTTATTGAAGGTACAAAGGGCCAGAAGAAAACTAGGGAAATGAGGAAATAGAATTTGTTTTGCCTAAAACTTGCTTAGATTAGCTATATATTGCTGACCATCAAATTTATATTTTTTTTCATAACTCGGACAACCCCTTTAACTTTACACCTATTGGGGATCATTTCATCTTACTTAACCACCTCAGCCCCCAGTGCTTAAACACCCTGAAAGACCAGGCCACTTTTTACACTTCTGACCTACACTACTTTCACCGTTTATTGCTCGGTCATGCAACTTACCACCCAAATGAATTTTACCTCCTTTTCTTCTCACTAATAGAGCTTTCATTTGGTGGTATTTCTTTGCTGCTGACATTTTTACTTTTTTTGTTATTAATCGAAATTTAACGATTTTTTTGCAAAAAAATGACATTTTTCACTTTCAGTTGTAAAATTTTGCAAAAAAAACGAGATCCATATATAAATTTTGCTCTAAATTTATTGTTCTACATGTCTTTGATAAAAAAAAATGTTTTGGTAAAAAAAAAATGGTTTGGGTAAAAGTTATAGCGTTTACAAACTATGGTACAAAAATGTGAATTTCCGCTTTTTGAAGCAGCTCTGACTTTCTGAGCACCTGTCATGTTTCCTGAGGTTCTACAATGCCCAGACAGTACAAACACCCCACAAATGACCCCATTTCGGAAAGTACACACCCTAAGGTATTCGCTGATGGGCATAGTGAGTTCATAGAACTTTTTATTTTTTGTCACAAGTTAGTGGAAAATGATGATTTTTTTTTTTTTTTTTTTCAAACAAAGTCTCATATTCCACTAACTTGTGACAAAAAATAAAAACTTCCATGAACTCACTATGCCCATCAGCGAATACCTTGGGGTCTCTTCTTTCCAAAATGGGGTCACTTGTGGGGTAGTTATACTGCCCTGGCATTCTAGGGGCCCAAATGTGTGGTAAGGAGTTTGAAATCAAATTCAGTAAAAAATGACCTGTGAAATCCGAAAGGTGCTCTTTGGAATGTGGGCCCCTTTGCCCACCTAGGCTGCAAAAAAGTGTCACACATCTGGTATCTCCGTACTCAGGAGAAGTTGAGGAATGTGTTTTGGGGTGTCTTTTTACATATACCCATGCTGGGTGAGATAAATATCTTGGTCAAATGCCAACTTTGTATAAAAAAATGGGAAAAGTTGTCTTTTGCCAAGATATTTCTCTCACCCAGCATGGGTATATGTAAAATGACACCCCAAAACACATTCCCCACCTTCTCCTGAGTACGGAGATACCAGATGTGTGACACTTTTTTGCAGCCTAGGTGGGCAAAGGGGCCCATATTCCAAAGAGCACCTTTCGGATTTCACAGGTCATTTTTTACAGAATTTGATTTCAAACTCCTTACCACACATTTAGGCCCCTAGAATGCCAGGGCAGTATAACTACCCCACAAGTGACCCCATTTTGGAAAGAAGACACCCCAAGGTATTCCGTGAGGGGCATGGCGAGTTCCTGGAGTTTTTATTTTTTGTCACAAGTTAGTGGAAAATGATGATTTTTTATTTTTTATTTTTTTTCATACAAAGTCTCATATTCCACTAACTTGTGACAAAAAATAAAAACTTCCATGAACTCACTATGCCCATCAGCGAATACCTTGGGGTCTCTTCTTTCCAAAATGGGGTCACTTGTGGGGTAGTTATACTGCCCTGGCATTCTAGGGGCCCAAATGTGTGGTAAGGAGTTTGAAATCAAATTCAGTAAAAAATGACCTGTAAAATCCGAAAGGTGCTCTTTGGAATGTGGGCCCCTTTGCCCACCTAGGCTGCAAAAAAGTGTCACACATCTGGTATCTCCGTACTCAGGAGAAGTTGAGGAATGTGTTTTGGGGTGTCTTTTTACATATACCCATGCTGGGTGAGATAAATATCTTGGTCAAATGCCAACTTTGTATAAAAAAATGGGAAAAGTTGTCTTTTGCCAAGATATTTCTCTCACCCAGCATGGGTATATGTAAAATGACACCCCAAAACACATTCCCCACCTTCTCCTGAGTACGGAGATACCAGATGTGTGACACTTTTTTGCAGCCTAGGTGGGCAAAGGGGCCCATATTCCAAAGAGCACCTTTCGGATTTCACAGGTCATTTTTTACAGAATTTGATTTCAAACTCCTTACCACACATTTGGGCCCCTAGAATGCCAGGGCAGTATAACTACCCCACAAGTGACCCCATTTTGGAAAGAAGACACCCCAAGGTATTCAGTGAGGGGCATGGCGAGTTCCTAGAATTTTTTATTTTTTGTCACAAGTTAGTGGAAAATGATGATTTTTTTTTTTTTTTTTTTTTATACAAAGTCTCATATTCCACTAACTTGTGACAAAAAATAAAAACTTCCATGAACTCACTATGCCCATCAGCGAATACCTTGGGGTCTCTTCTTTCCAAAATGGGGTCACTTGTGGGGTAGTTATACTGCCCTGGCATTCTAGGGGCCCAAATGTGTGGTAAGGAGTTTGAAATCAAATTCAGTAAAAAATGACCTGTGAAATCCGAAAGGTGCTCTTTGGAATGTGGGCCCCTTTGCCCACCTAGGCTGCAAAAAAGTGTCACACATCTGGTATCTCCGTACTCAGGAGAAGTTGAGGAATGTGTTTTGGGGTGTCTTTTTACATATACCCATGATGGGTGAGATAAATATCTTGGTCAAATGCCAACTTTGTATAAAAAAATGGGAAAAGTTGTCTTTTGCCAAGATATTTCTCTCACCCAGCATGGGTATATGTAAAATGACACCCCAAAACACATTCCCCACCTTCTCCTGAGTACGGAGATACCAGATGTGTGACACTTTTTTGCAGCCTAGGTGGGCAAAGGGGCCCATATTCCAAAGAGCACCTTTCGGATTTCACAGGTCATTTTTTACAGAATTTGATTTCAAACTCCTTACCACACATTTGGGCCCCTAGAATGCCAGGGCAGTATAACTACCCCACAAGTGACCCCATTTTGGAAAGAAGAGACCCCAAGGTATTCGCTGATGGGCATAGTGAGTTCATGGAAGTTTTTATTTTTTGTCACAAGTTAGTGGAATATAAGACTTTGTATGAAAAAAAAAAAAAAAAATCATCATTTTCCACTAACTTGTGACAAAAAATAAAAAATTCCAGGAACTTGCCATGCCCCTCACGGAATACCTTGGGGTGTCTTCTTTCCAAAATGGGGTCACTTGTGGGGTAGTTATACTGCCCTGGCATTTTCCAGGGGCCCTAATGTGTGGTAAGTAGGTAAATGACCTGTGAAATCCGAAAGGTGCTCTTTGGAATGTGGGACCCTTTGCCCACCTAGGCTGCAAAAAAGTGTCACACATCTGGTATCTTTGTACTCAGGAGAAGGTGGGGAATGTGTTTTGTGGTGTCATTTTACATATACCCATGCTGGGTGAGAGAAATATCTTGGCAAAAGACAACTTTTCCCATTTTTTTATACAAAGTTGGCATTTGACCAAGATATTTATCTCACCCAGCATGGGTATATGTAAAAAGACACCCCAAAACACATTCCTCAACTTCTCCTGAATACAGAGATACCAGATGTGTGACACTTTTTTGCAGCCTAGGTGGGCAAAGGGGCCCAAATTCCTTTTAGGAGGGCATTTTTAGACATTTGGATACCAGACTTCTTCTCACGCTTTGGGGCCCCTAAAATGCCAGGGCAGTATAAATACCCCACATGTGACCCCATTTTGGAAAGAAGACACCCCAAGGTATTCAATGAGGGGCATGGCGAGTTCATTGAAAAAAAAAAAATTTGGCACAAGTTAGCGGAAATTGATTTTTTTGATTTTGTTCTCACAAAGTCTCCCTTTCCGCTAACTTGGGACAAAAATGTCAATCTTTCATGGACTCAATATGCCCCTCAGCGAATACCTTGGGGTGTCTTCTTTCCAAAATGGTGTTATTTGTGGGGTGTTTGTACTGCCCTGGCATTTGAGGGTCTTCGCAATCATTACATGTATGCCCAGCATTAGGAGTTTCTGCTATTCTCCTTATATTGAGTATACGGGTAATGAGATTTTTTTTTTCCGTTCAGCCTCTGGGCTGAAAGAAAAAAATGAACGGCACAGATTTCTTCATTCGCATCGATCAATGTGGATGAAAAAATCTCTGCCAAAAAAAGAAAAAGGAGGGGAAAGGCGTCTGCCAGGACATAGGAGCTCCGCCCAACATCCATACCCACTTCAGCTCGTATGCCCTGGCAAACCAGATTTCTCCATTCACATCAATCGATGTGGATGAATAAATCATTGCCGGGATTTTTTTTTTTATATATACAAAGTGTTTGCCAAAGTATATGAACACCGCCACCTCCTCAGCTCATATGCCTCGGCAAACATATCTTTTACTGCAGAGGAGAAATCTCGTCTTGCAGCGCCGCATACACCGACTTGCGTGTAATCTGACAGCAGCGCAATGCTTCTGTCCGAATGCACATCAGTGCTGCAGCTAGTCGATCGGTTGGTCCACCTGAAAGGTAAAAAAAACAAAACAAAAAAGAAAAAACCAGGCCGCAAAGCAATAACTTTATTAACTTTAGAACAGAACATATAAACTTTTTTTTACTTTTTTAACTTTTTTACTTACCGGTAATTTTTTTTTTGTTTAGTTTATTTTACCTTTATAGAACAAACCTCTCCTTCCCCATGGGACAATGTGCAAAGCGCAAATCGCCCAAAGATGTGGCGAAGTACGTTATGCACTTTATCCCAGGTGAAAGGAGAGGTTTGCAGCAGCTGAGAGTAAAAGGGCCCTAATAGCCCTGTGTGCCTGTCCTGTGAGATGCAATCCCTATGCTAGGTGTACCTGTGTGTGGTACTTCCGGAAACACTCACCAAAGCATAGGGCAGGGTGGTCAGGACAGTCAGGACAGAAATAGCGGGTGTCACGCCTTATTCCACTCCTGCTACAGACACGACATCTTTTTCGGGGTGACGGTTGGGTTGAGGTACCAGGAACGACACTGGGGAAATGTCGCTCGTGTAGACGGCTAACTACACTGGTGGATGGGGCCACGGAACCTCCTGGGTAAAGGAGGTTCTCGATGATCTCTTCCTGGAATTTGAGGAAAGATCGTGTTCTCCCAGCCTTACTGTAGAGAACAAAACTATTGTACAGCGCCAATTGAATTAAATATACAGACACCTTCTTATACCAGCGTCTGGTTCTGCGGGAAACTAAATACGGAGACAACATCTGGTCATTGAAGTCCACCCCTCCCATGAGCGCATTATAGTCGTGGACACAGAGGGGCTTTTCAATGACACGGGTTGCTCGCTCAATTTGGATTGTCGTGTCTGCGTGAATGGAGGAGAGCATGTAAACGTCACGCTTGTCTCTCCATTTCACCGCGAGCAGTTCTTCGTTACACAAGGCAGCCCTCTCCCCCCTTGCAAGACGGGTGGTTACAAGCCGTTGGGGGAAGCCCACGCGACTAGTTCGCGCGGTGCCACAGGCGCAAATCCGTTCTAGAAACAAATGCCTAAAGAGGGCCACACTTGTGTAAAAATTGTCCACATAAAGATGGTACCCCTTGCCGAATAAGGGTGACACCAAGTCCCAGACTGTCTTCCCACTGCTCCCCAGGTAGTCAGGGCAACCGACCGGCTCCAGGGTCTGATCTTTTCCCTCATAGATCCGAAATTTGTGGGTATAGCCTGTGGCCCTTTCACAGAGCTTATACAATTTGACCCCATACCGGGCACGCTTGCTTGGGATGTATTGTTTGAAGCCAAGGCGCCCGGTAAAATGTATTAGGGACTCGTCTACGCAGATGTTTTGCTCGGGGGTATACAAATCTGCAAATTTCTGGTTGAAATGGTCTATGAGGGGCCGAATTTTGTGGAGCCGGTCAAAAGCTGGGTGGCCTCTGGGACGGGAGGTGGTGTTGTCGCTAAAATGCAGGAAACGGAGGATGGCCTCAAATCGTGCCCTGGACATAGCAGCAGAGAACATGGGCATGTGATGAATCGGGTGCGTTGACCAATATGACCGCAATTCATGCTTTTTTGTCAGGCCCATGTTGAGGAGAAGGCCCAAAAAAATTTTAAGTTCGGAAACTTGGACTGGTTTCCACCGGAAAGGCTGGGCATAAAAGCTTCCCGGGTTGGCGGATATAAATTGTGTGGCATACTGGTTGGTCTCTGCCACGACTAAGTCCAAGAGCTCCGCAGTCAAGAACAGCTCAAAAAATCCCAGGGCCGAACCGATTTGAGCCGTCTCAACCCGAACTCCAGACTGGGCGGTGAAAGGGGGAACTACAGGTGCGGCTGAAGTTGGTGACTGCCAATCAGGGTTTGCCAGCACCTCAGGGATTCTAGGGGCTCTACGGGCCTGTCTGTGCGGTGGCTGCGACGGGGTAACTAGTGCACGTGCCACCGTACCAGCTTCAACTGCCCTTCTGGTGCTCGCCACGTCACCATGTTGTACGGCAGTGCTGGTACTAGGTCCAGGGAGGGCTGCGCTGCTGGTGTATGCCTCACCACGTGATCCGGCAGCGACAGCCCCACTCTGCTGCTCTTGAAGCGGATCCTGCATAACCTGTGGTCTAGCGACACGGGGCCGGGTACGCCTGGTGCTGCCAGGGACCTCCACCTCCTCGTCCGAACTTTGGGTCAGAGAGCCACTGCTTTCCACAGGTTCATATTCTGACCCGCTAGATTCATCAGATGAGGGTTCCCACTCCTCATCCGACTGGGTCAGAATCCTGTAGGCCTCTTCAGAAGAATACCCCCTGTTTGACATTTTGGACTACTAAATTTAGGGGTATTCCCTGAGACTACCCAAGAAAAAAAGCAAGCCTGTCTTACAAAGGGGAGGCTAGCGAAGTACCGGAGGCCGCTGCTGTTGATAAAAAATATCAAAACTGATTTTTTTTTATCGCCGCAGTGCGTGTAAAATGAATGTGCAGTGATCAAAAAATATATATTTTTTGTCACTGCGGTGGGGCGGGCGTGGGTGAACGCACGTGTGGGCGACCGATCAGGCCTGATCGGGCAAACACTGTGTTTTGGGTGGAGGGCGAACTAAAGTGACACTAATACTATTATAGATCTGACCGTGATCAGTTTTGATCACTTACAGATACTATAAAAGTACAAATGCTGATTAGCGATACGCTATTCAGCGAATAAAAGTGACTGCGGTGCGGTGGGCTGGGCGCTAACTCACGCTAACTACCTAACCAAGGGGCCTAAACTATCCCTAAAACCTAACAGCCAATACTAATGAAAAAAAAAAAGTGACAGTTTACACTGATCACTTTTTTTCCTTTCACTGGTGATTGACAGGGGCGATCAAAGGGGTGATCAAAGGGTTAATTGGGGTGCAGGGGGGGGATCAGGGGCTACAGTGAAGTGTTTGGTGTACTTACAGTTCAGTCTGCTTCTCTGCTGGATCCAACCGACGAAAAGGACCAGCAGAGGAGCAGAGAAGCCATATAACAGATCATATTTACTAATATGATCTGTTATATGACTTTGGATTGGATTTTTTAAAAATCGCCAGCCTGCCAGCCAATGATCGTTGCTGGCAGGCTGGTGACGAACTTCTTCTTTGAATTTTGCCGGCCCGCGATGCGCATGCGCGGGCCGGCTTGGAGCGAAATCTCGCGTCTCGCGAGATGACGCGTATATGCGTGATTGTGCGCAGCGCTGCCACCTCCGGAACGCGAATCTGCGTACAGCGGTCCGGAGGTGGTTAAAGGGAACCTGTCACCAGGATTTTGTGCATAGAGCTGGGGACATGGGCTGCTAGATGGCCCCATAGCTCTCTGTGCTTTTATTGTGTTAAAAAACCGTTTTGATCCATATGCAAATGAACCTGATATGAGTCCTGTGTCCGGAGATGAGTCCAATTTTCTGAGCGCAGCACCGCCCTGCGTCCTCCGAATCTCCTCCTTGCTGGCTGACGTCACAGAGCTGGAGCGCCGAAATCTCGCGATGCGCGAGCTAGCACATGCGCAGTGTCGGCATCATGTTAATTCCCTGTGCTGGCATCAGCACAGGGAACGAACTACGCATGCGCTAGCTCGCGCATTGCGAGATTTCGGCGCTTCAGCTCTGTGACGTCAGCCAGCAAAAAGGAGATTCGGAGGACGCGGGGCGGTGCTGGGATCCTTTCCGCTGGACTCATCTCCGGACACAGGACTCATATCAGGTTAATTTGCATATGGATCAAAATGGTTTTTTAACACAATAAAAGCACAGAGAGCTATGGGGACTGGGTATTGCAGATGTGCTAGCGGCGATCTAGCAACCCATGTCCCCAGCTCTATGCACAAAATCCTGGTGACAGGTTCCCTTTAAGTGTTCACATTAACAGTAATTTTGACCAGGGGTGCCCAAACTTTTGCATGCCACTGTATAATATTCAAATTTTCTGAGATCCTCACTTTTGGGTTTTCATTAGCTGTAAGCCATGATTATCAACATGAAAATAAATAAACACTTGAATGAGATCACTCTGTGTGTAGAGAATCTATGAATATCACTTTTTGAATTGAATTACTGAAATAAAATCACTCATAGCAGGAACCCTGCTGTATGCGCCGGCATCGGTGAAAACACTGCACATGCAATATTCTGTCGGATGCGGGGTGGCCATCAGGTCCCCACGCTGCTGTGACGAGGACATGATGGCAGGGAAGGCAGCCTGATGCCTTCCTTAGGCATCGTAGCTGCCTTCCGAGAGAGCCTGTGAGATCCAGCCCCCTGGATCTCACAGGCAGGAAGCTGTAAGTGTATTACAGTCTGTAATACACTTACAACCAATGCATTACAATACAGAAGTATTGTAATGCATTGTAAAGGGAATCAGACCCTCAAAAGTTGAAGTCCCAGAGTGGGACAAAAAAATAAAGTGAAAAAAGAAGTTAAAAAGATAAAGTTTTCCCGAAAAAATAAAGTTTCAAAGTAAAAACAATAAAAAAGCGTCCTTTTCCTACAATAATATTTTTTATAATTTTTTTTTAAATAGGGAAAAAAAGAAAAGTAGACATATTAGGTATTTCCGCGTCCGTATTGACCGGCTCTATAAATATATCACATGAACTAATTCCTCAGACGAACACCGTCAAAGAAATAAAATAAAAACTGTGCTAAAAAAAATCTTTGCCACCTTACATCACTAAAAGTGCAACACCAAGCGATTAAAAAGGCGTATGCCCCCCCCCCAAAATAGTACCAATCTAACCGTCACCTCATCTCGCAAAAAATAAGCTCCTACCTAAGACAATCGCCCTAAAAATAAAAAATAAACTATGGCTCTCAGACTATGGAGACACTAAAACATGATTTTATTTGTTTCAAAAATGCTTTTATTGTGTTAATTGTAAAAAATAAAAAAAGTAGACATATTAGGTATCGCCGCATCCGTAACAACCTGCTATATAAAAATAGCACATGACCTAACCCCTCAGGTGAACACCTTAAAAAAAAAAAAAATACGGTGTCAAAAAAGAAATTTTGTCACCTTACATCACAAAAAGTGTAATAGCAAATGATCAAAAAGTCATATGTACCCCAAAATAGTGCCATTAAAACCGTCATCTCATCCTGCAAAAATGATAGCCTACCTAAGACAATCGCCAAAAAAATAAAAATAAAACTATGGCTCTCAGACTATGGAGACACTAAAACATAATTATTTTTTTTTGTTTCAAAAATTATATTTTTGTGTAAAACTTAAATAAAATAAAAAAGTATACATATTAGGTATTTTAACGTTCGTAATCACCTGCTCTATAAAAATATCACATGACCTAACCTTTCAGGTGAACACTGTAAAAAAAAAAATTTCAACGGTTTAAAAAAATCCATTTTTTGTCACCTTACATCACAAAAAGTGTAATACCAAGCGATAAAAAAGCCATACGCACCCCAAAATCATACCAATCAAACCGTCATATCATCCCGCAAAAAATGAGACCTTACCTAAGACAATCGCCCAAAAAAAAAAAAAAACTATGGCTCTCAGAATATGGAGACATTAAAACATGATTTTTTTTGTTTCAAAAATGCGGTTGTTGTGTAAAACTTTAATAAATAAAAAAAGTGTACATATTAGGTATCGCCGCATCTGTAAGAACTTGCTGTATAAAAATATCACATGACCTAACCCCTCAGGTGAACACCGTAAAAATAATAAAATAAAAAGTATGTCAAAAAAGTATTTTTTTTCCCATGCATCACAAAAAGTGTAATACCAAGCGATCAAAAGGTCATATGCACCCTAAAATAGTACCAATCAAACCATCATCTCATACTGAAAAAAATGAGCCCCTACATATGACAGTCGACCAAAAAATAAAAATAAACTATGGCTTTCAGAATATGGAGACACTAAAAAAAATTTTTTTTTCAAAAAATGCTTTATTATGTAAAACTGAAACAAAAAGTATAATATAGAGCAACCAAAAATCATATGTACCCTAAAATAGTACCAACAAAACTGCCTCCTTATCCCATAGTTTCCAAAATGGGGTAATTTTTTGGGAGTTTCTACTCTAGGGGTGCATCAGGGGTCTTCAAATGTGACATGTCATCCCAGTGAAATCTGCCCTCCAAAAACCAATATGGCGTTCCTTTCGTTCTGCGCCCTGTCGTGTGCCCGTACAGCAGTTTACGATCACAAATTGGGTGTTTCTGTAAACACCAGATTTAGGCTAATAAATATTGAGTTTTGTTTGGCTGTTATCCCTTGCTTTGTTACTGGAAAAAATGGATTAAAATGGAAAATCTGCCCAAAAAAATTTAATTCTGAAATTTCATCTACATTTTCCTTTAATTCTTGTGGAACACCTAAAGGGTTACCAAAGTTTAAAAAATCAGTTTTGAATACCTTGAGGGGTATATTTTCTAACATGCGGTCACTTTTTGAAGTTTCTACTCTAGGGGTGCATTAGGTCTTCAAATGTGACATGGCAACTTAAAATTATCCCAGTGAAATCTGCCCTCCAAAAACCATATGGCGTTCCTTTCATTCTGCACCCTGCCGTGTGCCTATACAGCAGTTTATGATCACATATGGGGTGTTACTGTAAGCTACAGAATAAGGGTAATAAATATTGAGTTTTGTTTGGCTGTTAACCCTTGCTTTGTTACTAGAAAAAAATGGATTCAAATGTAAAATCTTCCAAAAAAGCGAAATTCTGAAATTTTTGGGTGGTTTCTATTAAGTAAGCCTCACAAAGTGACTTCAGACCTAAACTGGTCCTTAAAAAGTGGGTTTTTGAAATTTTCTCAAAAAATTTCAAGATTTGCTTATAAACTTCTAAGCCTTCTAACGTCCCCAAAAAATAAAATGCCATTCACAAAATAATCCAAACATTATGGGAATTGTAAAGTAATAACTATTATATGAGGTATCACTATCTGTTTTAAAAGCAGAGAAATAGAAATTTGGAAAGTTGCAAATTTCAATTTTTTTTGTAAATTTGGTATTTTTTTGGAATAAAAATTAAAACTATTGAATGAAATTTTACCGTACAATGTGTCACGAGAAAACAATCTCAGAATGGCTTGGAAAAGTAAAAGCGTTCCAAAGTTATTACCACATAAAGGAACAAATGTCAGATTTGCATAAATCGGCCTGGGATTTAAGGTGAAAAGTGGCTCGGTAGTGAAGGGGTTAATTTTTTGGTTGTATGACTATGTGAATAAAGCATGTAAATACCTAGTTTTAAGAAGGCTTTTCTGTATTACCGTATATCACATATCTGCTTTAGTGTAATAATTCAAGTAACCTGTAGGCGGCAGGGCATTTCCATTGTATTTTATCAGGAAAAGCTATCTTTCACACACTTCCAAATTCATCACAATCATTTGAAGAGTAGCCAGTATTTTCCCATTAAACATACACCTTACATTTATACTGTGTTCTGTTTCAAGGTCTTAAGGATAAATTACTATTAAGTGTTGGTGTTCTCTTTATCTACAGTCTCCAGCCATAAACATATATCTTCATTCCTTGTGTTGGCTGAAATGTAAAGAAATCCAACAAAGACATGAATGAAATTGCTCACTTTATACTGTATGTTCAGCAATTAACTGGATTCCATATAGAGAAATAATTCTAACATTTAATGTGTAAGGGCCAATTTACCAGTGAGAAACAATTAGATCTGAGTAAAATTATTCATTACTTTAAAATGAAAATTTCCCCATGGGAATTTTCATATAATGCAGAACAAAGATTAATAAAAGAATAAATGCAAATCCAAATTATTGTTCAAGTAATGCAATTATTTAATCAATTCCGAAGCGAGCTTTGTAGATTTTAGACAGAGAATATCTTAAAGGGAACCTGTTATCAGAACTGGCTTATTGAACTATTTACATGTTCCCACTCTTCAAGCTGCCAGCTTTCGGAAATTGGCTTTGTTGAAATTCACAATAAGGGTGTCATCAAAAGGTAGTTCAGGTAGATCAGTGGGGCCTATCACTGGATGAGATGACTCACGGAGTCGTGTCCTTTAAGCTATCCAACTTGCTCTCACAGACCTCCCCTGGCTTCCTGATGTCATCGTCTGGCAGTGTGAAATCTCGTGCAGGCGTAGAAGACCTCATTCTGCTGGTAGCATGTGCAATAACTGGCAATAAGCAGTCCCAGAGCGCAAGTCTCGATGACAGGCTTAAAGCCAAGCATCCTTCTGTTTCTTTGCTCTAAAACATGTAAACTCGTCAGGCCACATTCTTTTCTACCTGTTTGTCTGTATTTTGGAGCAGAGACTGTTACACTACCCTGCCTTAAGGAAGGGCCACTGGACCCTCAGAACAAGGATTAAGAGGATGAACACTGTGAATTTTTTTTACCAACTCGGGGGCATTCACAGAGCTGGCAGCAACCCACAATCTTTCCTTGGGACAATATCCTGTTACAGAAGCAGATGTGGATCCGCTATACCAATGAATAGGTTTGGCTTAGGGCTACTCTGAAGGACGTTATCTAAGTGACCTCCCTGGTCTTTACCCTTTAATCTCTATACAGGGATCTGGACTCTGCTGTATAGGAACCACCAGGCAGCTACCTCTTAAAGCAGTCTCTGTTCAGTGGCTACAAACCAAAGGCGGTCAAGAGACACTATTGTGGAGCACCAAAAGATCAAGCAAGACCATAGTCAGTGACAGCCCAAAGGTCTGAGTGGGCAGTACAGGGTCATGATGAGGAACAGGCAGAGAAGTCAGGCAGCAACAGAGCAACAGGTCAAATACCATCAACAGACAGGTGGTGGCTAACAGGCAAGCAAACAGAAGAATGGTGCACCTTTACAACAAAGAAAAAAGCAACTAGAACCTATTGCTCGGGCAGGAAGTACAGGCCGCAAAGCAGGGTGCATTAGCACAGGAGGTCCTTGTCAGGCATGAACCACTGGAGATGATGCAGGTACACGGTAAGTGATCTGGTGGCCATGCCAACCAACAGCAGAAGGACTCCAGCGGGCAGAGACTGTACACTTACAGTATATTAACTGTTTGAGGGACCACCTAGCACATCTGGAATCCACAATACCTTTCATCTCAAAATCAAGATTATCTCTAACTAAGACAAGTGATGGTGAAGACTTATCAATATGGAATGGAGTATGATATTGCTTCAAAGGTGATTTATGATAGATGGAAGGAGCATAAGAGCCTAACTTTATCGCCAAGTTTGAATATTAGCCTAGAAGAGCGCTTCCTATCTGTGGCCCTCTTCTGCCTGCTGACTGAGCCCTCAACTATCCATTGAACCTGGGCCCAAACCTGCTTCAGCTGTTCAATATATCACTACTTCAGTAGTGTTGAAATCAATGGAAGAACAAGAATCAAAACGTGAATGGGTGTATTCAAAACGTGAATGGGTGTATTCACTGACCCAGCTGTTTAGTGAAAATTTGACTAAAGGAAGGAATGACACATCTTTTCCAACATCTTGTCAACACGTTTAGTTTGTCCATTAGGCTCTGGGTGGTAGGCAGAGATGAGCAAATTTTTGTAAAATTCGATTCGGCTGCTTCACAAAATTAAAAAAGTTAAATAAAGTAATTTGTCACAAAGTGGATTTTTTTGTGTATTTCTTTGCAAGCAGTGGGTACAATGACAGGGAGCGGCGATAGTGCCGCTCCATGTCATTGTACCCCTCAGATGCCATGTTCATAGCTAATAGCAGTATCTGATAGGAATAATACATTGTAAAATGTAAAAAAAAATACTTACCTGATCCATTTGCTTGCAAAGGGCTGGCTGCTTGAAGGTCTGGCAAGAAATTTTGCGCGGCCCGAGATTATGTCACAACACATGGGACATCATATGTCACCGCATTGCGAGCAAATGGATCAGGTATTTTAATTTTTTTTTTATTGACAATGTATTATTTCTATCAGATGCCGCGAAGCAGATTTTTCTGTAAAATTCGGCAAAGCAGCCGAATCGGATTTTACAAAACTTTGGATAATTTTTTTGTTTTTTACACTATTTCAGGTTAAATCGATCCGCAAATCAATTCGCTCCTCACTAGTGGTAGGCAGAGAAAAATGCCAAGTGTACCTTAAAGGGAACCTGTCATCAACTTTATGCTGACCTCACTGAGGGCAGCATAAAATAGTGACAGAAATGCTGATTTCAGCGCTGTGTCACACATGAGCTAAAAGTAAGTGGTTGCCAAGAACCAGCATCATAATCATTGGAGCACAGGGCTGGAAAAGAGTCAAATCTACTTGAGAAGAGTCATGGTTACTCATAATCTCCTGCTCTCCCCGCCCATCTGCTGATGATTGGCAGTTCTCTCCTAGAGAAAAAGGGAGAAAATTAGGTAGAAGCCTGTAAATCAGCAGGTGGTCAGAGACAGCAGGAATCCATGAATAACCAGGACTCTTCTCAGGTGGCGATGACTCTTTTCCAGGCCCAGTCTGCAATGATTGGTTCTCGGCAACCACTTACATTTATCTTATAAATGACAGACCACTGAAATCAACTCACCTGTGTCTACTTTATTCTGCCCTTAGTATGGGCAGCATAAAGGTGATGACAGGTTCCCTTTAAGCTTGGCACAGAATGCCCTCCAAAATCTGGACACAAACAGCATACCATATTTTTCACCCAATAAGATGCAGTTCCCCCCCCCCCCCCCCCAAAGTGCTTATGGCGCTTCCTGGTCCTCCTCTCGACTGTCTGCTGTGCAGGGCTGCGCACCATGTGACCTTACTGTGCGCAGCCTTCACAGCTGACAGCCGAGAACCAGGAAGAAGAGAGAGAACGCTGGTGGTAAGGAGCAGCGGCGTCCAGGAGCAGGAGAGGTAAGTTATTATTTTATTTTTTTATTTGCACTGATGGCTGATATGGGGGCATGATGGCTGACATGGGGGCATGATGGCTGACATGGGGGGGCTGATGGCTGACATGGGGGGGCTGATGGCTGACATGGGGGGGCTGATGGCTGACATGGAGGGCTGATCTGAGGCATTGGGGGTCTGATCTGAGGTCTGATTAACATTGGGGGTCTGATTGGGGCTGTGAGCTGAGTTCTGATTAACATTTGGGGTCTGATTGCTAGTCTGACCTGAGGTGTAATGGAAAATATTTTTTTCTTAATATCCTCCTCTAAAACCTAGGTGCGTCTTATGGGCCAGTGCGTCTTATAGGGCGAAAAATACAGTATCTCTATCAGAGACAGTATTGTCAGGAATACTATGTAGTCTCATTACATGTTGGATAAACAACTTGGACACAGTAAATGAGTAACTTAGTCAGTGGGATTGGATGATACTGTTTGGGAACTGGTTCACCACCACCCAAAAGACTGTTTTGTTCTCATGAGTGTCCAGGGATGGATGAGTACAAGAACCGCGATAAGTTTCCCAAAAACGAGGCAATTTGGCTCAGGCACACACCCCACAGGCTAGTAAATAAACCCTCACATTCCGCATGTAAGAGGGCCACCAGTAGTTATGGGACACCAAATGTCCAGTATTAGCAATAAATACTGAAGTGGTACAAATAACTTCCCAGAAGGCAGGACCTCCGGGATTGAGGGTTGTACAGCTCTTATTTCTTCTGCCAGGTCTGAGGAGATCATGGAAATGAAAATACCAGGAGAGAGTATTGATTTGGGAACATAATTGCTGCTCAACTGTACAGAACTAAAACATCTTGACAGTGCATCTGCCTTGATGTTATTCAGAGACAGAATGGGAATTTAAAGTGACCCTGGAAGAAACTTAAAGTAGCCCCCTGTTGTAGACTGGTCCAAATCGACAGAAGGGTAGAAGGAGGGGCAACACAATTAGACGGGGCCAGCAATACCATATTGTGGCACAAAGCACTACCCCTGCAGAACCAAATACCACAGTGCAGCACAAAATAATGCTCCATCAGCACAAAATAACTTCCTCAGAATCTGCCCCTCTGTGGTAGCCAGCGCCAGCTCTCATGTTCCATCCTTCTACTCCAGTTGCCTCAGGATGGCAATAAAGTTGAAGGCAGAAGGCAGGAGGGCACACTCCCAGTTTTAATTAACTCAGGATGTTTCCCTGTAGGGTCTATGGCTAGTCTGCCCCTGAAGTTGTTAGACCCAGTCCAAAAAGTTACCACAAAATTAAATCTAGCAAAAAAATAAAAGGGGCCCATGTACAGTAGCTGGCCTGGGATTCAACCTTTTAGCAAAATCCAAATACATAAGACTCTTATGATCCATAATTAGAGTAACAATGAGTTGCCCCTTGAGGAAGAATTACCACTTCTCGAACACCCTTTTAATTGCCAACAGCTCTCATTTGCAAATATCATACTTGGCTTCTGCCTTCTGCTGGAAGAAATTTATAGGAGAAGAAGGGATGGGGTTGTAAGTTAGTGAGACTTCATGGACCCTGAAATAGGACAGAATCTCGGAAGTGTCCACTTCAACTGTGAAGGGCTTTTGGAGATCCAGCTGAACCAGATTGGGGTCGGTAATGAAGCTTCTGAACTCCTTTTATTTACATCAGCCCACTTCTAGGTCTGTCAGAGGCTTTAAAGGGAACCTGTCACCGGGATTTTGTGTATAGAGCTGAGGACATGGGTTGCTAGATGACCGCTAGCACATCCGCAATACCCAGTCCCCATAGCTCTGTGTGCTTTTATTGTGTAAAAAAAACTCATCTCAGGGACAGGACTCATCTCAGGTTAATTTGCATATGTATCAAATCGTTTTTTTTTTACACAATAAAAGCACACAGGGCTATGGAGACTGGGTATTGCGGATGTGCTAGCAGCCATCTAGCAATCCATGTCAGCTCTATACACAAAATCCCGGTGACAGGTTCCCTTTAACAGTTTAGAAAATCCAGTAATACATTTCTATATATAGTTCGAATAATGATTGGCACTCTCTCTGGATTCACAACAAAAACTTTTGTACTTGAAATAAAATCAATTTATTAATAAAAGCAATTCCACTATAACAGTAAATACCTAATAAAACCAGTAATAAGTAAAATTGTGTACACACCTAGATATATCGGTACTAAAACAGAAGAATGAAAGCATTGAAAACAATCCCTGTATAAAAATATTCAGAATAAAATATTCAGAATAAATATTCAGAATAAAATACTCCGAATAAAATAAAATATTCGCAACGATAAGCATATACAACAATCCTTGTATATTCGAAATATTATTTTTGTGATAATGATCTTGTATCTCTTAGAACATGCGATTATTGCAACAATGGTTCCACACTAAAATCCAGCCTCTGTTGGTCTATGTCCATAACAGTAACCGTATATACGTGTCCTTTTAAATACCACTTGTTTGTATAGCAATGGATGTATCCGATATAGATAATTCACAAAAAGTTCACAAAGATTTCGGGCTTTCGATAAATTAGCCTAGGTACCTTTTAAAATAAGCTGCAATTTTTCTCCTGTTACGAACCCCTTTATATTCACCCCATATGCGCACTAACTTACAGTTTGTTTCTAAAGGATCTCAAATTGCAAGCCGGCAGTGGCATCCCACGTGTCACAAAGCTTGGAGCGATCTTACCTCAGTGCGAAGTTTCTGTTTGCTCTCATACGCTGGAGGATGGAGTCAGCTGGGTGCCGTGATTATTCATGAACCGTGCAGCAGTAGTAATCGTAGGTACAGATTTTTCCTCGAAATTGCGAAGCGCTCCGATGTATTGTAAATTCTTGGTATACAGTCATATAAAAGTTTGGGGGTTCTCCTCTACCAAACGCGTTTCGAGACTCTCTCTGGTCCCTTCTTCAGTGATCATATACAGTACAGACCAAAAGTTTGGACACACCTTCTCATTCAAAGAGTTTTCTTTATTTTCATGACTATGAAAATTGTAGATTCACACTGAAGGTATCAAAACTATGAATTAACACATGTGGAATTATATACATAACAAACAAGTGTGAAACAACAGAAAATATGTCAAGAGAATGCCCAGAGTGTGCAAAGCAGTAATCAAAGCAAAAGGTGGCTACTTTGAAGAACCTAGAATATGACATATTTTCCGTTGTTTCACACTTCTTTGTTATGTATATAATTCCACATGTGTTAATTCATATTTTGATGCCTTCATAGTCATGAAAATAAAGAAAACTCTTTGAATGAGAAGGTGTGTCCAAACTTTGGTCTGTACTGTATACATCTATATATGATAAAATGTCAGGAAGCTTAAAACCTTTAAGTATTTTTGGCTGTGCCCATTCAGCAATGGCCTACATCTTGGCAGGAACCATACTAAAACCCTTAGCTAAGAGGATATTACTCAAAAAAATCTCACCTCCTAAAGCCTCAAACACATAGCTTTCTTGTTTGGCAAAAGTTTTCACATAATGTTTTCATCACAGCACAGACATGAGAGACAAGAAAAACCAAGTTAGGAGAGAAAATGAGTATGTCTTTTAAGCAAACAACCATGAAGTAGCTTATAAAGTCCATGAAAATATAATTTACTAACCCTTGGAATACAATTGGAGTATTACAAAGACCAAAATACATACTTAGATTTTTGTAATGACACTCTGGGGTATTAAATGCTGTCTTCTATTCATCCCCAGACCTAATCCTGATGAAGTTGTAAGCTCCAAAGGATACAGATTTTTCAGATTTTGCACTGGAATCTTGTTCCGTTCCTATAATCAATGTATGGTCTTAGACCTCAGTTTTTTTCTCTACAAAAAAGAACCCTGCCCCACAGGGAATGAGGAAGGTCTAATGAATCCCTTGCGCAGACTGTCAGCAATATAGTATTTTAAAGCCTAGTGCCTGGGAACTGACAGATTTATAATTTGCAGCTTTAACAGATGGGAATCAGGTATAAACCCAATAGGACAGTCATATTCCCTATGAGGAGGCAACTTTTCATATCCTGAGACAGAGAAGACATTTGAAAAATTCTCTAATTAATGGGACAGGACAGGTTTGGAGCTGGAAAAGGAACAGAGAGAAAGTGTCATAAAGGTGGAATGGCAACGCATTGAAGTCAATGCTGATGCAACATGGGCCGCATCCATATTTTGCAGATCCATGATTTGGGGACCACAAAACGGGTATGGTCATGTGCATGGGGCCTAACAGTTTCCACATCATCGATTCCAAAAGTGGAACAGCTTTCCTGACTGTGAACAATTATGAAATTGCTGAATAAGTGGCCGAGCAAGAATCCTGCCAGCAAGAGATTTCATAGGCTCTCCAGGGTCTCTAGATATCTGATTGGCCTACAGTCATCTTAGTTCATTCTGTTCCTACACTTAATTTTCCTGCTCCTATCCATGGCACAGTAGGGCTCCTAATGCCTGCCATAGGATTATCAACCACACTATACAAAATATGTCCTGTGCAATTAGCCAAGGTGGCCTACATAGTAGCCTTGCTCACAGGAAAAGCCCTGGCCTGCTCTAAATGATTGGTTGAGATCGATGACCTGAACTCATTGTTACCCCCATACCAATCTTCAGTACTACTCATGCTGCTTTACCTGTGGAGCCCTTGCATTTGGATTGCCCACCTTTGTTTTTTGACAGAAAAAGATCAATGTCTGGCGCAGGCACTTTAGTTCTGCTGTAGGCAAAAAGGACATCTGTGCTCCAATTGTCCAGTAGTGCCGATGAGGCTAGAGAGATTTTAATGCCCTCAGCAGTAGCCTCAAGCCACATCTGTTTATTAGTCACAGTGCTACATTACAATTAGCTCAGGCAATGGACCCCTCTGGCACACTTAATTGGGAGTACAGGATCTATACGGACACCAGGAACAATAAATTGTTATAGAACATGAACACAATCTCAGCAAGTCTAGACACCACCTCCTTGAGCTGCAGTTCCAGGACCTCAGCCACAGTTTGTTTCTCATTCCAGTTACAATATGTTGATCTCAAGACTTATCTTGGATTTCTAAACCAGTGCACCATACATTTTGAACCTCTTGCCCACCAGTTCCTTACGGTACTTTCACACTTACAGCAGAGGATTCCGGCAGGCCGTTCCGTCGCCGGAACTGCTTGCCAGATCCGTCAAAACGTATGCAAACTGATGGCATTTGTCAGACGGATCAGGATCCTGATCCGTCTGACAAATGCATTGAAATGCCAGATCCGACATTTATTTTTATTCACATTTTTTGCGGTCTGAGCATGCGCAGACCGCATTGCCGGATCCGTTTTGCTGGAACACTCGGGGCTGGATCCGGTAGTAATGCAGGTCAATGGGAAAAAATGCTGGATCCGGCAAGTGTTCCGGAATTTTGGACGGAGATAAAACTGCAGCATGCTGTGGTATTATCTCCGTCCTGAAAAGGCAAAAAGACTAAACTGAAGACATTCTGATGCATCCTGAACGGATTGCTCTCCATTCAGAACGCATTAGGATAAAACTGACCAGTTCTTTTCCGGTATTGAGCCCCTAGGACGGAACTAAATGCCGGAAAAGAATAACGCTAGTGTGAAAGTACCCTTACAGATCATGCCACAGTGACCTTCATAGAGTCCCTTGTGCCCATTGAAGCACTGGTATGGGCCACATCTCTCTAGGAATGTGTGTATTCCTTGACAACTAATCTGCATGAATTCTTTACTACCTTCTGTAAAATGAAGAGCTTGGCTGGACGGCTTCAGCTGCATCATGTTTACTACACCTTTACCAAAGCAATTTGACTGTGGTTCAGTATGTCATCCAGTCCCACACCCTGTCCTTGGAGCTGTCCTGGAACAAAGCCCTGGCAGCAGCTTTCTGGGAGGGTCTGGCCTGTCAATGTGTTAATCACTTTGGCTTGTCGCGGCCTTGCTGAGTTTACTTGGGGAAAAAAGAACTCCACGGCTGGCACCTTCATTCCAGAATCCCCTCCTCACCTGCCTAACAGGAGAAACTCATACAGTTATTGTAATGATCAGCGGGTGTGAACCCACTGTGTCACCCAACCAATTTGAATTTTGGCTAAACCTAAGGGCATCATCCTGGGACTCCCCAGGTATTCATCCTTTAACTTCTATACAGGTATCTGGACTTTGCTGCAGGGCAGCAACTAGGCCTCTACCTCCTGGAGTAGTCCTGGTGTAGGTGACAAGTGACCCATGGAGGTCATAGACACTGGTGCGGATCACCGAGGGATCAGGCAAAAGTTTTAGTCAGTAACAGGCCAAGGTCAGGGCAGGAAGGTCAGGGTCAGTATCATCAGGCATGGGTCAGAATCCAGGAATCAAGCATAGGTTAGTACACGAACAGGCAAGCAGATTATAGCACCTTTGCAGGATCTAGCAAGCTAGTAAACCTATTGCTACAGCACATCATATATAGCAGAGCTGACTAACACATTAGAAGCAGTTGCACACAGAACCAAAGTATGCAGAATAAGGTGAGGTTCAACGAAAAATACCTCCAATACACACAAGTGCCCAGGCCTGCTACCAGAGCACTGGAACTGTGACAGACACAGAGGGAGTGGAGCGGTGCCTATGCACCATAGTAGTGATTTCACTAGGGAGAGGTCAGGTCCTGAACACTTTCACAAATGAGCAGAGACATTCCACTGACGGGGGCTCACTCGCTCTCCAAAGATTACAAAACCACCGGTGAAACTCCACTAAAGGGGTTGTCTCACTTCAACAAATGGCATTTATCACGTAGAGAAAGTTAACACAAGGCAATTACTAATGTATTGTGATTGTCTATATTGCCTCCTTTGCTGGCTTGATTCATTTTTCCATACCATTATACACTGCTCGTTTCCAGGGGTTACGACTACCTTACAATCCACTAGTGGTGACCAAGCATGCACACTATAGGAAAAAACCCTGGCCTATCTGGTGGCCAGACTTTGGGAGTGTTCATAGGCTGGAATTTTTTCCTATAGTGTGCAAGCAGAGTCACTGCTGCTGGATTACAAGGTGGTCGTACCCCCTGGAAACGAGCAGTGTACAATGTGATGGAAACACGAATGAAGCCAGCAAAGGAGGCAATATGGATAATAACAATACATTAGTAAGTGCCTTATAATAACTTTATTTACAAGATAAATGCCATTTTCTGAAGTCAGACAAAGCCTTTAAGAGATACCTGGATAAAGGACACCATGGGGAGCTGGACTGAAACAATAATAATTACTGATTATAAAACTATACTCTGGAGGAGAAGAGCTCTGAGGGCACGACAATACAGGTTTTACAGGTTAGTGTCTAGTTTGTGCTGCTCTTCATCTCATAGCAGTTTCAACTTGTTATAGTGTAGTCTTAGCCCAGTGGTTATCCAGTGGTTAGTGCAGTCCTAGCCAGGAGTATCTAGTTTTATTCCATTAGTGGTGATGCCTATAAGCACTAATAAAAAGGGGGGTATGCCGAGATATAGACAAGATGACGTGGTGTCCCAAAAAAATAAATCACTCACTAAAGAAAAAAAGGACCCTTTAAAACATGATACTTTATTTCTAATATAGATAAAAAGAATATCCAATACCTAAAACTAAGGCTGGCTCTAGTAGGTACAAGATAAAGGTAAATGTACTAATAAATATCAACAAACCAGACCACTATCACAGGAAAAATCAGGGGTGTGTGGACATAGACTATAAAGGGGAGGTATCCAGTATGTCTAAAGGGGAGGGGGAACTCTCCCTTAGAAAGCCCTGATCTATCCTCAGCCCGGGGACAACCCCTGAAGGTGGAGTCTCCCTGTGTCCGTGCCTGTCCCATTTATCCCCTAGGTGGCCCTGCATGGTCAGACCTATTACCAGTTAACCCCGATGCGTTTCCCCCAGAAGTGGGTTCATCAGGGGGTATGTAAGGGTAAAAAGTGGTCCAAACACATGAGATAATAAAGGATATACAAAAATACAAAAGATTCCGCAAGGCGTAGTCAAACAAAGGAAAAAAGATACATCCTACCACATGACACTGCCAACATAGAGGGAAAAACTATCCTATCTTGTTGATGGACCTGGACCTCACTCAAGCTATTTCCCCTTACCCGAGTATCACCTATCGAAGGGGAAGGAGCCTAAGGAATCGGCTAGTACATAGCCACTACATGGCCCCTTCGGGACCAGGTACATGGTTAGAACGCCGTCCACTGGGGCTGTTCCGTTTATCTATATTAGAAATAAAGTATCATGTTTTAAAGGGTCCTTTTTTCTATAAGCACTAATAGTCTATATAAGATTGGGAAGAAAACTTTCTATCTGATGGGTTGGAGGAGACCTGGTCCTGAAGAGAGATTTCAGGAGGCTGCTGAGAGCATCAATGCACCATCTCTTCTCAGAAAATTCCATGTTTGGTCTGTGCCCACCAGCATCTCTACTCTCCTGGAGGCATGGCCTCTGGAGTATTTTCCGTTCCCGCTGCTCCACGTTGTCTTTTGCTACAGGCTGTCACTGCCTGCTTCCAGCTGCTCGCTCCCTTAGGGCACACACTCTCCATGGATCTTAACCCCTTAGTGACCAGCCTGTTTTGGGCCTTACTGACCAAGCATTTTTCTTCCTTTTTTCATCGTCGCGTTCCAAGAGCTATAACTTTTTTATTTTTCCGTCTATATAGCTTTGTGAGGGCTTGTTTTATGCGGACAAATTGTAGTTTTTATGGCGCCATTTTGGGGTACACGCAACTTTCTGATTAAGGCCCCATTAACATGAGCGAGTTTTCCGAGCGGGTGAAATGCGTGACGTGAAAGCATAGCACCTGCACTAAATCCCATTCATTTCAATGGGTCTGTGTACATAAGCGTTTTATTTCCTGCATCAGTTCTGCGTTGCATGAAAAACGCAGCATGTTCTATATTCAGCGTTTTTCACACAGCCCTGGCCCCATAGAAGTGAATGGGGCTTCACCGTAGGGGAGAATTTACATGATATTTATGTAGTCCGGGTCGTTACGGACACAGCAATAGCAAACATATGGTCGGGATATTTTTTTTTTCTATTTTTTTTCATTGAAAAGCCTATTTTCAATAGAAAAAAAAGCGTCATTTATTTATGGAGTTTTTTTTATTGAATAAATGTTTTGTTTTGTTTTTATCACTTAATAGTCCCACAAGGGGACTATAACAGACAGCTTTTTGATTGATTTTAAAATGCAATGCATTATTCGTATACTGCACTGTTGGCCAACCTTACGGACACAAAGAGACAAAAAAAAAAAACAACGTACGACTACCAGAAGCCACAAACTATACAGGCAGTGCAGAATTATTAGGCAAGTTGTATTTTTGAGGATTAATTTTATTATTGAACAACAACCATGTTCTCAATGAACCCAAAAAACTCATTAATATCAAAGCTGAATATTTTTGGAAGTAGTTTTTAGTTTGTTTTTAGTTTTAGCTATTTTAGGGGGATATCTGTGTGTGCAGGTGACTATTACTGTGCATAATTATTAGGCAACTTAACAAAAAACAAATATATACCCATTTCAATTATTTATTTTTACCAGTGAAACCAATATAACATCTCAACATTCACAAATATACATTTCTGACATTCAAAAACAAAACAAAAACAAATCAGTGACCAATATAGCCACCTTTCTTTGCAAGGACACTCAAAAGCCTGCCATCCATGGATTCTGTCAGTGTTTTGATTTGTTCACCATCAACATTGTGTGCAGCAGCAACCACAGCCTCCCAGACACTGTTCAGAGAGGTGTACTGTTTTCCCTCCTTGTAAATCTCACATTTGATGATGGACCACAGGTTCTCAATGGGGTTCAGATCAGGTGAACAAGGAGGCCATGTCATTAGATTTTCTTCTTTTATACCCTTTCTTGCCAGCCACGCTGTGGAGTACTTGGACGCGTGTGATGGAGCATTGTCCTGCATGAAAATCATGTTTTTCTTGAAGGATGCAGACTTCTTCCTGTACCACTGCTTGAAGAAGGTGTCTTCCAGAAACTGGCAGTAGGACTGGGAGTTAAGCTTGACTCCATCCTTAACCCGAAAAGGCCCCACAAGCTCATCTTTGATGATACCAGCCCAAACCAGTACTCCACCTCCACCTTGCTGGTGTCTGAGTCGGACTGGAGCTCTCTGCCCTTTACCAATCCAGCCACAGGCCCATCCATCTGGCCCATCAAGACTCACTCTCATTTCATCAGTCCATAAAACCTTAGAAAAATCAGTCTTGAGATATTTCTTGGCCCAGTCTTGACGTTTCAGCTTGTGTGTCTTGTTCAGTGGTGGTCGTCTTTCAGCCTTTCTTACCTTGGCCATGTCTCTGAGTATTGCACACCTTGTGCTTTTGGGCACTCCAGTGATGTTGCAGCTCTGAAATATGGCCAAACTGGTGGCAAGTGGCATCTTGGCAGCTGCACGCTTGACTTTTCTCAGTTCATGGGCAGTTATTTTGCGCCTTGGTTTTTCCACACGCTTCTTGCGACCCTGTTGACTATTTTGAATGAAACGCTTGATTGTTCGATGATCACGCTTCAGAAGCTTTGCAATTTTAAGAGTGCTGCATCCCTCTGCAAGATATCTCACTATTTTTGACTTTTCTGAGCCTGTCAAGTCCTTCTTTTGACCCATTTTGCCAAAGGAAAGGAAGTTGCCTAATAATTATGCACACCTAATATAGGGTGTTGATGTCATTAGACCACACCCCTTCTCATTACAGAGATGCACATCACCTAATATGCTTAATTGGTAGTAGGCTTTCGAGCCTATACAGCTTGGAGTAAGACAACATGCATAAAGAGGATGATGTGGTCAAAATACTCATTTGCCTAATAATTCTGCACGCAGTGTACATTTACACACGAGTCACCGTATTTTTCACCCTACAAAATGCACCAAGGTTTTAACAAAGAAAAATAAGAGGAAAAAAAAATTTCATCTGATAATAGAAATATTTTTTAGTTTTTTTCATTAGCAGAGAAAAAATAAAAAATATATTTTTCATCAGAACTCAGATCAGACTCCTAAATCATATCCACAATCCTCATCTGACCTAAAATAAGATTCCCAAACCTCATCAGACCTCCAAATCAGACCCCCAAAATAAGACCCCCAATGCTCGGATCAGACAACACAAATCAGACTCCCAGTGTCAGACCCTTAGTGCTCAGATCTCCCCCCCATGCTCAGATATCCCCCTTTCTCAGATCAGATTCCCCATGCTCAGACAAGACACCTCATGCTCAGATCTGACCCCCATGCTCAGATCAGACCCCCATCCTCATATCAGGACCCCCCATGCTCAGATCAGACCCCCATTGCCCAGATCAGAACCCCCCCTCCCCATTCTCAGACCAGAACCCATCATGCTTAAATCAGACCCCCATGCCAGTTCTATAATTTAAAAAAATCTCTTCCCACTCCTGATCAGGGAAGAAAAACAAACGAACCAGCACCTCCATAATAAGTAAATTTGAGAACTCAGGTGCACGCTACCTTGGCTGAAACACAATTGCAAACCCTGAAAGAATAATAGCTGCTTGGTGGCCATACTTACTGCAAGTGCAGTTAGAAGCTCTTTGCGCATATAATTGATCAAACAGATGTCGGACCCATCTACCAGACGACAAGGTGGCTTCTAATCAGATGGGTCCTACTCTAACATGCCTCTCCTGGGCTTACAGCCTACAATCTGGGCAAAGTAGTACCAAGCTGTATCCTACACATGCCTCTCCCAGCCTGCAGTATGGGCAAAGTAGAATACAGCTGTACAAGCTATCTAATTAAAAGCACATGGTAAATGGGCGGTGGTGCACGGTTTAATCTCACCTCCTGATCAGGCACTGGGCTCCTGCTCGGGCACCTGCTACTCTGCAGGTCTGACACGCTCTCCACTGTGACCTGATGAGCACAACGTCAGGTCATAGTGCGTGTCTCCACGTACTTCGTTCTCACACTGTGTGCATCAGGACGTAGTGGAGAGTGAGCTGCAAAGTAGCAACAGTGTCCGATCAGGAAAATAAATCTGAGCATGGGGTGGAGAGTGAGGCACCTAACTGCTTCCCGGCTCCACAGCTAGAGCCACTCTTAAAGAAGCAAAGAGCCGCATGTGGCTCAAGAGCCGCAGGTTGGCCACCCCTGCTATAGTGCATTGCATTTTAATGTCAGTGCTATTCTCACACTGACCAGCAGGCTGTGCCAGAGAGGCGCAGCATGCTGGAAATTACTCAAGGCTGGTCTGGGGCCTACATCAGACCCCTGCCAGCCTTTACACACATGGGCACCCCGCGATCGCACTTTATATGCGGCGGGCGACATTGCCTGCGGCATGTAATGTGTTAAACAGCCCGGACCGGCACTTCTGCTGGTCCGGGCTGTTAGAGCAGGGCCGCGGCTCTCATGTGAGTCATGGCCCCCACTCCCCGGGGGACCTGTGCAGCGCTTAGACTGGGTGGCCCAGCCTAAGGCCCCTTAGTGACCGCTGTAAAAAGGCTTATGAGTGGTCACTAAGGGGTTAAAGGGCCTGTGTGTTTATGGGCTAATCTGTCCTCATGAGAAAGTGCCTGAGCTACAGGTTCCTAGCTTGTCTAGTCCTGCAAAGGTGCACTGTTTTATTATTTTGACCTCCTGTTACCAATCTCTGCCTGTTTTCCGAATTGACCTTGTTCTGTCTGTCCTGACCTCTGTTTGATCTCCACATTGACCCTGTGCTACCTGCCCTGACCTACTGCTTGACTACTGTACTGCACAAACTGCATATTCTGACCTAAGCTTATCCACAGACCACACTCCTGCCTTTCCACTTGGTGTCACCCACCAGTGTCTCCTGACCCACCTAGGTCAGCAGCCTGTGGATGGAGACTACTGCTAGAGGTAGCAGCTTGGTGGTCCTTGGAGTAACGTTCAGATCTCTGTACAGGGGTGAAAGCATTAAAACCAGGGGACCACCTTGACAACACCCTTATGAGCAGCCCCAAGCAAAATTCCTTCAGTAGCCAGTGGGTCCATGCCTCTGAGTTACATTCTTGAGCAATGTCTCCATACATGTGTGAATGCCCACGAGGATAATTGGCCTGAACTCTAACCTTGGGCAGAATTTGCCCAGAACAATCATGAACCATGTCTTGGAGTTCTCTGGTAAATCTTCCTTTTAGACTGGCTATGGACAAAGCCCAAACATTGGTATTCTAACACTGCTCAGCCACTACTGCTAGCTGTTGTGGATGTTTGCAAAAATATATTAGGACATCTGGACAGAAATTCATGAACAAGTAGAGGATGCTGATGCTACGGCCAAGGAGAGTGCCGAGGTTCAAAGATTGTTCCAGGGAATAGAGTCTCATTTGTCTACTAAAAACATCTGTTTAAGAGCTGCATCCCACCAGCTGGCTCCATGTTTAATTGCGCCATTTTTGAGTTTGAAGAACGTTACCACATTCCCTTCAGATACCCAACAGATTTCATATATCATTTCTCCAACCACTGATCATCAATAGGTTTTCTTTGAAGATCAAGACACCCTTTTGTCCTTGCTTTTGAATACTCAGAAAGTCTTCTATCTGATTTATGGGAAGGGATATTGTCCGGAGGAGAGAGATGGTCTCCTAAAGAAGGCATTAATGCGCTGCTGCTGATCAAAAGATTATAGCTGAAGTACCTCTATTGCTCACTTTGCCTATTTTGTCGCTTGTTTGCAACAGCTCCCATTCTTCATTGCCACCCTGCAGGTTAAGGCTATAGGTCTTCTACAGTAATTTGGATCCACTGTGGCATCAGGTTTCTAGGAAACTGGCACCTGAACCAGAAGGGAAGGAGCAGCATATTAATTTTTTGACATGGAATTTGCTGAAATGGATTTGAGGGGCATAACTTTCTTGTTTGTTGTTGACTGAGCTGTGGGAGGGCTTGCTTTTTTGTCACACAGGCTGTAGTACCATTTTGGGGTATATTTGGCTTTTTGATTGCTTTTTAATTTTTTAGGAGGTGAGGTGTGCAAAAACGGCAATTCTGTTAGTTTTATTTTTTATGGGGTTCATCATGTAGCAGGGGCGTTGCTAGGGTCTCAAAAGATCCAGGGACTAAGCCCCAATGAATATAGCCCAGTTCTCTAAGTCTAAACCCCCCTCACCCCACATTTTGCTGTACCTGCTATACAGCAGCACATACCTGTCACATCTAGAGCCTCCCAGGTGACGTCTGCTCTTAAGTACAGTAGATCTTCTCTGTCATGATCTTCTCCATTTAGTCCGGACAACTTCTTTCAGTCGCGCCTCGTCTCTGCAGAGTGTGACACACAGACATCTTAGCTTCCTCACTTTTCTATCATCATCCCCCAATCTGGAGCCCCCACAGTGTTATCCTGCTGCTCGCTGTGCTTCCCAATACCCCCAAATACTATACTGAAGAAATATGAGTGCCCCCCATAGTAATAGTGCTCCTCCAAGGTCCACCAATAGTAATTCCTTTCCAGAATACCCCCATTAGTAATACTGCCCCCCTACGGTGCCCCCAACAGTGATAATGCTCCTCAAGAGTGCCCCCATTAGTAGAAGAGCCCTCCAGTATTAATAATGCCCTCACAGAGCCCCCAGTAGAAATAAGCCCCCCTATTGTTCCCCAGTAGAAATAAAGCTCTCTACAGACCCCTCAGTAGTAATAAGGCCCCCCATAGTGCTCAGTAAAAATAAGGAGGATCTATAAGTCCCTCCTATAGAGCCCCCAGTAGTAATAAGAATGCCTATAATGTCCCCTGGATTTGCAGTACCTCCTGTAGTTATATTCCTCCCTCCACCATACAGTCCCATGTAAATAACATCACACCATCTCTCCTGCCCCCTCCAAAATACAGTCCTATGTAAAGAACATCACTACCCTCCCTTCAGCCCCTCCAACATACAGTCTTATGTAAATAACACTATTTCCCTCCCCCCGCCATAGAGTCCCATGTAAATAACATCACACCATCTTCCCAGCCCTCTCCAATATACAGTCCCATGTAAATAACATCCCTCTCTATCTACATTCCCCTCCCAAATACAGCCCCATATAAATAACATCACCTCCTCCCCAGCCACCTTCAACATACAGTCCCAAGTAAATAATATCACCCCCTCCCCAGCCGCCTCCAACATGCAATACAATGTAAACATCACCCCCTCAACATTCAGTCCCATGTAAATAACATAATTTCCCCCCACCAGCCACCTTCAACATACAGTCCCATGTAAATAACATCGCCTCCTCAACATTCAGTCCCGTCACTCCCCCCCAGCCCCCTCCGTCATACAGTCCCATGTAAATAACATCCCTCCCTCCCACAGCCGCCATCAACATACAGTCCCATGTAAATAACATCCCACCTTCCCCGAGCCGCCTGCAACCCTGAACGGACCTCACAAACGGAAAGCCAAAACGCCAGTGTGAAAGTAGCCTAAATAACATCCCTCCCTTCAGCCCGAACATACAGCCCCAGTTAAATAACCACAACTCCCAGCATTGCTCTGCCTCTCCCTTCACTAACCTCTCCTCCTGTAGCAGACATCACCACAGCTTCTTCCCCCAAGACTTCTCCTCTTCACTGCCGTCCTCCCCTGCACTGGTCACATGATGGTGACATCATGGCAGGTCCAGGCATGGGATCCAACCGGTTCTCTCCGGTTCTGCCGAACTGTTTGTTAAAATTACAGCAGGTTCGCAGGATCGGTGAGAAGCAGGAATCCCGACCCGGTCCTGCAGCATAAATCAATCCCCCGCACGCAGCAAATGAATCCCCAGCTCAAGTCCCCTCCCTGCACATGCCCCCCCCCCCCCCCCCCCCCGAGAAATGTAATTACCAGTGGCTCGGCAGTCAGCTGCTGCTGGCTTGTTGCTCCGGCAGCCAATCAGAGGCTGGCGTAGGCAGAGCAATGACATCATCGCGTCCGTCTGAACTGAGATTTGTACTGAGCGGGACACAGGCCGCCAGAAGAGGCGTTCATCGCTGCCAGCATGGAGGTAAGTATGTGTTTTTTTTTCTTTTATGTGGTACTGGCACATCATGGGGGACACTATGGAGGCATTTATAGTGGCACATCATGGGGGCACTATGGGGGCAATTATACTGGCACATAATGGGGGACTATGGGGGCATTTACACTGGCACATCATGGGGGCATCTACTGGGGCATTTATACTGGCACATCTGTCACGGATGGTGTACAGGAAACAAGACAATACCATATAAACAATGTCTCTCTGGATCCACAACTAAGGAACAAAGGGAGACCCCTGCAATAGACCTGCCGCTCTCCCTCACTGCTCAGCCTATGCGAACACCCCAAAGGTGGATGGAGGGAGTCAGGGTCACCTGGATCCAGAAAAGACAAAATCATAAATACATAAACAGCACTTATCTTGCAGACGACTGACGACTGAGGACTGGGAACTGGGAACTGGGAACAGCATGCACACACACTCCAGGAAGTTGTATCAGCCGCACACTACTGCATTATGGGGAGGAACTTAAAGGGTAGCAATCAGTCCAACTGCATGACAGCTGAGATAGACTAACGAGATGAGAAACTAAACCAAAACAAAGAAATTCAAGGAGGAGGGTCTGAGAAGCTCCTGTGAGCGCTTCTCAGCTGTCTGGCTGTGACAGTACCCCTCCCTCTAGGAGTGGACTCCGGACACTCAGAGCCCACCTTCAGAGCCCACCTTCTCAGGATGGGACCTATGGAAAGCCCTGATGAGACGAGAGGCCTTAATGTCCGTCACTGGGACCCACATCCTCTCCTCAGGACCATAACCCTCCCAATGAACGAGGTACTGGAGGGAACCGCGGACAAAACGAGAATCCACAATCCTAGAGACCTGAAATTCAAGATTTCCATCAACCATAATCGGAGGAGGAGGCAAAGGCGAGGGTACAATAGGTTGAACATAAGTTTTCAATAAGGACTTATGAAAAACATTATGGATCTTCCAAGTCTGAGGAAGATCAAGACGGTAGGCAACAGGATTGATGACAGACAGGATCTTGTAAGGCCCAATAAACCTAGGACCCAACTTCCAGGAGGGAACCTTCAATTTGATATTCTTGGTAGACAACCACACCAGATCACCAACATTCAGGTCCGGACCAGGCACACGTCTCTTATCCGCCACACGCTTATATCTCTCACTCATGCTCTTTAGATTATCCTGAATCTTTTGCCAAATAGATGACAAAGACGAGGAGAATCTGTCCTCATCAGGCAAACCAGAAGAGCCCTCTCCCGAGAAAGTCCCAAACTGCGGATGGAACCCATATGCACCAAAAAATGGTGACTTATCAGAGGACTCCTGACGACAGTTATTTAAAGCAAACTCAGCAAGGGACAAAAAAGAACACCAATCCTCCTGATTCTCCGCCACAAAACAGCGCAGATATGTCTCCAGATTCTGATTGACGCGCTCTGTCTGGCCATTCGACTGCGGATGGAAAGCAGAAGAGAATGACAACCGAACCCCCAAGCGAGAACAGAAAGCCTTCCAGAATCTGGAAACAAACTGCGTGCCCCTATCAGAGACTATGTCTGAAGGAATCCCATGCAATTTGACAATGTGGTCAATAAATGCCTGCGCCAGCGTCTTAGCATTGGGCAAACCAGGAAAAGGGATAAAATGCACCATTTTGCTAAAACGGTCCACCACCACCAGAATCACAGACTTCCCCGAGGAACGAGGCAAGTCCGTTATGAAGTCCATGGACAGATGTGTCCAAGGACGGGAAGGAATGGGCAAAGGGAGGAGAGGACCTGATGGCCGTGAATGAGGGACCTTGGCACGAGCGCAAGTCTCGCAAGCTGCCACAAAACCCTGAACCGACTTACGAAGCGCAGGCCACCAGAAACTCCGAGCGATGAGATCCAGTGTGGCTCTTGCCCCCGGGTGCCCAGCAAGGACCGTGTCGTGGTGTTCTTTAAAAATCTTGTGTCTCAAAGCGAGAGGCACAAACAACCTCCCAGGAGGACAAAGATCAGGAGCTTCTGACTGGGCTGCCTGCACCTCTGCCTCCAATTCAGGAAAAAGAGCAGAGACCACCACACCTTCAGCCAAAATGGGACCCGGGTCTTCAAAATTCCCACCTCCCGGAAAACAACGTGACAGGGCATCTGCCTTCACATTCTTAACCCCAGGGCGGAACGTAACAACAAAATTAAACCTTGAAAAGAACAAAGACCATCTGGCCTGTCTCGGGTTCAGACGCTTGGCTGACTCCAAGTAGGCCAGATTTTTATGGTCAGTAAACACGGTAATAGGGTGTCTGGCTCCCTCTAGCCAATGGCGCCATTCCTCAAAAGCCAACTTGATGGCCAACAATTCCCTATCTCCCACATCATAATTTCTCTCTGCGGAGGAGAGTTTCTTTGAGAAAAAGGCACACGGTTGCCATTTGGCAGGAGAGGAACCCTGAGACAAGACCGCACCCACCCCTACCTCAGAAGCATCAACCTCAACTATGAAGGGTAACGAAATATCAGGTTGTACTAGGATGGGAGCGGAAGCAAAACTCTCCTCGATATTAGAAAAGGCCTTACGCGCCTCTACCGACCAGGAAGAAAAATCTACCCCCTTTCTGGTCATATCAGTGAGTGGTTTAACAACAGAGGAATAATTCAAAATAAATTTCCTGTAATAATTGGCAAAGCCCAAAAAACGCATCAGCGCCTTCTGATTCTCAGGAAGCTCCCACTCAAGCACAGCGCGGACCTTCTCGGGGTCCATGCGAAAACCAGAAGCGGAGACAAGAAACCCCAGAAATTGGATTTCTGGAACCGCAAACACACATTTTTCCAATTTCGCGTATAATTTATTCTCCCGCAGGATGAGCAAGACCTGACGTAAGTGTTCCTTATGAGTCTTGAAATCAGGAGAAAAAATCAAAATGTCATCCAAATACACTAATACAAATTTTCCCATTAAATGATAAAAAATGCTGTTGACGAAATGCTGAAAAACGGCTGGGGCATTCATCAAACCAAAAGGCATAACCAAATTCTCAAAATGGCCCTCAGGGGTATTGAAAGCCGTCTTCCATTCGTCTCCTTCTCTGACCCTAACCAGGTTGTATGCCCCTCTTAGGTCTAATTTGGAAAAGACTTTAGCCCCAACAACCTGGTTAAACAGGTCCGGGATCAGAGGAAGCGGATAAGGATCACGAATAGTGATACTGTTCAGCTCCCTGAAATCCAGACAAGGTCTTAAAGAACCATCTTTTTTCTTAACAAAGAAAAAACCAGTGGCAACAGGTGACTTCGAGGGTCGTATGTGTCCTTTTCTCAGACTCTCAGAGATATAAGCCCGCATAGCGACCCTCTCAGGTTGGGAGAGATTGTATAAACGAGATTTAGGCAGCTTGGCGCCTGGGATGAGATTAATAGGGCAATCATACTCCCTGTGCGGAGGTAAACCCTGAACTCCACTCTCAGAGAAGACATCCAAAAATTCAGAGAGGAAATGTGGTACAGACTTAGTAGAAACCTCAGAAACAGATGTTATGAGGCAATTCTCTCTGCAAAAGTTACTCCAACCATTTATTTGCCTCGCTTGCCAATCAATGGTGGGGTTATGTTTAGTGAGCCAGGGTAGCCCCAACACTAGAGGAGTAGGCAAACCGCTAAGGACGAAACATGACACATCCTCAACATGAGCATCACTCACAATTAAACGGATATTGTGAACTATGCCCTTTAATGATTTCTGAGAAAGTGGAGCTGAATCAATAGCAAAAACAGGAATATCCTTTCCCAAAGTGCATACCTGGAAACCATGAGTTATTGCAAATTGATTATCAATGAGGTTGACAGCTGCTCCACTATCCACAAAAATCTCACAAAAAATTCTCTTGCTCTCTAGCGCCACCCTAGCAGGCAGGACAAAACGGGAACTACAAGCAAACGGAAAACCTTCAATTTCCGCCTCAACCCTGCCAATAGTAACAGACGGAACATTTTTAAAAGATTTTTTCCTTTTTGTCTCTATATTACTCCCAGAAAACTGCCTGAATCTCCTAGAGGGACAAACATTTGCCAGATGATTTATACCTCCACAACAAAAACAAACCCTCCCCTGCGGGCTGAATCTTCTATTGTCAGAGGCAATCAACCCCAGCTGCATGGACTCCTGCTCAGAAGGGGCTGACAGCGACTGAGACCCCTGTGCACAGAATGAGACCGCTGCACTGTCCCGGGACTGAGTATGACAGGAAGGAGAGATCTCTCCTCTCTCTCTAAGACGCCTGTCAATACGAACAGCCTGAGACATAGCAGAATCCAAGGAGGTAGGTCTTTCATGAAAGGCAAATGCATCTTTCAATCCCTCTGAAAGACCATAGCAAAATTGACTTCGGAGTGCAGTATCTTCCAACCAGTATCTGCTGCCTATCTCCGAAATTCTGAACAGTATATCTCTGCGGATTGTTTACCCTGGCTTAACAGACGTAGTCTAGACTCAGCCAGAGCAATACGATCCGGATCATCATATATCTGACCCAGGGCTAAAAAGAATTCATCTACTGAACGAAGGGGCCGTGCCCCCTCCGGCAGCGAAAAGGCCCAGGACTGAGCGTTACCCCTGAGCAGCGATATAATGATCCCCACCCTCCGTTCTTCATCACCAGAAGAATGGGGAAGAAGGCGAAAATGGAGTTTGCAAGCCTCTCTAAAACGCATAAAATTCTCACTACCCCCGGAGAACGTATCCGGGAGCGAGATCTTAGGCTCAGCACAAACTCCATGAACGCAAGCTGAACCGGTCACTTGAAACTGAGAAAAAGTCTTACGGAGATCAGCTACCTCCAAAGAAAGACCCTGAAAACGTTCAGCCAAAAGTGAAACCGGATCCATGCTTGAGACGGTTTTGGCGGCTGATAATGTCACGGATGGTGTACAGGAAACAAGACAATACCATATAAACAATGTCTCTCTGGATCCACAACTAAGGAACAAAGGGAGACCCCTGCAATAGACCTGCCGCTCTGCCTCACTGCTCAGCCTATGCGAACACCCCAAAGGTGGATGGCCGCATATCCACGTTCCTCGGCTATCTATTACCTGAAGACCCTACAATAGTGAAGGGACACGACCACCGGCTCCCTACACTGACACGAAGGGAGTCAGGGTCACCTGGATCCAGAAAAGACAAAATCATAAATACATAAACAGCACTTATCTTGCAGACGACTGACGACTGGGAACTGGGAACTGGGAACAGCATGCACACACACTCCAGGAAGTTGTATCAGCCGCACACTACTGCATTATGGGGAGGAACTTAAAGGGTAGCAATCAGTCCAACTGCATGACAGCTGAGATAGACTAACGAGATGAGAAACTAAACCAAAACAAAGAAATTCAAGGAGGAGGATCTGAGAAGCTCCTGTGAGCGCTTCTCAGCTGTCTGGCTGTGACAACATCTGGGCTATCTACTCGGGGGAATTTATACTGGCACTTTATGGGGGCACCTACTGAGGGGCAGTTATACTGGCACATCATGGGTGACAATATGGGGGTATCTACTGGGGGTAATTATACTGGCACTTCATGGGGGACACTATGGGGGCATCTATACTGGCACATCATGGGGGACACTATAGGGGCATCTGCTGGGGGCATTTATACTGGCACATCATTGGGGACACTATAAAGGAATCTTATACTGGAACATTATGGAAGCACTATGGGGTAGGAAGGGGGGAGAACACTATGGGGGCATATTATATAGGCACATTATGGGGGCACTATGGGGAAAAGGAAGGAGCACTATGGTGGCATCTACTTGGGGCACTATATAGGGGCATTTTATACTGGCACATTATGGGGGACACTATGGGTAAGAGGAGAAGAGCACTATGTGAGCATTATATAGGGGTATTTTATACCTGCACACATTATGGGGGCAATATAGGGATATTAGCTCAACAGGGGGCACTAAGAGGAGGAATTATTTGTACTGGCACACAGAACGGGAGCATTTTTGAACTAGTGCACATTATTAGGGGGCATTTTTTGTATTGGGGCACATTACAAGGGACATTCTTTGTACTGGTGCTCATTGTACTGGTGCTCATTTTAAGAGGCCAGTTTGCCCCCCACAGTAATACTGCTCCAAAGTTTCACCAATAGTAATAATTCTCTGCCAGAGTGCACTTAGTAGTAATAATGTTCCCACTGTGCCCCAGAAGTAATAATGCTCCCATAGTACCCATAATAGTAACCATGTTCCCCATAGTCCCCCAGTAGTAACAGGGTGACATAATGTTTTACACTTTTAGTGTCAGGGGCACTATTTGCTGGGTGCAGTTATTTGCAGGGCAGTGTCTGCCAATAATTATTGAAGGGCACTCTCTGTGTGGTACTAGTGTTATCAGGGGGTTTATTTGTTTCTGCTGTTTAGTATTGGGGAGCACAGCGGGCATAGTACTGGGGGCACTATCTGTGTGGTACTGGCATTTTCAGGTGTACAGTTTCTGTAGTATAGTATTGGGGAGCACAGCAGGCACAGTATTAAATGTGGCAGGATGAGTTGTTCAGAAGGTAGGAGGAGGCTGGAAAAGTAGTAACCTAAGATTTTTTTTGTCAAACTGCAGAGACGAGAGATGGGTGAAATTATCATGGCGGTCTGGTCTGAAAGGAGATGAGGAAAGAGAACATCTACATCAGAGGAGAAGTCACTGGATGTAAGAGGTATGTGGTGCTGTATTCTGGATAGCACTGAATATAATGTGTATGCAAATATGTCTTTAGTGCTAGGTACAAATGTGTATGAAATGTATATGGTGTAGGTAAATCTACTGTAAGTGTAGCCTAGGGGTCATTTATATACTATGTGGTGTATGTTGTATATGTGATTATGCGAGTGTAGTGTCTATATAGTCTGTTTAGATATGCATACCTCCCAACCATCCCAGATCTGGCATAACTACTGTGTGGGGGGCACAATGGAGACATTATGTGGAGTTAGAGTTGTGGGCAAGCGCTTTAAAAAACTTGTTGTGACAAGCTTTGCACGCCGATGATAGTTTAGCTACTAGGGCTTTTTGAAAGTTGGGTGGTATGTGTGTGTAGTGTATATGTGGTGTATTTATGTGTGTGTGTTGCATATACTGTATATTGTGTATGTACACTGCTCAAAGAAATTAAGGGAACACAAAAATAACACATCCTAGATCTGAGTTAATTAAATATTCTTCTGAAATACTTTGTTCTTTACATAGTTGAATGTGCTGACAACAAAATCACACAAAAATTAAAAAATGGAAATCACATTTTTCAACCCATTGAGGTCTGGATTTGGAGTCACACTCAAAATTAAAGTGGAAAAACACACTACAGGCTGATCCAACTTTGATGTAATGTCCTTAAAACAAGTCAAAATGAGGCTCAGTAGTGTGTGTGGCCTCCACGTGCCTGTATGACCTCCCTACAACGCCTGTGCATGCTCCTGATGAGGTGGCAGACGGTTTCCTGAGGGATCTCCTCCCAGACCTGGACTAAAGCATCTGCCAACTCCTGGACAGTCTGTGGATAGAGCGAGACATGATGTCCCAGATGTGCTCAATTGGATTCAGGTCTGGGGAACGGGCGGGCCAGTCCATAGCATCAATGCCTTCGTCTTGCAGGAACTGCTGACACACTCCAGCCACATGAGGTCTAGCATTGTCTTGCATTAGGAGGAACCCAGGGCCAACCGCACCAGCATATGGTCTCACAAGGGGTCTGAGGATCTCATCTCGGTACCTAATGGCAGTCAGGCTACCTCTGGCGAGCACATGGAGGGCTGTGCGGCCCTCCAAAGAAATGCCACCCCACACCATTACTGACCCAATGCCAAACCGGTCATGCTGGAGGATGTTGCAGGCAGCAGAACGTTCTCCACAGCGTCTCCAGACTCTGTCACGTCTGTCACATGTGCTCAGTGTGAACCTGCTTTCATCTGTGAAGACCACAGGGCGCCAGTGGCGAATTTGCCAATCTTGGTGTTCTCTGGCAAATGCCAAACGTCCTGCACGGTGTTGGGCTGTAAGCACAACCCCCACCTGTGGACGTCGGGCTCTCATATCACCCTCATGGAGTCTGTTTCTGACCGTTTGAGCAGACACATGCACATTTGTGGCATGCTGGAGGTCATTTTGCAGGGCTCTGGCAGTGCTCCTCCTGTTCCTCCTTGCACAAAGGCGGAGGTAGCGGTCCTGCTGCTGGGTTGTTGCCCTCCTACGGCCTCCTCCACGTCTCCGGATGTACTGGCCTGTCTCCTGGTAGCGCCTCCATGCTCTGGACAATACGCTGACAGACACAGCAAACCTTCTTGCCACAGCTCGCATTGATGTGCCATCCTGGATAAGCTGCACTACTGAGCCACTTGTGTGGGTTGTAGACTCCGTCTCATGCTACCACTAGAGTGAAAGCACCGCCAGCATTCAAAAGTGACCAAAACATCAGCCAGGAAGCATAGGAACTGAGAAGTGGTCTGTGGTTACCACCTGCAGAACCACTCCTTTATTGGGGGTGTCTTGCTAATTGCCTATAATTTCCACCTGTTGTCTATCCCATTTGCACAACAGCATGTGAAATTGATTGTCACTCAGTGTTGCTTCCTAAGTGGACAGTTTTAATTTCACAGAAGTGTGATTGACTTGGAGTTACATTGTGTTGTTTAAGTGTTCCCTTTATTTTTTTGAGCAGTGTATATATAAACATGTGTCGTGACGCTGCATGCCTGCCGTTGAGTAGGGAACCTGTTGTTAAAAATTTGAATCCCACCCCTGGGCAGGTCCTTCTCAACTACTGCCTGTTTTACTGGTCACATGACCTGTAATGTCAAGACAAGTCCTTCAGATCTTCCACTGCATTAGATTCAATTGTATTGCCGTCCTGAGGACTGCAATACAGTTGTATCTAGCTGGCAGGCAGGACATTAGGGGCCTTGGACAAAACATCAGGGGCCCAGGCCCCGAATGTTTTGACCTAGCAACGCCCCTGTCATGTAGTATACATGGCAACTTTATTCTGTAGATTGATATGATTATGGCAATATCAAATTCATATAGTTTTTGAATGTTTTACTACTTTTTCATTATAAAATAACAGTTTATTAAAGGGAACATGTCACCTCAAAAATGCATCTACACCCGCCAGCAGTACCTTGTAGTAGCCCGCTAATAATCATATATTTCATCCTGTTGTCCGATGCTGCGCAAGTTCAAAAAACGCAGTATTATTCTCCATCAGTGCTATAGTGCCGGTGTTCTGTCAGAAAACCTTACCTCTTCAGATTCCCTTACCCCGCGTGACTTCCGGGTTGTGCGCCTCTGCGCAAGCGCAGTACCACGGCACGTCGCCTCTGCGCAAGCGCAGTACCAGGGCATGGGTAAGGTAAAATTACAGTGAGCATTGACTCATGAACGCGCACACGGACACCGCGCATGCGCTCTCAGGGGTAAGGAGATCTGACGGTCTTTTGTCTTGTTAAATCTCCTTACCCTCACACTGCGTATGCGCAGATTGAAAAAATCTCAAGCCAGCCAGCAATGAATCTGAAGCACGCTGTGTAGTGAGGGTAAAGAGATTTTACAATCCGCGTGTGTGCAGTGTGAGGAGATTGCGCAGGGGCGGACACCCCCGGAAGTCACGTGGGGTAAGGGAATCTGACAGAACACCGGCCAGCTTCAAGTCAAGGTAACCACGCCCCGTAACCGTCCCCTCTTGCCTGAGAGTGACAGCCTGTAGTACGGCCGCGATTCCCCAAGTCTCGCGCATGCGCATTGCACCGCTGAAACCCAGCTAGCAGCAGCAGGAGATGGGATAGCGCATTACTACAGATTGCACCACACATGCGCGAGACTTGTGTGGTGCACTCTTCAAGCTGGCCGGCACTATAGCGCTGATGGAGAATAAAACCGCGTTTTTTGAATTTACGCAGCATCGGACAACAGGATGAAATATATGATTATTAGCGGGCTACTACGAGGTACTGCTGGCGGGTGTAGATGCATTTTTGAGTTGACAGGTTCCCTTTAAAAATCAGTTGTATTTTGCATCGTCATATATTAACATCCATAGCAATTTTTAATTTTCTGTCAACATAATTGTGTGGGGGCTTGCTTTTTGCAGGATGGGCAGAAACCACAGTTAGTGCACCTGCGGATTTTGCTGCAGAATTTTCCAGGACTGAAAATCAGTTCCATTCAGCTGAATGGGACTTGCACCAATCTATATGCTTGCAAGGAATGGAACTGATTTTCAGTTGCGTAAATTTCTGCAACAAAACCTGCAGTGTGTGGAGACGTCCTTAAACTCCACCACCTGAGTGTATCCAAAAATGGCAAATAGAATATAAGTGAGTAAAGTAAATGCCACTAAACACCGACTGTATGTGAGAACACCTTATCCGTATCCCAAAAGTGAGCCACAAGGTTAGCACTATAATGGAGCTGGCGGCTACCCCAACTCTGCTGTGATGGAGGCGCGCACACGCTCGAGCCTTCTCCTCACAACAATGGGACAAGCTCGCCGCGAGCGCGCCTTCTAGAACGCCTGACAGAACTGTCCCAGTCAGGCGGGGGGCGGGGCCTCCGCACTGTATTTCCCGCCTCCCCTCATAGTGAATGGGAGGTGGCGACGGCGAAGCCCGACTGTATGTATTATTACATACTTCCTGTGGTATATTTATGAGAGGGAATTCAATTTCCGGTAGCAGCTCCTCCTTACGTTCTGTATTTGTATCTCCCCTCGTATCTCCTCCTGTGACTGGCCGCTATAAGATCATCGACTGGGCGGAGCTGCCGTGAAAGGGGATACTGTCTAGGTTATTATACCCCTCCTTACAGACACACACAGCGGTGGATGGGGGAGAGGAGTCCCCCTAAAAGAGAACGGCAGGAGAGGACTGTGGGAGGGCCATTTAATAACAGCAGAACTTATCATATACTTCAGGCAATGTCTATGGGGATCCACCTGCAGGTAAGCAATTCCATGGAGGGGAGGCTTTTGTATGCAGAGAGGTCACCATCACGTGAGGAGACTCTCCTGTCTGGAGCTGTATTGATCGGCTGGAGCCTCTTATTACATGGCCGAAGGAATCTCCTATGACATCAGCTGTGGGGATGTGACGTCATTACTTATTGCTGATCATCCTGCATCTTATTGCATGCCTGTGTGGTATTCTCACTGAGACTCTATAAGGAAGGATGTCAAGGAGAGAGACATATTAGAATATGATATTAAAAGTGATTTATCCTTCGCCCAGCCAAGTGTGCTCCTTAGCATTCCCTATCTTCCATTATCTCCCTTTATGTCTCCTCCGACCGCCTGTCACAAAGGCTGCCCCGGGGTACTAATACTTATTCCTCCAGTCCTGTTAAAGGGGCAGACCGAGAATGCAGAACACTTCTTTTTAGTAGGACCTGTTTAATGATTCTCCGCATGCCGGAGGACCAGTATCAATGCTGAAAGGTACAGAGTGGGGAATTGGAAGGACGAGGTCTTAATATTTTGCAGGAGGAGATGGCAGTGCGTGGATTGCAGCGCGGATAGGGTTACAGTAAAGTAGGAATTGCCTGTAAAATGCCAATTCTAGGAATAATAGGCGGTGGACTTTTTCATGTGTATCAGTCATGCAGTATATTTCGGAGCAGCTCGCCAGTCGTGAGAAAACACAGTACTGTGGTAATACTCAGCGAGTGGCATCTCCTATTATACAGGTGGCGGCGGCAGCACCATATCTATTTAATAGGAGCTCAGGACATCTGGGTTCACTTCAGAGCTTTGCCGTTCTGTTTCAGCGACATATAAAATGCCCGTGTCCTTAGTCCTTTGGTCATATTATATATAAGAAAATATATCTCTCACGTGTCCTTCGCTTGGAGAGGCAAGTCACTCATTTTCATCCAAACTTTGTCCAGTTTTTCTCCCGAAAGGTTCTACTTTTGCATATGTTCAATAGATTTATGCATTAAATTTCTTGTCTTGCTCCTAAAGTTTTTTTTAATGCATGTTATCCTGCACATTCTTTATGGGATCTTTTATTAAAGGGACTTGTCACCATGAAAATGTGACCTAATCTGTAGGCAGCATGTTATAGAGCAGGAGAAGCTGAGCAGATGGATGTATAGTTTTATGGGAAAAGATTCAGTAAAACTTGTATTTTAGTCATTTACATTCCTGCTCATTCTGGGCTTTAAAGTCAAGTAGGCGGTCCTATCGGTGACTGACAGCTATCTCTGTATACACAGTCATAGATGGTGGGTTGTCAGTCACCGATAGGACCGACTACTTGACTAAAAAGCCCAGAATGAGCAGGAGATGAAAGGGCTAAAATACAAGTTTTACTGAATCTTTTCCCATAAAACTATACATCAGTCTGCTCAGCTCCTCCTGCTCTATAACCTGCAGCCCGCAGCTCAGACACCATGTTCAATGTGACAGGTTCCCTTTAAAGGGTTTGTCCGCTTTTTACTATTGATGACCTATTCTCAGGATAGATCATCAATATCAGATTGGCGAGGCTCCGACTCCCGTCAGCTGTTTGAAGAGAAGGCAGCGCTCGTACGAGTGCTGCCTTCTCTGTTCTGTTTACCTGCTCACCACAGCAATTGCAGCAGTGAACAGGTGTAATTACAAGTATCGTGTCCTCATTCACTTCAATGGGACGGCTCTGTAGTATTCACATGAACAGACAGAGCGTCCCATAAAAGTGAATGGTGACGCCATACTTGCAATTACACCTGTTCACTGCTGCAATTGCTGTGGTGAGCACTTGTATGGGCGCTGCCTTCTCTTCAAACTGCTGATTGGCAGGGGTGCCGGGAGTCGGACCCTCACCGATCTGATATTGATGATCTATCCTTAGGATAGGTCATCAATAGTAAAAGGCAGACAACCCCTTTAAAGAACCTGTCACCAGGATTTTGTGCATAAGGCTGAGGACATGGGTTGCTAGATGGCCGCTAGCACATCCACAATACCCAGTCCCCATAGCTCTGTGTGCTTTTATTGTGTAAAAAACCCGATTTGATACATATTATTATTATTATTTATTATTAAAGCGCCATTCATGCCATGGCGCTGTACATATGAGAAGAGGTATACATACATAATACAGATAATTGCACTAATCATAAACAAGACGGGTTGCAAACTGGTACAGAAGGAGAGAGGGCCCTGCCCGTGAGGGCTTACAATCTACATGTACATATGCAAATTAACCTGAGATGAGTCCTGTCCCTGAGATGAGTCCTGTCCCTGAGATGAGTCCTGTCCCTGAGATGAGTCCTGTCCCTGAGATGAGTCACGGACAGGACTCATCTCAGGTTAATTTGCATATGTATCCAATCGTTTTTTTTTACACAATAAAAGCACACAGAGCTATGGGGACTGGATATTGCAGATGTGCTAGTGGCCATCTAGCAGCCCATGTCCTCAGCTCTATACACAAAATCCAGGTGACAGGCTCCCTTTAAGTGTTGGCCTATCTTCAGGATAGCCCATCACTAGCCGATCAGCGAGGGTGTGACACACCGCACCCCCACCAATCAGCTGTTTGGTTATAATTTTCCACCAGAAGCAGACAGCTCTGTCTACTTTATAGTGGACTGAGTTCATCACTGTTGCGCTCAAGAATATGGACATGTAGGACAAAAGTATTGGGACACACTTCCTAATGAATGAACTCAGGTGATTCATTCAGTCCCATTGCCACAGGTGTATAAAATCCAGCTCCTGGCCATGCAGTCTGCCTTTACTAACATTTGTGATAGACTGGCTCACTAAATTCCAGCGTAGCACTGTAATAGGATGTCACTGTTGTAACAAGACAGTTTATGAAATCTATTCCCTCCTAGATATTCCATAATAAACTCCAGTTCCAGTGAAGGGAAATCTTAAACGGGTTTAGCCAGACCCCCTCTCCCCAAGTTACCAGGCCTGTGGAGGGTAGCATATTTACCTGCTGGCAGGTTCCAGCTTCTTTGGTCCACCACTACTGCACTTTGGTCCTGCTGATGGGGGTCACGTGTGCCATTGCAGCTAGTGACTGGCTTTTTAATGGTTTGTACCCCATGTGTCATGTGGCCCATTAACGTGACACACAGGGAAAATATCACCGCTGAGACCAGTCTTTAGCTGCAGCAGTACACATCACCCCATAACCCTGGATGGTTACGAGCCGGAACCTGCCAATTGGGAGCAGGTAAGGCTGCTTTCACACTAGCATTTTAGTTTTCCGGTATTGAGATCCGTCATAGGGGCTCAATACTGGAAAAAAACGCTTCAGTTTTGTCCCCATTCATTGTCAATCGGGACAAAACTGAACAGAACGAAATGCTCCAAAATGCATTCCGTTCCGTTTAGTTGCGTTCCCAGACCGGAGAGCAAACCGCAACATGTTGTAGTTTGCTTTCCATCCTGGGATGCGGAGCAAGACGGATCCGGCATGACCCCCAATGCAAGTCAATGGGGACTGATCAGTTTTCTCTGACACAATAGAAAACTGATCCGTCTTGGCAATGTTAAAGATAATACAACCGGATCTGTTCATAACGGATGCAGATGGTTGTATTATCAGTAACAGAAGCGTTTTTGCAGAACCCTGCCGGATCCAGTAAAAACGCTAGTAAGAAAGTAGCCTAAGTATACTTCCCTCCGCAGGATCAGCAACGTTGGGGGCCTTAAAGGTGGACAACCCCTTTACTGCTTCAGCATACCAAGAAATTTTGAACAATTTTATGTTTCCAACTTTATGGGAACAAACAAGATCCATAAAGACATGGTTAGGGAGTTCAGTGTGAAAGAACTTCACTGGCCTGCACAGAGCCTTGACCTCAACTCATCAAACAGAACACAGATTGTGAGCCAACATCAGTGTCTGACCTCACAGATGCCCTCCTGGATGAATGAGCAAAAATTTCACCAGACACTCCAAAATCTTGTAGAAAGCCTTCCCGGAAGAGTGGAAGATTTTTTACCTGCATATGCAGGACCAACTCCATATTAACGCCTATGGATTTAGAATGGGATGTCAAAATCTCCAGTAATTGGAATGTGTAGTCCTAATACATTTGTCCATATGGTGTACTAATTAAAAAGTGAATCTTTAAGGCCAGGATCATATTGTTTATTGCCCATGGTTATTATTTTTCTGAACTGGAACTGAACACCCCCCAAAAAAGAGGGATTTATTTCATAGTTAAAGGGAGCCTGTCACCATTAATCTCTATAGACTGCAGACAGCATGAAATAGAACAGGAGGAACTGAGAAGATTGTCTCTGGATCCATAGGACGGTAAAAACCCTGTCTATTACATTAGGGGAAAAAGTTTTCTCCTTTAACCCCTTAAGGACCCTTGCCATACATGTACGTCACAGCTGGACGTGACTTAAGGACCAGCGCCGTACATGTATGGCAGGCTGATCGGGCGGGCACAGCTCACGCGCACGCCCGATCAGCGGCACGAACCCGGCAGTCACTGACAGCCGGGTCCCTGCTGTATAAGCCGGCATTGGTGAAGACACCAAAGCTGACAGCGGCATGCAGAAGGTTCGCTGAGGGTACGAGTGCCCTCTGCTCCCCCATCCGGTCCCTGTGCTGCAGTGGCGGGGACCCGATGGCAGAGAAGGCAAGCCCAATGCCTTCCATAGGCATCGGGGCTTGCCTCCTACGGAAGCCTGTGAGATCCAGCCCTTAAGGTGGGTATCACAGGCAGGCTGTCAGCATAAAAGCTGACAGCCAATGCATTACAGTACAGGTTGTATTGTAATGCATTGCAGAGAGGATCAGACCCCAGAAGTTGAAGTCCCAGAGTGGGACAAAAATAAAAAGTAAAAAAAAGTGTTTTTCATAATAAAAAATAAATAAAGTTTCAAGTAAAAAGAAACAAATTCCCAAAATAAAACACATAAAATTGGGAAAAAAAGAAAAAAAAAGAAAGGAAAACAGACATATTGGGTATCGCCGCATCTGTAATGACTGGCTCTATAAAAATATCACATCCTCACCTGAACGCCGTAGAAAAAAAATAAAATAAAAACTGTGCTAAATCAATTTTTTGTCACCCTACATCACAAAAAGTGAAATACTAAGCGATCAAAAAGGCGTATGCTCCCCAAAATAGTACCAATCTAACCGTCACCTCATCCCGCAAAAAATGAGCCCCTACCTAAGAAAGTCGCCCAAAAAATAAAAAAGCTATGGCTCTCAGACTATGGAGACACTAAAACACGATTTTTGTGTTTCAAAAATGCATTTATTGTGTAAAACTTAAATAAATAAAAAAAGTAGACATATCAGGTATTGCCGCATCCGTAACAACCTGCTGTATAAAAATATCACATGACCTAACCCCTCAGATGAACACCGTAAAAATAAAAAAATAAAAACTGTCAAAAAAGCAATTTTTTTGTCAACTTATATCTCAAAAAGTGTAATACCAAGCGATCAAAAAGTCATATGCACCCTAAAATAGTACCCATTAAACCATCATCTCATACCGAAAAAAATGAGCCCCTACATAAGACAGTTGCCTAAAAAATAAAAAAAATATGGCTTTAAGAATATGAAGACACTAAAAATGTTTTTTTTTTTTAAATGCTTTATTATGTAAAACTGAAACAAACAACTAAAAAAAGTAGTCCTATTTGGTATTGTCGCGTCAGTAACAACCTGCTGTATAAAAATACCACATGATCTAACCTGTCAGATGAACATTGTAAATAACAAAAAATAAAAACGATGCCAAAACAGCTATTTTTTGTTACTTTGTCTCACAAAAAGTGTAATATTGAGGAACCAAAAATCATATGTACCCTAAAATAGTACCAACAAAACTGCCACCTTATCCCATAGTTTCCAAAATGGGGTCACTTTTTGGGAGTTTCTACTCTAGGGGTGCATCAGGGGGTCTTCAAATGTGACATGGCAACTTAAAATTAGGGCTCTTTCACACTTGCGTTGTTCTGTTCCGGCATAGAGTTCCGTCGTCGGGGCTCTATGCCGGAAGAATCCTGATCAGGATTATCCCAATGCATTCTGAATGGAGAGAAATCCGTTCAGGATGCATCAGGATGTCTTCAGTTCAGGACCGGAACGTTTTTTGGCCGGAGAAAATACCGCAGCATGCTGCGCTTTTTGCTCCGGTCAAAAATCCTGAACACTTGCCGCAAGGCCGGATCCGGAATTAATGCCCATTGAAAGGCATTAATCCGGATCCGGCCTTAAGCTAAACGTCGTTTCGGCGCATTACCGGATCCAACGTTTAGCTTTTTCTGAATGGTTACCATGGCTTCCAGGACGCTAAAGTCCTGTTTGCCATGGTAAAGTGTAGTGGGGAGCGGGGGAGCAGTATACTTATCGTCCGTGCCGCTCCCGGGGCGCTTCAGAGTGACGTCAGGGCGCCCCACGCGCATGGATGACGTGATCGCATGGATCACGTCATCCATGCGCATGGGGCGCTCTGACGTCATTCTGGAACGCCCCGGGAGCCGCACGGATGGTAAGTATACTTCTCCCCCGCTCCCCACTACTACTATGGCAGCCAGGACTTTAATAGCGTCCTGGGTGCCATAGTAACACTGAACGCATTTTGAAGACGGATCCGTCTTCAAATGCTTTCAGTTCACTTGCGGTGTTACGGATCCGACGGGCACCTCCGGCAAATGGAGTGCACGACGGATCCGGACAACGCAAGTGTGAAAGAGGCCTTATCCCAGTGAAATCTACCTTCTAAAAACCATATGGCGTTCCTTTCCTTTTGCGCCCTGCCGTGTGCCCGTACAGCAGTTTAGGACCACATATGGGGTGTTTCTGTAAACTACAGAATCAGGGTAATAAATATTGAGTTTTGTTTGGCTGTTAACCCTTGCTTTGTTACTTGAAAAAATAGATTAAAATGAATAATTTCCCCAAAAAAGTGAAATTCTGAAATTTAATCTCCATTTTCCTTTAAAGGAAACCTGTCACCAGGATTTTGTGCATAGAGCTGGGGACATGGGCTGCTAGATGGCCACTAGCACATCTGCAATACCCAGTCCCCACAGCTCTCTGCGCTTTTATTGTGTTAAAAAAACGTTTTGATCAATATGCAAATGAACCTGATATGTGTCCTGTATCCGGAGATGAGTCCAGCGGAAAGGAGCCCAGCACCGCCCCGCGTCCTCCGAATCTCCTCCTTGCTGGCTGACGTCACAGAGCTGGAGCGCCGAAATCTCGCGATGCGCGAGCTAGCGCATGCGTAGTTCGTTCCCTGTGCTGATTCCAGCACAGGGAATGAACATGATGCCGACACTGCGCATGCGCCAGCTCGCGCATCGCGAGATTTCGGCGCTCCAGCTCTGTGACATCAGCCAGCAAGGAGGAGATTCGGAAGACGCGGGGCGGTGCTGGGCTCCTTTCCGCTGGACTCATCTCCGGATACAGGACACATATCAGGTTCATTTGCATATTGATCAAAACGGTTTTTTAACACAATAAAAGCACAGAGAGCTGTGGGGACTGGGTATTGCAGATGTGCTAGCGGCCATCTAGCAGCCCATGTCCCCAGCTCTATGCATAAAATCCTGGTGACAGGTTCCCTTTAATTCTTGTTGAACACCTAAAGGGTTAACACAGTTTGTAAAATCAGTTTTGAACCTTGAGGGGTGTAGTTTCTAAAATTGGGCCATTTATGGGTGGTTTCTATTATGTAAGCCCCACAAAGTGACTTCAGACCTGAACTGGTCCTTAAAAAGGTGGGTTTTAGAAATTTTCTTAAAAATTTTAAGATTTGCTTCTAAACTTCTAAGCCTTCTAACGTCCCCAAAAAAAGAAAATGTCATATACAAAATGATCCAAACATGAAGTAGAAATGTCAAGTAATAACTATTATATGAGGTATCACTATCTGTTTTAAAAGCAGAGAAATATAAATTTTGAAAATTACGAAATTAAAAATTTTTGGAAAATTTGGTATTTTTGTCTATAAAAAATAATAATTTTTTACTCAAATTTACCACTGTCATGAAGTACAATATGTGACGAGAAAACACTCTCAGAATGGCCTGGATAAGTAAAAGCGTTTTAAAGTTAATACCACATAAAATGACACATGTCAGATTTGCAAAAAATTGCCTGGTCCTTAACCACCTCCTGTCCGCCCATAGGATATAAACGTCCGGGAGGTGGTTCTCTATTTCTGAATGGACGTTCCAGAACGTCCGTTCAGAAACTGCAGCTGCACGCTAATCGTGCAGCTGCTGATCGGGTTGCCCGCTGTCAGTGACAGCAGGGCAACCCAGAGAAAAGGCAGGGACAGTGCCCAGGTGTCCCTGCCTTCTAGTTCGCTGCATACACAGCGCTCACCTCAGCTGCACTGAGGCTGTACAGCGCTGAATTATGCTGTACAGCCTCTCTGGGGGGTGTATTTCTCCTGTAACTGGGGCTACTATGTCAGCCCCAGTTACAGGAGAAATCAACAGTGAAAAAAAAAAAGAAAAAGTGAAGTAAATGTCCCCCAGAGGTCTTGTATGACCTTATGGGGGACGAAAAGTGTAAAATAAAAAAATAAAGGGTTGAAAAAATAAAATAAAAAAAAGGTTTCACATGTAAAAAAAAAAAATCCCCATGTGAGGAATAAAAAAAAAATGTTAAAAATAGAAAAAATTTAATAAAATAGACATATTTGGTATTGCCGCGTCCGTAAAAACCAGCTCTATAAAAATATCACATGACCTAACCCCTCGGGTGAACACCGTAAAAAAAAAAAAAAAAAAAATTGTCAAAACAAGCAATTTTTGTCACCTTACATCACAAAAACTGCAACACCAAGTGATCAAAAATGCGTATGTCCCACAAAATGGTACCAATAAAACCGTCACCTCATCCCGCAAAAAATGAGCCCTTACGTCAGAAAATCTCTCAAAAAATAAGAAAACTATAGCTTTCAGAACATGGACACATTAAAACATAATTTTTTTGTTTCAAAAATGCTATTATTGTGTAAAACTTTAATAAATAAGAAAAAGTATACATATTAGGTATCGCCACGTCCGTAACAATCTGCTCTATAAAAACTCACTTGACTGAACCCCTCAGGTGAACGCTGTAAAAATAAATAAATAGAAACTGTGCTAAAACAACCAATTTATTGGTCACCTTGCCCCATAAAGTGTTATAATGAATGATCAAAAAATCATATGTACCCCAAAATAGTAGCAATTAAACTGGCACCTTATCCCCTAGTTTCCAAAATGGGGTCACTTCTTATGAGTTTCTACTGTAAGGGTGCATCAGGGGGCTTCAAATGGGACATGGCATCTAAAAACCATGTGGAGTTCCTTTTCTTCTGCGCCCTGCCGTGTGCCCATACAGCAGTTTATGACCACATGTGGGGTGTTTCTGTAAACCGCAGAATCTGGGTAATAAATATTGAGTTTTGTTTGGCTGTTAACCATCGATGTGTTAAAGAAAAAAATTGATTAAAATGGAAAATCTGCTTTGATTTCCATTTTCCTTTAATTCTTGTGGAACGCCTAAAGGGTTAACAAAGTTTATAAAATCGGTTTTGAATACCTTGAGGGGTGTAGTTTCTACAATGGGGTCATTTATGGGGGTATCCACTATGTAGGCCCCACAAAGTGACTTCAGACCTGAACTGGTCCTTAAAAAGTTGGTTTTGGCAATTTTCTTAAAAATTGGAAGAATTGCTTCTAAACTTCTAAGCCTTCTAACGTCCTAAAAAAATAAAATGACATTTCCAAAATGATGCCAACATAAAGTAGACATATGGGGAATGTTAAGTAATAAATATTTTATGAGGTATCACTTTCTGTTTTAAAAGCAGAGAAGTACAATGTGTCACGAGAAAACAATCTCTGAATGACTTGGATAAGTAAAGGCGTTCCAAAGTTATTACCACATAAAGTGAGATATGTCAGTTTTGCAAAATTAGGCCTGGTCAGGAAGGGGGCAAATGGCCCAGATGGCAAGTGGTTAAAGGGTTTATGTTATGAGAAATAACGTTATGTAGCTGACTGACATTGGCGATGGGCTAATGTCAGCAGTACATAACATTATGCTTTATAACTCCCTGCCTGACGCATTCTCTTAAAATAATGACTTTTATAATATGCTAATGAGCCTCCAGGTGCTAGTGGGGCATTGTTGCAGCACCTAGAGGCTCGGTCTACACACCCTTTGGCATGCCCATGTATAGTTGATTGACGTCCGAGTTCTCCTCAGTGTCCCCTAAATCCCGCACCTGCGCCGTCCCGTTTAGTATTCGGCTCAGGCGCAGTGAGTGAAGGACGTGCTCCTTCTGCCGGCTTCCTCACTGTGCCGCTAATGTCAGTCAGCTACATAACACATCGCTAATGTCAGTCAGCCACATACAGTGGCGGAAATAATTATTTGACCCCTCACTGATTTTGTAAGTTTGTCCAATGACAAAGAAATGAAAAGTCTCAGAACAGTATCATTTCAATGGTAGGTTTATTGTAACAGTGGCAGATAGCACATCAAAAGGAAAATCGAAAAAATAACTTTAAATAAAAGATAGCAACTGATTTGCATTTCATTGAGTGAAATAAGTATTTGAACCCCTACCAACCATTAAGAGTTCTGGCTCCCACAGAGTGGTTAGACACTTCTACTCAATTAGTCACCCTCATTAAGGACACCTGTCTTAACTAGTCACCTGTATAAAAGACACCTGTCCACAGAATCAATCAATCAAGCAGACTCCAAACTCTCCAACATGGGAAAGACCAAAGAGCTGTCCAAGGATGTCAGAGACAAAATTGTAGACCTGCACAAGGCTGGAATGGGCTACAAAACCATTAGCAAGAAGCTGGGAGAGAAGGTGACAACTGTTGGTGCGATTGTTCGAAAATGGAAGGAGCACAAAATGACCATCAATCGACCTCGCTCTGGGGCTCCACGCAAGATCTCACCTCGTGGGGTGTCAATGGTTCTGAGAAAGGTGAAAAAGCATCCTAGAACTACACGGGAGGAGTTAGTTAATGACCTCAAATTAGCAGGGACCACAGTCACCAAGAAAACCATTGGAAACACATTACACCGCAATGGATTAAAATCCTGCAGGGCTCGCAAGGTCCCCCTGCTCAGGAAGGCACATGTGCAGGCCCGTCTGAAGTTTGCCAATGAACACCTGAATGATTCAGAGAGTGACTGGGAGAAGGTGCTGTGGTCTGATGAGACCAAAATAGAGCTCTTTGGCATTAACTCAACTCGCTGTGTTTGGAGGAAGAAAAATGCTGCCTATGACCCCCAAAACACCGTCCCCACCGTCAAGCATGGGGGTGGAAACATTTTGCTTTGGGGGTGTTTTTCTGCTAAGGGCACAGGACAACTTATTCGCATAAACGGGAAAATGGACGGAGCCATGTATCGTGAAATCCTGAGCGACAACCTCCTTCCCTCTGCCAGGAAACTGAAAATGGGTCGTGGATGGGTGTTCCAGCACGACAATGACCCAAAACATACAGCAAAGGCAACAAAGGAGTGGCTCAAGAAGAAGCACATTAAGGTCATGGAGTGGCCTAGTCAGTCTCCGGACCTTAATCCAATCGAAAACCTATGGAGGGAGCTCAAGCTCAGAGTTGCACAGAGACAGCCTCGAAACCTTAGGGATTTAGAGATGATCTGCAAAGAGGAGTGGACCAACATTCCTCCTAAAATGTGCGCAAACTTGGTCATCAATTACAAGAAACGTTTGACCTCTGTGCTTGCAAACAAGGGTTTTTCCACCAAGTATTAAGTCTTTTTTTGTTAGAGGGTTCAAATACTTATTTCACTCAATGAAATGCAAATCAGTTGCTATCTTTTATTTAAAGTTATTTTTTCGATTTTCCTTTTGATGTGCTATCTGCCACTGTTACAATAAACCTACCATTGAAATGATACTGTTCTGAGACTTTTCATTTCTTTGTCATTGGACAAACTTACAAAATCAGTGAGGGGTCAAATAATTATTTCCGCCACTGTAACGTTATTTCTGATGACAGAAACCCTTTAAGGTGAAAAATGGCAGGGTCCTTTAAGGGTTAGATTTCCTGCCAGAAGTAATGAATGAATTACAAGCAGTCTGCGAGGAAGGTCCAGATGGGTGTTACCAGTTGCAGTGCTCCAGACAAAAAAAAACATCAAGGAGCCATTGGCTCCCAATCTGATAAATTTAGGAGCCAAATGAAATTTTTTTGTCGCCAAACTTTTGTTGTAACATAAGGGTCAGAAACAGCGTTTTCTTTAGCCTCTTGGCTATTAGTTTTTCCATTCATAAACCTTCACATTGGGCTCCCAGCAGCAGATACATCACCTGGGCACATGGTCTTTGCTCAGCAGAGGCTCCGTTCCCGCCATGCTGTCCCTGGCACTTCATGAGCAGTCGGCAGTGGCGCGTGATCCCCTGTTCCATGAATGGCAGTTAAATTATCGTGCGTATTCATACGCATTAGACATTTTTTAGGGAGAAAAACTGTCTGTACAGGTGTCCATGACACTTGTACAGTCGTTATTGCGACTAGGGATGAGCAAATCGACTTCGGATGAAACATCCAAAGTCGATTCGCATAAAATTTTGTTCCCTAATTGCGACCTCTCCCGCTCACCATGTCTGCGATGCTGCATGCCCTAATCCTGCTGTTCTGTCGAGACTCCACCTGAAGCCTGGCAGGTAACAGCCATATTTTAATGAGGAGCGCCGTTGGACCTCTCCTGCACATCAGCCGCACTGTGCATACAAAAAGGATGGACTAAGTGCAAAAAAATAAAAAAGAGGGTGTAAAGTGGTTGTCCCAAATGGCCATTTATTACATAACCACAGGTTAGATAAGCCTGGCTAACCAGGATGGGCTCGTTTGCTGGTCACACTCAGGACAGGGGACAGCAGACTCTCCGGTGCGGTGTGTCAGCATGGGGGCTTCATACCAGAGAATGAACAATAAGTTGTAATCCTTAATAACTTGTTCAGGATGAGGCTGACGTCTCCCAAACCCAGCTCATCATATCTGGTATGATGGGGGCATCGCATATCAACTCGCCTTCATCTTCTTAAAATAAGGATCTCTTCTTCCGAGCATCCTGGACGTGTCTCATTTGATATGCTAGGACTCGGAATGATGAGATATGAATTATGAAGAAGGTCTGGAGTCTGTAGTTTCCCAGTTGCCCTGGTGAAGATATCTTTTTGATATTTTCATACCTGTTCCCTAGATGGCCAGTGGGCCGGTTGCATGGGTAATGAAGCTTGGCCCAGAGGGGCTGAGTCAGAGGTGGGAGGGAAAATACCCCTCAGGCCTGCCCCTGGAGGAAAGGCATAAACATGCAATCCTTGGATATTTGGGTGTCACAAAGTGGGAGATGCAATCGAATTGGTTTGTGCACCATTACTCTGTCCAAATCTCCTGAAAGGAAAGGACTTTTACCACACAAATGTTAAGTATTAGAACTTTCTTTGTTTTCTCCTTTTTATTTTACAATTGTTTGCCATTTATGTATGTCTCTTGTTAATCATGTTTTGTAACCAAGTACTGTCTATTTTTTGTATACATTAAACCTAAAATTTTGATGGTTTGTCTCGTAATCTCCATGAAGAGTGTGTGTGCAGTCTAAGGATGTATGTTGTTTTTCCGTGAGGCTTGCTATCATGTGAGTGTCTACTTGTGAGTGCAACACTCAGGGGTGTCCTGTCAACCCTATAACGGACGGGTGGTGGCAGTGAAAGTTTCGTGTTAGTGCGTGGGTGTGCTTGCAGGCTTCAGGTGGCGATTTATGCTCAAGTTACGGCCCGGCGTAGGGCGTAACAGCGTGTAAGGGCGAGAGGTGAATCGGCCTGAAGGGCTTGGGCAACCCTTGTCACGTGACACGGTGGGCTGGTCTGGTCCCCGTTACATGACAAATTGGTGGCAGCGGTGGGATATCGCTATTTTTATGTGATTAAGGCTTTAGTGTCTGGTTTACGAATTTATTCCTGACACTAAAGGCTAGTAGAAACCTTGTGAGGTAAACCAGCATACAAGACAATCACAGTACTTGATTTTTGTTCTATAGACATACGTGCAAACAAGCCCCCCCTTCTTGTTTTTCTTTTTTCTATCTTTTTATTTGGCAACCGCTGAAGAGCATGAAGTTCTACATGGGCCTGGTCTTACAGAGTTTGAGTGGATGGGAGCCTCAAAAGCGCCTGGAGATTCTCCAGTCTTCTATAAAAAGGAAGAGAGAATTCTGCAGGAAGATGGCATAAATGTGTGGGAGCACCAAGAGTATAGTACAGTACGAGCCCGATCTGGAAGATTTCCCCCTCATGGAGACAGACGAGGAACTACACTCCCTGGGGCCTAAGGTTGAGGAAATTTGCCGACGATTCCACTTGGCCTCGGAGCACTGGGCACACTTCTTCATCCTTAGTCTGAAAGCAGACCTGGAAACGTTGGCGTATTTGCCTCCAGAGACCTACCTGGATTATAACACCATAAAAAGCGCTATCATCCAACAGGGTGAGCTGAATTGTGCCAAGATGCTCAAACCCAAGTACACTGCTCTTAAGCGGACTTTGCCGGTGAAAGATGTGACTACCACTGTGGGGCTTGGAACCAATGTGGGGCAGAGGACACCCCAGAATGTGGATACCCCAGTTGTGGACAACACAGCAGCACCTGAGGAGGAGACTTGCAGAACCAGCAAGGTACTGTGTGGGGATTATGACAAGGACTGTAATTTAAAGGCATGTGGGCCTGTGGGGACTTGTGGGACAGCTTCAAAAACATGGAAGTCTCAGAAATCCCTATCTCTCTGTATTATTTCTTCCTGGAGACACCACCGGAGCTAAATGGAATGTCTCAGGAGGGTCTTGCTTGTGAACCTGCATCTTCAGAGGAAAATTGCAGTGTTTCAGAAGAGACAGGTGAGTTGTGAGAGGGAAACGTTATTAAAGATTCTATTGTCCCAGGGCGGGAAATGGATGCATGGACACTGTTGGTGAGGATCCCATTGACGGAGGCGATGCAGTGGGGGACAGTGACCTAACTGAAGGGTCCCCTGATGCAGGGGCCCAAGATTCTGCTGATGTTGCAGACCTGGATGCATATCCCGCGGAGAACTCTAGTGTCCAAGACCCTGGATTTGGAGGTATGGACATTGCTGATAAAAGTATGGACATTGTTGATAAAGGCATGGACTTTGTTAATATAGCTGAAGACAACATGGAATACATTGAAGCCACGAAAGGATCTTCAGAGGCAGAGGCTGTAAATTGTGTTAATGTTGGGGAGAAGGACAATCTCCCTGTCAAGAAGTCAAACATTGAGCAGAGGATGGAGGAGCTGACGAGTGAAGCCCCTTCACTTTGTCCAGCCGTCGTCATGAAGACCGTACTGACTGCAGGTCCACAGCACCCATACTATGGACTGACAAATGAGACTGATAATGGTGACCTAGTGGCTGATACCTCACTGGATGTAGCAGCAGAGAATCAACATTGAGATGCGCTGAGGCAGATCTTGTCACCAGTTGTGAGGGGGGTCAGAGATGATAGGCCCTCCAACATTAAAACGGACCCACCAGATATCCACAGTTCCGGGGTGAGCCCTCTTCTTGAGACATTTCCTGAAGTAAGGGAAGAGGACTTTCTTAAGATCATGGGACATCTACTGTACCATTGTTATGTGAGCTTAGCTATGATGGCTCCCAGTGATCTTGATATGATTGACCTTTGTGTGAGAGGTGGGCTGATCACTCACAATCCTGTCCTGGAGAAGGCATTGAGATGGGCTCAGGAGATGATCTGTGAATCAATCTCCCTTGCCATCTCTTAAAAGGGGCAGGTTTCAGGAATAAGGACCGCCTTATTCCTAGTTATGTTTGCTGTGATATTATATGTTTTATGGGTATATGTCGTAGTGTAACATAGTCCAGTGTGATTCACATTCATATACAGTATGTATTTATGTATTTGTATTGCCCATGTCAGCAGCCACTCACACTCAGGACAGGGGACAACAGAATCTCCGGCGCCGTGTGTCAGCATGGGGGCTTCATACCAGAGAATGAACAATAAGTTGTAATCCTTAATAACTTGTTCAGGATGAGGCTGACGTCTCCAAAACCCAGCTCATCATATCTGGTATGATGAGGGGAATCGCATGGACACCAGACATGGCGTATCAACTCGCCTTCATTTTCTTAAAATAAGGATCTCATCTTCCGAGCGTCCTGGACGTGTCTCGTTTGATATGCTAGGACTCGGAACGATGAGATATGAATTATGAATAAGGTCTGGGGTCTGTAGTTTCCCAGTTGCCCTGGTGAAGATATATTTTAGATATTTTCATACCTGTTCCCTAGATGGCCAGTGGGCCGGTTGCATGGGTAATAAAGCTTGGCCCAGAGGGGATGAGTCAGAGGTGGAAGGGAAAATCCCCCTCAGGCCTGCCCCTGGAGGAAAGGCATAAACATGCAATCCCTGGATATTTGGTGTCACAAAGTGGGAGATGCAATCAAATTGGTTTGTGCACTCTGCCCAAATCTCCTGGGAGGAAAGGACTTTTACCACGCAACTGCTAAGTATCAGAACTTTCTTTTGTTTTCTCCTTTTTATTTTACAATTGTTTGCCATTTATGTATCTCTTGTTAATCATTTTTTTGTAACCAAGTACTGTCTATTTTTTTTTATACATTAAACCTAAAAGTTTTATGGTTTGTCTTGTAACCTTAAGAACCTGTTAGCTCCATGAAGAGTGTGTGTGCAGTCTAAGGCTGTATGTTGTTTTTCCGCGAGGCTTTCTATCGTGTGAGTGTCTGATTGCGAGTGAAACACTCAGCGGTGTCCTGTCGACCCTATAACGGACGGGTGGTGGCAGTGAAAGTTTTGTGTTAGTGCGTAGGTGTGCTTGCAGGCTTCAGGTGGCAATTTATGCTCAAGTTACGGCCAGATGTAGGGCGTAACAGCGTGTGAGGGCGTGAGGTGAATCGGCCTGAAGGGCTTGGGCAACCCTTGTCACGTGACGCGGTGGGCTGGTCTGGTCCCTGATACGTGACGTTGCAATGCGACCCCATTCACTGTCACAATTTGAAACAGTGCACTACACTACGATGATTGGTCGTGCTGGCAACAGTGCATTCCTTTCTTTTTATTTAGCACACAGACAAAGTGCACCAGGCCCTGTGACAGAATTGCGTAAATAAGCTATGGAATCAGTTTCATCTGCTAGTGTGAGGAGACATAAAGCCCAGCGTTATGGGGGGCACAGGGCACCCTCAGCACATGACGCAGTGTACGCAGAACGCTCACCTCCGTGCGTCGCATGACTGAAAAACTCGTCTACTTTAGCTGCTCCTTGTCTATGGAGCAGTCGGCAGTGAGCGCACTCCCCGTTTTCATAACTGAAAAGCAAGCTGCTGTGTTCAGCGTGGGAGAAGGGGGGTGTGAGAGGAGCAACCAATGGTACGGCAGCACGCTGATACTGACAAATCAGCAGCCTCCTCACTAATAACAGAGCTCTGTACTGTACGGAGCTCTGTTATTGGATTGCTGTGTGTCTGCTGGATGTAAGACCTTTCTTCTTAAAGCGGCAGAGCAGCGGAGGGGTGTTGTGCATTTTCATACAATATTATCTAATGACATTATAATCAAAATGAACGCTCATCTCATTGCCTTTAAGAATAAGATCAGCCTGAAACAAAGTTATATTATATGGCTGAGAAAGCCAAGATGAGTTCATGGCAAGTTCAGTCTATATATAAAAAAAATAATTGTGAACATAAACGGACATTGTATTAAAAGTTAGTGCTAAAGATAAGAGACCATCTATTAAGGAGTAAGTCAACTCCCTAAAACATGTCTGTCTGGAGGGAACAAGGTTACTTGATAAGGACTCATGTCCTTATCGCACACCTGCTGTATGAGGTTCAATTTATATATTCATAATTATATTATATATATATCTCTGCATGGTATATTTAGTTTACAACATATGTTAATCAATAATTCATATAATGTGTTATCTATGTGTAACAATGTATCGATTTATATATATGTTATACCATTTATTTACCATTTAGAAGGTATTATAGAAGGTACAGAAACAAGTAAGTTTATGTTAATTGGGTTTCTGGGAAAAGAAAATGCCATTTCAAAACAATAGTTATTCATGGGTGTAGATAAGTGAAATGTACAAGTTCCGATGCCAAGCATCAAAGCCGCTATATAAAACTTTCACCAAGTCAAACTATATTTCAAAAAGATAGGAGAAGACAGTCAACTCCAACAAGTCCAGGATATAGGTAATTAAAAGTGTCAGGAAAAGACCTTCCTCAATGATTTATGGTAAGAAAGGTCAACAAAGTCATGTAAACATATTATTAGATATTTAATTTTATGCTTAAAAGTTGGGATGTTCATCTACAGTACCGCAGTGCCATCTGGAGGCAAATGGACAACATTATATTATTTCATTATTTGTTCTATACCATATTAGGAGTTGAGATAACGTCATGATGTTATTAGCATGCGAATACACCCACCCTACCTGATTGGGAATCCCTAATCTAAAGGGGATGATTCTTAGATAAGGGGGGGGGGGGGGAATAATTACTCGTGTGCGGAGTAGCATGAAAAGTTAGCAAGAGAAAAAAAAGAGAGCTAGAGAAAAAGATCCATATATCCATTGATCCATCCATTCATTCAATCAAAAAGAAAACTTTACCAGAAGAAACTTGGATTATTCCTTTTGGATTACTAGGAAAGTTCTTCAGAACTGGTCCCATCTGAACTCTGTCTACCTTTGACCCGGTAACGTATATTTTGTTTATTACTCGTGATATTAATAAGATATTTCTCTCGGTATATAGCCAAGAGTTCCCATATTGTGGGAATATATAGTGTTAGGTGCCTCCATAATGCTGATCATTCTCTTAGCAAAGATGCATATTGTTAATGGAAGATCTGACATTATTTGAAAAGAGGACTAAACCCTTGGAAAGTTATTTTCCTTAGTCTGATTGCCGAGTTGAATATTTTATCATATTAATATCATATATTTTTGATTGGTCATAGGAAAACAGAGTCAAGGGATAACAGTTAATTTTCCTGTAAATCCATGTTTTATTGTTATAGCCTGTTTGATAACAGAAGATCCTAAGTTTCTCTTGGTATATGAGTCCGTTTGTTAAAAATATGACACTGGTTGTCATGAATCAATAAATCATACTGTGCTGATCAGATAGGGGTGTGTTAACACCACCGTGTGGTACATTTTGGGTGTTACTTTGTAACTTCATCATTTGTTTTGCAGTTGTATTGTTTTTATATTCTTTGTTTTCATAATAAACGATTATATATTTTGCATATACAATTGTTCCTTTGTTTCACTGCTTGCACAAATCAAATTAAGATACTTGATAAAAAGAACTTAGAGGCGTTTTTTATGTCCGCCTGAAGGATAATATATATATATATATATATATATATATATTTTTTTATCCTCTCTTTTATATGAAGATTCTTTTTCATATAGAAGATATATGACATAGGCTAGACGCAAATGGCGACAAGACTACAAACCATTTTGGTCGCCATCTGGAGGTGCGATTTTCACGCACGGTTGCTAGGAGACGATCGGGATGGAGACCCGATCATTATTATTTTCGTGTTATAAGGGAAAATACAGAATGCATAGTAAACTAGCGCTGGAGGGGTTAAATTTAACTCACCTTAGTCCACTTGATCGCGTAGCCTGGCATCTCCTTCTGTCTCCTTTGTTGAACAGGACCTGTGGTGAGCATTAATTACAGGAACAGGACCTTTGAGGACGTCACTCCGGTCATCACATGATCCATCACCATGGTAAAAGATCATGTGATGTACCATGTGATGACCGGAGTGACGTCATCAAAGGTCCTGTTTTTGTAATTAATGCTCACCACAGGTCCTATTCAACAAAGGAGACAGAAGGAGATGCCGGGCCGTGATCAAGTGGACTAAGGTGAGTTAAATTATTTTTATTTATTTTTTAACCCCTCCAGCGCTGTTTTACAATGCATTCTGTATTCAGAATGCTATTATTTTCCTTTATAACCATGTTATAAGGGAAAATAATAATGATCGGGTCTCCATCCCGATCGTCTCCTAGCAACCGTGCGTGAAAATCACACCGCATCCGCACTTGCTTGCGGATGCTTGCGATTTTCACGCAACCCCATTCACTTCTATGGGGCCTGCGTTGCGTGAAAAACGCAGAATATAGAGCATGCTGCGATTTTTACGCAGCACACAAGTGATGCGTGAAAATCACCGCTCATGTGAACAGCCCCATAGAAGTAAATGGGTCGGTATTCAGTGCGGGTGCAATGCGTTCACCTCACGTATCGCATCCGCGCGGAATACTCGCCCGTGTGAAAGGGGCCTAAGAGTACAACCACACAATGCAGTCACATTACGGTTAGGAACCGCAGCATATCATTTTCCAATAGAAGTGAATGGGGAAATAGGTTTCAGAGATAGACCTGTGATGCCTGCACCTGATTTACGTGCGGTTGACCCTATGTAAAAGATGTCCTGCTGCTTGCAGCTGCTGACCCCATGGGGTATACAGCTGAGTAGCTGCTTGCAGTATATGGTTAACATATCTAACATGTGTCACTATTTGAAGTTGGTCAGAATGCTAGAGAACCGTGAATATTCACATAAATGATCGCAGACAAAATATGCACCCTGACCATGTGATTATGCATGCGGTAACCACATGTGTGCCCACTCCGTGTGGTCGTACCCTAATACTGCTGCTGCCAGGTATATGGATAATAAAAATCAGTAGGAGGCGCATTAGGAGCTTCTTGTTCCTAGCCTCTTATCTCAAAATGACGTAACTGTACGTCATGTTCAGGTAAGGGAAGTATGAGCTGAGCCTGCTCCATATACTGGAAGCTTATAACTCCATTCCCGGCCATTTAACCAGTGCTGTAGTAGCCAGTTGTGTAGTTCTGGTGCCAGACGATTGGTAGACTGTCAGCCCGCTACGGATCTGATATTGATGGCGTGTCCTGAGGTGAGGTGAGGCCATCATTATAAAAGGACTGAACAACACCTATAATGTCCGCCAAACAACTGTAGCAGCCACATGATCTCACTGACAGTTCCAATTGCAGCATAAGAGGGCATTGAGAATACCCCCCCACCCCCACACACACTATTTATTCTATACAGGTAGTGAATGTTTATTTCTTGCATTAGTTTGTGACATCCCCCTTAAATGTCATGTCTATTTTATCTGTAAAAAGCTGATATTTTCTACTCAGCTACTGTTGGCAGTAGAACAAATGAATTAATCAGATGCATGGTGTGGAAAATAGAGTTATGCTGATTTCTTTGAAATCTCAGTATAAAATATGCCGGGCTTTTCTTTGAATATGCATCTAAACAATACGTTTTCAATGCAATTCTGAAAGACAAATGGCTCACATTACATTGGTAGCTGTCATACTGTGGTTCTCCTGGATTATTATTACTAAAGCCCTCACCATCTATCTCCATCATCTTTCTCAGTTCACATTGTATCTTCTCTATTTCTGTCATTGCTGCTATTTCTGACTAGTGTATTGTAAAAAGATATTTCAGCACACTGGTTTGTCTATAGGGTTTTGTACCACCTACTGTAAATGGCAAAAGGTTTAGGGACTGTTCACATTATCTTGTAGCTATCTGTTAAGCTTTTCGTTGGGGGTTACTTTTGAATAACCCAACAAATGTATCATTCAGAGGATCCATTCAATTCATTGAGACAAAGGAGTCCAAAAGATTAAACTTTGGCCTGTGTTTGATCTGCTTTCTGTCTCTACAGTTTTTGAGGACAGAATACCATAATTTAAAGGGGTTTTCCAAGACTTAAATACTGATGACCTATCCTCTGGTCAGTGAGGGTCTGACACCCAGGACCTCCACCGAGCAGCTGTTTGAGAAGGCACCAGCTCTCCTGTGAGTGCTGCGGACTTCTCACAGCTTACCAAGGACAGCGCCATAAATTGTATAGCGGCTGTGCTTGGTATCACAGCTCAGCCTCATTCACTTTAATGGGGCTGAGCTGCTCCTAGGCCATGTGCCCGATGAACTTGACCTCACTGGTCTAAGGAAAGCAGTGAGAAGATGGCAGCACTACTACAGCTGATTGGCGGGGTTCTCGGGTGTCAGAAAGGTCATCAGTATTTAAGTCTCGGAAAACCCTTTGAATATGCCATTATGCCTATATGTCCATCAAAAAGATGTACACAAACAGAAAGCAGGTCAAACAGAGTCCAGAGTTTAATATTTTGGACTCTATTTTCCACATTGAAGTGAATGGATCCACTGAGGGATACATTTGAGTACTGTTTTAAAGGGGTTCTTTGGGAATTCAATAAAATTACTGAAAATACTTAAATATTATTTTATTATAAATATGTTCCCAAATACCTTTCATTAGTTATGATGACTCTTTGTGTCTGGGAAGCAATCCTCATGGAAAATAAAATGTCCGCCGTCCAATTAATACATACAAAATTGCTCCCTAGACAAAACAAGCCATTTTAACTAATGAAAGGTATTTGGGAATATATTCATAATAAAGTAATTTAACTATTTTCAGTGATTTTATTTTATGAATTCCCAGAGATCCCCTTTAAGGTATTCCGATGTGTCCAACCAGTGGAAAGCTTAACAGAGAGCTAAAATGTGATGGCTGCCCATCCAGACTCTAGTTTCATGACATCAATGACAGTTAAGGCTACTTTCACATCTGTGTTTTTGCTGGATCCGTCATGGATCAGCAAAAATGCTTCCGTCACAATGATACAACCGCCTGCATCCGTTATGAACAGATCCGGTTGTATTTGTAAAATAGCCATGACGGATCTGGTATTAAAACCATTGTAAGTCAATGGGGGACAGATCCGTTTTCTTTTGTGTCAGATCCGTCTTGCTCCGCATCCCAGGACGCACTGAAAAAAACGCTGCTTGCTGCGCTTTTGTCTGTATCATGGGAACACAATGAAACGGAACAGAATGCATTCAGGTGCGCACCGTTCCCTTCAGTTCAGTTTTGTCCCCATTGACAATGAATGGGGACAAAACTGAAGCGTTTTCCCCCACTATTGAGATCCTATGACGGATCTCAATAGCAGAAAGGGAAAGCGCGGATGTGAAAGTAACCTGAAATCATTATATTATCACACAAATCATCCATGCATGCTCGCTAACATGTCTAAAAGCAAAACTGAGTGCTGCCTGACCTCTACACAGTGTACAGAGCTATGTAGTTCCAGTATTACTAGTAAAGTGCCAGGGTTCGGAACGTGTAACCAATCCGATATTGATGACCTATCCTTTTGAACTTTTTTTTTTTAGGAAAAATGTCATAGCAATTTAATAGTTTTGTATTCTTGTAATGTTGTTTTAACATTGGTAGAAATTGTCAGGGTAGCATGGTTAAAGGGGTTATGCCACATTTTGAAGCTATCACTTATCCACAGGGTAGGGGATAACAAACTGGTGGGGGTCCATCCACTGGGACCCTACCAATCCCAAGAACAGGGGTCCCATGCCCCCTGCTGCTCCATTCATTCTCTATGGGACCGCTGGAAATAGGGGAGTGCTGTACTTGGTTATCTCTGGTAGTCCCATATTAAATGAATGGAGCAGCAGGGCACATGTTGAACGTTCAACCTGCTGCTCCATCAGATCAGGGAACAGGATCCCCCTCCCCTGTTCTTTACATTGGTGGCGGTCTTACTGGTCAGTTATGTATCAAAACTTATGTATCAAGCACAGATTCTTTAAGCAGTTGTTCACACTGTCATTTTTGGCAGCTCAATTTAGTGGTCGCAAGATTTTTAGTACAGCTTCTGCACCAAATTTAGCTGTTAAGAATGCATTCAACATATATATTGTCCTCTTAGGTAGTTAGAAACCAATATGACTCAGAACATGACCTTGTCTATGAAATTGTCTGAATAACAGGTCTAGAGGTATCAGTGGCGTGCCTCCAACAGACTCCAGGTTCATGACATCCTTGACAGTTCTATTTAATGACTCAGTTATTAAAAGAATCATTCATGTGTTTACTGAAATATGGGGACGGAAATGGTGTAAAATAAACTGGATTTATGGCCCATAGCGCCCAATCTCAGCACAGTCTGCATTTCATATTCTGCTCTTGTGGCTGCTATAGGCAACAAAGATAGTTTTTTTTAAATAATTTGTTTCAGAAGTCATATCCCCTTGTGTGTAGAAACTTGTGCAAAAGTAATGTCCGTGATCTGTCTTAGTTCCCCTCTGGGTGAAGTAGAAAACGTCAGAGGAGAACTGAACCCAGCGCTGATCACATAGTTTTCTGCATGCTCAGTTTTTCTGTCTGGCACTATTGGTGTACAGATGCTGGATCGGTGCACTGTATATGTTGTGTCCGGCTCCCGGCCTGAAATAGCTGGGATATGTAAACAACTGATATATGTAAAGCAGGCCTAAGGGTGCTGCAACACAACATCTTTTTATTGATGTTTTTTCTAGTAAAAAAACTTGAAATTCTTTTTTAGTCACTTTTTTTCAGACTTTTTTTTTTTCCTATGGAGAAGTACCATTTAAGAGAAAACATCTGAAAATCAACATACCCAGAGCTTGCTGCGATTAGAAAAAAGAACAGAAAGGGAGCTAGAAAGCTGCCTTAAAGGGGTTGTCCCATCTCAGACAATGGGGGCAAATCGCTAGGATATGCCCCCATTGTCTGATAGGTGTGGGTCCCACCTCTGAGACCCGCACCTATATCGAGAATGGGGCTCCGCAAGTGGAGGAGGGCGCACTGCGCATGCGCAGCCGCCCTCCATTAATTTCTATGGGGCCGGCGAAAATACCCGAGTGTTGGCTCGGCTATTTCCGTCGGCCCCATAGAAATAATTAGGAGACTGGGCCGCGCATGCGCGATACTCTCCCATTCACTTCTATGGGAGCAGTGCTTGGTGGTGGACGTACCCCGGGAAATCTGGGGTCCTCCAGCCACAGCTCTCCCCGCTTCGTTCTCGTTATAGATGCTGGGACCCGCACCTATCAGACAATGGGGGCATATCCTAGCGATATGCCCCCATTGTCTGAGATGGGAATACCCCTTTAAATCACCACTACAAAAGTTCCTGTGTATGTTTGGCATTTTATAACTTCTTATTGGTCAGCATGTAAAATCTGGCTGCAATGTGTTTTGCTCCCAAGAAAACAGTCAAAAAAGGGTTGTTTTCTAACAAACAAAGTAACAAAGTAAAAGGTTATATATAGTTTTTCAATGAAGGACCTCTGAAATATTAAATGGAACCTGTCATTGGTTTCATGCTGCCTGAACGAGAATTTTCCTATTGTAAGGAGAAATAAGTAGAAACCTGTCCGTTCTGACAAACTCGATGAGAAGAAGCCGCACATTGGATTCTCTTCTCCTGTTCTTGGGTGTCATGGACGTACCGAGACATACGGACGTTCCTGCGACAGGTGGCAGGAGATCTGTGAGACTGGCAACACATGGTTTGATCTGACATGTTTTCCTCTGTGTCTGTGTTGTTTCTGGTGCTTGCCACACCTTCTTTCCCCATGTGTGGCTATTATGGTCATTTAACCTTCTCTATTTATTGTTGTTTCTCCCACTATGCTATGCGGTTTATAGCTTCTGTTGGACTTGTGGTTAGCTTGTGTTTGGTTCTCGGCTGAGTTCCTTGTGCTACCAAAGCTTCATTGAAGTTAAGTGTTTCCTTTCCCTTTTGTATTATGTTTATTATATGTGTGTGTTGCCTTTCCCTTTTTTTTGTCATTAGGCCTGAGGGAGACTCCTGTTCGTCCTTCCCTTTCGAGGAACAGGTAGATTCAGTCCTGACATTAGTTCCAGGGTCCTATAGGGTGAGATAGGATTCTAGGTATCCGGTGTATGAACTTGTTTACCTTTGGGGCCTGTTCATACTGGTAGTCTGTCAGGACTGGAGTTAGGGTTTAGTCTGTCAGGACTGGAGTCCTAAAACATGCCCTATATTTCTGCGTTCAAAATCTGGCGCCTGCGCCGTACCTGTCTTCAGTCGGCGCAGGCGCACTGAGAGGAGGACGCTCGCTCGGCCGCTCCATCCTCAATGCGCCTGCGCCAATGACGTCACATCTACACCCGGCGCAGGCGCACTGAGGAAGGAGCGGCCGAGCGAGCGTCCTCCTCTCAGTGCGCCTGCGCCGACTGAAGACAGGTACGGCGCAGGCGCCAGATTTTGAACGCAGACAGGGCCAGCCAGAGGACAAGCATGTTCGCTGGCCCTGTCAATCAACATGAGGAGGGGGCGTCATTATGAAAGGAGGATGCGGCTGCTACCAGCAAGTAGCCGCCCTACTTGCTGGTAGAGAGCTCATTTACATATTATAAAAGTCTGTTTTTTGAAGAAACTGCTGAAGGAAAGTGAGTAAGAGCATTATATATTCATATATTGCAGTATAAGGAATTTAACTACCCCAAAAAAAAAAAAAAAGACTTTAGTAGGGTGACAGAAGCCCTTTAATTTGCAAGATGGACATATGGATGTCGACAGTACACACATGAGATCTGTGTTCTATCCGTTTTTTTTCTTTTTGCAGGCCCATAGAAATGAATGGGTCTGTGTGCAATCCACAGGGACCAAAATTATGTGTGCATGACGGGTTCCTTTTAGAGCTGACTTGATATAGGCAAATCCTCATTTATTTCTTTGAATTCGTTTTGTTAAAGCTTCCCAAATAAATAACTACATTGTCTGGTTTATTCCCTGTGTTATTTCTGTTGTAATACTCTGTTTTAGGAACTAAACAACAAATTAAAGACAATCTGTCACCAAAAGATGCAATGCAATCTGCAGGCAGCAGGTTATAAAGCAGCTTGATATATAGTTCTGTGGGAGAAGATTCAGTAAAACTTGTAATTTATACATTTTAGGCTACTTTCACACTCATGTTATGGGCGGATCCATCATGGATCTGCAAAAACAGATCCGTTATAATAATACAATCGCATTCATCCGTCATTAACAGATCCGTTTGTATTATCTGTAACATCGCCAAGACAGATCCGTCATGAACTCTATTGAAAGTCAATGGGAGCCGGATCTATTTCTGTTTTCTATTGTGCCAGATTGTGTCAGAGAAAACTGATCCGTACCCATTGACTTACATTGTGTGCCAGGACGAATCCGTTTGGCTCATTCTCGGAATGCCCAGGAGAGAAGCTGATGTCTCCTCCCCATCGCCCCGATAATAGTAATTAGCATACAGAGCAGGAGACTGTAACTGGGGCACAGCGGGCGAACGGAACGGCGCCCAGGAATAATAGTAGGTGCAGGGAGATCCCTGGGCGCCGCTCTACTTGTTCTGCTAACTTAAAAAAGTCCGAACCCATAAAAAAGGTCCTCCTATCATTGGTGGCGCAGTGCGCCCGCCCCTCCTTTGCCCCTCTCTCCTCATTAGTGGCAGCAGCGGCAGAGGGGGAGGGAGAGACTGCTTCCTTCTCCCCTGTGCTGCTGAGGGAACATGAGCGTGCTGACAGCAGCGCGCTCATGTTCTGTGATACTAGACTGCGCAGCAGCGCAGGACAGTATCGAAAAAATGGAAATTTTGGGTATCGAAATTTCGATACCCGCAACAACCCTAGTTGAACGTTTGTTTCACAGACAGAGCCATACACATTTTAGTACATATTGGCCGTTAGAGTTGTTCAAACTGCCCATACACGTTCAATGAAATTGGCCGATGGATGAAAGGTCTTTGAACGAAATATCTTTTGTCCAACTATCAAACAAAAATATTAAATGTGGATGACCACTTTTCAAACAACAATGGACTATCATCTGTTAGCCTTAAAGCTCTGCTCTTTCTGGCTACAGTTGTACACAGGGAGGTGTTATCAGTGATTTACAGCATTATCTGTGTAAGTGTGTATACATAAATAGCTGTCAGTCACTGATAGTTGTACACGCGGAGGTGTTATCAGTTATTGATAGCATTCTCTGTGTAATGCTACATTCATATGACCGTATAAATGAGTCCGCAGGTGCGGACCCATTCATTTCTATGGGGTCGCAAAAGATGGGGACAGCAAACTTTGTGCTGTCCGCATCCGTTGCTCCATGCCTTATCCCAGCAAAAAAAATATAGAACATGTCCTATTGTTGTCCGCAATTGCGGACAAGAATAGGCATTTTCTATGATAGCCACGGCATGTGCGGTCCGCAATTTGCGGACCGCACATTGGCCGGTGTCCGTGTTTTGTGGATCTGCAAAACACAACGTTCGTGTGAAAGTAGCCTAAGTGTGTACACATAGATAGCTGTCAGTCACTGATAGTTGTACACGGGGAGGGGGGGTGTTATCAGTGATTGATAGCATTCTCTGTGTAAGTGTATATATATATATATAGATAGCTGTCAGTCACTGATAGTTGTACACGGGAAGGTGTTATCAGTGATTGATAGCATTCTCTGTGTAAGTGTGTATACACAGGTAGCCGAAACGATAAAGGCTATGTGGTAGCCGAAACGTAACAACCTCTGTACACGTTTGTTCACCTGAGCGGTTCCCAATAAAGGGATTTTTGTACCGAACATGCTGCCTCCATCATCATTCATTGGACTGTATACATAGGAGCCTTTATGGATCTAGGGCTCCAGGCAGGCTGCTGCATTCCGGATGACCACAAGATCTGGTGAGTGCGACTCCACATTACTATTGCTGTGTATATATAGATAGCTGTCAGTCACTGATAGTTGTACATAGGGGAGGTGTTATCAGTGATTGATAGCATTCTTGTCACCGCCAGTTCTGTGAGAAGGTTTGGCAGACGTTCTTCTCTACTTCTTGTATGACGTTCTTTGTTTTGGTTTCACTTTCTCATCTCCTTTCCTTCTGGCAGGTGTCACTTATTTAGACTAATCGTCTTCCTTTATATTGCCTCCCATACTGCCTCACCTTGCGGTTTATACTACTTCCTGGATGAAGTGTTCACTGCTGGAGGCTGCTGCTGTTTGCTCAGATAAGTCTTTTCCTTTATTGTGTTTCCTTGCTGGCTTGATTCTAGGTGACTTTGACTCCGTCCGTATTAAGTGCAGAGAGCCGGTGGTCATGTCCCCTCACTATTATAGGGTTTTCAGGTGTCACACAGTCTTAGGTACGTGGGCATGCAATCGTCTACCATTGAGACACTTGCATGTGCATAGCAGTCAGGGAGAGCTCTTAGGGATTTAAAGGGCTCACCTATATGCTCCTTAGTTTGGGATCAAGCCAGTCGGTCGTTGATTTATAAGTTCCAGCTATCTGCAACTTCATCCATGACAATTCTCTGTGTAAGTGTGTATACATAGATAGCTGTCAGTCACTGATAGTTATACACAGGGGAGGTGTTATCAGTGATTGATAACATTCTTTGTGTAAGTGTGTATACATAGATAGCTGTCAGTCACTGATAGTTGTACACCGGGTAGGTGTTATCAGTGATTGATAACCTTCTCTGTGTAAGTGTTGTGACACAGTGAGGGGTTGTGTCTGGCAAGGCAGATATTTTCCTCTCAGCATGTGCGGCTGGTCTGGTTTCCAGCCAGGTGAGGTCAATTACCGAACTGGAGTTTAAGCGTCCTTAAATAGGCAGCTGGGCTCAGCAGAGAGGTGTCTATTTTTGGGATCTGAGGCTTTGTGCCGTGCTGGAGGACTGAGCGCCGCACGCTGGACTACTACTGTGGACTACTGGAGGAAAAACTGCCAGCAAGGTGACTTGCGTTATATTGTGTGTGAATTAACACCAAGACTGCAAAGTTACGTGCTGTTTTGTGCAAGTGCCTCAAGTGTGAATAAACACAGACATTTTGAGTTAATAACTTGTACTGCGCCCACTCACCCTATCTACCAGAGCGAAACCCCACAATTGGTGGAGGATGCGGATAAGAGCAGTGAGGCTGGTGTGAACGCCTGTAACGGTCACGTCCACACACACACACACAGGGGGAAGGGTACTGACCACTGCGCTCCACCCTCACCCCTGGCCCTGCCTACTTGCCTCACGAGTCCTGATGACAGGGGACAACTGGACGACAGTCCCTAACTTAGGATATGTGCAGGGAAGACAGACAAGACAAAATACGGAACATGAACGGACCGGGTCAGAACCAAGAGAGCTACGCAGTACAACGGATTAAGCAAAGAATGGTCAGGAGAAGCCGGGGTCAAATACCAGGAGAGTAGCGAAGTACAAGAGGAGTCCTAAGAGAGTAGTCAGGTGGGAGCCAAGGTCACAATACCAGGATGGATGCGCAGTACAGGAGGAACAGGCAGAGGATCGTCAGGGAACAGGATCAGGTAAGTATTCAGTAGTCCAACAAATAGCCAGGAACCTAGAAATTAACAGGCAACCTGTGGCCAGCAGGCTGCCTGTATTTATAGTGGGGAGTGAGGGTCATGTGACGTGGCCAGCTTCACATGACCGACAGGCCAACCAGTCGAGCACCGAGTGCTCAGCTCGGCACTCAAGGCAGACTAGGAGCAGGGAGCCACCCAGCCAGCAAAGCCGCCCTGGGAATGAGGTCAAGCACAAATCCTCATTCCCAAAGCTAAGCAACAGGTCTGCGGGCAATGGGGGACCAAGTGCACCTTCGGAACCCTGTGACAGTACCCCCCCCCTTTTATGAGGGGCCACCGGACCCAAGACTTCAGGCGATGGCTTTTCAGGGTGTTCTAAATGAAATTTACGAACAAGTCTAGGAGCATGAACCTCCCTAGCAGGTACCCAAGATCTCTCTTCAGGTCCATACCCCTTCCAGTGAATCAGGTACTGCAAGGCATTACGCACCTTCCTGACATCCACTATTTTAGAGACCACATACTCGACAGCATCATTAACAAGAACCGGCAGAGGCGAGGCTTTTGATGGTACTACCGGTTCAAAATATTTTTTAAGCAGAGATTTATGGAACACATTATGAATGTGGGATGACTCGGGCAGCTCCAACCTAAAAGATACCGGGTTAATCACTTCCGTGATCTTATATGGTCCAATAAAACGAGGAGCAAATTTTTTAGAAGTTACCTTGAGAGATAGATTCTTGGAGGACAACCATACTTTATCCCCAACCTGAAAGTTCACCCCCCTCGAACGTCTCCTATCGGCCTTGAGTTTTTGAGAACTTTGAGCCTTTTCTAGGTTCGATTGAACCCCGGCCCAAACTGTGCACAGTTCGGAGGAGAGTTTATCCGCTTCAGGGTTAGAGGAGGAGACGGACGACCCAGAATGAAAACGGGGATGAAAACCATGGTTACAAAAGAAAGGGGAGACCCCAGCAGAAGAATTGACACGGTTATTCAAAGCAAATTCAGCCAACGGAAGGAATTTGACCCATAATTGCTGGTCATCAGCAACATACAACCTCAAGAATTGTTCCACAGACTGATTAAGGCGTTCAGTCTGCCCATTACTCTCAGGATGGTAGGCGGAAGAAAAAGACAATGAAATTTTACATCTTTGACAGAAGGCCCTCCAGAATTTGGACACAAACTGCACACCCCTGTCAGAAACAATGTTTTCCGGGATGCCATGTAAACGAACAATCTCTCTCACAAAAATAGACGCCAGGGTTTTAGCATTCGGAAGTTTAGACAGGGGAATGAAATGAACCATCTTGCTAAACCTATCGACCACTACCCAAACCACAGTCTTACCCTCCGCCAGCGGTAGGTCAGTTATAAAGTCCATCGAGATATGGGACCAGGGTCTACTGGGAATGGGTATGGGTCGTAGGTTACCAGCAGGGCGAGTCCTAGGTGTCTTAGACCTGGCACAAACCTCACAGGCTGACACGTAGGACTTGACATCCCTAGTTAGAGTGGGCCACCAATAGGATCTAGAAACCAGATCCTTAGTGCCCTCATGTCCACAAAAGGCAGAATCGTGACACTCCTCAAACAGCTGGAGACGAAATTGTACGGGAACAAACAACTTATCTGTTGGGGTGGATGCTGGTGCCAGATGTTGTTCAGCCTTAATGCGAGCCGAGATATCCTGGGTTAGAGCTGCTAAGAAGATGTTTGCTGGTAGGATGGATTCAGGCGGCGTCTCAGTGGGTTGAAAGGCATGGAAGCTCCGGGATAATGCGTCTGCTTTCACATTTTTACTTCCCGGCCTGAACGTAATGGAGAAATCAAAACGGGTAAAAAACAGAGGCCATCGGGCTTGTCGGGGATTCAACCTCTTAGCCGACTCGAGAAACATTAGTTTTTTATGATCAGTGACAACAGTGACAACAGTTACTCGATGATCAGTGACAACAGTTACTCGATGCCTTGCCCCCTCCAAAAAATGCCTCCACTCCTCAAATGCCCATTTAATAGCCAGCAGCTCCCTATTCCCAATGTCGTAGTTTCTCTCAGTGGGAGAGAATTTCCTGGAGAAGAAGGCACACGGTCTCAGGTTAGTGAGGCTAGCAGGACCCTGTGAAAGAACTGCTCCTGCGCCGTCCTCGGCCGCATCTACCTCCACAATAAAGGGTCTCTCCTGATCAGGCTGGATCAGAATGGGAGCGCTACTAAATGCCTTTTTTAATGTTTCAAATGAAGAAATGGCCTTGGTAGACCAATTCTCCAAATCCGCCCCTTTCTTCGTAAGGTCGGTCAATGGCTTAGCAATTACAGAAAAATTCATGATAAATTTGCGATAGTAATTAGCGAAACCCAAAAACCGTTGTAAAGCCTTTAAGGATGAAGGCCTTACCCATTCCTTAATTGCTAAAACCTTACCAGGATCCATCTTAAAGGCGTGAGGAGTCAAAACATGCCCTAGAAACAGTATCTCCTGTACACCAAAGACACATTTCTCTTGCTTAGCGGATAGCTGGTTCTCCCTCAACACCTCGAATACTTGTTTGACATGAGACACATGAGATTCGAAATCAGGAGAGAATATCAAAATGTCGTCAAGATAGACAATAATAAATTTACCTAAAAACTCTCTAAGAATATCGTTCATTACGTTTTGGAACACAGCTGGGGTATTGCTGAGTCCAAAAGGCATCACCTGATATTCAAAGTGTCCTATTGGAGTATTGAACGCTGTCTTCCATTCGTCTCCCTCCTTGATTCGGATTAGATTGTATGCCCCTTTCAGGTCAATCTTGGAAAACCAGGTTGCCCCCAGAACCTGGTTAAATAAATCCGGAATCAATGGGAGAGAGTATCTATTTTGGACAGTGATCTTATTTAGTCTCCGGTAATCAATACAAGGCCTAAGACCACCATCCCTCTTTTTAACAAAGAAAAACCCTGCTCCCATAGGAGAGACTGAAGGTCTAATATGCCCATTAGCAAGGCTCTCCTTAATATAATCTTCCATAGCCTTGCGTTCGGGCCCTGAAAGATTATAAATTCGCCCTTTAGGAAATTCGGCACCCTCTATTAGCTCTATGGCGCAATCATACGGTCTATGGGGCGGTAGAACCTCTGGAATAGGGGATAAGAATACATCAGAATATTCTTTAATAACTGAAGGTAATGTATTAGACCTTACTGAAACCCCAGCCTGGACCACGGACAAGCATGAGTCACACTTAGGTCCCCATTTCACCAACTCTCCTTTGAACCAATCAATTGTGGGGTTATGTAAACGGAGCCAAGGCAACCCTAGTACCACCTCAACCGGTAGGTTCTCCAAGACAAAAAGAGAACATCTCTCAGAGTGGCACACACCCACGGTCAGAGAAATTTCAGAGGTACATGACCTCACCGTACCACCAATCAGGGGAGTAGCATCAATAGCCATGACATGGATAGGTGTAGGTAAAGCAAACATTGGAATACCCAATTTACTAGCAAATTCTAAGTCAATAAAGCTGGCCGCTGAACCGGAATCAATAAAGGCCATACCCGGCCACTTATTAACCCCCAGAGAAATTGTTATGGGTACCAAAAGCTTATATTTAGAAAAATCAGGGTGTACCTGGTCTTTAGGTTGTCTTGCCTTAGGAGACTTGTCAGAGAGGACCCTCTTAGGACACTTGTTGATCCAATGGCCAGGATCTCCACAGTAGAAGCACTCTCCGCGTCTGCAACGAAGATTACCCCGGGTCATGCCAACCTGCATGGGATCCTCGGAGGAGACCTCAGTGTTGTCCCTGGAAAAGGCCTCTGGCTGGACCACCATCTGAGAACAGAACTGTCGTTCCTGTCGTCTCTCTCTAACTCGTCGGTCAAGTCGCACAACTAGGGTCATCATCTCCTCTAAGGTCTCTGGAACTTGATAACTGACTAATAGATCTTTTAAAATATCAGACAGACCAGACCTAAACTGACTCTTCAGGGCTGGTTCATTCCATCCAGAGGGGACACACCACCATCTGAATTGGGTGCAATACTCCTCCGCAGGGAGATAGCCCTGAACCAGTGCCCTAAGAGCCGTCTCGGCTACCAGGGCCCTGTCTGGTTCATCATAGAGGGTACCCAGGGCCTGAAAAAAACCCTCCACGGAAGTCAGACAACTGGCCCCAGGAGGTAACGAGAATGCCCAGTCCTGGGGATCACCCTGTAGTAGAGAAATAATAATCCCCACGCGTTGGCTCTCGGGACCGGAGGACACGGGGCGCAAACGGAAGTAGAGTTTGCAACTCTCCTTAAAGGAGAGAAACCTCCTCCGGTCTCCAGAAAAGGGTTCTGGGAGCTTGATCTGGGGTTCAACATGTGGACTGGGGGGGCAGAGGAGTGGAAGAACCTTGCCCTAACTCAAAAGAACGGAGTTTCCCTCCTAGCTCCTGCACCATCTGTGTCAAGTTAGAGACATGGTCAGTCAGGGTAATAAGAGGATTCATGATACAGTGGTTGTTGGGCCTGTTAATCTGTAACGGTCACGTCCACACACACACAGGGGGAAGGGTAGTGACCACTGCGCTCCACCCTCACCCCTGGCCCTGCCTACTTGCCTCACGAGTCCTGATGACAGGGGACAACTGGACGACAGTCCCTAACTTAGGATATGTGCAGGGAAGACAGACAAGACAAAATACGGAACATGAACGGACCGGGTCAGAACCAAGAGAGCTACGCAGTACAACGGATTAAGCAAAGAATGGTCAGGAGAAGCCGGGGGGTCAAATACCAGGAGAGTAGCGAAGTACAAGAGGAGTCCTAAGAGAGTAGTCAGGTGGGAGCCGAGGTCACAATACCAGGATGGATGCGCAGTACAGGCAAGGCAGACTAGGAGCAGGGAGCCACCCAGCCAGCAAAGCCGCCCTGGGAATGAGGTCAAGCACAAATCCTCATTCCCAAAGCTAAGCAACAGGTCTGCGGGCAATGGGGGACCAAGTGCACTTTCGGAACCCCGTGACAACGCCGATATTTTTGGTTTCTGCATTTTTCAGGCACGGTTGCATGTCGTACATTAAACCAGCTGTATTACAACCAGCGCCGCACGACAAAATGGAGGCTGTTTTGTAGAAGTGGAGCTCTGCACACTGGGTTGGCTGCTGCCAGCAAGGACTTGGTAGTCGTAATCAGAGAAGAGAAGATTGCAGCACACAGGAACTTCTTTGCAATTTCATATCATTTATTAATTTGACATCATTATATTTGACTCATGATCCAGTTACATTATGCAACATCATAGCCACTTTTCATAATCTTGCTGACTGGACGTTTCGATCCCAAATGGACCTTCTTCAGCGGTCTAATTATCTATGGTGTAATGATGCAATTAGAAATTAGACATATATGATCAAAAGGAACACTTAAAGGAACTTTCATCTAGAGGTAAACCATGTTAATCAGATAGTGAAAAAAGAAACCTGGAAACCCATCTCTTCAGACAAGCTTACAACCAGTGACCCTGCTGCCTCTATACCGCCATGACCAACTTCACCCACACCTACTGTGTCCTTCTCCTATACCTTGTAGATTGTAAGCCCTCACGGGCAGGGCCCTCTCTCCTTCTGTACCAGTTTGTAATTCGTCTTGTTCATGCTTAGTGCAATTGTCTGTATTATGTATGTATACCCCTTTTCATATGTACAGCGCCATGGCATGAATGGCGCTTTAATAATTAATAATAATAATAATAATAATAATAATAATAGTGGTAAGAGATGCCTAGAGTAAAAGGAGTGTGAAGGCCCTAATATTAAGGAATGGGGAGTAAAGGGGTGAGAAGGTTAATAGTAAGTCAATCAAAGGGAGAACAGGATTGCTCGGGAGAGTCAGCAGGCATAGATGTAAATATAGAACTATATAAGGATATATATCCAGAAGTGGATAGTGTCCCTAAAGTATTACCTGGTTTTAGTGGCTTGGAGGTATGGCGCTCTGGATCACAGGACGCTAGCCTGTGAGTGTGGTGGTTTTCAACTGTATGGGCTGCTTGGAGTTCCGATCACGTGATCGGAGCGTCACATGACGTGGGAGGTTTCGGCAAGCATTTCACTGCCGCGTCATGTGACCCCTGAAGTCGCGATCTGCGTTCCACAGGGATTGCCTATAGTTTAAAGGGGGAGGAGAGACTGTAACACAGTACTAGTGATAATACTGTGGTATGTGCTGTGGAACCACTCCTTGAGGTGGATAATGGTATTGAAAGGGGGCGATATATGTACTGTGTGTATACTAATGTCGTATATGTTAGCAGTAGTCTATGCAATATGCGCCGAATGCTGAACGGCGCTAGATTTCACCAGAGGGCTGGCAGACAGATGTGAGCGCTGCCTGGCCCTGTCAATCAGGACTTGGAGGGAGGCGACAAAGGTGGGAGAACGGAGCTTCTAGCAGCAGGAACAACGCCCCCCCCCTGCTCCTAGAGGCTAATTAGCGTATTATAAAAGTTAGATTTCTGGAGTAACTGTGGCATAGATAAAAGTTGAAATAGGCTAGTTGTCATGATGCGCAATGTGCGTGGTTCCAGGAGGCGTGGATGGCCGAGGCGCGCTCACGTCATCAGCGCGCCCGGCATCGCCCGTCCCCGTGGTAACCACTCTGGGGCTGAGCGCCGAGCTGATCACTTGGCGCTCGGCTGTATTGGAACTCAGGAGTCATGTGACGCTGGCCACGTCACATGACTCCACCAGCGCCCTATTTAAACAGGCAATCTGCTGGCCACAGATTGCCTGTTATTGATGTCCTTCCTGCGATATACTCACCTGGTTGTTGTTCCTGCTTGGCTCCGATTTCCCTTTGGTCTTGGCGTTCCCTCCTGGTTTTGACTTCACCTTGTCCTGATTATTCCTGATTATAACATACCCACTGACCGCAATAGACTGCACAGTACAGAGCTCTGTTATTAGTGAGGAGGCTGCTGATTTGTCAGTATCATCGTGCTGCCGTACCATTGGCTGCTCCTCTCATACCCCCCTTCTCCCGCGCTGAACACAGCAACTTGCTTTTCAGTTATGAAAACGGGGAGTGCGCTCACTGCCGACTCCTCCATAGACAAGGAGCAGCTAAAGTAGACAAGTTTTTCAGTCATGCGGCGCACGGAGGGGAGTGTACACTGCGCCATGTGCTGAGGGTGCCCTGTGCTACCCATGTAAGGGGTAAGTGGTGGAGAAGAGAGGGCAACGATGGTGGACAGCTGCAGTGCGCTCAGCCACACACAGAATGCCTGGTAACGCTGGGCTTTATGTCTCCTCACACTAGCAGATGAAACGGATTCCATAGCTGGTTTACGCAATTCTGTCACAGGGCCTGGTGCACTTTATGTCTGTGTGCTAAATAAAAAGAAAGGAATGCACGTTGCCAGCACGACCAATCATTGTAGTGTAGTGCAGGGTTTCAAATTGTGACAGTGAATGGGGTCGCATTGCAATCCTACAGTTGTGAGAATTATTAGGGCTGTCATGACAATGTGCAGGTCCCAAAATTACCCCTCTCACTAGTAGCAATGCTGCATTGCTACACTGTGATCTCTGGCCATGTGATGTTTGTCACAGCCAAAGGCCCCTTGCAGACTAGCGTTCCTCCTGCAGCGAGTCCACAACGTAGCTCCCGGCCTGACGCCCAGCGCTGCCGGGGGTCACATAGCATTATACACTGCTCAAAAAAATAAAGGGAACACAAAAATAACACATCCTAGATCTGAGTTAATTAAATATTCTTCTGAAATACTTTGTTCTTTACATAGTTGAATGTGCTGACAACAAAATCACACAAAAATAAAAAAATGGAAATAAAATTTTTCAACCCATGGAGGTTTGGATTTGGAGTCACACTCAAAATTAAAGTGGAAAAACACACTACAGGCTGATCCAACTTTGATGTAATGTCCTTAAAACAAGTCAAAATGAGGCTCAGTAGTGTGTGTGGCCTCCACGTGCCTGTATGACCTCCCTACAACGCCTGTGCATGCTCCTGATGAGGTAGCGGACGGTCTCCTGAGGGATCTCCTCCCAGACCTGGACTAAAGCATCTGGCAACTCCTGGACAGTCTGTGGTGCAACGTGATGTTGGTGGATAGAGCGAGACATGATGTCCCAGATGTGCTCAATTGGATTCAGGTCTGGGGAACGGACGGGCCAGTCCATAGCATCAATGCCTTCGTCTTGCAGGAACTGCTGACACACTCCAGCCACATGAGGTCTAGTATTGTCTTGCATTAGGAGGAACCCAGGGCCAACCGCACCAGCATATGGTCTCACAAGGGGTCTGAGGATCTCATCTCGGTACCTAATGGCAGTCAGGCTACCTCTGGCGAGCACATGGAGGGCTGTGCTGCCCTCCAAAGAAATGCCACCCCACACCATTACTGACCCAATGCCAAACCGGTCATGCTGGAGGATGTTGCAGGCAGCAGAACGTTCTCCACGGCATCTCCAGACTCTGTTACGTCTGTCACATGTGCTCAGTGTGAACCTGCTTTCATCTGTGAAGAGCACAGGGCGCCAGTGGCGAATTTGCCAATCTTGGTGTTCTCTGGCAAATGCCAAACGTCCTGCACGGTGTTGGGCTGTAAGCTCAACCCCCACCTGTGGACGTCGGGCCCTCATATCACCCTCATGGAGTCTGTTTCTGACCGTTTGAGCAGACACATGCACATTTGTGGCCTGCTGGAGGTCATTTTGCAGGGCTCTGGCAGTGCTCCTCCTGTTCCTCCTTGCACAAAGGCGGAGGTAACGGTCCTGCTGCTGGGTTGTTGCCCTCCTACGGCCTCCTCCACGTCTCCTGATGTACTGGCCTGTCTCCTGGTAGCGCCTCTATGCTCTGGACACTACGCTGACAGACACAGCAAACCTTCTTGCCACAGCTCGCATTGATGTGCCATCCTGGATAAGCTGCACTACCTGAGCCACTTGTGTGGGTTGTAGACTCCGTCTCATGCTACCACTAGAGTGAAAGCACCGCCAGCATTCAAAAGTGACCAAAACATCAGCCAGGAAGCATAGGAACTGAGAAGTGGTCTGGGGTCACCACCTGCAGAACCACTCCTTTATTGGGGGTGTCTTGCTAATTGCCTATAATTTCCACCTGTTGTCTATCCCATTTGCACAACAGCATGTGAAATTGATTGTCACTCAGTGTTGCTTCCTAAGTGGACAGTTTGATTTCACAGAAGTGTGATTGACTTGGAGTTACATTGTGTTGTTTAAGTGTTCCCTTTATTTTTTTGAGCAGTGTATTAATTTATGATGCTATGTAACTGCAGCCAGCAAGTCGCAGGGGCAACACGTGAGGTGCACGGTGGACCAATGAGGGGCCAAATAGTATAACACACAGTTCATCAGTTTACTCACGATTAGCAGAAAGCCTCCCTGGGCTGGCAGCACAGTGTTGAGATGGACAGCATGAAATCCTCCGGGGCACGCTCTGTGGTAGGAAGCATCAGCCAAGATGGTGGTTGAGGTGCCCTTGATGTTAAGGGTGCTTGTTGCGGCTGAGTCCCTTGATGGTTTTTGTCGTGACGCCAGTACCGTTAATGGTGGTACAACCATAGGTAGTAATAATGAGGTAGACAGTGGTGAGATGCAACTCACAACTTTTACTTTGGATGTCTTTTGGTTGCAGCAGTACAATTATGCAGTCTTTAGATGGTACAGAGTTAATTCTGCAAATCCACTGTTTCTAGGCTGTTTAGGTTTCTTGGTTTTGGAGCAGTGGGTTAGGAGTACCTGGGTCCTTTAGATGAGTTGGAACCTATTCCTTGTCTTTCCCTACGAACTGAATATTTTAAGACAGGAAAACTCAACCGTCTCTCAGATTTTTGGCGTGGCTGCCTGAAGCTATAAAACCTCCACCATGCAAAGGTGTCTGTGGCCCTCAATAATGGCTCTTATCACCGATGAATTCCTAGGAATCCTTGTTTCTTTTCCAGGGAGGCAAACTTCTCTTCTCCTGGTCAGGGATGCAAGTCTACAGTCCAGCTACAGAAGGAAAACGATCTTCTGTGCCTCACATCTGAGTAAACACCTCCTAGCGAAGTTGGCTCCACTCACTAATCTGTGTTGTGAAGTCACTCTATATTTCCTCCCACTAATTTGATCTGACTACCTCAGATCTGCTCTCTTCTGAACTACATCTTTACTCCAAGGATCTGGACTCCCTCACTAGGCCTAACCTAGATATATATAGGACCTGAACTTTATCCCCATCTAGTGGTGGGATGTATAAATTACACCTAACAGGCCTGTTAACAGGGATTTTGCAGATACATACATACAAAATCATAAATTACAACCTGGTGCTTTTGATAAGTAAAAAAAAGTGCTTTTAAGCAGTGCCCACACACACGTAGTGGGACGCTGCATATACCCATGGTAAAATGTAAGTCGCCCTCGACGTTGGTATTGTCTGAAGCTGTGGATCTCTAAGCCGTTTCCTGAAATACACCAAATACACTCCACCAAATATGCACATGTGAATATAGACATTGCAATGCATTATCATGACTCTTCAATAACCTCCTGTAAATAAAGGGTTATGCACAAAAATACATTCTAGGCAAATATACAAAATATATCACATGCACTTTTTTTTTTTCTCTTTATGGTAGATGTGTTACGGACAAAAATGGTTATAAGAGAATGATCTCACATTAGGGTAGTAAAGTCCATGCCTAAAAATGGGGTATAAAACATGTATAAAAACATTTTAAAGTGTAAAAATGTTGTTGTAGAACAATTGAGCACAGAAAAGTCCTTCTGGGTACTTCACTTTAACGTTACATTAACAAAGTCCCTTGATAACCTGAAAATGGGGTATAAAGGGGTATAAACATGGTAAAACACAAAATCAAAGTGCAACATTCTTGCGATAGATGGAGTTCTTGATGGAGTCCTTGCAAAAGAACTTAGAGAGGGGCTCAATACAACACAAGAAGAGAAGTCCTCTCAAACAATGGCAGCTCCTGCTCCAAAATAATGATAAGACGGCTGTTAGCGGTTTTTCTTAGGCAGGTTTATGCTGGTTAAATGATGAGGCATCAGACCTCCAACCCGTGAATATTTCCCTGTGCAACGAATATCCGATTTGCTTCTGATCAGGAGATAAACATCAACCCAGACTTAACATAGGTTGTTAAATATCTGAAATCTTTATTTCCCAGCACATACATATAGGGTTTTTGGGGGTGGGCGCATATTGTCTCTCAAGATCCAATTGGAACAATCCTGGTATTTCTTAGTAGGCCTTGGGAAACATGTTTGTCAAGATACAGTTGAAACTTTGTTAAACAATGCTGGTATCTGCTATATACAATACATGAAAAGGGTTATTTTACATTGAACAGGTTTTTCTCTACATGCAGAATAGGTTATCATAGGTTGCTGTCATTGTATGTGAGGTGAGATGTTAAATAGCCTTTTGTTCAGGGAGGCTGCTATTGTGTCCATCAACTGGCAGGGTGTGAGATGTGCTAATTTGAGGTACTGCATTTCACAAGAGATGAGGTTTGTATAATCTACGTCTAATCTGTGATGTATCAAAAGTAAGATTTAAGAAAAATCCCTTTCAACCCAACCATTGATCCCAACTTATATATATAAACGGGATCACTATGTTTTTCTCCCTCTAAGGCCGTGCGTGTGTATATATATATATATATATATATATATATACACACACAGTACAGACCAAAAGTTTGGACACACCTTCTCATTCAAAGAGTTTTCTTTATTTTCATGACTATGAAGGCATCAAAACTATGAATTAACACATGTGGAATTATATACATAACAAACAAGTGTGAAACAACTGAAAATATGTCATATTCTAGGTTCTTCAAAGTAGCCACCTTTTGCTTTGATTACTGCTTTGCACACTCTTGGCATTCTCTTGATGAGCTTCAAGAGGTAGTCCCCTGAAATGGTCTTCCAACAGTCTTGAAGGAGTTCCCAGAGATGCTTAGCACTTGTTGGCCCTTTTGCCTTCACTCTGCGGTCCAGCTCACCCCAAACCATCTCTATTGGGTTCAGGTCCGGTGACTGTGGAGGCCAGGTCATCTGGCGCAGCACCCCATCACTCTCCTTCATGGTCAAATAGCCCTTACTTTCAAAGTTTTCCCAATTTTTCGGCTGACTGACTGACCTTCATTTCTTAAAGTAATGATGGCCACTCGTTTTTCTTTACTTAGCTGCTTTTTTCTTGCCATAATACCAATTCTAACAGTCTATTCAGTAGGACTATCAGCTGTGTATCCACCTGACTTCTCCTCAACGCAACTGATGGTCCCAACCCCATTTATAAGGCAAGAAATCCCACTTATTAAACCTGACAGGGCACACCTGTGAAGTGAAAACCATTTCAGGGGACTACCTCTTGAAGCTCATCAAGAGAATGCCAAGAGTGTGCAAAGCAGTAATCAAAGCAAAAGGTGGCTACTTTGAAGAACCTAGAATATGACATATTTTCAGTTGTTTCACACTTGTTTGTTATGTATATAATTCCACAAGTGTTAATTCATAGTTTTGATGCCTTCAGTGTGAATCTACAATTTTCATAGTCATGAAAATAAAGAAAACTCTTTGAATGAGAAGGTGTGTCCAAACGTTTGGTCTGTACTGTATATATATATATATATATATGTGTGTGTGTGTGTGTGTGTGTGTGTGACACATGAAGACACTAAAGACTATGAAGGAGATAAAAAAAAAACTTCTGTGTAATTTGGCGCACAGTAGGAAAAAATCTCCTGCATAGTGAAAAGAGAGAAGAAAGAAAAGTAAGAAATAAGGCATGCAAGCTCTATACATAGATAGGATATTCGGGTTAGACCTTTTACTGGGCTAACCCCGCCCTCCATGGCACATGTCTGCCCAGTAATGTTACAGATATGCAGGTACATTCCACCTTATGCCTTGACCAATAGAAATACTTTTTAGACCTGGAAGGTACACATTCGCACATTTCCTGAGAGTGCCGGTGGGTGGCGCTCAAACACTCACCATCCAGTACCACACCCAGAACATGCCCAAATGCTCCCAAATGAATCAGCCTTTTTTTTTTTAACAAATGTGGCCCTAATCGAACAACATCTATTTGATCTGGTACAAATATGCTACTGACCCACAGTGAATCTCTGTTAGACATGGATCCGAAAGGGGGGATCAGTACCTGAGGAAGGTCTTTTAAAACAGGGTCGACCAATAAAGGTGATATAGCATTTACATGGACACCAGTCCCACCAACCAATGTTTCATGTTGGGGTGCCCATGGTTCAGTGAGACCGGCATCAGTGTGCTATACCCCACCGTTGCTGATGAGGACCCGCTGGTAGCCTTCACTAAGAACATTGCTCTCAGAGCAAGCAGCCATAGGATCCCTCTCAAACCAACGGTGGCGGCTTTCACATGGGAAGTAGGGACCAGAGTGCTGATTTACAGAATTTCCCTTTCACCGACCTGACCCGATCACGCTCATAACCGTAATCAGGTCAGACCTTACACAGGGAGGCATATACAAAATAAACCTACATACCATCCCTAAGCTAAAAAGAAAGTCTACTATAGTCATCCTATGCTTAATAAAACTTTCCACGATAGTTCCCTCCTCTCTGTAATATTCATCCTATGCTTAATAAAACTTTCCACGACAGTTCCCTCCTCTCTGTAATATGTCCCCTGTGTTCTTTGAGTATCTTGCTGAATCTTCGGTTTCCTCAGCTTGCCCTCGTCGATTGTGATACTCCTTGGGTGTCATTGCCTCCATGATGTTGCTCCATCCTTCGGTTCGATTCTTCGGGGAGTTGACTCTGAGCGAGGTCCTGATGTGGTAAGGTGTGGCGTGGCGATGAACGTTTAGTTGGACATCCTTTCCATCAAAGATATAGGTTGATCCATGGTGTATCTGGGAGCTGCGATGAGGATGTGATTATCTGCACGTGACTGGGCGATCCGATCAATCAAACAGCAGGAGCATCTCACCAGGATATATACGATAAAGAGAAAAACAACAACATGAGGAAATATACTCCTATTTCCTTCAACCAGTTACCTATGGAAAACAGGAAATCTCCAAAACCACCCAAAGCTGTGAAAGGATTCTATCCCTCATTAGTAATAGCCCTATCTCTGACCTGAATTACTGTGATCTTATCCATATGGGCTTGGACTTTATCACTGGTATCTGCAGTCCTCTCCTATAAACTCACAGAAACCCCCCCTAAGAAGCTAAAAGAAAATCCAGCTCCATCTATTCCTGTAAGGCGAGGGTTGGGTTGATGCACCTGTTGGCAAAGGAAACAAGAGCGAAATATCATCATAATCAATGTTTAATTTCTTAATCAGTTTTGCCACATATTCCTCTTGTATCTGCTGCAAGTCTCTAGGCATCAGAATTAATGGACTCATTGTCCATGGGGTTGGGAAGGGTCTCCCCATCCAAATACTACTCCTCCCTTTGACCATAGACCGTTAGCGTCTTTGGTCAACCCTTGAACCTTTGCTGCCCTTGCATATATTGTTCTACTGGGCTGTGCAGACTGTACAATAGGCTGATTAGCATGCTTAGACAAAACCTGTTCCACAGGTTCTGTAAAGCCATGAACCTGTGGTTGAGTCAAGTGTGCGCATATCTCATCATCTGATTCTGTTGTTAATTTAGTTACTTCAGGGTACAAGGGCACATATGGGGGTAGGACAGGAGTTGGAGTCACGATGGGGGTTTTACTTTGCTGTCTTGTATTTGAACTGCACAAGTCAGTCCAAAACTTTTGCACAGATAGCCATGCCTGGCCACAAGTTTTCATATACATTTTATTCCAGTGAGGGTCTCCTTTGTACCATGGAAAAGTGTCTATGTCATTCAGACATAGATCATGGCCATATGAAAGTCTGAAAAAGACCCTTCTTTTGGGAACGGGTCAGTACATTTCACTCCTTCTGTCCATTTACACATATTATCAACCCAAGGATCAGTATAAAATGGACCTAAACACCTCTGGACAAACATTTTTGGACTTTCCCCCAATTCATTTTTAGGTTTCACCGTAGAGTGATTCGTAGCAGACTTAGGGACATGATTTTCAGTTCTAAATTTAAAATTCAGTTTCTTTTTGGGATCCTTCTTACCATGAGAATTGCCCATTTTTACTTAGCTAAAATATACAGTGAGATCAGCTGAATTTGGAGGTTTATCAAAGGATGATTATGTTTGTGTTCAGTGCAATAATACTTACTGATAAACCTTATGGTTATCAGTTTATATGTTCCCCCCCCCCCCCCCCCATTTCTTTTAATTCAGGTTCATAACTACTCCTGAACTTATGGCAGATTTTAAACTATTCTGGATGGTATTACTTCTAATTCAGGCTCATATTACTCCTGAATTTATGGCAGATTTTAAACTATTGATAGCCAATTTTATACCTTCAATTTCAGCATGAACTCACATACAATCTATACATAATCTATACACAGTCTATACAGTAAAATTCAACCTTATATATACACTGCGTGCAGAATTATTAGGCAAATGAGTATCTTGACCACATCATCCTCTTTATGCATGTTGTCTTACTCCAAGCTGTATAGGCTCGAAAGCCTACTACCAATTAAGCATATTAGGTGATGTGCATCTCTGTAATGAGAAGGGGTGTGGTCTAATGACATCAACACCCTATATTAGGTGTGCATAATTATTAGGCAACTTCCTTTCCTTTGTCAAAATGGGTCAAAAGAAGGACTTGACAGGCTCAGAAAAGTCAAAAATAGTGAGATATCTTGCAGAGGGATGCAGCACTCTTAAAATTGCAAAGCTTCTGAAGCGTGATCATCGAACAATCAAGCGTTTCATTCAAAATAGTCAACAGGGTCGCAAGAAGCGTGTGGAAAAACCAAGGCGCAAAATAACTGCCCATGAACTGAGAAAAGTCAAGCGTGCAGCTGCCAAGATGCCACTTGCCACCAGTTTGGCCATATTTCAGAGCTGCAACATCACTGGAGTGCCCAAAAGCACAAGGTGTGCAATACTCAGAGACATGGCCAAGGTAAGAAAGGCTGAAAGACGACCACCACTGAACAAGACACACAAGCTGAAATGTCAAGACTGGGCCAAGAAATATCTCAAGACTGATTTTTCAAAGGTTTTATGGACTGATGAAATGAGAGTGAGTCTTGATGGGCCAGATGGATGGGCCGTGGCTGGATTGGTAAAGGGCAGAGAGCTCCAGTCCGACTCAGACGCCAGCAAGGTGGAGGTGGAGTACTGGTTTGGGCTGGTATCATCAAAGATGAGCTTGTGGGGCCTTTTCGGGTTGAGGATGGAGTCAAGCTCAACTCCCAGTCCTACTGCCAGTTTCTGGAAGACACCTTCTTCAAGCAGTGGTACAGGAAGAAGTCTGCATCCTTCAAGAAAAACATGATTTTCATGCAGGACAATGCTCCATCACACGCGTCCAAATACTCCACAGCGTGGCTGGCAAGAAAGGGTATAAAAGAAGAAAATCCAATGACATGGCCTCCTTGTTCACCTGATCTGAACCCCATTGAGAACCTGTGGTCCATCATCAAATGTGAGATTTACAAGGAGGGAAAACAGTACACCTCTCTGAACAGTGTCTGGGAGGCTGTGGTTGCTGCTGCATGCAATGTTGATGGTGAACAGATCAAAACACTGACAGAATCCATGGATGGCAGGCTTTTGAGTGTCCTTGCAAAGAAAGGTGGCTATATTGGTCACTGATTTGTTATTGTTTTGTTTTTGAATGTCAGAAATGTATATTTGTGAATGTTGAGATGTTATATTGGTTTCGCTGGTAAAAATAAATAATTTGTTTTTTTTTTAAGTTGCCTAATAATTATGCACAGTAATAGTCACCTGCACACAGATATCCCCCTAAAATAGCTAAAACTAAAAACAAACTAAAAACTACTTCCAAAAATATTTAGCTTTGATATTAATGAGTTTTTTGGGTTCATTGAGAACATGGTTGTTGTTCAATAATAAAATTAATCCTCAAAAATACAACTTGCCTAATAATTCTGCACTCCCTGTATATAACGACTAAATATGCTCAAGCAACTATACAGCAATATACAGGTTTAGCAAAGGATATTCGTTGCACACAATACTGTTTTTCAGATTAGGGGACTACAGACCCCATTTTTTCTTCAGGAATATCAGATTCCTGCGGGACTTCAGATCCCTCTATTTCTTTAGGAATATCAGATTCCTCGGGGAGACGCTCAGAAGCGCTTACCGGGTTCAAATAATCCACTCTTACAGTATAGGGCAGTAATAATATATATAAAACATATAGAATCACTTACCCGATACTGTTTTTTTGGTGGATAGCACCTTCTGACACCAAACTGTTAGCGGTTTTCCTTAGGCAGGTTTATGCTGGTTAAATGATGAGGCATCAGACCTCCAACCCGTGAATATTTCCCTGTGCAACGAATATCCGGTTTGCTTCTGATCAGGAGATAAACATTAACCCAGACTTAACATAGGTTGTTAAATATCTGAAATCTTTATTTCCCAGCACATACTTATAGGGTTTTTTGGGGGTGGGCGCATATTGTCTCTCAAGATCCAATTGGAACAATCCTGGTATTTCTTAGTAGGCCTTGGGAAACATGTTTGTCAAGATACAGTTGAAACTTTGTTAACCGCCTCAGGACCGCCGTGCACAGGATTGCGTCCTGGCGGCGGCCCTGTTATTCCTCCTGGACGCGCCGTTGCGTCCTCTCGCGAGAGGCGAGATTTCCTGTGAACAGGAACCGAAGGTAAACGAGTGGATCTGCAGCCTGCCAGCGGCGATCGTTCGCTGGCAGGCTGTAGATGCGATTTTTTTTAACCCTTGAAGGGTATATTAGACGCTGTTTTGATAACAGCGTCTAATATACCTGCTACCTGGTCCTCTGGTGGTCCTTTTTGCTTGGATCGACCACCAGAGGACACAGGCAGCTCTGTAAAGTAGCACCAAACACCACTACACTACACCCCCCCTGTCACTTATTAACCCCTTATTAACCCCTGATCACCCCATATAGACTCCCTGATCACCCCCTGTCATTGATCACCCCCCTGTAAGGCTCCATTCAGACGTCCGTATGTGTTTTGCGGATCCATGGATCCACAAAAAACACATACGGACGTCTGAATGGAGCCTTACAGGGGGGTTATCACCCCATATAGACTCCCTGATCACCCCCCTGTCATTGATCACCCCCCTGTAAGGCTCCATTCAGACGTCCGTATGTGTTTTGCGGATCCACGGATCCGCAAAACACATACGGATGTCTGAATGGAGCCTTACAGGGGGGTAATCACCCCATATAGACTCCCTGATCACCCCCCTGTCATTGATCACCCCTCTGTAAGGCTACATTCAGACGTCCGTATGTGTTTTGCGGATCCATGGATCCGCAAAACACATACGGATGTCTGAATGGAGCCTTACAGGGGGGTAATCACCCCATATAGACTCCCTGATCACCCCCCTGTCATTGATCACCCCCCTGTAAGGCTACATTCAGACGTCCGTATGTGTTTTGCGGATCTGCAAAACACATACGGACGTCTGAATGGAGCCTTACAGGAGGGTGATCAATGACAGGGGGGTGATCACCCCATATAGACTCCCCCTGTCATTGATCACCCCCCTGTCATTGATCACCCGCCTGTAAGGCTCCATTCAGATGCCCGTATGTGTTTTGCGGATCCATGGATCCGCAAAACACGGACACTGCGGATCTGCAAAACACGGACACCGGCAATGTGCATTCCGCATTTTTCGGATCCGCACATTGCCAGAACTATATAGACATGTTCTATGGGCTCTACAAAAAATGCAGTGTTCGCCCGATCAGGCCTGATCTTGTGCGCACACTTGCGTTCAGTCTGCCCCACTGCAGTGACCGAATATTTTTTTTTTTTAATCACTGCAAAAACACTGTAAAATCGCTGCGGTGCTATAAAATGATCACTTTTGAGGGGCATGGCAAGTTCATAGAAGATTTTTTTTTTTTTGGCACAAGTTAGCGGAAATTGTTTTGTTTTTTGTTTTTTTTCTTACAAAGTCTCATATTCCACTAACTTGTGACAAAAAATAAAATCTCACATGAACTCACCTCACGGAATCCAAATGCGTAAAATTTTTTAGACATTTATATTCCAGACTTCTTCTCACGCTTTAGGGCCCCTAAAATGCCAGGGCAGTATAAATACCCCACATGTGACCCCATTTCGGAAAGAAGACACCCCAAGGTATTCGCTGAGGGGCATATTGAGTCCATGAAAGATTGAACTTTTTGTCACAAGTTAGCTGAAAGGGAGACTTTGTGAGAAAAAATAAAATAAAAATCAATTTCCGCTAACTTGTGCCAAAAAGAAAAACCTCTATGAACTCGCCATGCCCCTCACGGAATACCTTGGGGTGTCTTCTTTCCAAAATGGGGTCACATGTGGGGTATTTATACTGCCCTGGCATTTTAGGGGACCTAAAGCGTGAGAAGAAGTCTGGAATACAAATGTCTAAAAATGCCCTCCTAAAAGGAATTTGGGCCCCTTTGCGCACCTAGGCTGCAAGAAAGTGTCACACATGTGGTATTGCCGTACTCAGGAGAAGTTGGGCAATGTGTTTTGGGGTGTCATTTTACATATACCCATGCTGGGTGAGAGAAATATCTCTCTCAAATGACAACTTTGTATAAAAAAATGGGAAAAGTTGATATTTCTCTCACCCAGCATGGGTATATGTAAAAATACACCCCAAAACACATTGCCCTACTTCTTCTGAGTACGGCGATACCACATGTGTGACACTTTTTTGCAGCCTAGGTGCCGAAAGGGGCCCAAATTATAAAGAGCACCTTTAGGATGCCACAGGGCATTTTTTACGCATTTGGATTCCAAATTACTTCTCACGCTTTAGGTCCCCTAAAATGCCAGGGCAGTATAACTCCCCCACAAGTGACCCCATTTTAGAAAGAAGACACCCCAAGGTATTTCGTGATGGGCATAGTGAGTTCATGGAAGTTTTTATTTTTTGTCACAAGTTAGTGGAATATGAGACTTTGTAAGAAAAAAAATTAAAAAAATCATCATTTTCCGCTAACTTGTGACAAAAAATAAAAACTTCTATGAACTCACTATGCCCATCAGCGAATACCTTAGGGTGTCTACTTTCCGAAATGGGGTCATTTGTGGGGTGTTCCTACTGTCTGGGCATTGTAGAACCTCAGGAAACATGACAGGTGCTCAGAAAGTCAGAGCTGCTTCAAAATGCGGAAATTCACATTTTTGTACCATAGTTTGTAAACGCTATAACTTTTACCCAAACCAATAAATATACACTTATTGCATTTTTTTTTATCAAAGACATGTAGATAAATAAATTTAGAGAAAAATTTATATAGAAATGTAGTTTTATTTGAAAAATTTTACAACCGAAAGTGAAAAATGTCATTTTTTTGCAAAAATTTCGGTAAATTTCAATTAATATCAAAAAAAGTAAAAATGTCAGCAGCAATGAAATACCACCAAATGAAAGCTCTATTAGTGAGAAGAAAAGGAGGTAAAATTCATTTGGGTGGTAAGTTGTATGACCGAGCAATAAACGGTGAAAGTAGTGTAGTGCAGAATTGTAAAAAGTGGTCTGGTCATTAAGGGTGTTTAAGCTATAGGGGCTGAAGTGGTTAAATAATGCTGGTATCTGCTATATGCAATACATGAAAAGAGTTATTTTACATTGAACAGGTTTTTCTCTACATGCTAATAAGTTGGATAGGTTATCATAGGTTGCTGTCATTGTATGTGAGGTGAGATGTTAAATAGTCTTTTGTTCAGGGAGGCTGCTATTGTGTCCAGCAACTGGCAGGGTGTGAGATGTATTAATTTGAGGTACTGCATTCCACAAGAGATGAGGTTTGTATAATCTATGTCTAATCTGTGATGTATCAAAAGTAAGATTTATGAAAAATCCCTTTCAACGGCCTACTTAATTGTAGAGATCCGAGCAGGAAGACACATCTGTCGGAATAGGGCTCCTAGAATCCCAGGAATCCGAGGATGATCCTTCTTGACGTCCCTCCATCACTTTCTGTTGAGGGGTAGCTGGCAAGTTGAGGTCTTGCTTGACTTTTTCAAAGACAGGGGGCAGTTCCTTTTTCTATTTGCAAACCAGCCCAGCAGTAGGGTCACTCCTGGTCACAGGATTTGGACTCTCAGACGACTTCTTTGGTATTGAGGGACCAGCCGATTCCCCTCCATAAAGTGGGACTACGATTCTTTGTTGTGGCTGTACAACTAGCTGCTGAAACAACATTTCACAGTCCTCTGCAGTAGTATTGAGGTCTTGAGGCTCGGGCCTTTTTCTTCTAACCCTCTCCCTTTAGGGTTTGGGTTTGGTGTCAGGATCTTTGGTGACAATGGCGGGTTGCCAAAGGATGTTAGTTCCTGCAAACCCAGTAGCATATTGATTTTGGGGTGTACTGGGTGGTATGTATTTTGCATCAGGCGGCCGCGCAGGGGCGGTAGGAAGTCTCTCCTCTAATTCCTCCTCAGAATCAGAGTCCTGAGTAAGTTCCTGGGGCTCTGTAGGTTGGACTGGCCTATGAACTGCAGTGGCATAGGGCCCACGTGTACCCTCTGCAGGGGTGAACTCAACCACATCGCCAATATACAGGCTATGGAGCCAAGGGGGAAGTTCCTTTCTTTTTACAGACCGGCGGTTCACGTAATACTCACGATCTGTTGATAAGTCACGGATGAACCCGAATCCTCTCTGTTTACAGAAATCCAGTACTCGGCCCAGTTTGCGTACTGGTACCGGGAAATCCTTTACGGGTGCCTCCAACAGTTTACGAGTAAGTCCTTCATTGTAGTGCTTACAAGCATGATTACGCGGCAGCCGGGCAGCTTTTATTTCTGCTAACAACTTTGCCCAGAGCGCGGTGTGCTCCATGGTGGGCCACACTATGGTGGGTACCTTCTCAGAGTGACTGGACCTTTCGGTTAATTTATGAGACTGGGGTCGCGGCGTCGCGGTTGCATGCTGACCTGCACTATCTTTTGCAGACTCAGGGCCACGGTCTTCACTGCGCTCCCTCCAGTGACGATCCCAGAACTCCTGCACGCGAACTTGCAGCTCCGGAGTCATTTCTGTGGGGGTCCAAGTCGGAGCGGTGACCGGTTTCCGTCCGGAATCATTTTCAGCTATAGAGCGCTCTGCTTTTTCAGCCATGCTGCTCCTGCACTTTCTCTCTCTCTCTCTGCAGCGATCGGCACTTCTGCTTCTTACGTGTACACGCACGTCACGCTCTTCCAAAGTTTCAGGCCCGCCTCCCAGGTCTGTTTGAATGACGGGAGCGGCGCATCCACTATCCACCACACGGGGGGCGGTCTCAGCAAGTTGGATCTTCAGCACAGTATCGGTCAGTACCCCTATTATGTTTGGTTGTTTAGTAACACACAATGCTGGGGCAGTCTTTTGTGCATAAAGAGGCTCATAGGGGACTGTATCTACATCTGCACTTTCGTCCCAACTGGTAATAGGTAGGCACATTGTTAAGCCACACATAGTTCCACCCATTTTGGTGCGATGGTAGGGCTCTTCCTAAGATAAAGAGGGCGGTGCTGTGTTTGCATACAGGGTCGGCCTCTCAGAACCCACACAGTACAGGTAGGATGGGCTTTAACCGGACAACTTTGCATAAGGGGGTGGCACACTGATTTTCCCGCTCTGCAGGGGGTGTCGCCAATTTGCACACAGTGATGGCGCAGTGTTTTTTTTTTCAAATCGGAGCTCCGGCGGCCATATTAATTTCACAGTAACAGTCTATTCACTGACAGCAAGCAGTTACAGTGACACACAAATGTTGAATTTTCTCACTTTTGACACTGCGATTTTGATGCTGGGGACTAGTATAGCACTTCCATATACTTTGCAATCAGTTTGAACAGTTCTGGACCCCAAAACAGCGCACAACAAGCAAAAGTCTCTCAAGCAAATAAAAGGGGCTTATTCACATGCGACAGTCTCTCAAATATGGCGCAAGGGTTAATATCCTGTTCGTGACGCCAATAAAAAGTTATGCAGCCAGCAAGTCGCAGGTGCAACACGTGAGGTGCACGGTGGACCGATGAGGGGCCAAATAGTATAACACAGTTCATCAGGTTAGCAGAAAGCCTCCGTGGGCTGGCAGCACAGTGTTGAGGTGGACAGCACGAAATCCTCCGGGGCACGCTCTGTGGTAGGAAACATCAGCCAAGATGGTGGTTGAGGTGCCCTTGATGTTAAGGGTGCTTAGGGTGCTTGTTGCGGCTGAGTCCCTTGATGGTTTTTGTCGTGACGCCAGTACTGTTAATGGTGGTACAACCATAGGTAGTAATAATGAGGTAGACAGTGGTGAAATGCAACTCACAACTTTTACTTTGGATGTCTTTTGGTTGCAGCAGTACAATTATGCAGTCTTTAGATGGTACAGAGTTAATTCTGCAAATCCACTGTTTCTATGCTGTTTAGGTTTCTTGGTTTTGGAGCAGTGGGTTAGGAGTACCTGGGTCCTTTAGATGTGTTGGATCCTATTCCTTGTCTTTCCCTACAAGCTGAATATTTTAAGACAGGAAAACTCAACCGTCTCTCAGAAGTTTGGTGTGGCTGCCTGAAGCTATAAAACCTCCACCATGCAAAGGTGTCTGCGGCCCTCAATAATGGTTCTTATCACTGATGAATTCCTAGGAATGCTTGTTTCTTTTCCAGGGAGGCAAACTCTTCTCCTACTGGTCAGGGATGCAAGTCTACAGTCCAGCTACAGAAGGAAAACGCTCTTCTGCGCCTCACATCTGAGTAAACACCTCCTAGTGAAGTTGGCTCCACTCACTAATCTGTGTTGCGAAGTCTTCACTCTATCTTTCCTCCCACTAATTTGATCTGACTACCTCAGATCTGCTCTCTTCTGAACTATATCTTTACTCCAAGGATCTGGACTCAGAACTCCCTCACTAGATATATATAGGACCTGAACTTTATCCCCATCTAGTGGTGGGATGTATAAATTACACCTAACAGGCCTGTTAACAGGGATTTTGCAGATACATACATACAAAATCATACATTACAACCTGGTGCTTTTGATAAGTTAAAAAAGTGCTTTTAAGCAGTGCCCACACACACGTAGTGGGACGCTGCATAACCCTTAAAGTTCTGGAATGTATTGGATAACACTGAAATAATGCTGTCTGTGTTGTCCAATACATTCCAGAACTGTAAGGGTTACATAGCATCATAAATCAATATAATGCTATGTGATTCCCGTCAGTGCTGGGAGGTCAGGTCGGGTGCTGTGTTGCGGACTCGCTGCGGGAGTAACGCTCGTCTGCAAGGGGCCAAAGTCACCATGTAGCCCCAGGCTTATCTAACCTGTGCTTATGTAATAAATGGCCATTTGGGACAACCACTTTACACCCCTTTTTTTTTTTTTTTCTTTTTTTTTTTTGCACTTAGTCTATCCTTATTGTATGCACAGTACGGCTGATGTGCAGGAAAGGTCCAACGGCGCTCCTCATTAAAATATGGCTGTTACCTGCCAGGCTTCAGGTGGAGTCTCGACAGAACAACAGGGTTAGGGCATGCAGCATGCAGCATCGCAGACATGGTGAGCGGGAGAGGTCGCAATTAAGGAGGGAAGTTTTATGCGAATCGACTTCGGATGTTTCATCCAAAGTCGATTCGCTCATCCCAAATCGCAATAACGACTGTACAGGCAGTTTTTCTCCCTAAAAAATGTCTAATGCATATGAATACGCACGATAATTTAACTGCCATTCATGGAGCAGGGGAGCACGCGCCACTGTCGACTTCTCATGAAGTCCCAGGGACAGCATGGCGGGAACGGAATCTCTGCTGTGCAAAGACCATGTGCCCAGGTGATGTCACACCAGAAGTGCCAGCGTGCCCTGCAAGCTTCTATCTGCTGCTGGGAGCTCAATGTGGAGGTTTATGAATGGAAAAACGAATAGCCAAGAGGCTAAAGAAAACCCCGTTTCTGACCCTTATGTTATGCCAATGGCTCCTTGATATTTTTTTTTTGTCTGGAGCTCTGCCCTCCATATACAAAAAATGTCATCGATGAACCGAAGCCAGATGATGGCAAATTAGCAAAATTCCATCATATATGCATAAGGAGGGGCCACGTTAGATCCCATAGCGGTCCCCCTCTTCTGGCTATAGTATGTATCACCGAACAGAGAGAAATTTTTTGTGAGTATGATATTCAATAGTTTGAGGCAGAACTCTTGTTGTCTGTCTTGCAAGTTGGAATTAGTGTGGAGTAATCTCGCTGTTGCTTGTAGGCTCTTGTCGTGTTCAATTGACGTATATAAGCTGTTTTACATCCAACGTCAATAATGTACAGTTGGGTGTCAAGTCAAGTTTGTGTAATTCAGTGAGAAAATTGGTGGTATCAAGCAGAAAGGATTTGGACGACCTGATCAGTGGTGTGAGGATTTTTTCCACATAAATTGCAAGAGGAGAGCAGACGGAATCTGTGGAGGCCACTATGGGGCGTCCCGGGGGATTGTTGAGTCTCTTGTGGATTTTAGGTAATGTTTAAAAAACCTGTGTGATAGGGTCCTGTTTGGTGAGAAAAGTGGCTAATTTAGAGTCGATCACCCCTTGGCTTGTAAATATCATCAACGTGTGTGATATTAGTCCCTGAATATATTTGGTGGGGTCGTTTTGTAAAATGTCATACGTAGTGGTGTCTGCTAGTTGTCTTCTGATCTCCTGGAGGTATTCCGCTTTGTCCATTATTACCAAGGCCCCGCCTTTGTCGGCCGGCTTGATAGTAATGTCAGTATTAGTCTGTAGGGTATTAAGGGCCATCCTTTCCTCCACAGATAAATTATTTGTGTGTCTAAAATGACCTAAGGTATTCTTTGTCAGGATTTCCTGTATTGTATTTTGAAAGAGTGATGTAGGTTTCAATTGGGTGTTTGTTTCGTGGAGGCATGAACGAGCTCCCATTTCTAAGGCCTAAAATCTCTATCGATAGTTCGCTTGGTGGATTTGTGGTAGTTTGTGGCTTAGAGTCCACTTGACTGAAATGGACTTTAAGTCTTAGAGTTTGATAGAATCTCTGGAGTTCTTGTTCCAGAGTAAATTTATTTAAGTTCCGTGTGAGACAAAATGACAAACCCTTCTGTAAAACACTATTCTGTGCTGGGGATAAATTGAACGAAGAGATGTTGATCACTAAGTTGGTCTCCTTACCTTGGATCTCGTCTGGATTCGGTCTCCTTGGTCGCTTTTTGCCACCTCTCCTGGTGCGCCTCTTTCTGGTCTGCCTCTCCTCCTTGGGTATCCTAAAAAACGAGATGGACGTCTGTAACCCGTTGATCTGTCGCTGTCGGAGGATGATCCTGCACCAGAATGATAGGGATATCGATTGTCCCAAAAGTTCTGTTGTGGGTTTCCTTTCCACTTATAGACAGTGTCCAGACGATAATCCTCCGCGTCGCGAATACATTTTTGTCTCTTGTTCTGTTCCGTGATTTTCTTGTATTCACTTAGTTGTTTATCAGTTTTTTTTTGGCTTTCTTCCGTTCTTCCTCCAGTGCTGTTGCTGTTAGTGTTGTTTGTGTTAACTCGAATTGGATAGTTCTCCAATAGATTTTTGGAGTTGCTCTATGTTGAGTAAAATCAAATCAAATCAAATGAGCACTTGTTTAAAATAATTTCAATACGTTCGCAGAACTCAGCATTGTCTGCAAACAATGTTGGTCCCAGACGTGAGTGTAAACCTCTCGGGATACGGTTGTTTCTGTAATATTCAGTGAGAGTGCTACAGTGGAGTTCCCATCCAGTTTGTCGTCTGCGATCCCTTTCATAGTCGCGGATCTTTAACTCGTGGCTGGGTATATGTAAAAAAATCATTGGATAGATGCACTCCAGGGATCGTCTTGTCATATTAAAAGACATTTGTCATGCTTTCAGTAGGCGCTGGTTGCTTACAGTATTGTGCAGTATTGTAGAAATAGAGCTCTGCACACTGGGTTGGCTGGTGCCAGCAAGGACTTGGTAGTCCTAATCAGAGAAGATTGCAGCACACAGGAACCTCTTTGCAATTTCATATAATTTATAAATTTAACATCATTATATTTGACTCATTATCCAGTTACCCAAATGGACCTTCAGCGGTTTAGTTATCTATGGTGTAATGATAATATAGATCCAATTAGAAACCAGACATATATGATCAAAATATGATGTGGAATAACATAGAAATAAACTCTTAAAGGAACTTTCATCTAGAGGTAAAGCATGTTAATCAAATAGTGGTAAGAGATGCCTAGAGTAAAAGGAGTGTGAAGTCCCCAATATTAAAGAATAAGAGGGGTGAGAAGGTAAATAGTCGATCAAAGGGAGAACAGGATTGCTAGGGAGAGTCAGCAGGCAAGATGTAAACATAGAAATATATAAGGATATATATCCAGAAGTGGATAGTGTCCCTAAAGTATTACCTGGTTTTAGTGGCTTGGAGGTATGGCGCGCTGCATCACAGGACGCTAGCCTGTGAGCGCGGTGGTTTTAAACTGTATGTCTCTCCTCCCCCTTTAAACTATAGGCAATCCCTGTGGAACGCAGATTGCGACTTCCGGGGTCACGTGCCTCCCACGTCACGTTTCGCTCCGATCATGTGATCGGAACTCCAAGCAGCCCATACAGTTTAAAACCACTGAGCTCACAGGCTAGCGTCCCTTTTTTGATCCAGCGCGCCATACCCCCAAGCCACTAAAACCAGGTAATACTTTAGGGACACTATCCACTTCTGGATATATATCCTTATATATTTCTATATTTACATGTATGCCTGCTGACTCTCCCGAGTAATCCTGTTCTCCCTTTGATCGACTTACTATTTACCTTTTCACCCCTTACTCCCCATTCCTTTATATTGGGGCTTCACACTCCTTTTACTCTAGGCATCTCTTACCACAATCTTATTAACATGCTTTACCTCTAGATGAAAGTTCCTTTCAGTGTTTATTTCTATGTTATTCCACATCATATTTTGATCATATACAGTACAGACCAAAAGTTTGGACACACCTTCTCATTTAAAGAGTTTTCTTTATTTTCATGACTATGAAAACTGTAGATTCACACTGAAGGCATCAAAACTATGAATTAACACATGTGGAATTATATACATAACAAACAAGTGTGAAACAACTGAAAATATTCATATTCTAGGTTCTTCAAAGTAGCCACCTTTTTCTTTGATTACTGCTTTGCACACTCTTGGCATTCTCTTGATGAGCTTCAAGAGGTAGTCCCCTGAAATGGTTTTCACTTCACAGGTGTGCCCTGTCAGGTTTAATAAGTGGGATTTCTTGCCTTATAAATGGGGTTGGGACCATCAGTTGCATTGAGGAGAAGTCAGGTGGATACACAACTGATAGTCCTACTGAATAGACTGTTAGAATTTGTATTATGGCAAGAAAAAAGCAGCTAAGTAAAGAAAAATGAGTGGCCATCATTACTTTAAGAAATTAAGGTCAGTCAGTCACCCGAAAAATTGGGAAAACTTTGAAAGTAAGGGCTATTTGACCATGAAGGAGAGTGATGGGGTGCTGCGCCAGATGACCTGGCCTCCACAGTCACCGGACCTGAACCCAATCGAGATGGTTTGGGGTGAGCTGGACCGCAGAGTGAAGGCAAAAGGGCCAACAAGTGTTAAGCATCTCTGGGAACTCCTTCAAGACTGTTGGAAGACCATTTCAGGGGACTACCTCTTGAAGCTCATCAAGAGAATGCCAAGAGTGTGCAAAGCAGTAATCAAAGCAAAAGGTGGCTACTTTGAAGAACCTAGAATATGACATATTTTCAGTTGTTTCACACTTGTTTGTTATGTATATAATTCCACATGTGTTAATTCATAGTTTTGATGCCTTCATAGTCATGAAAATAAAGAAAACTCTTTGAATGAGAAGGTGTGTCCAAACTTTTGGTCTGTACTGTATGTCTGGTTACTAATTGGATTTATATTATCATTACACCATAGATAACTAGACCGCTGAAGAAGGTCCATTTGGGATCGAAACGTTCGGTCAGCACGAATATCAAAAGTGGCTATGATGTTGCATAATGTAACTGGATCATGAGTCAATAATATATAATAATGATGTCAAATTAATAAATGATATGAAATTGCAAAGAAGTTCCTGTGTGCCGCAATCTTCTCTTCTCTAAAATGGAGGCTGTTATGAAGGTCCTCATGGAGGCTAATCTGCAGCAGCGAGAGACAAACCTGCAGCAACACGAGGCTAATAAGCAGCAGCAGGAGACTAGCCAGTTGCTGCTACTACACGTGATGGCTTTGCAGACAGCAGGAGCAACCCCAAGCGTCCATGATGCCCGGAAAGCAGTCCGTGCCGCGATTCCTAAGATGACCTCCGCAGACGACATCAAAACCTACCTGGCGATGTACGAGAAAGTGGCCATCAGAGAAAAGCTATTCCATGACTAGTGGGCTGAGGTTGTCACTCCATTCCTGGCATCCGGTTCCCAGCTGGTGTATTTCGACTTGCCGGACAATCAAGCGGCCGACTACCAAAAAGTAAAGGGTTATATTTTGGCAAGACTAGGGGTGAATGTGTTGGTCCGGGCCCAGCGAGTACATCAGTGGGGGTTTAAGCCGGCTGAGCCTGCGAGGAACCAGTATTATGACTTACTCCACCTCTTGCAAAAGTGGCTACAGCCTGATGTGCTGAGTCTCATGGCTATGCTGGATAGACTATTGGCTTATATGTTCTGGAGGGCTCTGTCACCCCCTCTCCAGCATTGGATCAGCCAGGTGTCTCCTGGCAACACCCTAGAAATGGTGGACCTGGTGGAGTGGTATGAGGCTACTAAGACTGTTACAGGGGGTTCTTTTGGGAGTCAAACCTCATAAATCTCCATCCCAGATCCGGCGACTTGTACCAACCAAACCCACCTGGGGTGTACCCTCTACGGACCTGCTCCGATAGTCTGCTGGCGGTGTCAGGAGTCGGGTCATGTAAGAGCTGACTGTCAGGTGGAACCCATGGATACTAACTATGGCTACCGTCAGTCGCTATATGCCAGGAAGCTGTGTGCAGCAGGTTCCCCAAAAACTATAAACCACCTGTGCCGGGTGGAGGTAGGAGACACTCCAGCGGAGGCTCTGCTAGACTCAGGGAGACTGGTGTCCCTAGTAAGGGCTCCCCTGGTACGGTCAGTGAAGTATACTGACCGGAAAGTCGTGGTCATGTGCATCCATGGAGACTTAAAGGACTATCCTAACGCCTTGATGTCTCTAACCACAGGTGCTGGCAGATGGACTCACGAAGTGGCAGTTGCCCCAAATTTACACTACAAACTTATAATAGGGAGAGACTTCCCGGCACTGTGGCCTACTATGAGAGTAACTGATACCCATGAGACAGGGGTAATCCTAGCAGAGTGGCCTGGCTCAGGTGGGAGACCAGAACCCTGGGTACCTGAGACCGTAGGGCCTGAGAGGTAGGTGTGACCGCCACTTCAGTGGAAGAGGGGGAGACAACCTTGCTAAGTGTGATGGTGGGAGACGTTCTGCCTGATGACCGACCACTCCCCTCTCAAGTGGATGAGCCAGGCCAAAGACAGGAATGCCCGGGTCACCAGATGGTTTTTGTCTCTGCAGAACTTTTAAGTTGTTGGTAGACCACAGAGCAGGCCGGTTGCAGGGAAACGCAGATGCCCTGGCCCCTCAGGGTTGTACAAAGGAGAAGGGTATGTGACACAGTGAGGGGTTGTGTCTGGCATGGCAGGTATTTTCCTCCCAGCATGTGCGGCTGGGCTTGTTTCCAGCCAGGTGAGGTCAAATACCGGACCGGAGTTTAAGTGCCAGTCCGGGTTTTGGCAGCACCTGGCTGTCCTTAAATAGGCAGCTGGGCTCAGCAGAGAGGTGTCTGTTTTTGGGATCTGAGGCTTTGTGCAATGCTAGAGGGCTGAGAGCCGCACGTTGGGGAAACAGGCCCCCTAAAGCCTGCTGTGGACTACTGGAGGCAGAACTGCCAGCAAGGTGACTTGCGTTATATGAACTTTCCATTGTGTGTGAATTAACACTAAGACTGCAAAGTTACGTGCTGTTTTGTGCAATTGCCTCAAGTGTGAATAAACACTGACGTTTTGAGTTAAGAACTTGTATTTCTGTACTGTGCCCGCTAATCCTATCTACCAGAGCGAAACCCCACAATGTGTATACATCTGGCATGCTCAACCAGCGGCCCTCCAGCTGTTGTAAAACTACAACTCCCACAATGCCCTGCTGTAGGCTTATAGCTGTATGCTGTTCGGGCATGCTGGGAGTTGTAGTTTTGGAACAGCTGGAGGGCCGCAGGTTGAGCATGCCCTGTAGACATAGATAGCTATCAGTCACTGATAGTTGTACACAGGGGAGGTGTTATCAGTGACTGATAGCATTTTCTGTGGAAGTATATATATATATATATATATATATATATATACATATACAGTACAGACCAAAAATTTGGACACACCTTCTCATTCAAAGAGTTTTCTTTATTTTCATGACTATGACGGCATCAAAACTATGAATTAACACATGTGGAATTATATACATATCAAACAAGTGTGAAACAACAGAAAATATATCATATACTAGGTTCTTCAAAGTAGCCACCTTTTCCTTTGATTACTGCTTTGCACACTCTTGGCATTCTCTTGATGAGCTTCAAGAGGTAGTCCCCTGAAATGGTCTTCCAACAGTCTTGAAGGAGTTCCCAGAGATGCTTAGCACTTGTTGGCCCTTTTGACTTCACTCTGCGGTCCAGCTCACCCCAAACCATCTCGATTGGGTTCAGGTCCGGTGACTGTGGAGGCCAGGTCATCTGGCGCAGCACCCCATCACTCTCCTTCATGGTCAAATAGCCCTTACTTTCAAAGTTATCCCAATTTTTCGGCTGACTGACTGACCTTCATTTCTTAAAGTAATGATGGCCACTCATTTTTCTTTACTTAGCTGCTTTTTTCTTGCCATAATACAAATTCTAACAGTCTATTCAGTAGGACTATCAGCTGTGTATCCACCTGACTTCTCCTCAACGCAACTGATGGTCCCAACCCCATTTATAAGGCAAGAAATCCCACTTATTAAACCTGACAGGGCACACCTGTGAAGTGAAAACCATTTCAGGGGACTACCTCTTGAAGCTCATCAAGAGAATGCCAAGAGTGTGCAAAGCAGTAATCAAAGCAAAAGGTGGCTACTTTGAAGAATCTAGAATATGACATATTTTCAGTTGTTTCACATTTGTTTGTTATGTATATAATTCCACATGTGTTAATTCATAGTTTGGATGCCTTCAGTGTGAATCTACAATTTTCATAGTCATGAAAATAAAGAAAACTCTTTGAATGAGAAGGTGTGTCCAAACTTTTGGTCTGTACTGTATATATATATATATATATATATATATATATATTGTGAGACAGTGACAGGGCTCATGGCTGTTAGGAGAGAGGAATGGCAGGATTATCCATCTCTTACCCATCAGTGGTCAGGCCTGAGGCAGCAACAGGTGGCACAATCAACGGTGCATAAAGCTGTCCTCAAAGTGAGAGGGTTGTGTCTTTTGTTGTACAGAAGCCTGGAGTGGTTCTGTGTGTGGTAACGGTGACTTAGGTGAGTCAGGGATATACTGTGTTTAGGTAGTGCCTAGCCGGGCAGGCTTTCATTTTGTTTTGTATTGTTTGTTTGTGCTTGTGTCGACATAAAGCCCGAGTTGGGACATGAAAACCTGTTGTCTGCGAAGGTATTTGTGAGGATGATCTTCAGAAAGAAAGCTACCCCTCAGAATATATATATATACAGTTGCAAGAAAAAGAATGTGAACCCTTTGGAATGATATGGATTTCTGCACAAATTGGTCATAAAATGTGATCTGATCTTCATCTAAGTCACAATAATAGACAATTCTTGACCATTCCTCTTTACAGAACTGTTTCAGTTCAGCAATATTCTTGGGATGTCTGGTGTGAATCGCTTTCTTGAGGTCATGTCACAGCATCTCAATTGGGTTGAGGTCAGGACTCTGACTGGGCCACTCCAGAAAGGGTATTTTCTTCTATTTAAGCCATTCTGTTGTTGATTTACTTCTATGCTTTGGGTCGTTGTCCTGTTGCAACACCCATCTTCTGTTGAGCTTCAGATGGTGGACAGATGGCCTTAGGTTCTCCTGCAAAATGTCTTGATAAACTTGGGAATTCATTTTTCCTTTGATGATAGCAATCCATCCAGGCCCTGATGCAGCAAAGCAGCCCCAAACCATGATGCCCCCACCACCATATTTCACAGTTGGGATGAGGTTTTGATGTTGGTGTGCTGTGCCTTTTTTTCTCCACACAGTGTTGTGTGTTTATTCCAAACAACTTAACTTTGGTTTCATCTGTCCACAGAATATTTTGCCAGTACTGCTGTGGAACATCCAGGTGCTCTTTTGCAAACTGTAAACGTGCAGCAATGTTTTTTTTTTTTTGAACAGCAGTGGATTCCTCTGTGGTATCCTCCCATGAAATCCATTCTTGTTTAGTGTTTTACGTATCGTAGATTCGCTAACAGGGATGTTAGCATATGCCAGAGAGCTTTGTAAGTCTTTAGCTGACACTCTAGGATTCTTCTTCACCTCATTGAGCAGTCTACGCTGTGCTCTTGCAGTCATCTTTATAGGACGGCCACTCCTAGGGAGAGTAGCAGCAGTGCGGAACTTTCTCCATTTATAGACAATTTGTCTTACCGTGGACTGATGAACAGCAAGGCTTTTGGAGATACTTTTATAACCCTTTCCAGCTTTATGCAAGTCAACAATTCTTAATCGTAGGTCTTCTGAGAGCTCTTTTGTGCGAGGCATCATTCACATCAGGCAATGCTTCTTGTGAAAAGCAAACCCAGAACTGGTGTGTGTATTTTTTATAGGGCAGGGCAGCTGTAACCAACACCTCCAATCTCATCTCATTGATTGGACTCCAGTTGGCTGACACCTCACTCCAATTAGCTCTTTGAGAAGTCATTAGTCTAGGGGTTCACATACTTTTTCCACCTGCACTGTGAATGTTTACATGGTGTGTTCAATAAAAACATGGTAACAGTTAATTCTTTGTGTGTTATTAGTTTAAGCAGACTGTGATTGTCTATTGTTGTGACTTAGATGAAGATCAGATCTCATTTTATGACCAATTTGTGCAGAAATCCATATCATTCCAAAGGTTTCACATGTTTTTTCTTGCAACTGTATATCACAATTGCTTTGTCCTATTCAATTTTTCGTATGTTTTAATGTTTCACTTCAGGAATTTTCTCTGAATTGCAATACCATTATCCTGAGGATAGGTCATCAATATGAAGAAGCCCGGAGAACCTCTTTAACACAGTCAGTGCTCACTGCTGCGCCCAACAAGTTATTTTCCTCAGTGTAGTGTAGAGATTCTCATTTCCTCCTCTCTCCAGTAAATTTTCCCTCTAGGAAGTGAGTTGTGTGTCCTCTTTTTGGAACCTGTAGAGTGCTGGTTAGTGGGAACGTTTATTGAAGGAAGAGGACAAATGAGAAGCTCTACTGAGGAGGAGCACTTTTTGGAAGTGAGCCCTGACTGTTTTGTTTTATTGAGTTATATGACTACCTAATTGCTTTTATTGGCTATGTTAGTGGTGGGTCGGAAGTCAGAGTCTCTTAACCTTAGAGACTCTGTTTATCAGCACAAGTGAGCACAGCATTACTACAAGTGCTGTTTTCTCTTTTATTGTTTGCACAGTGCTATTCCAAAAAACCCTATACACATTTAGTGTATCAGTGGCAAAACCCGCCATCTTCAGCAGGACTGGTTGACAAACCAGATGATGTAGGAGGGAGAAGGATCTGGCAAATTTAAAACCTGGGAGATAAATTACCCTCTGAGGTGTCTAGCAGCATCTTTCTCCCTTCTCCCGACTGAAAACACACACAGTCTTGGCTAAACGAGCATTTATTTGTATGGGGGAAGTGTTCTGCCAACAGCTATTGAAGGTGTATGGGCACCTTAAACATTGTGCAGACCGTCTTAAGTTGCAAGATTGGACACCACCAATCGAACACTGCTTTGACTGACAGGGCCAGGCAATGTAGACATAATCACACCTGGCCATGAAATCTCATGGTTGAGCGTGCGCGTCTGTGATCATCACATGGACAGTACGGGTTCCATTGGCCTAGTGATCATCAGTAACGTACTGCGCATGAGCCGATCACAGAGGTGCACGCACAGCCGTGAGACTTCAGGGCCAGGCGTGATTATGTCTACACTGCCTTGCCTTATTATTCAAAATGGTGGGTGCGCGGCCAGTAAAAAAGATGAACGAAGCCTTGGATGCAACGAGTTGCAACGGCAAATCCCTTGTTGCACCAAGGGGCTAATTTGCATACTATAAAAAGGCTTATCTCTCTGTATTTGGGCCACAAATCAAGGTCAATCATTAAATGGGTTATCCAGGAAAATATATTTATCCTCAGGATAGGTCATCAGTATCAGATCTGCGGGGATGCAACACCTGGGACTCCTGTTAGAGCTCTTAGAAGAGGCATTGAGCACTGCGGCCTATTCCTAGGTCAGTGACATGACTGTACATCAGTCACATGGCCTAGTTGCAGCTCAAATCAATAGGGCTGAGTTGCAATACCAAGCACTGCCACTACACAATGTACGGGCTGTCCTTGTAAAGCTGCTGGGAGCCAGCATCGCTCACTAGAGCTTCGGTGACCGCAGCAGCTCCCTGAAACAGCTGATCATCAGGAATACTGGGACTTGGACCCCCGCTGATGTGATAATGATGACCTATCCTGAGGATAACTCATCATTATCTTTTCCAGGATAACTACTTTAAATTCTGCTGACAAGTGCACATGTCAGCTAGATTTATTTCAAGGTGTGTGGTGACGGATTCCCTTTATGGACCCACAGATAAGTCTCAGCCTTTTTATGCTGTCATAACTGTTCTGAGATCTTGCTTTCAGCAGAACAAGTTGTACTTTTTGGACAGTGCTGTGCTTGGTAAGCTGTGAGGAGGTGGCGGCCAAAAACAGCTGATTGGTGGGATTGCTGGGAGTTAGACCCCCACCGATCACATACTGAAGACCCATCATGAGAATAGATCATCCAGTATTAAACACACAGAAAACACCTTTAAATCCCCAATTTTTTTCTGTGCCAATGCTCCAGTGGTCCCTGTTGGTCTTTATTTTCCTGCTGCTGACATGTACATCCACCCAGACACTGGCCACAGCGGTGATGCTAGTATGTGTGGGACCAATGGATAAAAAGGGTAGGCACTCAAAAGTGTACACAGGAGTGCATCGCAGTGCCTCAAAGGCAGTCAAGGTAAAAAAAATAAAGTTACACATCCACCAAATCATAAGAAAATACTACATTTTAATTGAGGCAAAAAAATATTAAAAACGCTGATTTACTGATATAGAATGGCGTGGTCCATGATAAGTACCTATAAGTCAAGTGTAAAAAGTTGCTTGTCTATAACCAGTACTAGACACATATGTGAAAATACACAAACACTAGATTATTTGCAGCAATCACATGGTTGTACGTCACATCATCACAGCATTAAAATAAATTGGTGGAGCATCCACAACAGTTTTTATTTAAAGTGGTTGTCCGGGTTCAGTGCTGAACCCGGACATATCCCCATTTTCACCCAGGCAGCCCCCCTGACTTGAGCATCGGAGCAGTTCATGCTCTGATGCTCTCCTTTGCCCTGCACTGAATCGCGCCCGGAAAAGGCATTTTGGGGAGTTCCGGTGACGTACCGGGCTCTCCATGGGGCGGCCAGCCGAAGGCTTCTGCCCAGCAGTGAGCCCGGTGACGTCACCGGCACTGATGGGCGGGCTTCAGTGCTGCCCTAGCCTGTAAAACGGCTAGGGCAGTGCTAAAGCCCGCCCATCAGAGCCGGTGACATTACCAAAAACACTGCTGGGCGGAAGCCTCCGCCCCGCAGTGTGTTATTGTAAATAAAAGAGCCCTTGCCGTGCGCGATCCAGCGCAGGGCAAGGGAGCACATCGGAGCATGAAGTGCTCCGATACTAACATCATGGGGGCTGCCTGGGTGAAATTATGGGTATGTGCGGGTTCAGCTCTGAACCCGGACAACTCCTTTAATTCTAGTTACTTATTAGGGTAATGAACAATGATCATCATGTCACCTAGAACCCCTTGTAACTAGGGACACGCCTACCATAGAGGCTTTGTGGCCTGTCAGCAGAAGGGATCTGGCGCTGAACTATTTTCCCTACGTGCTGTGAAAACCATCAAAACTGCTACCTACAACTGACACCAGGAGTGCCTCACTGCATTTAGGGTTCCTGTATTCAGTAATGCAGCCTGAATTATAGATATATTATGAAATTAATCAGCAATTAATTCTAAGCCTAAAGTCAGGTCCATAAGTATTGGGACAGCGACACAATTCTAATTTTTTTGGCTCTATACACCACCACAATGGATTTGAAATGAAACGAACAAGATGTGCTTTAACTGCAGTCTGTCAGCTTTAATTTGAGGGTATTTACATCCAAATCAGGTGAACGGTGTAGGAATTACAACAGTTTGCATATGTGCCCCCCACTTGTTAAGGGACCAAAAGTAATGGGGCAGAATAATAATCATAAATCAAACTTTCACTTTTTAATACTTGGTTGCAAATCCTTTGCAGTCAATTACAGCCTGAAGTCTGGAACGCATAGACATCACCAGACGCTGGGTTTCATCCCTGGTGATGCTCTGCCAGGCCTCTACTGCAACTGTCTTCAGTTCCTGTTTGTTGTTGGGGCATTTTCCCTACAGTTTTGTCTTCAGCAAGTGAAATGCATGCTCAATCGGATTCAGGTCAGGTCATTGACTTGGCCATTGCATAACATTCCACTTCTTTCCCTTAAAAAACTCTTTGGTTGCTTTTGCAGTATGCTTTGGGTCATTGTCCATCTGCACTATGAAGCGCCGTCGTTCTGAAGCATTTGGCTGAATATGAGCAGATAATATTGCCCGAAACACTTCAGAATTCATCCTGCTGCTTTTCTCAGCAGTCACATCATCAATAAATACAAGAGAACCAGTTCCATTGGCAGCCATACATGCCCACGCCATGACACTACCACCACCATGCTTCACTGATGAGGTGGTATGCTTAGGATCATGAGCAGTTCCTTTCCTTCTCCATACTCTTCTCTTCCCATCACTCTGGTACAAGTTGATCTTGGTCTCATCTGTCCATAGAATGTTGTTCCAGAACTGTGAAGGCTTTTTTAGATGTCGTTTGGCAAACTCTAATCTGGCTTTCCTGTTTTTGAGGCTCACCAATGGTTTACATCTTGTGGTGAACCCTCTGTATTCATTCTGGTAAGGTCTTCTCTTGATTGTTGACTTTGACACACATACACCTACCTCCTACAGAGTGTTCTTGAACTGGCCAACTGTTGTGAAGTTTTCTTCACCAGGGAAATAATTCTTCAGTCATCCACCACAGTTGTTTTCCGTGGTCTTCCGGGTCTTTTGGTGTTGCTGAGCTCACCGGTGTGTTCCTTTTTTTAAAGAATGTTCCAAGCAGTTGTTTTGGCCACACCTAATGTTTTTGCTATCTCTCTGATGGGTTTGTTTTGTTTTTTCAGTCTAATGATGGCTTGCTTCACTGATCGTGACAGCTCTTTAGAGCTCATCTTGAGAGTTGATAGCAACAGATTCCAAATGCAAATAGCACACTTGAAATGAACTCTGGACCTTTTATCTGCTCATTGTAATTGGGATAATGAGGGAATAACACACACCTGTCCATGGAACAGCTGAGAAGCCAATTGTCCCATTACTTTTGGTCCCTTAACAAGTGGAAGGCACATATGCAAACTGTTGTAATTCCTACACCGTTCACCTGATTTGGATGTAAATACCCTCAAATTAAAGCTGGCAGTCTGCAGTTATAGCACATCGTGTTCGTTTAATTTCAAATCCATTGTGGTGGTGTATAGAGACAAAAATGTTAGAATTGTGTTGATGTCCTAATATTTGTGGACCTGACTGTACATGATCTTTAGTACAGATGTAGTACATTTGGAAAGAGAAACTCAAGTCTTGCTTGTGGGGCCTATAGTTTGTGTGTACACCCCTGTGCAGATTGTATTTTGTCGTTAGAGTCGGAATATGGCTATAAATGTCCGCTTCACCACTGCACCTGATCCCATATCTACGTTTTCTTTGTGTTCTTAGTGGTTCCTATAATAAGGCTATATGCACAAGACCATATTCGTTTTGTAGTCTACGGACCTGCAAAATACGGATACCTTCTATGTGCAATCTGCATTTTCCTCATTTCCATTAATAGAAATGGCTTGTCCGCAAAACGGACAAAAATAGGGCATTTTCTATAATTTGCAGGGTGGACAGCACATGAATGACATCCATTTTGTTTGCGGACCTATAGAAATGAATGAGTCCATGCTGTCCAGTGGCATCCTATGAGTGTAAAGAATTTATAGGCCCAGCTGCCACATCTTCAGGCAAATGTGCTGAAGGATACCACAAGGAAGCTGTATGCCCCCATGCTCAGCTGTGTCTCACCTTGAATTCAGGTTAGAGACAGCCCAACAGAGTATTAGAGCCACCTTTGTGCGCTCCTCCCCTGAGCTTTCATAGCTTCCTTCCTCTCTCCCCTGCCGTGAGGACGATGCAGGGGGTGGAGGAAGCATCACGGCCACTTCCTGATCTGTATACATAGGGCCCTTTGAGTGCCATGTTTCACATCAGTTAGGCTCCATTCACATGTCCGCAATTCCGTTCCGCTTTTTGCGGAACGGAATTGCGGACCCATTCATTTCTATGGGGGCGCACGACTTCCGGGTCCGCAATTCCAATCCCGAAAAAAATAGAACATGTCGTATTATTGTCCGCAATTGCGGACAAGAATAGGAACTTTCTATTAAGTGCCGGCGATGTGCGGTCCGCAAGATGCGGAACACACATTGCCGATGTCCGTGTTTTGCGGATCCGTGGATCCTCAAAACACACAGGGATGTGTGAATGGACTCTTAGGCTGAGTTCACACGGGCAAGTATTCCGCGTGGGTGCACCCGCACTGAATACCGACCCATTCATTTCTATGGGGCTGTTCACATGAGCGGTGATTTTCACGCATCACTTGTGCGTTGCGTGAAAATCGCAGCATGCTCTATATTCTGGGTTTTTCACGCAACGCAGGCCCCATAGAAGTGAATTGGGTTGCGTGAAAATCGCAAGCATCCGCAAGCAAGTGCGGATGCGGTGCGATTTTCACGCACGGTTGCTAGGAGACGATCGGGATGGAGACCCGATCATTATTATTTTCCCTTATAACATGGTTATAAGGGAAAATAATAGCATTCTGAATACAGAATGCATACTAAAATAGCGCTGGAGGGGTTAAAATAAATAAATAATTTAACTCACCTTAATCCACTTGATCGCGGAGCCGGCATCTCCTTCTGTCTTCATCTTAGCTGTGTGAAGCAACAGGACCTGTGGTGACATCACTCCAGTCATCACATGATCCATCACATGATCCATCACATGATCCATCACCATGGTAAAAGATCATGTGATGGATCATGTGATGACCGGAGTGACGTCACCACAGGTCCTGTTGCTCAACACAGGTAAGATGAAGACAGAATGAGATGCCGGCTCCGCGATCAAGTGGATTAAGATGAGTTAAATTATTATTTTTTTAACCCCTCCAGCGCTATTTTAGCATGCATTCTGTATTCAGAATGCTATTATTTTTCCTTATAACCATATTATAAGGGAAAATAATACAATCTACAGAACACCGATCCCAAGCCCGAACCCTGTGAAGAAGTTCGGGTTTGGGTACCAAACATGCGCAATTTTTCTCACACGAGTGCAAAACGCATTACAATGTTTTGCACTCGCGTGGAAAAATCGCGCGTGTTCCCGCAACGCACCCACACATTTTCCCGCAACGCCCGTGTGAACTCAGCCTTAGGGCTCATTCAGACGGCCGTATGCTGTCCGCAAAAATACTGAATGCTATCCGTTTTTTTGCGGATCCGCAAAAAAAATGAAACATGTCCTATACTTGTCCGTGAAAATCAGGACATGGCCCCATTGAAGTCTATGGGTCTGCAAAAATACTGAATGCTATCCGTTTTTTTGCAGATCCGTTTTTTTGCGGATCCGCAAAAAAACGGATAGCATTCAGTATTATTGCGGACAGCATACGGCCGTCTGAATGAGCCCTTATTGTGAGCCAAAACCAGGTGCAAGTAAAAAATACAGAACAGGTGCAAATGCTAACATTCTACCTTATTTCTGTATAACCTGCACTACTGGTTTTGGCTCACAGCCACTGATGGAAATCACTGATCAAACACTGACTGTGGGGAAGTGGTCATAAGCTGCATATACACAATCCAGTCCAGCAGCTGTTTCCACATGCAGATCACCACTAAGTGACGACTCACATATGTACTTGCCAGGCCACACCTGTACATTCTATTTATAACAATCAGGCATGGTCTGGCATGCACAGGTGTGGCCTGGTGATTAGCCGTCATGCACTTTTGGATCCCGCTGCTGGACCATATCGTGTAAGAGCTTGAGTATTCATACCGCTTTCTAAATTTTTTCACATTACACCCAGAAACTTAAATGTATTCTATTAGGATTTTATGTGATAGACCAACACAAAGCAGCAAGTATGTGTATAGTGAAAAGAAAATGATACATGGTTTTCAATTTTTTTTATAAATAAGTCAAAAGGTGACTTATAAAATGGAAGGTGTATGGCACAACTGCAAACCTACCAAGACATGGCCATCCACCTAAACTGACAGCCCAGGCAAGGATAGCACTAATTAGAGAAAGAGCCAAAAGGACCATGGTTGCCCACAGCTCAGGTGGGAGAATCTGTCCACAGGACAACTATTAGTAGTGTACTAAAAGAAAATCTGTCACATAGATTATCACTAATAAAGTAGAACTATTCCCATGTAGAACATAACACCTCCTTCCCTGATGTACCTTACATTTGGCGTTTCTTGTTTTCTATCTTGTGAAAATCATCTTTGTATGATATGCAAATTAGGCAGTAATGTGCCCAGAGGGGCGTTATTTTCTTTCAATGGTGCCCAGGAACGCCCCATCCAGTGCCCAGGCCCACCCTCCAGCAGAGCCCAAGCACGCCTCTCCTTGGTTGAGACCTTACATCCCCACCAGAGCCGTTGCTGCCCCTTCCCCCGCTAGGTCACTGACCTGAGGTAATGCTGCCCACACTTGTCTTCAGGTTCCCAGATAAATCTTACACAGGCACATGCCTAGTGACACATTTGAGGCTGACATGATTGAGGATGACAGATTTTTCTGCAAACCTGAAGGCAAGTGTGGGCGGCGTTACCTTGCATCAGTGATGTAGCGGGGGGAAGTGGGCAACGGCTCTGGTGGGGATGTGGAGTCTGAACCCAGGAGAGGCGTGCTTGGGCTCTGATGGAGGGCGGGCCTGGGCACTGGATGGGGGCGTCGTTTCTGGGCACCATTGAAAGAAAATAACGCCCCTCTGGGCACATTACTGTCTAATTTGCATATCATACAAAGATGATTTTCACAAGATAGAAAACAAGAAACGCCAAATGGAAGGTACATCAGGGAAGGAGGTGTTATGTTCTACATAGGAATAGTTTTACTTTATTAGTGATAATGCATGTGACAAATCTGGCCTTTAAGGAAAAGTTGCCAGAAGAAAGCCATTTTTGAAAGCAAGCCATAAGTCCCGTTTACAGTTTGCCACAAGTCATGTAGGGGACACAGCAAACATGTGGAAGAAGGTGCTGTGGTCAGATGAGACCAAGGTTGAACTTTGTTCCCTAAATGCAAAATGCTATGTGGGGCAGAAAACTAACACTGCACATCTCCCAGAACACACCATCCCAACCGTGAAACATGGTGGTGGCAGAATCAAGCTGAGGGGATGCTTTCTTCAGCAGGGACAGTGAAGCTGGTCAGTGTTAGACTACATGCACACAAACGTATTTTGTTTGTGTGTCCGTCCCGTTTCATTTCAGTGGGTCCGTCCCGTTTCATTTCAGTGGGTCCATCCCGTTTCATTTCAGTAGGTTCTCAAAAAAATGTGTGCTGTCCGCATCAGTATAGGGTTGGACGATATCAAAAATATTCCCACGATAACGATATTAGGAAATTTATCGCGATAACGATATATATTGGGATAAATACCCATTTTGCAGAAAAAAACACTTGGGGCCAAAAGGAGACGTTGCACTGTATGGGGCAGCCACAAGGAGACGTTGCACTGTATGGGGCAGCCACAAGGAGACGTTGCACTGTATGGGGCAGCCACAAGGAGACGTTGCACTGTATGGGGCAGCCACAAGGAGACGTTGCACTGTATGGGGCAGCCACAAGGAGACGTTGCACTGTATGGGGCAGCCACAAGGAGACGTTGCACTGTATGGGGCAGCCACAAGGAGACGTTGCACTGTATGGGGCAGCCACAAGGAGACGTTGCACTGTATGGGGCAGCCACAAGAAAACGTTGCACTGTATGGGGCAGCCGCAAGGAGATGTTTTACTGTATGGGGCGGTGGGCCACAAGAAGACGTTATACTGTATGGGGCGGTGGGCCACAAGAAGACATTATACTGTATGGGGCGGTGGGCCACAAGGAGACGTTATACTGTATGGGGCGGTGGGCCACAAGAAGACATTATACTGTATGGGGCGGTGGGCCACAAGGAGACGTTATACTGTATGGGGCGGTGTGTGGTAGTGTAGGGACGCCTCTTACGATCCATCTAACTGGGGTAAAATCCTATTAGGATAATTCGTGGAGGAAGTCTTCTTTGGGAGATTTTAAAGAAAAGGACAGGGCTCCACATGGACTAGAAGTGACAATTGGTATGGGGGGGGGGGGTCATTCCGGGGGTCTCCACCCCCCAAAATAGCACTACATAAGAAGCTGACTTCAAATATGAAGTTCTCTTACCCCTATAAATCACCCCCATGGACAGTGACTGCAGTCATTACCTGAAGGAGTAGTAAAATAGCCAGGGGTTATGTTAGCAGTCAGTAGCGGACTGTCGGTCACAAAGGGCGACGCAGATGAAAACACAGAAAACACCATCAATGTAAACCATCAGTCTACCGGAGCCCAGTACACACGATATATACAGATATACACGTCATGTATGTACACAGTGACATCTCTATTTATATGCGTATCACATCACAGGTGGACACTGGAGTGAAGACACATGCGTTGGTGACACATATTGGGTCCAAAGAATATGAACTTAGTAGCAGGCGCCCAGGGATCTAAGTGCACTTACTGTTATTCCTGGGCGCCGCTCCGTTCGGCCGCTGTGGCCCCCGGTTTTTTCTCAACATTCGGTGCAAGTAGGAGGAGACGCCAGTGTCTCTCCTTCTCCCTGACAGCAGCGCTGTCCAATCACAGCGCAGAGCTCAGAGCCACGGAGGTTTCTTTTCTCCCTGGCTCTTAGCTCTGCGCTGTGATTGGACAGCGCTGCTGTCAGGGGGAAGGAGGCACTGGCGTCTCCTCCTACTTGCACCGAATGTTGAGAAAATACCGGGGGCCACAGCGGACGAACGGAGCGGCGCCCAGGAATAATAGTAAGTGCACTTAGATCCCTGGGCGCCGCTCTATGCAGCCTGCTACTAAGTTCATATTCTTTGGACCCGTGAAAGGTCCTCTTTAATGTTTGTACAAAGTCTTGGTAAAGTTGCCATCACAGGTTTAAATAAAGTGAAGAAAAAAAAATAAAAAGCCTGCTCGTCCCTGCAGCCAGGTTCAGCCCTCCGCGTGCTAGTAGTAATGCAGGAGGCAGAGGCCAGTGACCGGGGAACATAAGCAGGTGGAATTGGACATTTTAGAAGTAGGTCAGCACACATGCGATCTCTCCTATGACGTCATTAAATACCGCGGTTTTTCGGAAACGGTGATATCGCCGCTTTTTAATATCGCGGTATATCGTGGATACCAGTATATCGCTCAACCCTACATCAGTATGTCCGTTCCGTAGCCCCGCCAAAAAAATAGAACATGTCATATTCTTGTCCGTTTTAGGCATTTAAAAAAAACGAATGGCATAATGGATGTCATCCTGTTTTTTGCGGATCCGGTCGTGTGCATGTAGCCTAAATGGGAAGATGGATGGAGCTGAATACAGGGCAATCCTGGAGGAAAGCATGGTAGAGGCTGAAAACGACTTGAGACCGGAGCAGAGGGTAACCTTCCAGCAGGACAACAACCCTAACCATACAGCCAGAGCTACAGTGGAATGGTTTAGATCAAAGCATAGTCATGTGTTAGAATGGCCCAGTCAAAGTCCAGACCTAAATCCCATTGAGAATCTGTGGCAAGACTTGAAAATTGCTGCTCACAGACGCTCTCCATCCAGTCCGACCCAGCCTGAGGTATTGTGCACAGAAGAACGGGCAAACATTTCAAAGCTGGTAGAGACATACCCCAAAAGACTTGTAGCTGTAATCTCAGTGAAAGCTGGTTCTACAAAGTATTGACTCATGGGGGCTGAATACATTTGCACGCCACACTTTCCAGATTTCTATTTATTATAAATTGTGAAAACTATACATCATTTTCTTTTCACTTTACACATACTTGCTGATTTGTGTGGGTCTATCACATAAAATTCTAATTAAATATATTTATGTTTGAGGTTGTAATGTGAAAAAAATGTGGAAAAGTTCAAGAGGTGGCCATTATATGACCTCTCTGGCATTTGTTAGCAGTTTTTCCCTGTGCAATTTGAACACAAATGTATAAAAAATTTAAGTCATTCCCTTTCCCAGTTTTACAATAAAGTAAAGTGAACAATAAAAAAAATAGTTAATTCATATTGATGTGTCTAAAAAATGTGATCGCTATTAAAATATAAAAATATTTCTTGTGTGCAGTGATTGTTGTAAAGAAAAGCAAAGAATACAGCTTGCTCTGCAGAAATTATAAAAATATATAAAAAAAAGTTATGGGTGTCAGAACCTGGTGATGCATAGAATATTTTTTTTAAATTTGTTAAAAATGGTAAAAAAAAATAGAAACTGTATATAATTGATAGCACTGTAATTCTTTCAGAATTGCAATTTGTTTTTCAGTTTCACCCCATGAATATCTTTTTTTTTCCAATTTCCAATGCAAACTTTGATAAATAAAATAGTGCCAGGCTGAAAATTAGCCTGACCCTTAAAGGGGTTGTCTCATCTCAGACAATGGGGACATATCGCTAGGATATGTCCCCATTGTCTTATAGGTGCGGGTCCCACCCCTGGGACTCGCACCTATTTATTGAGAACAGAGCCCCGAAAGTGTGATGCATGTGCAGCCACCCTCTATTCATTTTCTATGGGTCCGCCGAATATATTCCTGTCGAACCCATGGAAGTAAATGGTAGCAGTGGCTGGTCATGCCCTGTGTGCTCCCATTCACTTCTATGGGGAAAGGGCTTGGTGGTGGCTGGAACGGAGTCCTCCAGCCACCACTTTGCGGGGCTCCATTCCCGATATACCCACATCTATAAGACATTGGGGGCATATCCTAGCGATATACCCCATTGTCTGAGATGAGACAACCCCTTTGAAGGGTCAAAGGTAGTCTGCCAGACTGCTGAGCCCCAGCTCATTAGATCTTTACTGACAGCATAAAAAACGATGGTTTCTCGGCTGCACGTCTTTGTCTAAACAGGGGATGTGCTGCTTACAACGTAAAATACACTCATTGTGAAAAAAATAACGCACTAAGAAGGAGTTGTTGAATCAAATTAAACTTTGTGTGAATGATGATATATGTAATGATGATATATATAAGTGTTTGCAATATTAGAGCGACTGCTTCTCTCATTCCAATGATGTGCCCCTTCTCAAACTCTGGTGTCAGACCCCCACCGATCAGATACTGATTATCTCAGCATAGGTAATCAGTATTAACATCTCGGAAAACCCCTTTAAGCTCTGTTGCAGCCAGGGCTTAACAGGCCGTTTTCTATGGCAGACCTGGGAGCCTGGCATCTGAGACCTTGAATGACCGGGATCGTAGTCCTCTCTGATCCCAGCTGTATTACACGCTGCCACGTATGGAGCAGGGTCGTCTTGTGAGCCCACTTCATATAACCCTTACACGCAAATGACATACAGCTATGTCCTTTAGCCTTAAGTGGTTAAATGATAGCTGATCAATGTGCTATATTGGTACCACGTAGAAATCTGCTTGTCTAAAAGCATCTTTTGGGCTCTTGAGAGTGGTGCTGCAGCCAGTGTCTGCTATCCTGCCACATTATTTACACCAGTAGTCGCTCAGTATATTAGTTGCTAGGCAGAGCAGCCTGAGATCTAAACACTGCTGATACAGTTTATTTGGCCTACTTGCAAAGGTCAGCAGAGAGCGGCAGCGGGGCATAATCCACATAGGAGAAACATGGAGATGTCAGCCCTGTCTGATTACCCTTGATATCCTGGGCTCAGTAAACATTGCTTGGAGAGCAGGCACAATTTGAAGGACAAGTTGAGCACATTTTCCTATTAGAGCACCATGTTTTGCAGATAAATACTGAAAGGCTGACTTTGTACATGAAACATTGCTAAATACAGAGGAATGCTGGAAAGATAGTGGACGGTATTAACAGAAGGCACACAGATGTACTGTTAGATCGTCAGAAAATAGACATGTAGTGGTATTTCAGCTTTAGGTGAGCTGTAGGTTAGAAATGTCATTATTTCTTTTTTTTTTTCTGCCACACATATTGTACAAATGCCTAGTGTGCACCAACACATTTTAGGCTACTTTCACACTCGTGTTTGGTGCGGATCCGTCATGGATCTGCACAGACGGATCCGTTCAGATAATACATCTGTTCAGAACGGATCCGTTTGTATTATCTATAACATGGCCAAGACGGATTCGTCTTGAACACCATTGAAACGGAGGACGGATCCGTTTTCTATTGTGCCAGTGAAAACGGATCCGTCCCTATTGACTTACATTGTGTGTCAGAATGGATCCGTTTGGCTCAGTTTCGCTGCAGGCAGTGTTTTGGTGTCCGCCTCCAAAGCGGAGTGGAGACGGAACGGAGCCAAACTGACGCATTCTGAGCAGATCCTTTTCCATTCAGAATGCATTAGGGCAAAACTGATCCGTTTCGGACCGCTTGTGAGAGCCCTGAACGGATCTCCCAAACGGAAAGCCAAAACGCCAGTGTGAAAGTAGCCTTACTTGTCAAGGTGGTGCATTTGCCCATTGCGACAGCAGTATAATTCACATTACAGGAACATGACAGTAGTAGCATTTTGAGACAATTTTGTAGGGCTACTTTCACATCAGCGTCTTGGCTTTCTGGTTTTGAGATTCGGCAGAGGATCTCAAAACCAGGGCCAAAACAGTTCAGATTTGTCCCCATTCATTGTCAGTGGGGACAAAACTGATCAGTATGCATCAGTTCCGTTTTGTGTCCGGTCTGCGAAACGCATGAAAATCAATATAAGTCAATGGTGCCGGGTCTGTTTTTTTTATTACCCCCAAAAAAATGGATCGTTTCAATTTAATACAAATGGAACGGATGGATAGTGTTGTATTAAATGAAACGGATCCTCTGCCGGATTTCAAAACCTGAATAAAAAACGCAGATGTGAAAGCGTGGGGCAGCCGCATGCGGATCGCAGACCCATTCACTTGAATGGGGTCCGCGATCTGTCCGTTCCACACAAAGATAGAACAAGTTCTATGTTTTTGCGCAGCGGAAGCATGGAACGGAACACCATGGAAGCACTCCGTAGTGCTTCCGTGGGGTTCCGTTCTGTGCTTCCGCACCGCATCTACGGATTTAGGGACCCATTTAAGTGAATGGGACCGCATCCGTGATGCGGAATGCATATGGCTGGTGACCCGCGTATTGCGGAACCGCTGTATGTGGCCTGCAACACGGCCACGGAACGAATACGTTCGTGTGAAAGAGGCCTAAGAAAAACATTTAGGTCAGTGGAACCTGGTGTAACATCCTCTCTGGTCAATAGATGGTCAAAGCTAATAGGTCTGAATAGGTGTGTATTTGTGTTCCCTACTTTATAGATTTTTAAAGGTTCTACAAAGAATAAAGACAATATATCAGTTTGCTGAGTAAATCATTGTGAATTGCATCCACAGTAAACTATAGGGATGTAATACTTAACGATCAGCCAAGCAGAGAGACTGCCACATTAAGTAAAGCAGAATATTAATTTGTGCTGGTATATGGATGTCTTCTACTCCTGGGTACTATTAATTGTTATAAACAGTACGTAGCGATATCCATTTCATCTCAGGGCTGAATTAAAGGGGTTGTCTCACTTCAGCAAGTGGCACTTATCATGTAGAGAAAGTTACTACCAGGCACTTACTAATATATTGTTATTGTCCATATTGTCTCCTTTACTGGCTGGATTCATTTTTTCTATCACATTATACACGGCTCGTTTCCATGGTTACGACCACCCTGTAATCCAGCAGTGGTGACTGTGCTTGTACACTATAGAAAAAAGCATTGGCCTATCTGGTGGGTGGAACTATGGGAGGGCACGTAGGCTGGTGTTTTTCCCTATAGTGTGCAAGCACGACCACCACTGATGAATTGCGGGGTGGTCATGTCCATGGAAATGAGCAGTATATATTGTGATGGAAAAATTAATCCAGCCAGTAAAGGAAGCAATATGGAAAATAACAATACATTAGTCATTTGCTGAAGTGAGACAACCCCTTTAATAGATCTCGGATTGAAAACGAATGAGAACCTGACAATTGGTGCAGTATCAAACCTGCATTTGTGCTGTATAGCAGCTCCTGATTAGGGATACATAAATGGATTCTGAAGAATGGCTTAGTCTCATCAGCAGGGCTGTCCCTGCATATGAATAAATATGGTTTGAAACTAGAAATATAATCATAAGCAATTCACAAGGACATGTGTGTATCAAACCCCATGCCAGTTTTCTGGTGTCTTTTTTTAGGCAAAAGATATTTAAATAGTTTCCTTTTTTTCTGCTGCTCACACCTCTGAAAATAGAGACTGGCTGGGCCTTTATGAGAGGCTGCACTTCTGTTGGAGGGGCATATATCCAGCACATCAATTAGCAGCGCCCAATGAAATGCATTCCACATGGTACTGTATGTGCCGCTGATGAACATGTTGAGTTACATGCCGCCATCAGCCGCCATTTTTAGGATGGCATAGCTAAGCATTCATGGAAAAATGTGCTAAGCAAGGTGGCGATGCTTCTCAGATGAAGAACTCAGCGCTGACTAGGCTAGGTCTACACGATGACATTTGTCGCGTGACAATTTTTATAATGATAGTCTATGGTGTCGCAATGGGACATGCTGCAACGCGACAGTCGCAAAAAATCCATCCGAGATGGATTTTTCTGCGACTGTTGCGTCGCAGTCGCAGCATGTCGCATTGCGACACCATAGTCTATCATTATAAAAGTTGTCGCGCGACATTGGTGCGACAAAATGTTGCGCGACAAATGTCACAGTGTAGTTGTGCCCTCTGTGTCGCGCAACTTATTGTCGTCGTATAGACGTAGCCTAACTGTCATCTCTCCCGGTTCACAGCCTTCCAGTGTCCCTAGGGGTGTAATACATGAATGTTTGTTCAGACTATCACAACCTCTTTAACAATTAGAATGAAGCCCCTATAATAAGAGTTTTTTCATTTTTATATTCGGCTTTATGTCAAATGTGTTGAAATTGTGCAGAAACCCCCTTAAAGCAAAGTATATATTGAAATTCCTCTTTTGAAGAACAGATTACAATGTTTCGCAGTCAAATAGGGCCTGTCAGCTCTCTTGGCATTCTGTTTTAGTAAATACATGAAATAACAATTCTGAAGCATTTTTGTGCAATTCCTCTGTTATTCCTCTTGGAAATGTGTTAATACATTTACAACTGGATGTTACCATATCCTTGTGAATAGAGTGTGACCATACAATGTCAGAGAGAAGGGTAACACCATGCTGTCAGTTTATTCGTAAATTTCCAAGATGAGTAAAAAAGGAACGGCACAAGGCTGTATTCTAATAAAAGATCATATATGTTCACCTGGAAAACAAGTGTTTACTAAAATGAACATGTCAGGGGAGATTGCTGATCCTCTTAAAATTTAAGCACAGCAAAACAAATTTATTTTTAAAAATACATAATTATATAAAAGCTAGAGAACCAAGTGTGTGGCTCAACACCATTTAAATATGTATCCTAACCTATAAAGTTGGGCGTCTGTGTATTGGAGTTTGTGCTAAGGCTACTTTCACACAAGCGTTTTTGCTGGATCCGGCAGGGATCAGTAAAAATGCTTACATTACTGATAATACATCCGTTATGAATGGATCCGGTTGTATGATCTTTAACATTGCCAAGACGGATCCGTCTCTAAAACTATTGAAAGTCAATGGGGATGGATCCGTTTTCTATTGTATCCTCATTGACTTGCATTGTGGGTCATGCCGGATCCGTTTTGCCCCGCATCGCATGACGGAAGCTTGCAGCGTTTTTCTGTCCGGTATGGGAACGCAACCAAACAGTGCATTTTGGAACATTCAGTTTTATCCCCATTGACAATGAGTGGGGACAAAACTGAAGCATTTTTCTCCGGTATTGAGATGCTCTGCCGGATCTCAACTCCGGAAAATGTAAACGCTAGTGTGAAAGTAGCCTTAATGGTTTTTCTGAATTCCATGTTTGAATTTAGAAGGAAAATATATTTCATTCTTCTCTATTTTAAATTGTAGGAAGAGGCCTCCTGATCATACACGATGGAAGACTGTCTTCATACCTCCTCAGAAAACCTCTCCAAGTTAGTAAGTTGGGCCCATAGTCATGGTACCATTTGTAGCCTTATTCCAAATCTAAAGCACTTACTCTCTGAGGGCTCCCATGGCACTCTTACTGCTATGTGGGGATGCAGTGCCGGACATGCATACCACTGGCCATTGACTACAACTTGTAGGGCAGGCCCTCAGGAGAGAGTATGCTTTCAGGACAATAGAAGCTTCAACTCAGACAGTCCAAGTATAATTGGTGTGCCATCAGAGACTCAAACTAGTCCATTGGAAAGGTACCCTGGGAGGCCAGGAAAGTCTAAGCTCGACTGCAATAGAACAAGAGACTCGTGCGATTTTTCCTACTGTAGTGAACCATCAGAGCTGGATGAGCCTGTAGAAGAATATGAAGATGAAACCACATTGTTTGATATGGTATGTGAATCTTCTGCAACAGATGAAGACAGTGATTTTGAGAACAGAACTCAGCAATCTCCTAATGTTTCTCGCAAGAGGCCCAGTGGTGGTCTTAACTCTTCTGTTTCTGGGTCTCAGTCACATATTGTTGATGAGGATAGTAACGATGTCATTGTGAAGAAGATCAAACAGGAGAATCCTGAAGACTATTACATTGTTGCTAATGCAGAACTCACTGGTGGTATTGATGGTCCCTCGTTATCTTTAACTCAAATGACCAAGCCGAAGAATCAGACCCCTTCCACAACTCCTTTTATGGGACCAACTAAACCACCTAGCATTTTGCCTCCATCTTTAAGCAGTGACTTAGACATACAAGCTATTACACCTTCCCCATTAGTCCTACAAAGACCCCCACTCCAGAAACCAGTGAGGCCACTCTTGCCATCACAAAGCAAGGCACCATCTAATACTCCACTTGTGAGTCAACAAATTGGAATTCAGATGCCCGTCAGCACCTCCACAGGAAACCCTGGTCAACCTATCAGCATCCCTTTATCTGCACTTCAGTTGCCAGGACAGGAAAAGAAAGAGGTTTCCGAAGAAATTATTCCACCTATACTGAAACCTGCATTGCCCTCTGACATGGCGCTCTCACCATCAGTTAGCACTGAGCCTGAAGTTAGCTCCAGTCAACAGCAGCCGACTACCATCCCCAACATCAACTGTGAGGGAACTGCACAATCTATTCCAGGTATGTAAGTGTATGCATATGATGTGAAGGCATGTGGGCAGGGTGTAACTCCTGCAATATGAATATTACGATGCTTGACAGGAGTGGTATAATTATTTTTTTAAAACGTACTCGTAGAGATCTTAAAGGGAACCTGTCACCGGGATTTTGGGTATAGAGCTGAGGACATGGGTTGCTAGATGGCCGCTAGCACATCCGCAATACCCAGTCCCCATAGCTCTTTGTGCTTTTATTCTGTAAAAAAAGCGATTTGATACATATGCAAATTAACATAAAAGAGTCATATCTTACTTGTGTGACCAGAGAAGAGTCATATTTTCAAGCTCTGACTCATCTCAGGTTAATTTGCATATGTTTCAAATTGGTTTTTATACACAATAAAAGCACACAGAGCTATGGGGACTGGGTATTGCGGATGTGCTAGCAGCCATCTAGCAACCCATGTCCTCAGCTCTATACCCCAAATCCAGGTGACAGGTTCCCTTTAAGTCTATAGTAAATAACAAAACTCTGGGCAAATAAATTACAATGCAGTTCATGACCAAGTTAAGCCAAACTTCAAATTATTACTTTTGTCTTGTGATGCAGAGATCCCAGAGCATACAAGTTAGATAAGTGTTGTCCGAATTCTTCAATCATCTAATGTCTATGGGGGTCTCCCATCTCTCTCCAAAATTCGGATGCCGGGAGAAAGGATTGGTCATGTAGGATATCAACTCACCAAATTCTTTGTTCCCACAGCAAATATGCAAATGCCAAGTTTGCATGTTGATAATGGAGTAAGGAGAAATAGCTGTCTGACAGCTATCTTAAAGTATACCTCCACAAACGTTTTTATACTTGAATAGTGCAGGTAAATATAAGAAACCAGGTAATATGTCCTACTAAAAATTATGCTTTCTCACTAAAACTTCTAAAATATATTTTAATAACCTAACATAAAAACGTGATTTAAACAGTATGTCATTTTCTGATGACACATTGCCTTTACCTTGCTTAGATGTCAATATTAAAAGCAGGAAAGAGTAAAAGCATCCTAATTAAAGCAGATTAAAAAAGCCTTTTCTGTAATAAGATATATTACAAAGTTTCATATACATATGCAGTTGCACTATTCAGTCATCAAAAGTTTTTTTTATACTTGGAGGTACGCTTAAAGTGTGCTGGAGCCAAGATGCCAGTTGTATGATCACTGAGGCCACTCATTGTCAGCAGTGGTCACATGCTGGCTGCTTGTAAACAGACAAGGGATACTAATGGAGCATCTGCTCTAGATTGGCGTGAGATTGGAAAGAGGTGACTGTTATTTTTTTATAATTATTTGAATCATTTTCTGCAGTTTGGTAAAATGGGTGGGAAATAGGGCATTGAGGATCCATTTCCCAGAAAATAGTTTGATAATCATCTGAAAAGTCAAAAGAGGTTTCCAGGGGGGTTCAGGATTGATGGCCTATCCTCAGCTAGGTCATCAGTGTCTGATCAGCACCCCTGCTGATTAGCTGTTTGAAAAATCCACAGCGCTCCGTTGAGCATTGCGGCATCTTCCTAGGCCAGAGATGTCACTTTTGTTGGTAACATGACCTAGGCTCAGCTTAGACCCATTCAAATGAATGGGCCTGGGCTGCAGTACCCGCACAGTCACTATACAATATATGGCGCTGTGCTTGGTTTTCTGTGAGCAGGCCACTGCCTCCTAAAACATCTGATTTACAGGGTTGCCCGGAGTTTGACCCCAACCAGTCAGATATTGATGACCTATCCTGAGAGCGGGCCATCAATATTGAACTCCCAAAAAACTCCTTTAACAGCTAGATTGTCTTCTGCAATATTGAATTCTCATGCAAATGATGGGCCAGGTGATCTTAACTGACTGAAACTGAATTCCATTTGACAGAACAGTTAACAAAATGAGTAAAGGGGGTGGTCTCATGAAGAGAACCATTTCTTGTGCATTATTTCAGCATTTGACCTACGAGCCAAAGTGTAGAGAGCTGATAACAAGAGCTAGGTTCTGGCAGACTCAGTCCGACTATGAACATTCTAATCATGTGAATCAGCGTCAATACTACATTTCACCTCTAGCAGAAATGTGTGGCTGTTGTAATACAAGATGTTTGCCGGGGGTTTCAGGGACCTTGCACCAATTAGCTCTGGTGAGACAACCCTTGTAAACACTATATACAGTTACATGTACATATTAGAATATTTTACTAAGATCAAGGCATGCTTGATAAGACTGTCTGATCTATGTCATTTCCTTTCCTTTTCTATCATCTGCTGGATCTCAAAACTGGTGGAAAACTCTTCAGTTTGATTTAGTACAATCGGCTGCAGCCGTTCAGATGCGGTTGTATTAAATTGAAAGTAAACAAACCGCATCCGGTGATAACACTATTGTAAGTCAATGGTTTTCGGATCCATTTTTTTTTTCTGTCCAAAAAAAGTTTACATTCACATCTGGGCTTCGAAATGTGGCAGGCTGTTCTAGCGGAACAGATTTACTGAGATCTACTTGCCGTCTGACTGTGTATTGGCTATAATAATGCGAAGTTCACATCGGCGTTCCAATACCCGGCAGGCTGTTCTAGCAGAACAGATTTACTGAGATCTACCTGCCGTCTGACTGTTTATTGACTATAATAATGCAAAGTTCACATCGGCGTTCCAATACCCGGCAGGCTGTTCTAGCAGAACAGATTTACTGAGATCTACCTGCCGTCAGACTGTTTGACTATAATAATGCGAAGTTCACATCGGCGTTCCAATACCCGGCAGGCTGTTCTAGCAGAACAGATTTACTGAGATCTACCTGCTGTCTGACTGTGTATTGCCTATAATAATGAGAAGTTCACATCTACGTTCCAATATCCGGCAGGCTGTTCTAGCAGAACAGATTTACTGAGATCTACCTGCCGTCAGACTGTTTGACTATAATAATGCGAAGTTCACATCTGTGTTCCAATATCCGGCAGGGTGTTTCGGCAGAACAGATTTACTGAGATCTACCTGCCGTCAGACTGTTTATTGACTATAATAATGAGAAGTTCACATCTACGTTCCAATATCCGGCAGGCTGTTCCGGCAGAACAGATTTACTGAGATCTACCTGCCGTCTGACTGTGTATAATAATGCAAAGTTCAGATCTGCATTCCGAAATCCAGCAGGTCTGCCACAGCACACAGTATCCGGCTTAGCCGGATAATGCTGTTAACTACCAAACCCCCATTGACTGCAATGGGATCCAGACACTATCTGGCAGAAATGCAGGCTTTATAGTCAATGGGATGCGGCAGTTTATAGCATTATCCTGCTGTGCCGGATACTGTGTACTCTGGCAGGCTGTTTCTCTGCCAGCTAGCATTATTATAGTCAGACCACAGTCAGATGACAGGTAGATTTCAGTAAAGCACATGCATAAGTAGGTCACAGTTCATGAATAACAAGCATATAGTCAGTGTTTCTGCTCTCCAGAAGCTGCTCTTCCATTGTGATGATGAAAGTATAGTGTTTATTATGTGAATGCTGCTTTTCACTTGTAAAATGAAGCATTTATTTTTATTGTCAGTACGAAATATTCCTAGAGAAATAATCTTGCTGTTTGAAACACAAACGACTGGCAACCTACAGATAGGTATAGCTTAGTAGTGCTAACCAGGCAGCTCCAGTATTAGCTCTGTACCCAGTCTTCATATTGAGTCATATTGCAATGCTGTGTGAAGTGACCAATTTGCATATATATTTAATTCATTTATTTTGATTTCATATCATATGGATTACTGTTATTTGAAATTAAAGTGTACCTATACTGTGAAAATACTTTATTCAAAACTACTCTAAATGTCATAAAATGAATTTTCTAATAGACTTAAATTTCTTCAGGTTTTCCATATGAAGTAGACTCCTGACGTTCAGGGTGCCTTTAGTGCTTTGGAATCCGTACACTCGTACACCGCTGACATGTCAGCCTTATGCAGATACCGTAGGACACATCGCTGCTACTGTCTGTGCCAGTTCCTCTATGCTAAAGCTTGGCACATGTCTGCTATGCTAGGCTTCAGAGGAGCGGGCACAGGCAGGTACAGCGATGCAAGGCTTTACTAGGAGCTCTGCATAGCAGAGCTTTCCATATCCAGGCTCTAGCAGAGCGGAGCTGGCACAGACAGCATGGAATAGCAATGTGTGCTCCTGCCAGTACAGCGCTCCTGGGGCACCGGTGGAATCCGCAAATCCGAACTTCAGGTGTCTATTTCATATGGAAAACCTGAAAAAAATTTAAGTACATTATAAAAATTCATTGTATGTAATTTAGAGTAGTTATAAATAAAGTCACTCCAAAGTTTAGGTACTCTTTAAGTCTCTTTTACATCTGTAAATAAATATATATATTTGGATTAGTGTAATGCAACCAAAGGTAAGGAAACCCCTCCTGTAAGGTTCCCACACTCTGACAGAAAATACTCTACAGGAAAGAATTATGTAAAGTGAACCTGTCAATACAAAACCTCTATAAACAATATAATGCATGTCTTACAATAAAAAATCCAATGGATACAGCCTGATGCAAATTTGTAAGAGGGAGATGGCATCTTTATACATTTCTAGCTTTATGTAAATATCCATCTACAGTGGCGTTCTTGCGTATAGCATATATTGCAATTCTGACATTGAAAAAACAAAGTAAAAAGAGAATACTCCAGCAGTTCAATTGCAAAACGATGAATCTTTTATTGGAATCGCAGCTGTACAATTAAGGCTTTGTTCACATCACCGTTCAGCCTTTCTGCTCGCCTGCCCCGTTTAGGGGCAGGAAAACGGAAAAGATGGATTCGGCACATAACTGAGCTGAATGGAGCCCACGGGCCCTATAGACTATAATGGGGTCCGTTAGGTTTCCGCTCAGAAGAAGATTTTTGAAGCGGAGACAAAAGTCCTGCGTGCACAACTTTTGTCTTTTTGAGCGGAAACCTAACGGACCCCATTATAGTCTATGGGGCCCATAGGCTCCGTTCGGCTCAGTTATGCTCCTAAACGGGGCAGGAGAATGGAAAGGCTGAACGGTGATGTGAACAAAGCCTTAAGTGTGATGTTTCGGCCACATCCGGCCTTTTTCAAACTACAGCAAGAACATAAATAAACTAAATATATAAGTACAAAGGAAAGACACCAAGGAAGTGGATATGTACAAGTTATACAAGTTATCAAGGTGGTAGTAAGATTAATTCCGTCTTTAATGTCCAAGTTATATGGATCCAGGTTTGACAGGGTCCCGATGTGTAATCCCTGGATGCCGATCATATCAGGATGTTAAGGAGGATGCCACAGTTATTATATATAATAATTATAATGATATACTGAAAATGTAAATGCAGAAAATATAAGTATTAATACAAGGGTGGAAATAAGTAGAAAAGACAACATTAATTGGAGTAGAAACATTAATTGGAGTTACACAGTGACCTGTACACAGCCAGAGGTAAAGAGGCTTATGGAGCAATAATTACCTGGTGCCGCTCGGAGAGAAGATCAGGAGGTAAATAGTAGAAGTTGTGTGCTAAGGAAATGTGCATCTGCACTATGAGATGTGGGCCGTGAAGTATTGGGCAGCTCGCCTTTAAAAAGAGCGCGCCGGCCGCCAGGTGAAGCTGCGCATGCATGCGCGCTAGACGAGGGAGTGTGTCAAGCCTCGTTCTGGAGCAAACCGAGGCTCGAGCTCTCCTGTGTATTGCCAGTCATATGTAAATTGTGTGGGCGGACTACAGGCACGAGCGCTGTTGAAGGGATAGCGAGAGATAAAAGAGGCAGAACAAGGGAGATGGGGGTATCCAGGAATGTGATGGATAATATGTCAACTGCAAAGTGAGAATATAAGTTAGAAAGGATACTCCAGAAGGCACCAGGATTTTCCCATTAATATATCTGTAAGAGAAAGGGAAATGAGAACCCTTATATGATATAGTATACAATGTAAAGTAATAATCGTGTACAATAATCAGTAGGGAGGATCTACAGAAGTATCCACAAACCATGTTAAATCAAACGCTGTACCTCATACTCCCTATTTAACCCCTTTGGTTTGAGGCTGTCCAATTTGTGTATCCAATAAGCCTCTCTTCTTTTTAACCCAATCACCCCCTCTTCTGCAAGGAGTCACCTGTTCGATTATCTGGTATTTTAATTGTGAAAGATTATGAACTGCCGTATCAAAATGTAACGGGACCGGTAACAAAAGGTTTTTCAGCCTGATGTTGGATTTATGCTGACATATACACTGCGTGCAGAATTATTAGGCAAATGAGTATTTTGACCACATCATCCTCTTTATGCATGTTGTCTTACTCCAGGCTGTATAGGCTCGAAAGCCTACTACCAATTAAGCATATTAGGTGATGTGCATCTCTGTAATGAGAAGGGGTGTGGTCTAATGACATCAACACCCTATATTAGGTGTGCATAATTATTAGGCAACTTCCTTTCCTTTGGCAAAATGGGTCAAAAGAAGGACTTGACAGGCTCAGAAAAGTTAAAAATAGTGAGATATCTTGCAGAGGGATGCAGCACTCTTAAAATTGCAAAGCTTCTGAAGCGTGATCATCGAACAATCAAGCGTTTCATTCAAAATAGTCAACAGGGTCGCAAGAAGCGTGTGGAAAAACCAAGGCGCAAAATAACTGCCCATGAACTGAGAAAAGTCAAGCGTGCAGCTGCCAAGATGCCACTTGCCACCAGTTTGGCCATATTTCAGAGCTGCAACATCACTGGAGTGCCCAAAAGCACAAGGTGTGCAATACTCAGAGACATGGCCAAGGTAAGAAAGGCTGAAAGACGACCACCACTGAACAAGACACACAAGCTGAAACGTCAAGACTGGGCAAAGAAATATCTCAAGACTGATTTTTCTAAGGTTTTATGGACTGATGAAATGAGAGTGAGTCTTGATGGGCCAGATGGATGGGCCCGTGGCTGGATTGGTAAAGGGCAGAGAGCTCCAGTCCGACTCAGACGCCGGCAAGGTGGAGGTGGAGTACTGGTTTGGGCTGGTATCATCAAAGATGAGCTTGTGGGGCCTTTTCGGGTTGAGGATGGAGTCAAGCTCAACTCCCAGTCCTACTGCCAGTTTCTGGAAGACACCTTCTTCAAGCAGTGGTACAGGAAGAAGTCTGCATCCTTCAAGAAAAACATGATTTTCATGCAGGACAATGCTCCATCACACGCGTCCAAGTACTCCACAGCGTGGCTGGCAAGAAAGGGTATAAAAGAAGAAAATCTAATGACATGGCCTCCTTGTTCACCTGATCTGAACCCCATTGAGAACCTGTGGTCCATCATCAAATGTGAGATTTACAAGGAGGGAAAACAGTACACCTCTCTGAACAGTGTCTGGGAGGCTGTGGTTGCTGCTGCACGCAATGTTGATGGTGAACAGATCAAAACACTGACAGAATCCATGGATGGCAGGCTTTTGAGTGTCCTTGCAAAGAAAGGTGGCTATATTGGTCACTGATTTGTTTTTGTTTTGTTTTTGAATGTCAGAAATGTATATTTGTGAATGTTGAGATGCTATATTGGTTTCACTGGTAAAAATAAATAATTGAAATGTGTATATATTTGTTTTTTGTTAAGTTGCCTAATAATTATGCACAGTAATAGTCACCTGCACACACAGATATCCCCCTAAAATAGCTAAAACTAAAAACAAACTAAAAACTACTTCCAAAAATATTCAGCTTTGATATTAATGAGTTTTTTGGGTACATTGAGAACATGGTTGTTGTTCAATAATAAAATTAATCCTCAAAAATACAACTTGCCTAATAATTCTGCACTCCCTGTACAGTCACAAACTTTTTGTGTGGTTTCGCCGACATATACTTTACCACAGGGGCATTTTAATAAATAAACCACAAAGGTAGAATCAGACGTGTAAAAACCTTTGATAGGAATTCTCCTCCCGGATTGTGGGTGGTGGAAGTAGGACCCTTTTAGGACGTTCAAGCATTGTAAACAATGCACACACGGAAATGTGCCTGTCCTTTGTGTAGCAAGGAATGTTTGCCTAGGACTCTTATGGAGGACCCAATATCGTCTTTTACCAGTAGGTCCCGTAAACTCTTGGGACGACATGTGCAGGCCAGAACAGGGTTCTTAAATTCCGCTATTTGAAGGTAGGCTTTCTGTAAGATGGGCCAATGATTTCTAATACTGTTATGTATGCACTGTTAATGAATACGTGCAGTTTGTAACGTGGGTTTGGTAGTTTTTGGTCTGTCTGAGTTAAGGAGCAGACTTTGTGGGTACCCTCTTTCCTGAAAATGTTGTTTCATTTTGGATAATCTTAGTTGGCATACGGGTTCTGATTTGACTATGCGTCATACTCGTGCAAATTGGGAATGTGGAAGAGACTTTTTTGTATTTTCTGAATTAAAACTAGAATAGTGAAGTAAGTTTTGTCGGTTGGTTGGCTTTCTATAAAGATCTGTAGAGAGGGTCCCTGTTGTTTCTTTTGTGACTATGGTGTCCAAAAAGTTAATAGAATGGGGGTCATAGTAAATGGTAAACTGCAGTTCCGGGTAGATCGAGTTGAGGAAAGTGTGGAACTGTAACAGGGAATCCAATGGGCCCTCCCATATGCAAAAAATATAATCTATATAGCGTTTCCATATTACCACCTGCGTGTTGAAACGTGTATCTGGGTAGACAAAAGTGTCCTCGAAGTCTGCCATGTAGCAGTTTGCATAGGGAGACGCCACATTGGATCCCATCGCGGTACCCTGTTGCTGTAAATAGAAATCGTCTTCAAACAAAAAGAAATTATTCGTCAGAACCAATTCTAATACAAACCGGATTCCAAAAAAGTTGGGACACTATACAAATCGTGAATAAAAACTGAATGCAATGATGTGAAGGTGCCAACTTCTAATATTTTATTCAGAATAGAACATAAATCACGGAACAAAAGTTTAAACTGAGAAAATGTACCATTTGAAGGGAAAAATATGTTGAATCAGAATTTCATGGTGTCAACAAATAGAAACATAGAAACATAGAAACATAGAATGTGTCGGCAGATAAGAACCATTTGGCCCATCTAGTCTGCCCAATATACTGAGTACTATGGATAGCCCCCGGCCCTATCTTATATGAAGGATGGCCTTATGCCTATCCCATGCATGCTTAAACTCCTTCACTGTATTTGCAGCTACCACTTCTGCAGGAAGGCTATTCCATGCATCCACTACTCTTTCAGTAAAGTAGTAAAGTTGGGACAAGGCCATTTTCACCACTGTGTGGCATCTCCCCTTCTTCTTACAACACTCAACAGACGTCTGGGGACCGAGGAGACCAGTTTCTCAAGTTTAGAAATAGGAATGCTCTCCCATTCTTGTCTAATACAGGCCTCTAACTGCTCAATCGTCTTGGGCCTTCTTTGTTGCACCTTCCTCTTTATGATGTGCCAAATGTTCTCTATAGGTGAAAGATCTGGACTGCAGACTGGCCATTTCAGTACCCGGATCCTTCTCCTACGCAGCCATGATGTTGTGATTGATGCAGAATGTGGTCTGGCATTATCTTGTTGGAAAATGCAGGGTCTTCCCTGAAAGAGATGACGTCTGGGATGGGAGCATATGTTGTTCTAGAACCTGAATATATTTTTCTGAATTGATGGTGCCTTTCCAGACATGCAAGCTGCCCATGCCACACGCACTCATGCAACCCCGTACCATCAGAGATGCAGGCTTCTGAACTGAGCGTTGATAACAACTTGGGTTGTCCTTGTCCTCTTTGGTCCGGATGACATGGCGTCCCAGATTTCCAAAAAGAACTTCGAATCGTGACTCGTCTGACCACAGAACAGTCTTCCATTTTGCCACACTCCATTTTAAATGATCCCTGGCCCAGTGAAAACGCCTGAGCTTGTGGATCTTGCTTAGAAATGGCTTCTTCTTTGCACTGTAGAGTTTCAGCTGGCAACGGCGGATGGCACGGTGGATTGTGTTCACTGACAATGGTTTCTGGAAGTATTCCTGAGCCCATTCTGTGATTTCCTTTACAGTAGCATTCCTGTTTGTGGTGCAGTGTCGTTTAAGGGCCCGGAGATCACGGGCATCCAGTATGGTTTTACGGCCTTGACCCTTACCCACAGAGATTGTTCCAGATTCTCTGAATCTTCGGATGATGTTATGCACAGTTGATGATGATAGATGCAAAGTCTTTGCAATTTTTCGCTGGGTAACACCTTTCTGATATTGCTCCACTATCTTTCTGTGCAACATTGTGGGAATTGGTGATCCTCTACCCATCTTGGCTTCTGAGAGACACTGCCACTCTGAGAAGCTCTTTTTATACCCAATCATGTTGCCAATTGACCTAATTAGTGTTAATTGGTCTTCCAGCTCTTCGTTATGCTCAAATTTACTTTTTCCAGCCTCTTATTGCTACTTGTCCCAACTTTTTGAGGATTTGTTGACACCGTGAAAATTGGAATCAACGTATTTTTCCTTTAAAATGATACATTTACTCGGATTAAACGTTTGATCTGTCATCTATGTTCTATTACAAATAAAATATTGACATTTGCCATCTCGACATCATTGCATTCAGTTTTTATTCACAATTTGTTTAGTGTCCCAACTTTTTTGGAATCCGGTTTGTATATACATGTAGAAACCTACAGTGATTGGTTCGGTAATGGTGGAGCAGTTTACCTACTGCAGCCAAACCCTTTTAGTGTTGAATGGACGTGTACAAGCTTGTCACGTCCTAGGTGACCAATAATGCATCAGGTGTTAGTGGCGGTAAATTGTTTATCGTGTCAAGAAAGGAGAAAGTGTCCAACAAGAAGGACCTCGTCCCTTTAACCTCTTAAGGACACATGACGTACCGGTACGTCATGATGTCCTGGTACTTAAGGACACATGACGGTACGTCATGAATGGTTCCGATCACTGCCGCTCGGCCGGCGGTGATCGGAACCCGGTGCCTGCTCAAATCATTGAGCAGGTACCTGGGGCAAATGCGTCGGGGGGTCCTGTGACCCCCCCATGTCGGCGATCGCAGAAAACCGCAGGTCAATTCAGACCTGCGGTTTTCTGCGTTTCCAGGATATTCGGGTCTCTGAAGACCCGATAACCCGGAACAGGATGGTGATGGTGGTGTGATTTCACTCCTCCAATCACCATCCAGCGATCCTGAGTGGTGATGGTGACATCACCACTCAGGATCACTTTCTGATTGGTCTGTGGGCGGTCCGGCGGCAGATTCAAAAGAGGCAGGCGCTCCTCTCCTCCTCCTTTTGTGTTCCGGAGCCGGAGGAGAGAGGAGCTGCCTGCACGTGCGTCTGCCATCGCTGCCAGCACCCTCAGGACCCGATCTGTGCCCCAGCACCCCCCATCAGGTACATAGGGACAGCACAGGGAAAGTTTGGTTTAGGCAGGGAAAAAAAAGGGAAAGTTAGTTTCTGAACTTTGATTGCATCACCCTAAGTTAGGGTGTCTGGGGTCCACAGCACAGCTGTGTGACCCTAGACCCCCCAGGGGTGCTGCCACTTCCCCCCCCCCCCACTTTTTTTGGGGTGCATTTTTTTCTTTTTTTTTTTTCTTTTTTGGTGTACCCTGACTGTGGCCGGCACTTAGTGTCCGGCCACTGTTAGCGCATCGCACACCTCACCGCTGATCAACTTCGGACGGTTGATCAGCGGTTTTAAATTTTATTTTCACATTTTTTGCCCTTTTTTTAGTTAGTTGTTTTTTTTTTTTTCTGTTAGTTTTAGGGTGAGTTCGTGAACACCCGTGCCCCCACACACACGCACACAAAGTAAAGAGTTACACACACGCACATATACACGCAGACACACACTCCCCTATGGCCCGCCGGATGTTCTCGGCCGAGGAGGCATACGCCCAGCTTGACTCCGAGAGTCCCAGTGAGGACGAGGATGACCCCACTTTCCTGTTGTCATCCGCGTCCTCCTCATCATCTAGCGATGATGATGAGCCCCCAAGGCGGCGGATCAAGGGGACCGCCATGTTAGGGACCCTGTGGCCCAGCCTAGTACGAGCAGCTCTGGGGCTCGTACTGGTTTCCCGGCCCACCAGTTAAATCCACCGGAGCACCCTGCCGGTGAACTTGTCTGGTGTAGCCCAGAGCGATACGAGCCCGTGATTCCTGATTTTGTATGCCAATCAGGAATCCAGATTTCCACAGTGGGCTACACTGAATATGACTTTTTTCGTCATTTTTTCAGTGACCCACTGGTAAATCTGATGGTGGAGCAGACGAATCTGTACGCCCAACAGTTCGTCGCTCAACACCCGGGCTCCTTTTTGGCCAGGCCCGGTGGCTGGACGCCGGTCAGTGCAGCCGAAATGAGGACATTTTGGGGCCTCGTGCTGCATATGGGCCTGGTCAAGAAACCCAGTGTCAGGCTGTACTGGAGTGGGGACGTCCTATACCAGACCCCACTTTACAGTACAGCCATGACACGCTCCCGGTTTGAGGCCATCCGGAAATGTCTGCATTATTCCGATAATGCAGCATGTCCACCCCGAGGTGATCCTGCCCATGACCGTCTGTATAAGATACGGCCGGTCATCGATCACTTTGGGGCCAAATTCATGGAGGCCTATGTACCTGGAAGGGAGGTCGCAGTTGATGAGTCTCTCATTGCGTTCAAGGGGAGACTCATTTTCCGCCAGTATGTGCCCTCCAAGCGGGCGAGGTATGGCGTAAAGCTATACAAAATTTGTGAGAGTACCTCAGGGTACACTTACAAATTTCGTATATACGAGGGGCGAGATTCCCGGATTCAACCACCAGAATGTCCCCCCACTCTGGGTGTTACCGGGAAACTTGTGTGGGACCTTATGTACCCACTGCTGGATAAGGGTTACCACCTGTACGTGGATAACTTTTATACCAGTATCCCCTTGTTCCAGTCCCTTGCCGCCAGATCCACGTTCGCTTGTGGGACCGTGCGGAAAAATCAACGCGGCCTCCCTGCCCTCCCCCTCCGGGTACCTATCCCCAGGGGTGAGACCCGTGCCCTTACCACTGGAAACCTGTTGCTGGTCAGGTATAAGGACAAGAGGGATGTCCTTATGCTGTCCACAATTCATGGTAACGGCATCACCCCTGTCCCTGTGCGAGGTACCGCGGCAACGGTCCTCAAGCCCGATTGTATCGTCGCCTACAATCGGTATATGGGAGGAGTTGATCTCTCGGATCAAGTTCTCAAGCCATATAACGACATGCGCAAAACCCGGACATGGTACAAAAAAGTTGCGGTCTACTTGGTGCAGGTTGCCATGTACAACTCTTTTGTACTATCCCGAAGCGCTGGCAGCACAGGGACATTCCTCCAGTTCTATGAGGCAGTCCTCAAGGCCCTGATCTTTTCGTACCGCGAAAGAGCAGGCCGGAGTACCTCGGGAACTGTAGGTGCCCGGATCGTCCCTGGCCAACACTTTCCAGGTGTGGTCCCCCATACTGGAAAGAAGGGACGAACCCAAAAAAGGTGCAGAGTGTGTCACAGGAGGGGGATACGGAAGGACACCACTACTCAATGTGACACGTGCCCCGATCATCCGGGCCTCTGCATTATTGGTTGCTTCAGGGAGTATCACACTTCCATGGAGTACTAAATTTATATCCCAATTTAGCACTGACATCGGAAAAAAAAACTGGTTCTCAGACTTGAGACACCCAAAAAACGAAAATAATTTATTAAAAGCAGACATATTAGGTATTGCCGCGTCGGTAATAATCTCCTCTATAAAAATACCCCATGACCTAACCCCCCAGATTAACACGGTCAAGGAAAAAAAAAAAAAAAGGTGCAAAAAAAGATTGTTTTTTGTCACCTTACATAACAAAAAGTTTAATAGCAAGCGATCATAAAGTCATATAGCCCCCAAAATAGTGCCAATAAAACCATTCGCTCGTCCCGCAAAAAATGAGCCCCCACATAAGATAATCGGATAAAAAATAAATAAAAATATGACACCTAGACTTTAGAGATCCAAAAATTTTATTTTTGTATCAAAAAGGATAATATAGTCAAAAACCTAAATAATTGTAAAAAAAAAGTAGACTTATTAGGTATCGCCACGTCCGTAAGAATCTCCTCTATAAAAATATCCCATGACCTAACCCCCCAGATTAACACGGTTAAAAAAAACAAAAAAAAACGGTGCCAAAAACGCAATTTTTGGCACTTTTCTATTTCAATCCGTTTTTTCCGGTAACAAAACAAGGGTTAACAACCAAACAAAAGTTAATATTTATTACCCTGATACTGCAGTTTACAGAAATGCCACATTTGTGGTCGTAAACTGCTGTATCAGTAAAAGGGAGGCCGCAAAAGGAAAGGACCGACATGGTTTCTGGAAGGCCGATTTTGATGGCCTTTTTTATTGACACCATGTCCCTTTTGAAGCTTCCCTGATGCCCCCCTAGAGTAAAAACTCCCTAAAAGTGACCCCATCTAAGAAACTACACCCCTCAAGGTATTCAAAACTGAATTTACAAACTTTATTAACCCTTTAGGTGTTCCTCAACAGTTAATGGCAAATGGAGATGAAATTTCAGAATTTCAATTTTTGGTAACCTTGCCTCACAAAAATGTAATATAGAGCAACCAAAAATCATATGTACCCTAAAAATAGTCCCCCAAAAAATGCCACCTTATCCCCTAGTTTCCAAAATGGGGTCACTTTTAGGGAGTTTCGACTCCAGGGGTGCATCAGGGGGGTTGAAACAGGACACGGTGTAAATAAACCGGTCCATAAAAATCAGCCCTCCAAAAACCAAACGGCGCACCTTTCACTCTACGCCCCGCTGTGTGGCCGTACAGTAGTTTACGGCCACATATTGGGTGTTTCTGTAAACGGCAGAGTCAGGGCAATAAAGATACAGTCTTGTTTGGCTGTTAACCCTTGCTTTGTTAGTGGAAAAAATGGGTTAAAATTGAAAATTTGGCAAAAAAATGAAATTTTCTAATTTCATATCCATTTGCCAATAACTCTTGTGCAACACCTAAAGGGTTAACGACGTATGTAAAATCAGTTTTGAATACCTTGAGGGGTGTACTTTCTTATATGGGGTCACTTTTAGGGAGTTTCTACTCCAGGGGGGCATCAGGGGGGTTGAAACAGGACACGGTGTAAATAAACCGGTCCATAAAAATCAGCCCTCCAAAAACCAAACGGCGCACCTTTCACTCTACGCCCCGCTGTGTGGCCGTACAGTAGTTTACGGCCACATATTGGGTGTTTCTGTAAACGGCAGTCAGGGCAATAAAGATACAGTCTTGTTTGGCTGTTAACCCTTGCTTTGTTAGTGGAAAAAATGGGTTAAAATGGAAAATTTGGCAAAAAAATGAAATTTGAAAATTTCATCCCCATTTGCCAATAACTCTTGTGCAACACCTAAAGGGTTAACGACGTAAGTAAAATCAGTTTTGAATACCTTGAGGGGTGTACTTTCTTAGATGGGGTCACTTTTAGGGAGTTTCTACTCCAGGGGGGAATCAGGGGGGTTGAAACAGGACACGGTGTAAATAAACCGGTCCATAAAAATCAGCCCTCCAAAAACCAAACGGCGCACCTTTCACTCTACGCCCTGCTGTGTGGCCGTACAGTAGTTTACGGCCACATATTGGGTGTTTCTGTAAACGGCAGAGTCAGGGCAATAAAGATACAGTCTTGTTTGGCTGTTAACTTTTGCTGTGTTAGTGGAAAAAATGGGTTAAAATGGTAAATTTGGCAAAAAAATGAAATTTTCAAATTTCATCCCCATTTGCCAATAACTCTTGTGCAACACCTAAAGGGTTAACGACGTAAGTAAAATCAGTTTTGAATACCTTGAGGGGTGTACTTTCTTAGATGGGGTCACTTTTAGGGAGTTTCTACTCCAGGGGGGCATCAGGGGGGTTGAAACAGGACACGGTGTAAATAAACCGGTCCATAAAAATCAGCCCTCCAAAAACCAAACGGCGCACCTTTCACTCTACGCCCTGCTGTGTGGCCGTACAGTAGTTTACGGCCACATATTGGGTGTTTCTGTAAACGGCAGAGTCAGGGCAATAAAGATACAGTCTTGTTTGGCTGTTAACCCTTGCTTTGTTAGTGGAAAAAATGGGTTAAAATGGAAAATTTGGCAAAAAAATGAAATTTTCAAATTTCATCCCCATTTGCCAATAACTCTTGTGCAACACCTAAAGGGTTAACGACGTAAGTAAAATCAGTTTTGAATACCTTGAGGGGTGTACTTTCTTAGATGGGGTCACTTTTAGGGAGTTTCTACTCCAGGGGGGCATCAGGGGGGTTGAAACAGGACACGGTGTAAATAAACCGGTCCATAAAAATCAGCCCTCCAAAAACCAAACGGCGCACCTTTCACTCTACGCCCCGCTGTGTGCCCGTACAGTAGTTTACGGACACATATTGGGTGTTTCTGTAAACGGCAGAGTCAGGGCAATAAAGATACAGTCTTGTTTGGCTGTTAACTTTTGCTGTGTTAGTGGAAAAAATGGGTTAAAATGGTAAATTTGGCAAAAAAATGAAATTTTCAAATTTCATCCCCATTTGCCAATAACTCTTGTGCAACACCTAAAGGGTTAACGACGTAAGTAAAATCAGTTTTGAATACCTTGAGGGGTGTACTTTCTTAGATGGGGTCACTTTTAGGGAGTTTCTACTCCAGGGGTGCATAAGGGGGGTTGAAACAGGACACGGTGTAAATAAACCGGTCCATAAAAATCAGCCCTCCAAAAACCAAACGGCGCACCTTTCACTCTACGCCCCGCTGTGTTGCCGTACAGTAGTTTATGGCCACATATTGGGTGTTTCTGTAAACGGCAGAGTCAGGGCAATAAAGATACAGTCTTGTTTGGCTGTTAACCCTTGCTTTGTTAGTGGAAAAAATGGGTTAAAATGGAAAATTTGACAAAAAAATGAAATTCTCAAATTTCATCCCCATTTGCCAATAACTCTTGTGCAACACCTAAAGGGTTAACAACGTATGTAAAATCAGTTTTGAATACCTTAAGGGGTGTAGTTTCTTAGATGGGGTCATTTTTGGGTGGTTTCTATTATGTAAGCCTCGCAAAGTGACTTGAGACCTGAACTGGTCCTTAAAAATTGAGTTTTTGTAAACTTCTAAGCCTTATAACATCCCCAAAAAATAAAATATCATTCCCAAAACAATTCAAACATGAAGTAGACATATGGGGAATGTAAAGTCATCCAAATTTTTGGGGGTATTACTATGTATTACAGAAGTAGAGAAACTGAAACTTTGAAATTTGCTAATTTTTCCAAATTTTTGTTAAATTAGGTATTTTTTGGTGAAAAAAAAATAATTTTTTTGACTTCATTTTACCAGTGTCATGAAGTACAATATGTGACGAAAAAACAATCTCAGAACTGCCTGGATAAGTCAAAGCGTTTTAAAGTTATCAGCACTTAAAGTGACTCTGGTCAGATTTGCAAAAAATGGCCTGGTCCTAAGGTGTAAAAAGGCTGTGTCCTTAAGGGGTTAATAATGGGAGTCAGGACTTTTTCCAGTAGGATTGATAATGGAGATAGGACAGAATTGGTCGAGGCCACTATGGGGTGGTCAAGAGGATTATGGAGATTCTTGTGTATTTTGGGCAATGTGTAGAATACAGGTATTGTTGGATGAGCATTGGATAAAAAAGTTAGTGTGGCTTCATCAATTACATTAAGGGTATGGTAGTTTGTCCATTAGGATAAGGGCCCTGCCCTTATCTGCTGGTTTGAATATGAGTTCTTTATTTTTGAGAAGAGAGGAAAGATTGTGTTTGAACTTGTATTTACCCTTTGTTATGTCTTTCTTAAATTGTGTCATATCCCGTTGTACCAGAGAGATGAATGTTTCAATTGCTGGTTGGTTTTTGGGGGCATAAAATGGCTCTTGTTGCGTAGACCAAAGTCACAGAAGGAGATCTGCGACTTGGGTCGACCGGTGTCCTTACCTGGGGTGTCTGGACCCTCAGAGAAATGTACCTTAAGGCGAATGTTTCTAAAAAGTCTGTGCATCCAGGTCTAGCTGAAATGTGTCCAGCTGGCCCGATGGACAAAATGAGAGTCCTTTTTCTAATAAGGACATCTCTGCTGCTCCCAATGTGTGAGATGATATATTAACTACCAGTGACTGTACCTGAGATCTGGTAGTAATGTTGGAGGAGCCACATGACATGGTGCGGGATCCTCCCCTTTGACCTCTTCTGCTTTGTGCGCGCCGTTGTTCGTCTGGTCTGGGTTGGGGGTAAGTATCACTGTTTGATCCGGATTGGAATGAGTCCCTGGATAGTTAACCTCTTCTGGATTCACCCGAAGGAGTAATGGAGGGATCTGGCCACCTGAGACCCAGTTCTGTCTGTAGTCTTCAGTTTTGCGGAGGAATTTACTCCTCTTGGTCGCCTCCACCTCTTTTCGGTGTTGCAGGAGAGACAAGTTTATCTTTTATTTCAATTGGTGGTAGTCATCCGGTGAAAGAATGGCTTTCAGTTGTTCCTCAATCACGTTGATTTCGGTCTTTGTTTTGTTGATTGCATCTTGCAGAGAAGAGCGGGTTAGTGCCATTAAGTCAAAAGAACACTTGTTGAGAATCTGGTCAAATTTTCCGCTGAATTCTATGTTATCCTTGAAGAAGGTTGGTCTCGTACGGATGCGTTGTACCTTCAAATATTCCGCTAATGTAACACAATGTAGCTCATAGTTCAAAAGTCTGCGGGCTTCACGTTCTAGGTCCCTTGACTTGACCTCAGACGCTGATGTCTGTAGAAGTTCACCAGAGATGTTGACCTGGGATAGCATCAGTGAGATTTCTTCCTGTTGGAATGACAGGGTTCCACTGGCCATGGTCGTGGCAGGTGCTCCACTCGGTCTGGGAAGATCAATTATAAAGCTGAACTTCCTGGCACTCTGCTTGGAGTTGGGTTCCCACCCCGTTCACAGTAAAAAGAGAATACTCCAGCAGTTCATTTGCTGGAGTATTCTCTTTTTACTGTGAACGGGGTGGGAACCCAACTCCAAGCATCAACCAAGCAGAGTGCCATGAAGTTTCAGCTTTTTACAATTGAAAAAACAAAAGCAGGAAAACATTAATAGTGGTTACCCTTCTATTTTAGATACAAAAATGTTTGGAGGTGGACGTGGCTTTTGCCAAATGCATGATAATCCTTTTTTGACTTGTGGTTGACTTGTTTTACGTTTATAATCTTTATTTAATCCAGTTTGAACAAACATGTGCATTATAAAGCATGGTGGCAGAAAAAACTGCTGCCTGAGCCACATTTGAGACAGGTGGTGGGTCTCAGACGAGTTACTAGACTCTAGGCAATGCAATTACAGTACTCATCTTAGCTCTAGTATGTCCTAATAGACGTAGTAACACACGTAGTTGCATCTCAAAAATGTTGAATATCATCGAAAAGTTAATTTATTTCAGTAATTCAATTCAGACAGTGAAACATATATTATATACTGTAGATTGATTACACACTTTCATAGCGGCCTTCAGCTCGTCTGCATTGTTGGGTCTGGTCTCTCTCTTCTTTCTCTTGACTATACTCCATGGATTCTCTATGAGGTTTAGGTTCGAAGAGTCTGCTGGGCATTCAAGCACAGTGATACCGTGGTAAAGTACAGATATGGTAGAATTCTTTGGAAATAACAATTACCCATAAGACGCACCTAGGTTTTAGAGTCGGGCAATAAGAAAAAAATATTTTCCATTACACCTTAGGTCAGACTAGCAATCAAATCCCCAATGTTAATCAGACGTCAGCTTACAGCCCCAATCAGACCCCAATGTCAATCAGACCTCAGATCAGACCCCCAATGCCTCAGATCAACCCCCCAACCTTCAGCCATCTATCAGCCCTCATGTCAGCCATTATTTCAGCCCTCATGTCAGACATCTATCAGCCCTCATGTCAGCCATCTATCAGCCCTCATGTCAGTCATCCATCAGCCCTCATATCAGCCATCCATCAGCCCTCATATCAGCCATCCATCAGCCCTCATGTCAGCCATCCATCAGCCCTCATGTCAGCCATCCATCAGCCCTCATGTCAGCCATCCATCAGCCCTCATGTCAGCCATCCATCAGCCCTCATGTCAGCCATCCATCAGCCCTCATATCAGCCATCCATCAGCCCTCATATCAGCCATCCATCAGCCCTCATGTCAGCCATCCATCAGCCCTCATGTCAGCCATCCATCAGCCCTCATGTCAGCCATCCATCAGCCCTCATGTCAGCCATCCATCAGCCCTCATGTCAGCCCCCAGCGCAAATAAAATAAAAACACTTACCTCTCCTGCCCCTGGACGCCACCGCTCCTCACCATCGCGATCCTCTTCATCCTGCTGTCGGCTGTGCTCTGTGAACTGGCGCACACAGCGTGAGGTCACAGAGCGCCCTCACACTGTGCGCAGCCCTGCACATCCGACAGCCGAGGACCAGGAAGAGGTGAGTACAGAGCCTTCACCGCTTCCCGGTCCTCCGGTACTAATGAGCGCTTCCATAATGGAAGCGCTTCATTAGTATTTCGCCCCATAGGACCATAGTTTCGCCCCATAGCATTTCGCCCCATTTTTCCCCCACTTTTGGAAATCTTTTTTTTTTTTATATATACATTTTAAAATACCCTATATAGACATTTTGAGTTGATACAAGGAGCTCCCAGAACAGAAAACACCCTCTTTCTGGAGGACCCAGCAACTGTTTTCAGATAAAAGTAAATTTTGCATTTCATTTGGAAATCAAGGTCCCAGAGTCTGGAGGGAGAGCGTGGAGATGGACAATACAAGTTTCTTGAGGTCTAGTATGAAATTTCTACTTCTACGCAATTTCCATTTCTAACGGGAAATTTTAGAGCACTTCATGCTTCCCTCTGCTGACAATCTTTATGGAGATGCTGATTCCATTTTCCAGCAGGACTTGGCACCTGTCCACACTGCTAATAGTGCTAATACCTGGTTTAATAACCACAGTATCACTGTGCTTGATTGTCCAAAGAACTCGCCTGACCTAAAGCACGTAGAGAATCTATGGGGAAGATGAGAGACACCAGACCCAACAATGCAGATGAGCTGAAGGCCACTTATCAAAGCAACCTGGTCTTCCATAACATCTCAGCAGTGCCACAGGCTGATCGCCTCCATGACACGCCACATTAATGCGGTAATTCATGCAAAAGGAGCCCCGACCAAGTATTGAGTACGTATACTGTACATACTTTTCTGTAGGCCAAAAGTGCTGTATTAAAAATAGTTTTTTAAATTGCTCTTATCTAATATTCAGATTTTCTGAGATACTGACTTTTTTGGTTTTCATTAGCTGTAATCATCAACATTAAAAGAAATAAACGCTTAACATACCCTGTATGTAATGAATCTATATAATATGAGTTTCAGTTTTTGAGTTGAATTACTGAAAAAAAAAAAAATTTGATGATATTCTGATTTATTGAGATGCACCTGCATAGCCGTATTCAGGACCAAAGCTGAATTTCTTCTGTGACATTGCTTAGGCGCCCCCTAGTGGTTAGACTCATTAAATATACTATGATAGTCTTTGGAAGAACAGAAACAAACGTTCCAGTTTGATTTATCAGGCTCTGTTCTTAAAGGGTCACGTCCATTAGTATCTAAATCTGACGTAATCCATTATTTGCTGACAAATATCACTGCTTGGTTTGTTCAGTTTAGGTAATGCACAAAGAATTGCAAGTTTTCTTGTTTATACCTTTTAAGGCTCATGCACACGACCGCATGTATTTTGCGGTATGCAAAATACTGATCTGCCAAAAATCGGTATGACATCTGTGTGCATTCCGTATCTTGCGGAACGGAACAGCTATCCCCTAATAGAACAGTCATATCCTTTGTCCGTAATGCGGACAATAATAGGACATGTTCTATTTCTTTGTGGAACGGAATGCACACAGCGTCATTTCCCTATTGAAGTGAATGGTTCTGCAAAAAAAAATGGATTGGACACGAAAACAAAACACGTTCGTGTGCATGAGTCCTTAGATATATGTTCCTAGTTTACGTGGAATAGAGAATCATTGCTTGTTCCTGTTACTGCAAATTATTTCATTGTAGTCCCAAAGGAACCGTGTGATGATACATTACTGAGAGCTTGCAGGAGACATGAGACAGAAAACTAATCCTGTAACTAAATCGCTGTGCCGGCATTGAATTGGGCTGACAGGTGATAATAAATAATGTATCTGTGTGACTGCACCTGTTATATTACTGTAGCATAGTTATTGGTTTACCATCTATGTTTTATGTGCTCTGAACTACTTGCTGGATCCTTCATTGGTTCCAACCTTGATGTTAAAGTTGGATTTTTATACCTAATTTGATGTTGCTTCTTAAACGTGTTGTCTCATCTCCGAGAATGGGGGCATATTGCTAGGATATGCCCCAATTGTCTTATAGGTGTGGGTCCCACCACTGGGACCTGCATTTATCTCTTAAATGGAGTCCCGCAAAGTGGTGTCTGGAGGACTTCAGTCCGACCACCACCAAATGCTCTCCCTATAGAAGTGAAGGGGAGCGCACCGCGCATGAATGGCCACCGCTCCCTTTCACTTCTATGGACCCGACGGAAATAGCCAAGCCAGCTCTCGGATATTTTTTCGGCAGCCCCACAGAAAATGAATTGAGGGCGGCTGCACATGCAAAGTGCTCCCTCCACCACTTTCGGGGCTCCGTTCTCGATATAGGTGCGGCTCTCAGCGGTGGGACTCGCACCTATCAAACAATGGATGCATATCCCAGCGATATGCCCCCATTGTCTGAGATGAGACAACCGCTTTAAGGGCACACCCAAATATCACAGTTTAGCACAACTGCCATAGGAATGAATAAATTTTGCAGCGAGACTCGCACATTTGTTACTACAGCAACACGCCAAACGTCAATAATCCCGCTGCAACCTCATTCATTCCTATGGCAGCCCTGTTACATTGCGATACTTGGGCATGCAACATGTATCATGGCTAAAATCGCCTTGCAGGTGCACCCTTAACCTACATAAGATGGAGTAATCATCTAAATTGTATCAGTGAAGCAACACAACTAATTTATTTCACTCAGTTGGTTGCGTGATCTTGCACAGTCTTAGGCCTCATGCACACGGTCACTGTGCGGTCGTTCCGTGCGTTGTGGACCGCAATTTGCAGTCCCCAATGCACGGGTATCGTCCGGGACGGATCGAGACCCATTCCACTTCAATGGGTCCGTGATCCATCCGCACAGGTAAGGAAAAGTGGAAGGTCCTCTTTAAATATGTAGTGTGTTACAATGCAGGATGTGATATAACCCTAAAATGGATATACTAAATGGGGGAGATTTATCATCTCCCTTGTGCCTGAAAAGTGGCATTAAAAAGTCACAATCTATGTGCTTGAAACTTTTTAATTGCAACTTTTTTTTAAATTATTGCATCTCTTGGATTTTTTGCTGCCCTTGCCACTTTCCATAAAGGGGGCATGCCAAGGGCGGAAAGGAGACGAGGTCAGTCACCCTGACAAATTTAGCTTCATTTACACCAGTTTTCTGGCCCAAATGACGCCAGAAATGTACGGCAGCTCTGAGCTATTGTAGGTTTCTGTTCAGGCGCACGACCTGCAGGAGGATGTGCCTAAATTATGATGAGTTGTGCGCCTTGTCATAAATTAGGTGCATCCTCCAGTGGTGCAGGGATATCAAGACTTTTGATATCCCTGCGCCACTGCAGTCCCTGCGGTCTTGATAAATCTCCCCCAGTGTGTCTGTGCACAGGGCCCTGCTTTGTGCATGACTCCTTCAAGTCTCAGGAATTAGCTGTAGCCCACACACGATTACCTCAGCTCCACCGCAAACGTAACAGCACCATGAATTTTATCCATCATTGCTGACTTCTCTGTTTCTATGGATACCGGTTTCATTAGTGAATTCTGGAAAAAATTAAGATTATAGTTAGATTCAGATTATGATAATTTAATGAATCCAGGTTTCTTTTTATTATGTTCTGCATATCAGCGGGTCGCTTGAGGTTCCAATTAAGTGTGGTATCAGACTGTATATAGTGAAGTACTCTTGTGTTGCCAGGATTTCTCCACATAGCTTCTAAACATGACCTCTGTAAATGATATAATCGTTCATCCTATAGAACCTGTTAAACAATTTCAGAGCTTGAATTACATGCTGAATTAGATCACTGCAAGTTCCTTCAGGCCCTGAAACCTTAATACTTACTGTATTTATCAAAAGCAGATGGAGATTCTGCTGAGAATGTACCGTAATGCTGGCATGTGCGCCACAGTGTTTGTCCTAAAACTTTACTATGAAATTCCTTCAGATATAAAAAATGTAGTGTGTGTGTGTGTATGTATATATATATATATACATACATATATATACCGTATTTTTCACCCTATAATACCTGCCCATAAGGCACACCTAGGTTTTAGAGGAGGAAAATAAGAAAAAAATATTTTTCATCAAACCCCCACCTAAAGTTAATCAGACCTCAGCTCAGAGCCCCAATCAGATCTCAGAACAGGCCCCCAGTCAGACCTCAGATCAGACCCCTGATGTTAATAAGACCCCCCCAATCACAGCTCAGATCAGACCCCTAATGTTAATAAATAAGATCATCAGACCCCCAATGTTTATGACTTTCACTCAGACCTGAGATCAGATTCCCATGTTAATCAGACCTAAGATCAGAGAGAATTTTTTTTTTTACTTATTTCTCCTGCTCGAGACGCTGCCGGCATTCCTAAGATCCAGCTCCTTTTCCTGCCGCGCTGTACTTTGACCCGACGTTGCACAGTGTGAGGTCACAGAGCACGCCAATGTCCTCACGCTGTATGCAGGTTACAGCACAGCGTGCGGCCGACGAAGACCAGTCCTCCTCCTGTACTAATGAGCGCTTCCATAATCAAAGTGCTCATTAGTATTCGCCTCATAAGATGCACTGACATTTTCCCCCCACTTTGGTAAAAAATATGGTACATACACTCATTGACAAAAAAGAAATAATGCACCCAAGAAAGAGTTGTTGGTATCAAATGAAACTTTATACTGTATATTTGAATGTAATGATGACATATGTAAGTGTTTACAATATTAGAGTAAACTCATACGTTTATTGGGGAAAACTGGACAATTGAATACTGGATACAAGATGACATGGTTGGTCATACAGGTTCCGTATGGTGTAATTCCAGAACATTTGTCCACATATTTTGCCGCTGGGTCTGTAGATCCTGCCCCTCATAGGTTGCGAAGCTGGTGTCCCAACAGGTCCCATGCTTGAGCTGGCGATAAATGCTCAAATGGCGATAAATGTGGCAACTGGACAGGCCAACGAAGTGTTGCAATCTGGCAGCAACCTTCCTGAGAAGCCCTTGCTGTGTGTGTGAGCATTATCCTGAAAAATGCCAATTGGAAGCCCTGCCATGAGAGGCCACACATGTGGCTGGAGGATGTCCTACACATATTGCTGAGCTGTTAGTGTCCCTCAAACCATTACTAGGGGTAAAGGACTGTCATATGCGATAGCTCCCCAGATCACCGTGCCAGCAGAAACAGCTTGTTACTCCACAGCAAAAACAGAATTAAAGCACTTACTACGAGGCCTCCACACTCGATCCTGACAGAACGTGGATTCATTGCTAAAGAGGAATGTGACGATGACTGGCTGTCAATGGTAGGACACCTAATGGGCACCAAATTTCCTTCTGGTAAGCACCTGGAAATGGTCTGGGCAGAGACAGGGGTGTGTAATGAAGGTGACATCTGTGTCTTCATGGGGGATAATGAAACTGAGGATGCTGCTTGTACTTCTTGGCCGATCAAATAATGCTCTCTACTAGTGTTCTGTATAGGCTGTCCACAGCCTGTTTGCCTTGTGTGTGTTCCCTCATGTAACCACTGCTCCCTACACCTCCTAGGATCTATGTCAGAATGGCCTAGATGGTGGGCAAGTCATCAAAATGAATCAAAAAGTAGCCTTTGAGAGCTTTTTTTTCTACTTTTACGCCCTCTTGTGGCAAGACCCACGCCTGTAATCGCTTACATATCTGCTTGAGACATAACTACATGCTGAGTTTTGGAGCAATCTGACACTTCTTATCTCGATGTGTATGTGTGTGTATACAGTATATATATATATATATATATATATATATATATATATATATAAAATTATATATAAAACACATCCAAAAGAGTTAATAAAAGTAAATCAATAAGTTATGCGTACTCAGAATTGTGTGATTAAAAACCTCAAGGGTATTTTTAGTTAAAAGTGTTATTCCTTGATTAATGTAAAAAATGAAAATCAAACATCATATAGTACATGACAATCTCTTTCTAATAAAGCTAGAACCAGCCCTGTACCTCACATGGATCCAGAGATCTCCCCATTCATTGCTCTGCTGGATTTATATCAAGCTGACAGCTCAAGGGGAGTGTCTTTTCTGCTGCAGCTAAGGGGGCGTGTCTCAGCTCTCCCTATCACAGCTCAGCAGGCAGTTGAATGATGAAAATGAGCATGTGCAGCCTTCTCAGTGAGCAGGACAAAGAAATAAGAAAAAAAAAACCAACAGGTGGCGCTATACAGATAAATTTTAATAAATGACTCAATGGCTATGCTAAATTTTTGAATACATGCAATTACATAAGTAACATAGTACATAAGGCCGAAAAAAGACATTTGTCCATCCAGTTCGGCCTGTCATCCTGCAAGATGATCCAGAGGAAGGCAAACAAAAAAAACTCTGAGGTAGAAGCCAATATTCCCCACTTTAGTGGAATAAAAAATTCCTTCCCGACTCCAATCAGGCAATCAGACTATCAGACTAACTCCCTGGATCAACGACCCCTCTCTAGTAGCTATAGCCTGTAATATTATTACGCTCCAGAAACACATCCAGGCCCCTCTTGAATTCCTTTATTGTACTCACCATCACCACCTCCTCAGGCAGAGAGTTCCATAGTCTCACTGCTCTTACCGTAAAGAATCCACTTCCATGTTTGTGTACAAACCTTCTTTCCTCCCGACGCAGAGGATGTCCCCTCGTCACAGTCACAGTCCTGGGGATAAATAGATGATGGGATAGATCTCTGTACTGACCCCTGATATATTTATACATAGTAATTAGATCTCCCCTCAGTCGTCCTTTTTCTAAAGTGAATAACCCTAACCTTTCAGGGTACTGTAGTTGCCCCATTCCAGTTATTACTTTAGTTGCCCTCCTCTGGACCCTCTCCAGCTCTGCTATGTCTGCCTTGTTCACAGGAGCCCAGAACTGTACACAGAGTATTCAGATCCAGGTGCTGGTTTGAAAACTGTAGAATATGTTTTATGGGACAACCCCTTAAAGGGAACCTGTCACTGGGATTTTGTGTATAGAGCTGAGGACATGGGTTACTAGATGGCTGCTAGCACATCCACAATACCCAGTCCCCATAGCTCTGTGTGCTTTTATTGTGTAAAAAAAACGATTTGATACATATGCAAATTAACCTTAGATGAGTCCTGTATGTGAGATGAGTCAGGGACAGGACTCATCTCAGGTTAATTTGCATATGTATCAAATCTGTTTTTTAAACAATAAAAGCACACAGAGCTATGGGGACTGGGTATTGTGGATTTGCTAGCGGCCATCTAGCAACCCATGTCCTCAGCTCTATACACAAAATCCCGGTGACAGGTTCCCTTTAAAGTACTGATTGTCTCTATTCACCTTTAATTATTATATCACCTTTTAATTCAATAAGTCCTTTTAACGTAGTTAGTTAGTGCTAGGGATCGACCGATTATCGGTTTTACCGATATTATCGGCCGATATTCAGTATTTTGACCGTTATCGGTATCAGAATCTATTTTGCCGATATTCCGATAACGTATTGGTAACACAGATTGCGCTGCTGACAGCGCTCTCCGTGTTCCCTCAGCAGCACAGGAGAGAAGGAAGCAGTGTCTCCCTCCCCCTGTGCTGCCGCTGCCGCCAATGAGAGGAAGGAGGACAAGAGAAGGGGAGGGGTTATGGCCACTGCGCCACCAATAAAGATAACTCATTCATTAATTCATATACAGGAGGCGGGAGCTGGCTGCAGAATCACATAGCCGGCTCCCGACCTCTATGAGCAATAGCTGCGATCTGCGGTAGTTAACCCCTCAGGTGCCGCGGATCGCAGCTACCGCTCATAGAGGTCGGGAGCCGGCTATGTGATTCTACAGCCAGCTCCCGCCTCCTGTATATGAATTAATGAGAGATTTCTTTTCATTGGTGGCGCAGTGCGCCCCCCCAAGCCCCCTAGTATTAATCATTGGTGGCGCAGTGCGCCCCCCACCCCAGTATTAGGAACATTGGTGGCGCAGTGCGCCCCCCCCCAGTATTCATCATTGGTGGCAGTGGCCACAGGATCCCCTCTCCCCTGCTCCTCCGATCGGAGCCCCAGCAGTGTAATTCTGGGGCTCCGATCGGTTACTATGGCAGCCAGGACGCTATTGAAGCCCTGGCTGCCATGGTAAGCTCCATGCTGCTGTGTGCACAGAGCAGCAGGGACAGTGTGAGCTCCTATTCACCCTGATAGAGATCTATCAGGGTGAATAGGACAAGGGTTCTAGTCCCTAAGGGGGCTAAAAGTTTGTAAAAAAAAAACACCAAAATATTAAGTATAAATGAAAAAGAAAGATTTACCAAAAAAAAAAAAAATGCACGTTAACAATAAACATATTAATTTTCAGCAGATTTGTGTAGGAATTTATTTTTTTTAAATGAAAATTCCCAGAATATCGGTATAAATTATCGGCTATCGGCCTGAAAGTTCACAAATTATCGGTATCGGCCCTAAAAAAATCAATATCGATCGATCCCTAGTTAGTGCAATATGTACAAGTACCCTATTGTTCTGTAAATGCTGTATTCCTGAGTGGTTAGATAGCTCTGGATAGGCACACTGAACATTATGATTAGGAGGGCCATTAAGTTAGAAAACTTTAATGTGTGAGACAAAAGTCTCAGCTCCACAGAGGTGTCACGGATGATGTTGCAGATAGCTGGAACATATGAATAAGCGTCCACCTCAACAATAAAAGGTAGAGAGACATCAGGTTGTACCAAAATGGGAGCGGAAGCAAAACTCTCTTTGATACTAGAATAGGCTTTAAGCGCATCTACCGACCACAAGGAAAAATCTACCCCCTTTTTAGTCATATCAGCGAGTGGCTTAACAACAGGAATAATTCAAAATGAACTTTCTGTAATAATTGGCAAAACCCAAAAACCGCATCAGCGCCTTCTGATTCTCAGGAAGCTCCCAATCAAGCACAGCGCGGACCTTCTCAGGGTCCATCCGAAAACCAGAAGCGGAGAGAAGAAAACCAAGAAATTGAATCTCCGGAACCGCAAACACACATTTTTCCAGTTTAGCGTACAATTTATTCTCCCGCAGAATCAGCAAGACCTGACGTAGGTGGTCCCGATGAGTCTTGAAATCAGGAGAAAAAATCAAAATGTCATCTAGCTACACCAGAACAAATTTCCCCATTAAGTGATAAAAAATGCTGTTCACAAAATGTTGAAAGACGGCCGGAGCATTCATCAAACCAAAGGGCATAACCAAATTCTCGAAATGACCCTCAGGGGTATTGAAGGCCGTCTTCCATTCGTCCCCTTCCCTGACCCTGACTAGGTTGTATGCCCCTCTTAAATCCAACTTAGAAAAAACTTTAGCCCCAACAATCTGGTTAAACAGGTCCGGGATCAGAGGAAGCGGATATGGGTCACGAATTGTGATACAGTTCAGCTCCCTGAAATCCAGACAAGGTCTTAATGAACCATCTTTTTTCTTAACAAAAAAAAAAAAAACAGCGGCAACAGGTGACTTCGAGGGTTGGATGTGTCCCTTTCTCAGGCTCTCAGAGATATAAGTACGCATAGCGACTCTTTCAGGTTGGGAGAGATTGTATAAACGTAATTTTGGCAGCTTGGCGCCTGGGATGAGATTAATAGGGCAGTCGTACTCCCGGTGAGGGGGAAACTCCTGGACACCACTCTCGGAAAACACATCCGAAAATTCAGAGAGAAAAGATGGTACAGTCTTGGTAGAAACCTCTCTAAGAGACGCCGTGAGGCAATTCTCTCTGCAAAACTCACTCCAACCATTTATTTGCCTTGCTTGCCAATCAATGGTGGGGTTATGTGTAGTGAGCCAGGGTAGCCCCAACACTAGAGGAGTAGGTAATCCGCTTAGGACGAAACATGACATATCCTCAACATGAGCGTCACCCACAGTCAAACGGATATTGTGAACTATGCCCTTTAACAATCTTTGAGAAAGTGGAGCGGAATCGATAGCAAAAACAGGTATATCCTTTTCCAAAGTGCATACCTGGAAACCATGCGTTATTGCAAATTGATTATCAATGAGATTGACAGCTGCTCCACTATCTACAAAAATCTCACAAACAATGCTCTTGCTGTCTAGCGCCACCCTGGCAGGTAGGAAAAAATGGGAACTACAAGCAAACGGCAAACCTTCAATTTCCGCATCAACCTTTCCAATAGTAGCAAATTGAAAGTTTTTAGAGGTTTTTTTTTGGGGGGGGGGGGGGTTATTATTACCCTCAGAAAACTCCATGAATCTCCTAGAGGGGCAAACATTAGCCAAATGATTTATACCCCCACAACAGAAGCAAACCCTCCTCTGAGAGCTGAATCCTCTACTATCAGAGGCAAGCAAACCCAGCTGCAAGGCTTCCTCCTCAGAGGGGATTGAGGGAGTCTGAGACCCCTGCGCAGTGAATGAGACCGCCCCACTGTCCTTGGGCTGAATATGACAGGAAGGAGTAGTCTCCTCTCTCTCTCTAAGACGCCTGTCAATACGAACAGTTAGAGACATGGCAGATTCTAATGAGGCTGGTCTCTCATGAAAAGCAAATGCATCTTTCAATCTTTCCGAAAGACCATGGCAAAATTGACTTCGGAGTGCAGCATCATTCCAACCAGTATCAGCTGCCCATCTCCGAAATTCAGAACAATATATCTCTGCAGACTGTTTACCCTAGCATAAAAGACACAGTTTAGATTCAGCCAGAGCAATACGATCCGGGTCATCATATATCTGCCCCAGGGCTACAAAAAATTCATCCACCGATCGGAGGGGCTGTGCCCCCACCGGCATCGAAAAGGCCCAAGACTGAGTGTTATCCCTGAGCAGCGAGATGATGATCCCTACCCTCTGCTCCTCATCACCAGAGGAATAGGGAAGTAGGTGAAAATGGAGTTTGCAAGCCTCTCTAAAGCGAACAAAATTCTCACTACCCCCGGAGAACGTATCCAGAAGCGAGATCTTAGGCTCGGAACAAACTCCATGTACGCCAGCAGAACCGGTCACCTGAAACTGAGACACAGTTTTACGGAGATCTGCTACCTCCAGCGAAAGACCTTGCATGCGGTCAATCAAGGCTGAAACCGGATCCATGCTTAAGACGGTTACGGCGGTTTATAATGTCACGGATGATGTTGCAGATAGCTGGAACATATGAATAAACGCCCGACTGGCTTGATCCCAAACTAAGGAGCATATAGGTGAGCCCTATAAAACCCTAAGAGCTCTCCCTGACTGCTATGCCCATGCAAGGGTCTCAATGGTAGACGATTGCATGCCCACGTACCTAAGACTGTGTGACACCTGAAAACCCTATAATAGTGAGGGGACACAACCACCGTCTCCCTGCACTTAATACGGACGGAGTCAGGGTCACCTAGAATCAAGCCAGCAAGAAAACACAATACTTGAAAAGACTTATCTGAGCAAACAGCAGGAGCAGCCTCCAGCAGTGAACACTTCATCCAGGAAGTAGTATAAACCACAAAGAGAGGCAGTATGGGAGGGAATATAAAGGAAGACGATTAATCTAAATAGGTGACACCTGGGAGAAGGAAAGGAGATGACAAAGTGAAACCAAAACAAAGAACGTCATGCAAGAGGTAGAGAAGGACATCTGCCAGACCTTCTCACAGAACTGGCGGTGACAAGAGGACATCAGTCAGGTAAGATGGTTTTGTTTTACTATCTCCCTCTCTATTACCATGGGATGTTGGCCATGTACCATGTTGGAACAGTGACGATGGGATCTCACCTCGTTGTTGCAGGCCAGGTTATTGATTGTTATTTACTTTTACTACTGTGTATGTGATTTTTTTGTATTTATTTTTAATATATTTTATCACTCTTTGAATTTGCAACACTTGTTCACTAAGGCCCAAAACAGGCTAAAGGGTTAAATATAGATTTTTTTTCTTTTTGCTGGACATAATAGTGTAGTATACTACATAATTCTGTTCAGCAAAGCCAATATTGTTTTACCGTTGATTCTAAGATACAGAAATAAACTAGGCTTAACAGAGGCTAAGGGAATAAAAAGTGTATTGAGCAGTGATAAAAGACATGTGCAGACAGATCAAATAAAAATATTTTTGTTGGACTTTACAAGTAGTTTCTTTCGTAGGGATCTTCTTTGCTTCTGATCTTCTTGGATCCTAAACTTTCACAGTCTCTGGTGTCCTAAACATGGGGATCTGTATTTCCTTTTGCTCTTTTCAACTTTGGCAGAGTCTTCTACCCCTCCTTTCTCCCTGTTGATGTTTGAGGGTATTACAGTTGTATTTTCAATCCTAAGTGCAGGTTTCAGAGCTGTTTTTCTGTGGTAGCGTTGATTTTAGAACAGTCCCTAAGTTTGTCTGAGGAAGGAGCTTTAACACTCAAACTTGCTCATTCCACTGTTCTGCGGTAGTTGTATAAGGTCATCAGCCCCTCTGGTTGGTTGCTGTACTGCAGCAATGTTCGGGTAGACTTTTACCTTTGAGGTCTACCCCCAGACAACAGTAATGCGAGCAGCAACATATTTTCTAGTGTGGCAGATCCATGTTAAAGTCCTGCACTTAGGGTATATGGAATAAAAACAAACTTGAATCAGTCCATTATATCTCAGTTCAAGATTAACTCAGTCCAGATTACCATTTAATCCACAATCAGTCTATATTAATGTGTCCTGTTAATGAGTTGGAGTAAGTTGTAAAATTTGCTTATGTGTCCTTTACTTCCCACCAATCCTGCATCAAATGGATTAGAATAATAAAAAAAAAACAATTGTCCCATTATAACTTTGTCAGTCCAACACTGCTTTTAGTAACAGAAGATGGTATGAGTCCAGACTGCTGATAAAGCAGAGTGCATGACCAGGAAAGAGATGCAGCTTCCATGCCTGCTCAGGTGAGTGGGGCAGTGGTGGGCACAGGCTGCCATTGTAACAGTACTCTTTGGTAATATTGTTTGCAATTCTTCTCAGTTACCCATCTTTCCCAATATTGAAATAAATGGTCTTTCTCCATAAAAGCAGATATCCAATTAAACCTGGGACATAAAAACACATTTTAACCTCTTCCCGACTGCCCACTGACTATATATGTCCTATCTGCACATACACTGTGCAGATAGCACGTATATAAACAGACAGGCAGCCCTTAAATCCCATCGCTGTACAGCACTGGGATTAAAGCTCCTGCTCCTGCAATCTAGCAAGAGCAGGTCAGGTCCTGGCTGTCAGACACAGTGGGGACCCTGAGGAGAAGACGGGAGCTGTTTATTACTACTGTTGCCTTCTCCAGTGCCTGCAGGAGATTGGTGGAGTAGTGCAGGGAGCGGTCAGAGACCCTGATCAGCTCTGCCTGTGTATAATGCCTCCACAGACCAAAACCTCTAATGTCCTATGGACTAAGTTACACCTCTTAATCCAACACCTACTTATTATTAAAACTTAGCTTTTAATTGGTCTAACTAATATATTTTCCTAAAGGGTTAATTCTAAAATTACCAGCTAGCCGCAGCTTGCACTTCTAGATATAAGTTGCAATTCCTGCTATAGTTTCTAGCTAGGAATGTAACATTGTTACCTTACTGGCTGGCGCTGCCAGTATAGTCTGTGTGTACAATGTGTCATTTACTTGCTGTTGTATTATCATACTAGTGCTTTGCTACGGGCTAAGCTGAATTAAAACATGAGAGCAACGCTGCCCCCGACATGTTTCGCCGAGTAATCGGCGTCTTCAGGGGTTGTATAATTTTTAAATAATGTATTTGTCTTGCACTGCTGAACATAAGTATTTGAACACCTGAGAAAATCAGTGTTAATATTTGGTACAGAAGCCTTTATTTGCAATTACAGAGGTCAAACGTTTTCATGTAGTTCTTTACCAGGTTTGCACACACTGCAAAAGAGATTTTGGCCTACTCCTCCACACAGATCTCTAGCTCTGTCAGGTTTCAGGGCTGTCGCTGAGCAACACAGAGTTTCAGCTCCCTCCAGAGATGTTCTATTGAATTTAGGTCTGGAGACTGGCTAGGCCACTCCAGAACCTTGATATGCTTCTTACGGAGCCACTCCTTGGTTATCCTGGCTATGTGCTTTGTGTCGTTGTCATGTTGGAAGACCCAGTCACGACCCATCTTCAATGCTCTGATTGAGGGAAGGAGGTTGTTGCTCAAAATCTCACAATAAATGGCCCCATTCATCTTCTCCTTAATGCAGTGCAGTCGTTCCGTCCCCTTTGCAGTAAAGCACCCCCAAAGCATGATGTTACCACCCCCATGCTTCACAGTAGGGATGGTGTTCTTGGGATGCAACTCATCCTTCTTTTTCCTTCAAACACGACGAGTGAAGTTTAGACCAAAAAGTTCTACTTTGGTCTCATCTGACCACATGACTTTCTCCCATGCCTCCTCTGAATCATCCAGATGGTCATTGGCAAACTTCAGACGGGCCTGGACATGTGATAACTTGAGAAGGGGAACCTTCTGTACAATGCATGATTTGAAACCATGACAGTGTAGTGTTCCACCGACAGTGACCTTTGAAACTGTGGTACCAGCTCTCTTCATGTCATTGACCAGCTCCTTCCTTGTAGTTCTGGGCTGATTCCTCACCTTTCTTATCATCAGTGATACCCCACGAGGTGATATCTTGCATGGAGCCCCAGTCCGAGGGAGACTGACAGTCGTCTTTAGCCTCTTCCATTTTCTAACAATTGCTCCAACAGTTGATCTATTTTCACGAAGCTGCTTGGCAATTGCCCCGTAGCCCTTTCCAGCCTTGTGGAGGTCCACAATTTTGTCTCTGGTGTCTTTTGACAGCTCTTTGGTCTTGCCCATGGTAGTAGTTTGCGTCTGACTGATTGTGGGGTGGACAGGGGTCTTTAAAGAGCTCAGACAGATGCCACTAAGTTAGATTAATGAGTGGAGTAGAGGTGGACTTTTTAAAGGCATAGTAACAGAGCCAGAATTCTTGCTGTTTCTCAGGTGTTCAAATACTTATGTTCAGCAGTGCAAGACAAATAAATTCTTTAAAAATCATACAATGTGATTTCCTGTCTCTCAGAGTGGGAATGCACCTGCTATGTGAATTTCAGACCCCTCCATGATTTCTAAGTGGGAGAACTTGCTAAATCGTAAAAAATACAAGTTAACATTTTTTTTTAAATACTATTGCTAATGGAAACTGTTACCATAGTTGCACCATTCACACTAAAACCTATAGTGTTTTCCCCCAAATTAAACCTAAAAAAAACATGCTAATAAAAAGTTCTAAGTGTCAAGTAAAAAACATAGCAAAATTTATTTTGGTAGTCAAATAAAAAAGTTAGGGTCGCTAAACCACCACGTGCACAAAGTCATGAAAAATTGCCTGTACAGTCGTGGCCAAAAGTTTTGAGAATGACACAAATATTAGTTTTCACAAAGTTTGCTGCTAAACTGCTTTTATATCTTTGTTTCAGTTGTTTCTATGATGTAGTGAAATATAATTACACGCACTTCATACGTTTCAAAGGTTTTTATCGACAAATTACATGACATATATGCAAAGAGTCAGTATTTGCAGTGTTGGCCCTTCTTTTTCAGGACCTCTGCAATTCGACTGGGCATGCTCTCAATCAACTTCTGGGACAATTCCTGACTGATAGCAACCCATTCTTTCATAATCACTTCTTGGAGTTTGTCAGAATTTGTGGGTTTTTGTTTGTCCACCCGCCTCTTGAGGATTGACCAAGTTCTCAATGGGATTAAGATCTGGGGAGTTTCCAGGCCATGGACCCAAAATGTAAACGTTTTGGTCCCCGAGCCACTTAGTTATCATTTTTGCCTTATGGCACGGTGCTCCATCGTGCTGGAAAATGCATTGTTCTTCACCAAACTGTTGTTGGATTGTTGGAAGAAGTTGCTGTTGGAGGGTGTTTTGGTACCATTCTTTATTCATGGCTGTGTTTTTTGGCAAAATTGTGAGTGAGCCCACTCCCTTGGATGAGAAGCAACCCCACACATGAATGGTCTCAGGATGCTTTACTGTTGGCATGACACAGGACTGATGGTAGCGCTCACCTTTTCTTCTCCGGACAAGCCTTTTTCCAGATGCCCCAAACAATCGGAAAGAGGCTTCATCAGAGAATATGACTTTGCCCCAGTCCTTAGCAGTCCATTCACCATACTTTCTGCAGAAGATCAATCTGTCCCTGATGTTTTTTTTGGAGAGAAGAGGCTTCTTTGCTGCCCTTCTTGACACCAGGCCATCTTCCAAAAGTCTTCGCCTCACTGTGTGTGCAGATGCGCTCACACCTGCCTGCTGCCATTCCTGAGCAAGCTCTGCACTGGTGGCACTCCGATCCCGCAACTGAATCCTCTTTAGGAGACGATCCTGGCGCTTGCTGGACTTTCTTGGACGCCCTGAAGCCTTCTTAACAAGAATTGAACCTCTTTCCTTGAAGTTCTTGATGATCCTATAAATTGTTGATTGAGGTGCAATCTTAGTAGCCACAATATCCTTGCCTGTGAAGCCATTTTTATGCAACGCAATGATGGCTGCACGCGTTTCTTTGCAGGTCACCATGGTTAACAATGGAAGAACAATGATTTCAAGCATCACCCTCCTTTTAACATGTCAAGTCTGCCATTTTAACCCAATCAGCCTGACATAATGATCTCCAGCCTTGTGCTTGTCAACATTCTCACCTGAGTTAACAAGACGATTACTGAAATGATCTCAGCAGGTCCTTTAATGACAGCAATGAAATGCAGTGGAAAGGTTTTTTTGGGATTAAGTTAATTTTTATGGCAAAGAAGGACTATGCAATTCATCTGATCACTCTTCAGAACATTCTGGAGTATATGCAAATTGCTATTATAAAAACTTAAGCAGCAACTTTTCCAATTTCCAATATTTGTGTCATTCTCAAAACTTTTGGCCACGACTGTACATTCAGGCCTTTTTTCTGCCTGGTCATGAAAAGGTTAATAACCCATCAAATGAGGGAAAACCTCTTTTTTTTTTCTTCATGGAGGTGGTTTTCTAGTTGAAGGGGTTGTCTTGCCTCATCAAGTTGAATTTATTATGTGTATAAAGTTAATATGAGTAACTTACTGATAGATGTTCGTCGCAATGCAGCAGCGGTGGCCGCGACCATCGCTCTTCTTAGGCAGTTGCTCCCGTCTTCGGACACCTCATTTCAACTATGGCTTCTTGTATAGAATAGCTCCAGGGCATGTCCCACAGCCTTGGAGATGTTTTATACATCTATGAAAAGATGGAGAACTAGCAAAAAGATTGTGACAACCATTTATCATTGGTTGTCACGATCTGCACAGCGCTCACTCATCCGAAGCTGCTAGTGATTCTTACACATTAGCAGCTTTGGGGGTGCGCACGCACAGCCGCTTGCCTGTGTCATCGCTCTCAGCAAGAGGCACTGCCCCCACTTCAGCTTAGAGAGTATTTCAGGAACGATGCAACTCTGAAATCAGTAGGTGAGACAACCCCTTTAAGGGAGGAGTAGAAGGCTCTGTCTTGGTGTCCCACCTTTTCTCCTCACTCTCCTCTATGCCACCTTAGTCCACCTCTTTGGTCGGGCTAACTAGCTCTCCTCTCTCATAGTTTATTTTCTCTTTAGCTTATCTTGAATGCAGATCAATGGTGTTAGATGCACGTAACAACGCAAGCATAACAAGCAGCATATAACAACACAAACTAGGGCTGGTAAATTAGTCAATTCAATTTGTTTAATTCGCCCTTTTAGAGCCCAGCGATTTTTTTTGTTATTTTTTTTTTAAATAACGCAAAATCACATTTTTTTCTGTCCAGAGCACTGCTCTAGTGCAACTAAGCTGTGTAGGTTGTTCTGTCCCATGCCATTAACCCTGGTGCAGGGGACTTCCCATTCTGGATGTGAAGCAGTAGCGGCTGTAGCTCCTGCTTAGATAAAGCCAAAGACCTATCAAATGACACCTGCTACAAGCTCTGACTGAATAAAGAAGCCCCCCTCCATGAGCTCTGCATATCCCAAGCATCTAAGCTGTTACCTGGTCTACAGGGGATGAATGTAACAATCAGACAAGACTGCATGCTAGCACGGGAATTCCAAGGGGGCCATCTTGGGACCACTGATAGACATTGAAGGCTCCTCTCCTACTGCGACTTCAGGCGTGGGATCGATTGCTCACTTGTGCTGAGACACTGCACTCAGGGAACAAGGATTGGTTACAAGTACTTCAATTTGGTGAGTTTGCAGACAGGCCATTGTGCTTAACTGAAATGTGTCCACAGCTAAAACTCTGCCCTGCATGCGTTAGTATATCTTTATTGGAGGTCGCAAACAAGGAGATCTGATCTCCCTTTTTATCCTGCAAATCGGTTCTGTAAGGCCTCATGCACATCCGTTTTTTTTTGGGAGGATCCTTTTTTTTCACAGATCCCTTGTTATAAATGCCTATCCTTGTCCGCAAATGTGAAAAAAGTAGGACATGCATTATTTTTTTTTGCTGAAGGGAAACACGGACAACGGACGTGGAACACAAACGGATGAACTATCAGCATTTTTTTTTGCTGACCCATTGAAATGAATGGGTCCCCATCCTATCTGCAAAAAAAAACGGAACGGAGGCCGAGAAAAACAACTGTCGTGTGCATGAGGCCTAAATCTGAGACATACGAAGTGCTGTATTCTCTACAATTCATCCTGCCAAAAACAAGCCCTCGTATTGCTACATCAGCAAAAAAATAAAGTTATGTCCAGAAAAAAATAATCAAGAAAAATTAATGATCGTCTTTAGACTGAAAAAAAGCAAATTTTTTGCAAAATTGTCCAGCCCTAACACAAACATGATAATACAGACATTAAGGGCCCATTTCACACACTCATAGGAAATATTTCCATCATATTTACACAACTTAGTTCTTTTAAAAATTCTGGAGGTCCCACAAAAAATAACACCAATGTGCATTATAAAAAAAACACAAAAACATATAATTGGTTTTGTTGACTCCGCATGCCGTTGCTGTTAACTATTCCTTACACAAGAATTCTCCTTTGGCTATAAACACCGCACACACAGCCATGCATGGCCTCACCCTTTTTTTTGTCTTGTGACACTTGCTGGCTGCATGCGCTCTGCGTACTGGCTGTGGGCTGTTACCCATTGTAACGGATCCACTTCAGCAGACAAGGGGTTAAAATCCGTTTAGGCGATATGCCCCTTTCTGAGAGACAGGCACAGCTACTGCAGAACACCAAACTCCCGAACTGGATACAAAATAGCACTCCAATCTGGGACCTCACGAATAGCTGCTAGCAGACGAACAGGAATCAGCTTACACTCCTGGCAATCAGTCTCTAACAGCATACAGTGGATCCCCCCAATAACGAGACAAGGCTCAGTGTTGAGGGTCAAGCAGTGGTCTGAGGTGCTGGCACACCCAGCCTGGTTTTTATTACAGTTGTTGCAAATACAGGTCCGCCCACAGGGTTTGGAAATACAACCAATCAATATGTTACAACACATACAATGTAAGTACAGCAACCAATCGTTCACGCCCCTAGGGGACCAGAAGGGAGACTGCGACACAGGACAGATATGTAGCAATTCAGGATACACAGACACAATACATCCCCACAATGCATCATGGTTTCCTCCTTTCTGCCCTGGAGACACCCGAGGAGTAATCCAATTATCTCTCAAGACAAAGGGAAATCACCAATACACATGTGGGGACAACAGAACAGAAATCACCATTTAAACATACAATGTCACAACCCTTTTCAATACACAGACATTTAACATCCCACAATGCCACGAATTAGACCAGGAGTTCAAGTTAGTTCAAGTCCTTTGTGAACAAATGAGGCCTGGCTGATGAGAGGGCCCATAATCCTGGGGCAAGAGGCCAGCAGCCAGGCCCCTCCAAAACCCAGTGGCGAGGTTGGTTTCGCCACACCCATGTATGCTGGTTCTCTGGGTACTGCGTGCTGGCTGCGGCCTTCTGTGTGTGAACGTGGGCCTGTAAATTTGTATGCTCCCTGTGTTTGCATCACAGGGCAGTTTAGACTGGCTGTGGTTGACTATTCCCATGTATGCTGGTTGTTTGCGTAGTGTGTGCTGGCTGTGGTGTTCTGTGGCTATGTGTGAACTGTCTCCTGTGACCTGTATGCAATGTGTTTGTAGGGTTAATGTTTCCCTGGTCTGTGTGTGCTTGATTAGCAGGTGGTCAAGTGCTCTCGTTTATCACCTATTTAGACCAGTGAGCTCTGTGCCTGAGGCTGTCTGTCTCCAGCTTAGCTGGTGTGCAGGGTGTATGCTCCTGACCTGGGTGTTTGCCATTCTACCTTGATCTGTGTGGTCGCCTGGTAATTCATTGATGTCACCATGTCCTTGCCTGGCTGGGAGAGCCATGCTCACCATTCCACATGGGTTCTGGTGTGGATGTTTTATCTGCCTGTCTCATGTCTTGGCAGCTCTGTCTGTGACCGCCATGCATCCATTCCACATGGGGTTCAGGTACCTGCCTGTTTCATGTCTGAGCAGCTCTATCTGTGACGCAATGCATTTGTTCCGCATAGGCATCTGTCTGCATGGTTTATGTCTGAACTGTGTCCTATGTTTCTGATTGTTTGGGTTCCAGTTCCTGTTTGGTTTGTGTGCTTGGACCGCTGGTGTTATGCACCAGTATCGGTTATCTTGCAGGGTTCAGCCAAATGCATCTGGGCCATCCCAGGAGGTAGTGACCTGGTGAAACCTCGGGAAAGTCTATCCCCACCATTGGGGTATTGTGTAAATCGAGGATTCACTTAGACAACGCCCTGAGGATTTGGCCCCAAGTCAAACTGGTGCACTTGGTCCAGTGGTTATCCATCTTCCACTGTTTACCTAGCCTGTTTGTCCAGGATTATGTCTTTCATGTTTGGTTATGTTTAATAAAGTCTTGTTTTGTCTTCTCTGATCCTTTTGCCTGGTTTTTGTATGCTCGTGATATGTTCAGGGGTTCTGTTGACCCCTAGAACATGGCATCTTGTCATTGAATCATTAAACACATTCTTATGCAGCCCTCCCTCCCCTTATGCCTTATATCACAGTCAGAAAAAACTTGTCACTAATTAACTCAATACTCCTAAAGTGATACCAAAGTATTTTTGTCTTCATGTCTACTAACAGAATAATATACAAAATGATGATAATCAAGTTATTTAGAGCAACTGTAAAATAAAATAGAGTATTAAAACATAAAAATGCACACCATAATGTAACAAATTCAGGATATTGCCACTTAATTATTATATAAGTAATCTCCAATGTGTAGTGCAAATCACATAAAAACAGTTTTCTTTACCTTTTTCTTTACTCACATATTCTTCCTAAGAGATAACATTTATTGATCTGTATCAGATCAATACAACAGCCTACCAGCAGACTCACACCTCTCCTTTGTCAAGGGATTCTTTGAGTCCCATCCGGAGTGGACCTGAACATTTTTACTCTTTGTGTCACCTTATATAAACAATAAGTGTATTTACTGCCTGATCCCACTTCTGACACCAAATGTTTAACAGTGGATTCTAACATACGGGAATAAAATAGGCTTAACAAAGACTAAGTGAATAAAACGTTTACTGAATAGTGATTAAAGACACAGACAGATCACATACAAAGTAAATAAAAAAGCACTTAACTTGCAATTAATGGGTAAGATCCTTGTCGTCGGCTCCCAATTCCAACATGGCCAACATCCAATAATGAATACACAAAGAGGTAGTCACAGACATCTTCCTTGAAGCCTAAAGCTCTGTTATATGTATCTATCCTTTATACCCTCTAGTGACCCCTCCTAAAAGGTCTCCAGTATGCAATACGCATGTACTGAGTTAACCACTTAAGAATGCGGTCTGGTGGTCTTCTGACACAGAACAATAGGGCTATATACCTGCTCACTAGCTAACAAGTAACATCACTAACTCGCTATATTGAAAGGAAATAGCCACTAAAAATAGCTAAAAATAACCTTGCAATACAAAAATCAACAGAACAGAGAGCAGGTCAGAGTCCAAAGTAGACTGCTCAATTGTAATGAATGGATCTGTTTTTAGGGTATTCAAACATATACACCAGACTGACAGGAGAAAGGAGGTATTAAATGAGCTTTACCTACTATTCTCAATCAACTGAGACAGTAAGATTATATTCTTTGTATAGAAATGATAAGACTTTTTAACTATTATATTCAAAGCTATATTACAAAGATGTAGTGGAATTAATTGCTGTATATTGCTGTAGTACAGCATGCAAACTAGGCTTATACTTTCGCTTTCTGCATTCACAATCTGAAGGACATTGGCCTAATTAAACTGACAGCCCTGAGCATGATGAAAGTTAGCTAAGGACAATGGTATTTATAGATTGTAAAGTTCACTGTTCTCCTTGCAATTACAATCAATTATTTCTTTGATCTATTTTGTATTTTTTAAGAAGTCATTATCCTATTACTTTATTATGCCATTGATTTATGTGTTGAATTTGTAGAATACAGATGTATACAGAACTATGCAAAAACTTTAGGCAGGTGTGGAAAAATGCTATAAAGTAAGAATGCTTTAAAAAATAGAAGTTGTAATAGTTTAATTAACAAACAGCAAAGTGAATGAACTAAAGCAAAATCTAAATCAATTCAATATTTAGTATGATCACCCTTTGCCTGCAAAACAGCTTCTAGGTTGGGCGTGACCAAGCCGAGCATGTGAGCGGACACATGGAGGAGAGCTCCCGCACAGCATCCTTATAATATCCTCGGCATCCTGCCCTTTTTCAGCCTACTAAGGCCTCATGCACACGACAGTATTTTTTCACGGTCCGCAAAACGGGGTTCCGTTGTTCCGTGATCCGTTTCCGTTTTTGTTTCCGCGTGTCTTCCTTGATTTTTGGAGGATCACCAGACAAGAAAAGTGAAAAAAAAAAAAAGTCAAGTTCGCCTTGAAAATGATAGGAAAAAAACGGACATGGATCACGGACACGGATGACAATCTTGTGTGCCTCCGTGGTTCTTCACGGACCCATTGACTTGAATGGGTCCGGAAACCGTTGTCCGTGGAAAAAATAGGACAGGTCATATTTTTTTGACGGACTGGAAACACGGATCACGGACGCGGATGACAAACGGTGCATTTTCTGAGTTTTCAACTGACCCATTGAAAGTTAATGGGTCCGCAGAAAATCACGGAACAACGGACACAGAACCCAACAACGGTCGTGTGCATGAGGCCTAACAGACTAAAATCTATTAGAGTGCCTCAATGCCATTTCTGGTACCAGTATGACCCAGAAAAACAAAGACGGAGCTTGGGAGAGAGAGCCCAGGGAGGAGAGCCTTGCTAGGCCTGTGCAGACTCCCGGGAAGCATGGAGCGGAAAAAGCAGCGGAAGTGGCATCCAAACTGATGCGTTTTTCCAGCCAGAACAACCAGCCAAGAACCTGGAGGTGAGGCTGCTATTGGGGTGGGGGGGTTTGGCAGGGGATCCTGCACAGGACAGGCAGCTACAACATGCAGGCCCCAAGCCTAAAATGGCCGCTAGCGCGGACCCCACTTTGAAAGATATTCTTGCAGCAGTGAACCAATGTAATACCGCCATTTTCTCTTTGAGCAACCTTATGGGGAGCCTTAATCAAGATGTCAATATAATTAGACACGACCGACAAAAAGTCACTGAGCTCATGACGGAAGTAGAAGGGAGGGTGAGCGCTTTGGAGGACTGTGTACCCCTTATGAAAAGGGACATGAAAAGAGTTATAACTAACATAGACATGATTGCTGCAAAGTCTGACGACTTTGAGAATAGAATGAGGCACAACAATATTTGACTGATTGGGATACCTGAGAAGGTGAAAGGAGGTGACCCGAGCATGTTTTTTGAAAAATGGCTGCTGGAAACTTTTGGAAAGGAATCGCTCACCCCCCTGTTTGCAGTGGAACGTGCTCACCAAGTACCCACGAGGCAGTTACCTCCAGAGACCCCCCCCGCGACCAGTGCTGATTCGGATTCTACACTACAGAGACCGGGACATTATTCTGCGTAAGGCACGTGAGAAGGGTCAGATTGCTATCAACCGGAAACAACATTTCCAGATTTTTCAGCAGAGGTCCAGCGCAGAAGGGCCCTATATGTGGATGTGAAAAAAAAACGCTTACAAGCTTTACAAGTGCCATATTCCATGTTTTATCCAGCAAGGCTCCGAGTGGCAGTTAAAGGGTCTACACCTTTCTTTGATTCACCAGCAGAGGCAGTGTTTTGGCTAGACACTAATGAGACTCAGATACACTGTAAGGCAGGAGGCACAGTGAAGAATGATTCCCGACTGGGAGGCTTGGAAAAGGGTATTACCTGGAGAGTCAAGTAATGAGGACTTAAGTCCAGTTATGTTTATAGCTCCGTTTAAAATGTAAACATTTTCTATATTTCATGTTTAGTGACAGGATGCTTATTGTATGTTCACTGTAGTGCGGGGAGCAGTGATGATGCAAGAGATATTTCTTTAACAAGAAAACTAGGCGTATCTTAGGTCGTATATAAGCTCACGTTGCCCACGGCTGCTTGGTATATTTCAGTTCTGCAGCCCTAATCCCTGTGTTACAGTGGGGAATGTGTCTATTTGGTTGTATTTTGTTTGCAAGTTTTGGGGAAGCGCACTGTGACCACACCACTCTCTCTTTCTGCTATACTGGGATGCTCATCTGCTACAAGTTAGAGTTGGGAAATGATAGATGGAGTAGGACGCATGCTTAAGGCACTCAGCTTTTTTGGTGTTTTATTTTTTTCGCGTGGTATCAAGTATCGCAATACTTTTTCATTGTATCGAAATCTAATAAAAATTTTGGTATCATGACAATCCTACTCCTAACATTTATTTTACTATCTGGATACCTCTATTGCCATAATTACATAAATGACACCATGCACCAAGTGACAGCTTGGTGTGTGCTATATCTATGTCTTTGATTATCGTAAACTGTCGGAATATTTATGCTGTCTCCGATTAACAGTCTATATTATTTATGTAAATCAATTAGAATCTGTAATAAAGGAGATTCTAATCTATTATCATAAATACCAAGCTAAAATGAGCTCGTGATCTGCGCTAAGTTAGACGACAAAAAGAAGGCTGTGGTAAATCAAAATATATATTTATTAAATAACAATAATACGATGCAAACTAATATATATATATATATATATATATATATATATATATATATTAAAGAAAATTGGTCGCAATTGAAATTCAATCAATGATATGAAAAATTTTAAGAAAGTCAAAATAGTCTAGAGTGTATATATATATATATATATATATATCTCCACTACTATGCCTTATTATGACAATACCATTCAATTATATTTTAAATGAATTTGATACCTGATTTCTCTCAGCCGACAAATCTGGTCTATTTCAGATTTCCTCTTTTATTTATACAAATATATATATACAGGGAGTGCAGAATTATTAGGCAAGTTGTATTTTTGAGGATTAATTTTATTATTGAACAACAACCATGTTCTCAATGAACCCAAAAAACTCATTAATATCAAAGCTGAATATTTTTGGAAGTAGTTTTTAGTTTGTTTTTAGTTTTAGCTATTTTAGGGGGATATCTGTGTGTGCAGGTGACTATTACTGTGCATAATTATTAGGCAACTTAACAAAAAACAAATATATACCCATTTAAATTATTTATTTTTACCAGTGAAACCAATATAACATCTCAACATTCACAAATATACATTTCTGACATTCAAAAACAAAACAAAAACAAATCAGTGACCAATATAGCCACCTTTCTTTGCAAGGACACTCAAAAGCCTGCCATCCATGGATTCTGTCAGTGTTTTGATCTGTTCACCATCAACATTGCGTGCAGCAGCAACCACATTCTCCCAGACACTGTTCAGAGAGGTGTACTGTTTTCCCTCCTTGTAAATCTCACATTTGATGATGGACCACAGGTTCTCAATGGGGTTCAGATCAGGTGAACAAGGAGGCCATGTCATTAGATTTTCTTCTTTTATACCCTTTCTTGCCAGCCACGCTGTGGAGTACTTGGACGCGTGTGATGGAGCATTGTCCTGCATGAAAATCATGTTTTTCTTGAAGGATGCAGACTTCTTCCTGTACCACTGCTTGAAGAAGGTGTCTTCCAGAAACTGGCAGTAGGACTGGGAGTTGAGCTTGACTCCATCCTCAACCCGAAAAGGCCCCACAAGCTCATCTTTGATGATACCAGCCCAAACCAGTACTCCACCTCCACCTTGCTGGCGTCTGAGTCGGACTGGAGCTCTCTGCCCTTTACCAATCCAGCCACGGGCCCATCCATCTGGCCCATCAAGACTCACTCTCATTTCATCAGTCCATAAAACCTTAGAAAAATCAGTCTTGAGATATTTCTTGGCCCAGTCTTGACGTTTCAGCTTGTGTGTCTTGTTCAGTGGTGGTCGTCTTTCAGCCTTTCTTACCTTGGCCATGTCTCTGAGTATTGCACACCTTGTGCTTTTGGGCACTCCAGTGATGTTGCAGCTCTGAAATATGGCCAAACTGGTGGCAAGTGGCATCTTGGCAGCTGCACGCTTGACTTTTCTCAGTTCATGGGCAGTTATTTTGCGCCTTGGTTTTTCCACACGCTTCTTGCGACCCTGTTGACTATTTTGAATGAAACGCTTGATTGTTCGATGATCACGCTTCAGAAGCTTTGCAATTTTAAGAGTGCTGCATCCCTCTGCAAGATATCTCACTATTTTTGACTTTTCTGAGCCTGTCAAGTCCTTCTTTTGACCCATTTTGCCAAAGGAAAGGAAGTTGCCTAATAATTATGCACACCTAATATAGGGTGTTGATGTCATTAGACCACACCCCTTCTCATTACAGAGATGCACATCACCTAATATGCTTAATTGGTAGTAGGCTTTCGAGCCTATACAGCTTGGAGTAAGACAACATGCATAAAGAGGATGATGTGGTCAAAATACTCATTTGCCTAATAATTCTGCACTCCCTGTACATAATTAACCATACCTACCTAGAACTGAATTCAGTTCTTTGGAGATGATACCGTGTTTCCAACAGTACATATAAATCTCCCTGAATCGGATCAAGTTTTAGGATGATGCTGCAGGTACACCCCAATCTTATTCCAAAACAGATAATATACACAAAGTATGGTTAATTGAATATATTTATATAGATATATATTATATTAATTAATTATCCTATAAAAAATAGGTAAGGTTATACTATACCAAAATGTCAGCTAGCAGAAATCAGTTTCAATGGTTCTAAGATGGCTGCCTCCAGTAGTTGAAAAGGTGGTCAAGTGGCTGGATCCGATGGATCAAGATGTCTTCAGGTCTCAAGATGTTTCAAGATGTTTTCTTCAAGATGACCATCCCAAGCTGATTCAAGAAGATGATCCCTCTGTCAGCCCATACCATCTTTTTATCCCATCTAAAATGGGACTGGCCGGGTTCGATCATTTACTTAGTGACATCACTTTATAACTAATAGGACCTCCCCTAGTGATTTCACAATTTAAGCCTTAATTTTATCCTAACACTAGGTGGCACTAAGGCTCCATATAAAAGTCTTGGCAATTATAGCTATGTCCTGTATATTTTCTTATTAATTTGAAGAAGGGATAAACTTTAACTAAGGTTTCATACAGAACCTTGCAGAAAGAGACAATGAAGTTTATCTTTTGTCAAACATCTAGTCTCTTTCTAAATCTCTGACTAAACCTAATTAATTCCAAACACTACAACACTCGTGGTCATTGTTTGGTAAAAAGACAGGGTTTGTGTATGATCACCTGTGTCCACATTTCTCCATTCAAGAAATCTTTAGGGAAAGAGATCATTAACTTTCACTGTTCTCTGTGAGACATTCTGAAATGACTAACCTTAATTCTAACCTTAAAATGAATATATCTATAATTACCACACTCTTAGTTATATAAAACACACACATATTTAAATTGATGATATAAAAATCAAAATCCACTCATACATTGATTAATATAAAAACCCCAAAGAAAATTTGAGTCTCTTTCTATCCATTTCAACTAACCTAAAACTCACACATTTCTACTTCAGTGTCTTATCTGGGTAAATACATTTTATTAGACCTGTCTAAATTTCTTCAAGAGCAGACTATGCAAACCCTCCTAAGTTTTATAAACAAAAGTCTTTATACAAGTTTAATCTCGAGTTAGTGATTCTAAGTTCACAAGGGTTTGAACTTATATTACCCTTTTGAATAAGACACAATCAGACCAAAATAGCTTCTCCTAATGTTCCTATTCATATACCTGTATAGGCCTTATATGATGGACTCTTTTTATACTCAAAAGTTCTGACAAAACAATCTCTTTTTCTTGGGCAATGTTTGCTGTATTGCTCATCTAAAACAAATATTTCTATATTAGATTTATATGTACTGTGGTTATGTAAACCATGACTGCTGTTGTAAAATTTAAGGTATGCCCAAGTTTTCCTCATGACTCTAGCCTTAGAGATCCCACAAGTCTTTGTATTTAATGGTGCACTGTAGTTTTGCTTATGCTACAATATATCCTGCTCTGAAATAAATTGATGCTTCAGACGTAGAAGCTTCATGAAACTGCCGCATCAGCTAGCATACAGTTTGATGTATCGCCTCATGTGAGAAGATGAGAGTGCCTGGCTTTTATCATTGTCTCAGGGTCTTGTCAGGCACTGTAGGTAGCTCTAACAAGCCTGGCAAAAAATAACATTTTCTTCATGTACTGTCCTGCTCCATTGCTGACGTCTAGAGATGAGCGAATTTCATATTTTGAAATACATTCACGCTTCGTTTGGTAGTAAAAGCAGAATGGCATTATTGATTCCGTTACCACAGACCATAACGCAATTCTATGACGGAATGCATAACGGAATGCCTTTAGAGGCATTCCGTTATTCATTCCGTCATAATAGAAGTCTATGGGCTGCTAAACAGACCCGTCCCGTTTCCGTTATGCAGGGGAGTCCTCTACTGATCCTGAGTCCTCTCCTGCATAACGGAAATGGGACGGACCCATTTTGCAGCCCATAGACTTCTATTAGGATGGAATGAATAACGGAATGCCTCTATAACGCAATTCACATTTTACCACCAAACGAAGCGTGAACGAATTTCATAACATGAAATTCGCTCATCTCAACTGATGTCTAAATCCACATTACTAACCCTCTTAATTTTTTATAGCTCTATGAGTAATATGTATACATGTGGTTACTGGTTATTGAGTGCCTTGAGTCCTGGGATTCTTTAGACTGCTCCATTAATGGTTGTCTTACCTTGTCTGTTTCCTTTAGTAACATCAAGGGCTGCATTCCTGGTACCCTCACAATTTTAATAGATGTTGCATGTACTTTCTGAATAGGCATGTATGTACCTCTTGAAATGCTGATAATAGTTTAGTGTAGATGGTTACCAGATCACTTTACAACCTAACTTTTCTGATCTGATATTTTTTGAACAGCCTATAACAAATGTCCATGAAGTATTTTCAAGAGGACCTCCTTGTATGACCACTGAAAATCACCTTTATGTTTTTTTGTGAAAATAGCAACAAGTTGGGCATGTTCACTCAGCTTTATCATTCTTTATGGTTACACTTGCAAGTGATAATCTCCTTGTCCTATATTTGGAGGCTGAGAGCACCCCTTAAAACCAAGCAGCATAGTTAATAAGTGTGTTTTGTAGGAGATATCATGTAACTTGCTGCTTCTGTTTTGCACATGTAGGCTTACTTGGGAACAGAAAATAACAGAAGAAATGAGACTGTCAGACATATGTTTAATTTCCTAATAAAGATTTATTAGCACTCAGGACTACAGGGAGTAGTAATAACCTTTTACAAACGATAAAACAATGTAGAAAACTAGCGTAGAAGTTTATATGCTGCTCAGCAAGCTTGTCTGTATGTAATGTGCTTAGTTGTCTAGTAAATTTTCTTTTCTCTCCTGTTTGATCAGTTTCAAGTAAGTATAATCATATATTGTGAGGTAGCTATCTAGAGCTCAAAAAAGTGATTGTTAGTATGTTGCAGACAACTTATCTATAGCTGGGGCATTAGAGATACTGGAGTAAGAACTATGCAGAATAAACGTATAGATGCAACTTCACCACTGCAGTCATCTTCACCACTGCAGTCTCTATCCTTCTTTAACTTTCCTTTTGGATCTGTAAGGTGGTGGAGGAGCACCTACCTTAATATAAGCACTGCTGCCATAAAGTTATGAGCGGTGCTGTCACAATAACACTGTACAGCTTTCTGTGCCTGGAGAGAAAGCAGAGAAGATAATGCCGACCAGCGTGCAGTGGCACAACCCGACGAACAAATGGAAACATTGTTTTGGTCTATAAAGAGTGCAGTAGTACAGAGAAAATAGTACTGGCCCCCATGAATAACGACGGCTAAAACAGCTAGTGTCTTACCCACTCATTGGGCGGGCTTTGATAAAAGTACCAGACCAGTGCCATGATAAGCAGCGTAACCATGAGCCACATGCTGAGCACTCATCTTGGCCACTGTGGGTGAGCACCAGACAAGGCGTGCAACAGTACCAGGACACTGCTAGGTGTGCGCTATAAGCTTTTTACCGCTTGTGTGAAAGTGGCACGGAAGCACGCTACTTATTTTAGAATATTTTGAACCAAGAGATACCATGTATAAAAATATGGCCTAATAATTAAAGGGGTTGTCCGGGTTCAGAGCTGAACCCGGACATACCTCCATTTTCACCCAGGCAGCCCCCCTGACTTGAGCATCGGAGCAGTTCATGCAGGGCAAAGGCATTTTTTGGAGATCCGATGACATACCGGCTCTCCATGGGGCTGCCAGTAAAACTGCTAGGGCAGCGCTAAATCTCGCCTATCAGAGCCGGTGACATCACCGAACACTGCCGGGCGAAGCTTCCGCCCGGCAGTGTGTGATTGTAAACAAAAGAGCCCTTGCCCTGCGCAATTTAGCGCAGGGCAAAGGAGAGCATCGGAGTATGAACTGCTCCGATGCTCAAGTCAGGGGGGCTGCCGGGGTGAAATTTATGGGTATGTCCGTGTTCAGCTCTGAACCGGGACAACCCCTTTAATATACACAATCACTATCATGCAGCAAACACTGAATATTAGCAAAAATTTGCTAAATGTTTGCAACTAAGGCTGAGTTCAAAACCCTGTGAATATACCCTCTGAAAATAAAGAAAAGAACACATTTGGCATCTGTTTGAGCCATTTCCGTCAAAGACCCATTATTTTAGACGGGAAAAAAGCACTGAGAGGAAGAGCGGACCACGTGCAGCGGAAGAGGGGAGAGCAGAGGGGGACCAGGGAAGCAGGCAGCAGTAAAAACCCGAGGATAGGTCATCAATATGATGATCCCAGAAATCTTTTTTTTACTAAGGCCGCTTTCAGACGAGTATAATAGAGGGCTTTATTACTCCTGTATTATGGATCCAACACCTAAGCTCCTGTAGTTCATCAGAATATGAATTAGAGCTCATAACCACTGGTTCTGATGAACCACAGGAGGTCCGAGTGTTGAATCCGTAATATGGGCCCCTGTCTGAAAAGTGTCTGAATACAGTTTCTTTTTCTTTTAATTGTGGTAATTGAAAACAATTGTTGATGCTGACAGTCAGAGTCTTTTCTGATTGAAAGTCTGTTCCATCTGTGAGAAATATATAAAATTCCTCTGTAGTGATAATCATTATCACTGTTACTGTAGTGTGTAATGGGTATCACTGGAGAAGCAGTCTGTATTTTTTTTACTCTTTACATTAGGTATGGACAGGATAGAGACAGTGTAAAATGTTTAACTTTTTTATGCTTGTGTGTTTGGAACGACTTACGTGCCATGAGCCGGACGCTGGTAAATGCCTGGGTCATGGCACCAAAAAATGGCCTTATTCGGCACAGAAGGAGGATTAGATGAGCAAGCACACATTTTCACACTTCTTTTTTGGAAATAAACATACCTGTTTGTGAAAATCAGAGTATACTCTGTGATTGATTGGATGAGAGATTAATTACATGCACAGAATCTATGTTATCCTCCCCCTGGGAACATTTACAGTTAGACAGGGAGAGAGAAAGATCTCTGTCTCTTCTCTTTTTCTTCAGCCTGTTAGTATGTCCCCCAGTGGCTTCCCCTCTCCTCCATGCTGATATCTCAGCCAGCTGAAGAGGTGGGGGGTGGGGGGGGGGGGGGGGGTTGAGCTGCCTTTTTCTGACATATCTCCAGTTGTGTAACAGTTAGAAGTTCAAGCCAGGACAATCTCCGCTGTAAAATAAGACCAAGACCAAGATAAAGCAATTAGAAATTGGGAGTGAAAGTTGCAGATATATGCAGCTTTCACGGAGACCCTTTTCTAACTGCTCTAACCTGCAGTTTATCGGGGCTAGCACCATAATTCTAGTCTTGTTTTAAAAGTGAGATTGTCAGTTTTAAAACAAAATGTGGCTTGGATTTCTCAGCCTGAGATCCGGCCATCACTACTAAGAATGTACGAAATACATCCTTAGCAGGGGAAGGGTTAGAATGGAAGAAAATGTACATGCTTTACTACCGTACGTTCCCATACACCTTAGATACCTGTTTTAGCCAACAGCTATCCCCCTTTCCCCCTGATTCCTCTATGTACATGCAGGCTTGGCTAGTAAACCACTGCCAAATACCTCTGGCTGCACCTTATCTACTGGAGGAGCAAAGGATTAGGCATGATAAGATTCATAATGGCTCGCCCTTCCTTTCACTGACATCTGTAGAGGAAGAGTTGGAAGTCCCCCTACACATTTGAAAGTTATCTGGTCCTGCAGATTTAGGCAAGTTTTACCGACTGTTTTATGTATACAAGGGCTTATATTGGTGAGTCCAATTACTGTTACTTGTTTTGAGACTTGGAGTAGAAGGCTTGATCTTTTTTTATGTAAATTGTCAATATTCCAGAAGGGCAATTTAAGTAGACATTAAAAAGGCATATGAACCCAATAAATGGTTATCTAATGATGAACAGGTAATTAATGTAATAAGTGCTCTGTCGCATAAGTAAGAAGGTGCAGATAAGGTTACAAAGTAGAGATGACTTCCACCCAGTAACCTAATTAGCTAGTGTTCTTGACAGATTTGCAGCAAGCAGGTCTCATTTGTGCAGCACATAATATTAGTCATCTGAAAATAATAGGTCTACAAGCAATAATACAACACTGAATTATTCATTTATTTTAGTATTTTGTGTGTATTCCTAATGTAAGGTTTCATCATTTTGTTTCAATGACAATAAAAGCAAGGCTTCTTTTTCAGCATGTTGCATAACTAAAAGATATAATTAATCTTGTTTGTCAGTGCGTGACTTTTATGTTTCAAGGCTTTCATTAAAATAGGCTTAGGTTTGCGTGGTATGTACTGTATAATCATTGCTAATTTTATTTTTGCATTAGATTTTTAGAACTATGTCTAAATAGCTCTGAAAGCGTTATTGTTCATTTTTTCTGTAGGCCAGAAGCTAGTCAGGCATATCATACTGGAATCACAATGAATAGTATTATTGAGGATAAGATGTGTTGTATAGTAGCTAATAAAAAGAGAATATGTCAAGTACACACTGAGCCATTTTCATATATTAAAGGGGTCAGACCACCCTTGATCATCCTAATATTGCTTGGAGAAGTGGTCATCAGAGACAGCACTCAACGTGGAACAATACACAGAGGAACAACAGACAATGCATACTTAAATCCATAGGGGAACTGGTTAATGCACAGATGTGCCAGGTCCTCCACTTTAACAGAAGCATTTTGTAGCAACTGTCTAATTTGGATGATGCAGGATGGTCCAGAATAGAGGACGCCTATTATCTCAGTATGCTATAATAAGGAATTTGAAAGGGATTAAAAGTGTATTTTTATAACAATCTTTATGACATATAATAAGCAGGTCAAAGAAGAGAGTATGAGATAAAAACCAGAATAGATCCAGAGAAGTGAAGATGGAGTACTATTCCTTAAAGTCAATGTTGTAACGGGCGTGGACCCACTATATCATTGAACAAATTTGATTAAGGGCTACTCCTAAAAGCGTTATCTGAGTGGCCCACCTGGTCTTTGCCCTTTTACTATTGTATAGGGTCAGTAGGCCAAGGCAGGCAGCACAGGGTTTATGCGATGAACAAGCAAAGGTCAGGCATGGGAGGTCAGAGGACAGAAATTCCTTTGTAAGCTCTAGAAAAGGCCCTTATTTCTCAGGCACAAATCCACTGGAAAAGGTGCCCTAAATAATTCAGGTAAAGCAGCAATTGGCTGGAGACAGGCCATGCATAGGCCCTTAAAGAAATGGGGAAAGTGCACACTTGCCCTAAGGGAGCAGGGCAGGCACTAGCGAGCAGAAGGTGGAGATGGCCTGAAGAGACCTACAGCATGAGACAAGCCCGCTGGGAGGGAGCACAGAGATGCCGCCTGTCACAGACCACTGGCAACACAGAGCTCCTGGAGGAGTGAGTATTTTGCCAGCCATGCCCATGAGGAAATGCCAGGGGGCACAGACCAACAGCTTTCAGTATCCGCTATGCCCACTCCTTTTTGGTCCATACCAGAGATGAAATCTCCTGTCAGTGCGGGCAGGTGCCGGCTGTATGATACAGCTGGTACCCACCAAATATGGAGCGGGCCCGCTGCAGAGGTCCGCTCCATACATCTCCTTACACATTGTGATGTACACGTACGTGATAATGCGTGAAGGGGTTAAAGATGCCATCTACTCCAGAGTGGAGTGAGCACCAGAGCCATCGGGTGCCTACTGTTTCTGATGCCTATCTCCTAGGCACTTCTATGCGGCAGCCAAAGATAGCCGAGTGCTAGCTCAACTATTTCCGTCGGGCCCATGGAAGTGCATGGGAGCGGTGGCTGGTCATGCGCAGTGTGCTCCCATTCACTTCTATGGGGAGAGCGCTTTGTGGTGGCCAGACCGGAGTCCTCCAGCCACCACTTTGGCCCGCTCTGTACTCGATATAGTTGCAGGTCCCAGTGGGGACCTATCAGACAATAGGGGGCATATCCTAGCGATATTCTCTCATTGTCTCAGATGAGACAACCCCTTTAAGCGTTTAATAAGATGATACCCATACAAGTTTGTGAAATTTCTTCCCTCCTAGATATTCCACTGTATTATTGTAACGTTGAAGTGTTTAGGAACCAGCAACTCAGCCACAAATTGGCAAACCATGTAAAGTTACAAAGCGGGTTCACCGAGTGCCAAGGTACAGGCTTTACGTACCCAGTAACTACAGAGTTCAAAACCTCATCTACCATTAACATCAGCACAAAAACTTTGTGCTAGGAGATTAATGGCATGAGATTCCAAGACCGATCAGCTGCATGCAAGCCTTACATCACCAAGCACAATGCCAAGTGTTGGACGGAGAGGTGTAAAGCATTTTGCCACTGAACTCTTGAGAAGTGGAAATGTATACTGTGGAATGACGAATCACAATTCTATATCTGGGAGTCTGACAGACGAGTCTGGGTTTGGCAAATGCCACAGAACAAAGTTTGGTGGAAGAGGGATAATGTTGTGGGGTTGTTTTTCAGGGGCTGGCCTAGGCCGCTTAAGCTGGCAATACATAGAAGTTGGTTGATAGATGATAACCATTTAACCATACAAACACTTGTAGAACGTTTGTTTCACAGACAGAGCCATACACATTTTAGTACATACAGTTGCAAGAAAAAGTATGTGAACCCTTTGGAATTATATGGATTTCTGCACAAATTGGTCATATTGACTCCAGCAGACTCCTTACTATATCTAGGCATCCAGATAGGGACCAAACTGGAACATTATACGAAATTGAATATACTTCCAATAATAGATAGAGTTAAGGAAAAAATCAGAACATGGCTAAAACTCCCCCTGTCACAAATCAACCGCATAGCACTTATAAAAATGACACTACTACCAATGTTATTATACGTATTTAATGCTAGCCCAATTACGATAGAAGATAAGTTTTTTAATAGGTTAGAGACCCTCTTCAATGAACTGATATGGGGCCGCAAACGAGTTAGAATTAAGATACAATATTTGTATAAAGAAGAGGGTGGAATGTCTGTCCCTTTTCTAAAAGGATATTATATAGCTGCCCAATTGAGATGGTGTGTGAGGAATCGAAAGAATAAATGCATTCGGCCTTTTTTTGGGGAGCACTGTAGACCCTGGGCGGATCTTTTTCATATTCTCGAAACTGGTATTTTCAAGAAGAAAACAATAATAAACCCGTTCAGTAGAATGCTTGGGTATATTTGGCAACAAGTTAGATATATGGTTGGAGTATCTGAAGCAGTTCAGTACACCCCATTGTGGGGGAATGCACACTTACCACAAGTTATGCAACTGGGTGATGTTGAATACTGGGAAAAATATGGGATATATTTAATTGCACAGGTTTTCCATAAAGGACAGATTAAGCCCTTAAATGAAATTCTACCAGACATTACATTAGGATTTATTGATAAATTTCGATACGAACAACTACGACACGCTATACACTACACGGAGAATAAGAATTATTTAAATATTGTACGGAACACTTTTTTAGACTTCTGTCAAGATATGACAGTCAATACTTCTATATCACACATTTACGCAAAGTTAAAATATGAACACACTAAAACGATCACACTTAGAGGTGAGGTTAAATGGGAAAAAGATCTACAAAATGGGGAACCCATTCCGTGGAATACCGTGTACAGAAATATTAAAAGATCGACGGTCTCACCCGCCCATGCATGGATTCTTTTGAAAATCATACACCGTCTCTATTACACACCAGCATTACTGCATATCATTTATAAAGACAGAAAACAGAACTGTTATAAATGTAATAAAGACAGAGGAGATTATAAACATTTGCTGTGGGAATGCCCAGGCATAAATGATTATTGGATTAAAATATTCCGGAAATTGCAGGATTGCTCCCCTATGAAGTATGAAGCATGCATTGATTATGTTATCCTGGGCACTCTCCCAGAGACAGATAAAAATAAAACTGAGCAGATACTCTGGTTCCGGGGCATTGCCCTGGCCAAAATAATAATTGTTAAAAATTGGGGCACCATGAAATACCCTAATTTTCAGGAGTGGATGAAGCGGATGAATAGGGTTAAGCAGTATGAACACATTCTTGCTCGAACAGCGGGGAAAAAGGCAGCCTGGTTGCGGATTTGGGGCAACTGGAAACAATGACATTTGGTGTAGATACGGCAGCTCCGCGGAAAAAAGGGGGATGGAGGAGGGGATGGAGGGAGGGATGGGGGGGGGGTTAAAAAATAAGAGGGAAACTTAGTATAAGATGAGATGATGTTACTAAAGTAAATTTAAAAAAAAAAAAAAAAAACATCTTGGCACAAGAGCAGGACTCAAGAAAATTGCAAAAAAAAAAAAAAACACTTTGTAAACTGACTGCTAAGGTTTTAGCTTCAGAAATGCTCAAGTTAAAGAAGCTGCTGTCAGGGATCGGTCTCCCTTGCAGCGGCCACTACAGGTGAAATGTAGTATTACATGCAGGCCATTGAATGACCAATCGCCATCTAATACATGAACGGCTGGGTCCACAAATCGTGGATCTGGAAAACACGGACACGCATTCTGTGGAACGGAACGTCCTGCCCATAATAGAACAGTCCAATCCTTGTCCATAATGCGGACAGGTATGGGATATGTTCTGTGTTTTTGCGGGTGCCGCGGAGCAGACATACGGATGCGGACAGCATTTGTTGCAGCTCCGTTGGGGTGAATGGGTCCACATCTGACCCGCAAAAAAGATGCGGATCGGATGTGGACCAAAAATACATTTGTGTGCATGAGCCCTAACTTAGCGTCCGTCTCCTCTGGCGAATAGAAGAGGATCCCTAGAACTGGACAGCCCTTCATATTCCCTGGGGCAGGGACGCCCGGCCTGCGTCCCTCCAGCTGTTGCGGGACTGCAGCTCCCAGCATGCCTTGACGGTCTACAGCTGTCGGGGCATGCTGGGAGTTGTGGTTTTGCGGCGGATGTGGGGCCGCAGGTTGGGCGTCCCTGCCCTAGGGGTTTATTTTATAAAATAAGTGGAAAAGCCCTTTAATACCAGTGAGTAAGATGTCACATTGCTCCTATAAGCAGGGATGTGATATATTCATTAGAGCTGCTGACCCAACTTCTTTATAGATTGGCTTTTCCCTCCAGTGCCGACTCTTCACTTGTGCGGCAGGTTTGACCTTGTCCTGGATAGCTATATATATATATATGAGAAAGGCTCCAGCATAGAGCCGAAACGTTGCATGTCCTGCTTGGGTAAATAAAGATTTTTTGTATTTAAAAAAAAAACAAAAAAAAACACAACAATAGACAATCACAGTCTGCTTAAACTAATAACACACAAATAATTAAATGTTACCATGTTTTTATTGAACACACCATGTAAACATTCACAGTGCAGGTGGAAAAAGTATCTGAACCCCTAGACTAATGACATCTCCAAGAGCTAATTGGAGTGAGGTGTCAACCAACTGGAGTCCAATCAATGAGATGAGATTGGAGGTGTTGGTTACAGCTGCCCTGCCCTATAAAAAACACACACCACATCTGGGTTTGCTTTTCACAAGAAGCATTGCATGATGTGAATGATGACTCGCACAAAAGAGCTCTCAGAAGCAGGGCTGTGGAGTCGAGGAGTCGGAGGCAATTTTGGGTACCTGGAGTCGAAGTCGGCAAAAAATTAACCGACTCCGACTCCTACTAGATTTAAATTGGAATAAAAAATAAAAAGTTTAAGTTTAAATGTCCAAATTCACAAAAAGTTATAATTAATTACCGTATTTTTCGCCCTATAAGACGCACCTGCCCATAAGACGCACCTAGTTTTTTGAGGAGGAAAATAAGAAAGACATTTTTTTTAACCAAAAGGTGTGCTTTTGGTGGGTTTTGAACTAATGGTGGTCTGTGGATGACACTATTATGGGGGATCTGTGGCTGGCACTGTTATGGGGGCATCTGTGGATGGCACTGTTATGGGGTCATCTGTGGATGGCACTGTTATGGGGGCATCTGTGGATGGCACTGTTATGGGGGCCTCTGTGGATGGCACTGTTATGGGGCATCTGTGGATGGCACTGTTATGGGGGCATCTGTGGATGGCACTGTTATAGGGGCATCTGTGGATGACACTGTTATAGGGGCATCTGTGGGTGGCACTGTTATGGGGGCATCTGTGGGTGGCACTGTTATGGGGGATCATTGTGGGGGCATCTGTGGATGACACATACAGTACAGACCAAAAGTTTGGACACACCTTCTCATTCAAAGAGTTTTCTTTATTTTCATGACTATGAAAATTGTAGATTCACACTGAAGGCATCAAAACTATGAATTAACACATGTGGAATTATATACATAACAAACAAGTGTGAAACAACTGAAAATATGTCATATTCTAGGTTCTTCAAAGTAGCCACCTTTTGCTTTGATTACTGCTTTGCACACTCTTGGCATTCTCTTGATGAGCTTCAAGAGGTAGTCCCCTGAAATGGTTTTCACTTCACAGGTGTGCCCTGTCAGGTTTAATAAGTGGGATTTCTTGCCTTATAAATGGGGTTGGGACCATCAGTTGCGTTGAGGAGAAGTCAGGTGGATACACAGCTGATAGTCCTACTGAATAGACTGTTAGAATTTGTATTATGGCAAGAAAAAAGCAGCTAAGTAAAGAAAAACGAGTGGCCATCATTACTTTAAGAAATGAAGGTCAGTCAGTCAGCCGAAAAATTGGGAAAACTTTGAAAGTAAGGGCTATTTGACCATGAAGGAGAGTGATGGGGTGCTGCGCCAGATGACCTGGCCTCCAGTCACCGGACCTAAACCCAATCGAGATGGTTTGGGGTGAGCTGAACCGCAGAGTGAAGGCAAAAGGGCCAACAAGTGTTAAGCATCTCTGGGAACTCCTTCAAGACTGTTGGAAGACCATTTCAGGGGACTACCTCTTGAAGCTCATCAAGAGAATGCCAAGAGTGTGCAAAGCAGTAATCAAAGCAAAAGGTGGCTAATTTGAAGAACCTAGAATATGACATATTTTCTGTTGTTTCACACTTGTTTGTTATGTATATAATTCCACATGTGTTAATTCATAGTTTTGATGCCTTCATAGTCATGAAAATAAAGAAAACTCTGTGAATGAGAAGGTGTGTCCAAACTTTTGGTCTGTACTGTATATAGCATCTTATCTTATGTGTCATCCACAGATCCCCCCCATAACAGTGTCCCTGTGTAGTGAATGGGGGCCGGCATCTGTTTCTGTAATGGCAGCGGGGCCCGGTGCTTGCTTCATTCATTCATAAAGTGGGCGAAGAAGGCGAGTGACGTAGTGAGCTACGCTACGAGCGCCCACCCGGCCTCCTGACTGCCAAGAAGTTAGTAGTAAGTAGTACAGCGCTAGATTTAAGATGATTGGAATACTTTACCAATACCCACAAGTTAGATATGATTACCGTATACTACAGTGAGCGGGGCCCGGTGTAGTAGAATACAGTGACTGCACCGGGCCCCGCTGCCATTACAGAAACAGATGCCGGCCCCCAGCCCCTCCTCCCTCTCAGCCTATTCACCGGATGGTCGCAGCATTCGCCCCCATAAGACGCACTGCTATTTTTCCCCCACTTTTGCGAAAAATACGGTACTTCTCTACTGTAAGAATAAAGGCCAATGCATGCAGTGCGTCACGTTACCGCAAAACGAACACGTTAAAGGGCTTCTGTCACCCCACTAAAGTCTTTTTTTTTTTTTTTGGCTACTTAAATTCCTTATACTGCGATATATCAATCTATAATGCTCTTACTCATTTTCGCGGGATTTGAATTGCAGACAGGGCCAGTCAGAGGACGAGCGCGTTCGCTGGCCCTGTCAATCAACATGAGGAGGGGGCGTCTCTATGAGAGGAGGATACGGCTGCTACCAGCAAGTAGCCGCCCTACTTGCTGGTAGAGAGGTAATTTACATATTATAAAAGTCAGTTTTTTTATTAAACTACTGAACGAAAATGAGTAAGAGCATTATAGATGATCTATCGCAGTATGAGGAATTTAAGTAGCCAAAAAAAAAAAAAAATGACTTTAGTGGGGTGACAGAAGCCCTTTAAGTGACCATGAAGAAGCATGATTTTCATATGCTTCACTATATGGCACGCAACGCACAGTTAAGGAGCGGCAATACTTTCCATTGTGTTGTGTTCCGCTGTTACAGGGAACGCAACGCCCATGGTTAACCTAGCCTCTCACTGATAACTGATTAAGTAAATATGTTTTTTGCAGGACTAGAGACACTTGTATAACTGAAGGGAATGGGTAGTCAATAGCTCAAGACTGAAGCTGTAAACCATTTGAAAAACTGCTGTCATTCAGCTAAGGCTATAAAAACTTGTAAACTCAGATTGTTAGCTTAAACTTTAAACATAACTATGGGATTCTACTAGGGAAATCATGTTTTAAATAAATGCCCCTTCCTGGATCCTCCCACTGCCCTATCTTCAGCAGAAGATCAGCACACAAAGGAGAAGGCAGCAGCTTCCTAGCCAGTAGTTCTGTGGTAATGACATGTATGTTGCCTTTCTTTCCTTCAAGGAATGTATAAAATACATTTGAATATTAAATACAGAGGAGTCGGGGAGTCGGAGTCGGAAGTATCTACCGACTCCACAGCCCTGCTCAGAAGACCTACGATTAAGAATTGTTGACTTGCATGAAGCTGGAAAGGGTTATAAAAGTATCTCCAAAAGCCTCGCTGTCCATCAGTCCACAGTAAGACAAATTGTCTATAAATGGAGAAAGTTCAGCACGGATGCTACTCTCCCTAGGAGTGGCCGTCCTGTAAAGATGACTGCAAGAGCACAGCGCAGACTGCTCAATGAGGTAAAGAAGAATCCTAGAGTGTCAGCTAAAGACTTACAAAAGTCTCTGGCATATGCTAACATCCCTGTTAGCAAATCTACGATACGTAAAACACTAAACAAGAATGGATTTCATGGGAGGATACCACAGAGGAAGCCACTGCTGTCCAAAAAAACCATTGCTGCACGTTTACAGTTTGCACAAGAGCACCTGGATGTTCCACAGCAGTACTGGCAAAATATTCTGTGGACAGATGAAACCAAAGTTGAGTTGTTTGGAAGAAATACACAACACTATGTGTGGAGAAAAAGAGGCACAGCACACCAACATCAAAACCTCATCCCAACTGTGAAGTATTGTGGTGGGGGCATCATGGTTTGGGGCTGCTTTGCTGCGTCAGGGCCTGGACGGATTGCTATCATCGAAGGAAAAATGAATTCCCAAGTTTATCAAGACATTTTGCAGGAGAACTTAAGGCCATCTGTCCAGCAGCTGAAGCTCAACAGAAGATGGGTGTTGAAACAGGACAAAGAGCCAAAGCGTAGAAGTAAATCAACAACAGAATGGCTTAAACAGAAGAAAATACGCCTTCTGGAGTGGCCCAGTCAGAGTCCTAACCTCAACCCGATTGAGATTCTGTGGCATGACCTCAAGAAAGCGATTCACACCAGACATCCCAAGAATATTGCTGAACTGAAACTGTTCTATAAAGAGGAATGGTCAAGAATTACTCCTGACCGTTGTGCACGTCTGATCTGCAACTACAGGAAACGTTTGGTTGAAGTTATTGCTCCAAAGGAGGTTCAACCAGTTATTAAATCCAAGGGTTCACATACTTTTTCCACCTGCACTGTGAATGCTTACATGGTGGGTTCAATAAAAACATGGTAACATTTAATTCTTTGTGTGTTATTAGTTTAAGCAGACTGTGATTGTCTATTGTTGTGACTTAGATGAAGATCAGATCACATTTTATGACCAATTTGTGCAGAAATCCATATCATTCCAAAGGGTTCACATACTTTTTCTTGCAACTGTATTGGCTTTTAGAGTTGTTCAAACTGCCCATATACATTCAATGAAATTGGCCGATGGATGAAAGGTCTTTGAATGAAATATCTTTTGTCCGACTATCAAACAAAAATATTAAATGTGGACGACCACTTTTCAAACTACAATGGACTATCATCTGTCAGCTAAAATAATCATTCATTTCAACAAACGACTATTTTAGTTGAAATTGTTCATTTTTGTCAACTTTAGACTAATGTGTATTGCCACCTTCAGTTCTATTGAATATCCAAGACATTTTGGACATTTGTATGCATTCAAGTTTGTAGGAACAAATCAAAGTCCATAAAGGCATGGTGGGTTGAGTATGGTGTAGAAGAACCTGACTGGCTCGCACAGAGCCCTAACATCAACTCCATTGAACACCTTTGGAATTAACTAGAAGGGAGATTGCAAGCAACTCCTTGTCCAACATTGGTGTCTGACTCACAAATGCTCTTCTAGATGAATGGGCAAAACTTCCCACAGACAAAAAGGTGAAAGGCTTCCCAGAAGCTGAATTAGCTGCAAAGTGGGAACTCCATATTAAAGCCTATGTATTTAGAATGGGATGTCATAGAAGCTGGATGTGTAATAATACTTTTGTCCACAAAGTGTGTGTTGGTGGTTACCTTGAATTTAAAATGTTGTGCTGATGTTTCAGACTGCAATGTCCTTTACTTAACCCCTAAGTGACCAGCCTGTTTTGGGCCTGACTGACCAAGCGTTTTTCTTCCTTTTTTCATCGTTGCGTTCCAAGAGCTATAAGTTTTTTATTTTTCTATAGCTTCTTGTCTTCCGGTAAGTCTCCGTCTTCTCGTCCTGTCTTCTCTTCCTTTCTTGTGCAGGAGACGGATCATCATGAATGACGTCACCGCCTCCTGCAAAAGAAAGCTCTGCCTGGCCGTCTTCACTTACAACGCAAGCGCACTATGCTGAATCGTAGTGCACATGCGTGGGATTGCCGGCCACTCTCTGCAGTGTACCGACTTCTATGTGAAGCCTGTACTGACTCCTGCACAGCACGATGTAAGCGCTGTGCAGGAGTGACAGCATAGCGATCAGCCACAGAGGCTGATCGCTATGCTGTGCATGTCCCAGGGGGCACTTTGGATGGCACAATGGGAGCACTGGATGGCACAATGGGGGCACTGGATGTCACAAGGGGGCAATGGATGTCACAAGGGGCAATGGATGGCAAACAGGGGGTACTGGATGACACAATGTGGGAACTGGATGGCACAAGAGGGGAACTGGATGGCAGAATGGGGCACTGGATGGCACAATGGGGCAATGGATGGCACAATGGCACTGTATGACATAAGGGGGCACTGGATGGCACAAGAGGGCACTGGATGGCACAAGGGGGCAATGGATGGCACAATGGGGCACTGGATGGCAAATAGGGGCACTGGATGGCACAAGGGGCAATGGATGGCACAAGAGGGTAATGGATGGCACAATGGGGGCACTGGATGGCAAACAGGGGCACTGGATGGCACAAGGGGGGCAATGGATGGCAGAATCGAGGTACTGTAGATGTCATTGTTATGGGGGCACTGTCGATGTCACTGTTATGTGGGCACTGTGGATGTCACTGTTATGGGGGCACTGTGGACCTCACTGTTATGGACGCACTGTGGATGTCACTGTTATGGGGGCGCTGTTGACATCACTGTTATTGGGGCGCTGTTGACATCACTGTTATGGGGGCGCTGTTGACATCACTGTTATGGGGGCGCTGTTGACATCACTGTTATGGGGGCGCTGTTGACATCACTGTTATGGGGGCGCTGTTGACGTCACTGTTATGGGGGCGCTGTGGATGTCACTGTTATGGACGCTCTGTGGATGTCACTGTTATGGACGCACCGTTTAGGTTTTGCGGTCTGCAAGTTCCACTAAATAAGGTTACTGTCCGTCTGCGATTCACTTTTTTTTTTTTGCTGTCCCATTGAGTTCTATGGGTTTTAGATCTGCATTATGAGGACCAGAATAGGACATGTTCTATCTTTCGCAGAACTGACATACAAATGTGGAAAGCACATGGACGTCATCAGTGTGTTTTTTACATCCATATGTTATTTCCAGTAAAGACAGAACATGAATTCTGGTCCTCAAAATGATCATAGAAGATGGAATTAGATACACACTTCAGCAGGCAGTATCGCACACAACAGGCTCTGTATCAGGCACACATGCATGTTAGGATTAGATGCAGATGTGTTTGGACGTGCTTGCTGCTTCCAGCTGTTTATCACACTCTGGAGATGGTGAGGGAAGAGCCTGTGGACGGTCAGTGATGAGTTTAGATACACAGCTCAGCAGGCTGTATCACACAGGATAGGATTAGATACAGATGTGTTTGGGTGTGCTTGCTGATTCCAGCTGTTTATCACACTCTGGAGATGGTGAAGGAAGAGCCTGTGGACGGTCAGTGATGAGTTTAGATACACAGCTCAGCAGGCTGTATCACACAGGATAGGATTAGATACAGATGTGTTTGGGTGTGCTTGCTGCTTCCAGCTGTTTATCACACTCTGGAGATGGTGAGGGAAGAGCCTGGGGACGGTCAGTGATGAGTTTAGATACACAGCTCAGCAGGCTGTATCACACAGGATAGGATTAGATACAGATGTGTTTGGACGTGCTTGCTGCTTCCAGCTGTTTATCACACTCTGGAGATGGTGAAGGAAGAGCCTGTGGACGGTCAGTGATGAGTTTAGATACACAGCTCAGCAGGCTGTATCACACAGGATAGGATTAGATACAGATGTGTTTGGGTGTGCTTGCTGCTTCCAGCTGTTTATCACACTCTGGAGATGGTGAGGGAAGAGCCTGGGGACGGTCAGTGATGAGTTTAGATACACAGCTCAGCAGGCTGTATCACACAGGATAGGATTAGATACAGATGTGTTTGGACGTGCTTGCTGCTTCCAGCTGTTTATCACACTCTGGAGATGGTGAGGGAAGAGCCTGGGGACGGTCAGTGATGAGTTTAGATACACAGCTCAGTAGGCTGTATCACACAGGATAGGATTAGATACAGATGTGTTTGGGTGTGCTTGCTGCTTCCAGCTGTTTATCACACTCTGGAGATGGTGAGGGAAGAGCCTGGGGACGGTCAGTGATGAGTTTAGATACACAGCTCAGCAGGCTGTATCACACAGGATAGGATTAGATACAGATGTGTTTGGACGTGCTTGCTGCTTCCAGCTGTTTATCACACTCTGGAGATGGTGAGGGAAGAGCCTGGGGACGGTCAGTGATGAGTTTAGATACACAGCTCAGCAGGCTGTATCACACAGGATAGGATTAGATACAGATGTGTTTGGACGTGCTTGCTGCTTCCAGCTGTTTATCACACTCTGGAGATGGTGAGGGAAGAGCCTGGGGATGGTCAGTGATGAGTTTAGATACACAGCTCAGCAGGCTGTATCACACGTGATAGGATTAGATACAGATGTGTTTGGGTGTGCTTGCTGCTTCCAGCTGTTTATCACACTCTGGAGATGGTGAGGGAAGAGCCTGGAGACGGTCAGTGATGAGTTTAGATACACAGCTCAGCAGGCTGTATCACACAGGATAGGATTAGATACAGATGTGTCTGGATGTGCTTGCTGCTTCCAGCTGTTTATCACACTCTGGAGATGGTGAGGGAAGAGCCTGGGGATGGTCAGTGATGAGTTTAGATACACAGCTCAGCAGGCTGTATCACACAGGATAGGATTAGATACAGATGTGTTTGGGTGTGCTTGCTGCTTCCAGCTGTTTATCACACTCTGGAGATGGAGAGGGAAGAGCCTGGGGACGGTCAGTGATGAGTTTAGATACACAGCTCAGCAGGCTGTATCACACAGGATAGGATTAGATACAGATGTGTTTGGGTGTGCTTGCTGCTTCCAGCTGTTTATCACACTCTGGAGATGGAGAGGGAAGAGCCTGGGGACGGTCAGTGATGAGTTTAGATACACAGCTCAGCAGGCTGTATCACACAGGATAGGATTAGATACAGATGTGTTTGGGTGTGCTTGCTGCTTCCAGCTGTTTATCACACTCTGGAGATGGTGAAGGAAGAGCCTGGAGACGGTCAGTGATGAGTTTAGATACACAGCTCAGCAGGCTGTATCACACAGGATAGGATTAGATACAGATGTGTTTGGGTGTGCTTGCTGCTTCCAGCTGTTTATCACACTCTGGAGATGGTGAGGGAAGAGCCTGGGGACGGTCAGTGATGAGTTTAGATACACAGCTCAGCAGGCTGTATCACACAGGATAGGATTAGATACAGATGTGTTTGGGTGTGCTTGCTGCTTCCAGCTGTTTATCACACTCTGGAGATGGTGAGGGAAGAGCCTGGGGACGGTCAGTGATGAGTTTAGATACACAGCTCAGCAGGCTGTATCACATAGGATAGGATTAGATACAGATGTGTTTGGGTGTGCTTGCTGCTTCCAGCTGTTTATCACACTCTGGAGATGGTGAGGGAAGAGCCTGGGGACGGTCAGTGATGAGTTTAGATACACAGCTCAGCAGGCTGTATCACACAGGATAGGATTAGATACAGATGTGTTTGGGTGTGCTTGCTGCTTCCAGCTGTTTATCACACTCTGGAGATGGTGAGGGAAGAGCCTGGGGACGGTCAGTGATGAGTTTAGATACACAGCTCAGCAGGCTGTATCACACAGGATAGGATTAGATACAGATGTGTTTGGGTGTGCTTGCTGCTTCCAGCTGTTTATCACACTCTGGACATGGTGAGGGAAGAGCCTGGGGACGGTCAGTGATGAGTTTAGATACACAGCTCAGCAGGCTGTATCACACAGGACAGGATTAGATACAGATGTGTTTGGACGTGCTTGCTGCTTCCAGCTGTTTATCACACTCTGGAGATGGTGAGGGAAGAGCCTGGAGACGGTCAGTGATGAGTTTAGATACACAGCTCAGCATGCTGTATCACACAAGATAGGATTAGATACAGATGTGTTTGGGTGTGCTTGCTGCTTCCAGCTGTTTATCACACTCTGGAGATGGTGAGGGAAGAGCCTGGAGACGGTCAGTGATGAGTTTAGATACACAGCTCAGCAGGCTGTATCACACAGGATAGGATTAGATACAGATGTGTTTGGGTGTGCTTGCTGCTTCCAGCTGTTTATCACACTCTGGAGATGGTGAGGGAAGAGCCTGGAGACGGTCAGTGATGAGTTTAGATACACAGCTCAGCAGGCTGTATCACACAGGATAGGATTAGATACAGATGTGTTTGGGTGTGCTTGCTGCTTCCAGCTGTTTATCACACTCTGGAGATGGAGAGGGAAGAGCCCGTTGACGGTCAGTGATGAGTTTAGATACACAGCTCAGCAGGCTGTATCACACAGGATAGGATTAGATACAGATGTGTTTGGGTGTGCTTGCTGCTTCCAGCTGTTTATCACACTCTGGAGATGGTGAGGGAAGAGCCTGTGGACGGTCAGTGATGAGTTTAGATACACAGCTCAGCAGGCTGTATCACACAGGATAGGATTAGATACAGATGTGTCTGGGTGTGCTTGCTGCTTCCAGCTGTTTATCACACTCTGGAGATGGAGAGGGAAGAGCCTGGGGACGGTCAGTGATGAGATTAGATACACAGCTCAGCAGGCTGTATCACACAGGATAGGATTAGATACAGATGTGTTTGGGTGTGCTTGCTGCTTCCAGCTGTTTATCACACTCTGGAGATGGTGAGGGAAGAGCCTGGGGACGGTCAGTGATGAGTTTAGATACACAGCTCAGCAGGCTGTATCACACAGGATAGGATTAGATACAGATGTGTCTGGGTGTGCTTGCTGCTTCCAGCTGTTTATCACACTCTGGAGATGGTGAGGGAAGAGCCTGGGGACGGTCAGTGATGAGTTTAGATACACAGCTCAGCAGGCTGTATCACACAGGATAGGATTAGATACAGATGTGTTTGGGTGTGCTTGCTGCTTCCAGCTGTTTATCACACTCTGGAGATGGTGAGGGAAGAGCCTGGGGACGGTCAGTGATGAGTTTAGATACACAGCTCAGCAGGCTGTATCACACAGGATAGGATTAGATACAGATGTGTTTGGGTGTGCTTGCTGCTTCCAGCTGTTTATCACACTCTGGAGATGGTGAGGGAAGAGCCTGGAGACGGTCAGTGATGAGTTTAGATACACAGCTCAGCAGGCTGTATCACACAGGATAGGATTAGATACAGCTGTGTCTGGGTGTGCTTGCTGCTTCCAGCTGTTTATCACACTCTGGAGATGGTGAGGGAAGAGCCTGGAGACGGTCAGTGATGAGTTTAGATACACAGCTCAGCAGGCTGTATCACACAGGATAGGATTAGATACAGATGTGTCTGGATGTGCTTGCTGCTTCCAGCTGTTTATCACACTCTGGAGATGGAGAGGGAAGAGCCCGTTGACGGTCAGTGATGAGTTTAGATACACAGCTCAGCAGGCTGTATCACACAGGATAGGATTAGATACAGATGTGTTTGGGTGTGCTTGCTGCTTCCAGCTGTTTATCACACTCTGGAGATGGAGAGGGAAGAGCCTGGGGACGGTCAGTGATGAGATTAGATACACAGCTCAGCAGGCTGTATCACACAGGATAGGATTAGATACAGATGTGTTTGGGTGTGCTTGCTGCTTCCAGCTGTTTATCACACTCTGGAGATGGTGAGGGAAGAGCCTGTGGACGGTCAGTGATGAGTTTAGATACACAGCTCAGCAGGCTGTATCACACAGGATAGGATTAGATACAGATGTGTCTGGGTGTGCTTGCTGCTTCCAGCTGTTTATCACACTCTGGAGATGGTGAGGGAAGAGCCTGGGGACGGTCAGTGATGAGTTTAGATACACAGCTCAGCAGGCTGTATCACACAGGATAGGATTAGATACAGATGTGTTTGGGTGTGCTTGCTGCTTCCAGCTGTTTATCACACTCTGGAGATGGTGAAGGAAGAGCCTGGGGACGGTCAGTGATGAGTTTAGATACACAGCTCAGCAGGCTGTATCACACAGGATAGGATTAGATACAGATGTGTTTGGGTGTGCTTGCTGCTTCCAGCTGTTTATCACACTCTGGACATGGTGAGGGAAGAGCCTGGGGACGGTCAGTGATGAGTTTAGATACACAGCTCAGCAGGCTGTATCACACAGGACAGGATTAGATACAGATGTGTTTGGACGTGCTTGCTGCTTCCAGCTGTTTATCACACTCTGGAGATGGTGAGGGAAGAGCCTGGGGACGGTCAGTGATGAGTTTAGATACACAGCTCAGCATGCTGTATCACACAAGATAGGATTAGATACAGATGTGTTTGGGTGTGCTTGCTGCTTCCAGCTGTTTATCACACTCTGGAGATGGTGAGGGAAGAGCCTGGAGACGGTCAGTGATGAGTTTAGATACACAGCTCAGCAGGCTGTATCACACAGGATAGGATTAGATACAGATGTGTTTGGGTGTGCTTGCTGCTTCCAGCTGTTTATCACACTCTGGAGATGGTGAGGGAAGAGCCTGGAGACGGTCAGTGATGAGTTTAGATACACAGCTCAGCAGGCTGTATCACACAGGATAGGATTAGATACAGATGTGTCTGGATGTGCTTGCTGCTTCCAGCTGTTTATCACACTCTGGAGATGGAGAGGGAAGAGCCTGGGGACGGTCAGTGATGAGATTAGATACACAGCTCAGCAGGCTGTATCACACAGGACAGGATTAGATACAGATGTGTTTGGACGTGCTTGCTGCTTCCAGCTGTTTATCACACTCTGGAGATGGTGAGGGAAGAGCCTGGAGACGGTCAGTGATGAGTTTAGATACACAGCTCAGCATGCTGTATCACACAAGATAGGATTAGATACAGATGTGTTTGGGTGTGCTTGCTGCTTCCAGCTGTTTATCACACTCTGGAGATGGTGAGGGAAGAGCCTGGAGACGGTCAGTGATGAGTTTAGATACACAGCTCAGCAGGCTGTATCACACAGGATAGGATTAGATACAGATGTGTTTGGGTGTGCTTGCTGCTTCCAGCTGTTTATCACACTCTGGAGATGGTGAGGGAAGAGCCTGGGGACGGTCAGTGATGGGATTAGATACACAGCTCAGCAGGCTGTATCACACAGGATAGGATTAGATACAGATGTGTTTGGGTGTGCTTGCTGCTTCCAGCTGTTTATCACACTCTGGAGATGGTGAGGGAAGAGCCTGGAGACGGTCAGTGATGAGTTTAGATACACAGCTCAGCAGGCTGTATCACACAGGATAGGATTAGATACAGATGTGTCTGGATGTGCTTGCTGCTTCCAGCTGTTTATCACACTCTGGAGATGGAGAGGGAAGAGCCCGTTGACGGTCAGTGATGAGTTTAGATACACAGCTCAGCAGGCTGTATCACACAGGATAGGATTAGATACAGATGTGTTTGGGTGTGCTTGCTGCTTCCAGCTGTTTATCACACTCTGGAGATGGAGAGGGAAGAGCCTGGGGACGGTCAGTGATGAGATTAGATACACAGCTCAGCAGGCTGTATCACACAGGATAGGATTAGATACAGATGTGTTTGGGTGTGCTTGCTGCTTCCAGCTGTTTATCACACTCTGGAGATGGTGAGGGAAGAGCCTGTGGACGGTCAGTGATGAGTTTAGATACACAGCTCAGCAGGCTGTATCACACAGGATAGGATTAGATACAGATGTGTCTGGGTGTGCTTGCTGCTTCCAGCTGTTTATCACACTCTGGAGATGGTGAGGGAAGAGCCTGGGGACGGTCAGTGATGAGTTTAGATACACAGCTCAGCAGGCTGTATCACACAGGATAGGATTAGATACAGATGTGTTTGGGTGTGCTTGCTGCTTCCAGCTGTTTATCACACTCTGGAGATGGTGAGGGAAGAGCCTGGAGACGGTCAGTGATGAGTTTAGATACACAGCTCAGCAGGCTGTATCACACAGGATAGGATTAGATACAGATGTGTTTGGGTGTGCTTGCTGCTTCCAGCTGTTTATCACACTCTGGAGATGGTGAGGGAAGAGCCTGGAGACGGTCAGTGATGAGTTTAGATACACAGCTCAGCAGGCTGTATCACACAGGATAGGATTAGATACAGATGTGTCTGGATGTGCTTGCTGCTTCCAGCTGTTTATCACACTCTGGAGATGGAGAGGGAAGAGCCCGTTGACGGTCAGTGATGAGTTTAGATACACAGCTCAGCAGGCTGTATCACACAGGATAGGATTAGATACAGATGTGTTTGGGTGTGCTTGCTGCTTCCAGCTGTTTATCACACTCTGGAGATGGAGAGGGAAGAGCCTGGGGACGGTCAGTGATGAGATTAGATACACAGCTCAGCAGGCTGTATCACACAGGATAGGATTAGATACAGATGTGTTTGGGTGTGCTTGCTGCTTCCAGCTGTTTATCACACTCTGGAGATGGTGAGGGAAGAGCCTGTGGACGGTCAGTGATGAGTTTAGATACACAGCTCAGCAGGCTGTATCACACAGGATAGGATTAGATACAGATGTGTCTGGGTGTGCTTGCTGCTTCCAGCTGTTTATCACACTCTGGAGATGGTGAGGGAAGAGCCTGGGGACGGTCAGTGATGAGTTTAGATACACAGCTCAGCAGGCTGTATCACACAGGATAGGATTAGATACAGATGTGTTTGGGTGTGCTTGCTGCTTCCAGCTGTTTATCACACTCTGGAGATGGTGAGGGAAGAGCCTGGGGACGGTCAGTGATGAGTTTAGATACACAGCTCAGCAGGCTGTATCACACAGGATAGGATTAGATACAGATGTGTTTGGGTGTGCTTGCTGCTTCCAGCTGTTTATCACACTCTGGAGATGGTGAGGGAAGAGCCCGTTGACGGTCAGTGATGAGTTTAGATACACAGCTCAGCAGGCTGTATCACACAGGATAGGATTAGATACAGATGTGTCTGGGTGTGCTTGCTGCTTCCAGCTGTTTATCACACTCTGGAGATGGTGAGGGAAGAGCCTGGGGACGGTCAGTGATGAGTTTAGATACACAGCTCAGCAGGCTGTATCACACAGGATAGGATTAGATACAGATGTGTTTGGGTGTGCTTGCTGCTTCCAGCTGTTTATCACACTCTGGAGATGGTGAGGGAAGAGCCTGGAGACGGTCAGTGATGAGTTTAGATACACAGCTCAGCAGGCTGTATCACACAGGATAGGATTAGATACAGATGTGTCTGGGTGTGCTTGCTGCTTCCAGCTGTTTATCACACTCTGGAGATGGTGAGGGAAGAGCCTGGAGACGGTCAGTGATGAGTTTAGATACACAGCTCAGCAGGCTGTATCACACAGGATAGGATTAGATACAGATGTGTTTGGGTGTGCTTGCTGCTTCCAGCTGTTTATCACACTCTGGAGATGGTGAGGGAAGAGCCTGGAGACGGTCAGTGATGAGTTTAGATACACAGCTCAGCAGGCTGTATCACACAGGATAGGATTAGATACAGATGTGTTTGGGTGTGCTTGCTGCTTCCAGCTGTTTATCACACTCTGGAGATGGTGAGGGAAGAGCCTGGGGACGGTCAGTGATGAGTTTAGATACACAGCTCAGCAGGCTGTATCACACAGGATAGGATTAGATACAGATGTGTTTGGGTGTGCTTGCTGCTTCCAGCTGTTTATCACACTCTGGAGATGGTGAGGGAAGAGCCTGGAGACGGTCAGTGATGAGTTTAGATACACAGCTCAGCAGGCTGTATCACACAGGATAGGATTAGATACAGATGTGTCTGGATGTGCTTGCTGCTTCCAGCTGTTTATCACACTCTGGAGATGGTGAGGGAAGAGCCCGTTGACGGTCAGTGATGAGTTTAGATACACAGCTCAGCAGGCTGTATCACACAGGATAGGATTAGATACAGATGTGTCTGGGTGTGCTTGCTGCTTCCAGCTGTTTATCACACTCTGGAGATGGTGAGGGAAGAGCCTGGGGACGGTCAGTGATGAGTTTAGATACACAGCTCAGCAGGCTGTATCACACAGGATAGGATTAGATACAGATGTGTCTGGGTGTGCTTGCTGCTTCCAGCTGTTTATCACACTCTGGAGATGGTGAGGGAAGAGCCTGGGGACGGTCAGTGATGAGTTTAGATACACAGCTCAGCAGGCTGTATCACACAGGATAGGATTAGATACAGATGTGTTTGGGTGTGCTTGCTGCTTCCAGCTGTTTATCACACTCTGGAGATGGTGAGGGAAGAGCCTGGAGACGGTCAGTGATGAGTTTAGATACACAGCTCAGCAGGCTGTATCACACAGGATAGGATTAGATACAGATGTGTGTGGGTGTGCTTGCTGCTTCCAGCTGTTTATCACACTCTGGAGATGGTGAGGGAAGAGCCTGGAGACGGTCAGTGATGAGTTTAGATACACAGCTCAGCAGGCTGTATCACACAGGATAGGATTAGATACAGATGTGTTTGGGTGTGCTTGCTGCTTCCAGCTGTTTATCACACTCTGGAGATGGTGAGGGAAGAGCCTGGGGATGGTCAGTGATGAGTTTAGATACACAGCTCAGCAGGCTGTATCACACAGGATAGGATTAGATACAGATGTGTTTGGGTGTGCTTGCTGCTTCCAGCTGTTTATCACACTCTGGAGATGGTGAGGGAAGAGCCTGGGGACGGTCAGTGATGAGTTTAGATACACAGCTCAGCAGGCTGTATCACACAGGATAGGATTAGATACAGATGTGTTTGGGTGTGCTTGCTGCTTCCAGCTGTTTATCACACTCTGGAGATGGTGAGGGAAGAGCCTGGAGACGGTCAGTGATGAGTTTAGATACACAGCTCAGCAGGCTGTATCACACAGGATAGGATTAGATACAGATGTGTCTGGATGTGCTTGCTGCTTCCAGCTGTTTATCACACTCTGGAGATGGTGAGGGAAGAGCCTGGAGACGGTCAGTGATGAGTTTAGATACACAGCTCAGCAGGCTGTATCACACAGGATAGGATTAGATACAGATGTGTCTGGATGTGCTTGCTGCTTCCAGCTGTTTATCACACTCTGGAGATGGAGAGGGAAGAGCCCGTTGACGGTCAGTGATGAGTTTAGATACACAGCTCAGCAGGCTGTATCACACAGGATAGGATTAGATACAGATGTGTTTGGGTGTGCTTGCTGCTTCCAGCTGTTTATCACACTCTGGAGATGGAGAGGGAAGAGCCTGGGGACGGTCAGTGATGAGATTAGATACACAGCTCAGCAGGCTGTATCACACAGGATAGGATTAGATACAGATGTGTCTGGATGTGCTTGCTGCTTCCAGCTGTTTATCACACTCTGGAGATGGTGAGGGAAGAGCCTGTGGACGGTCAGTGATGAGTTTAGATACACAGCTCAGCAGGCTGTATCACACAGGATAGGATTAGATACAGATGTGTCTGGGTGTGCTTGCTGCTTCCAGCTGTTTATCACACTCTGGAGATGGTGAGGGAAGAGCCTGGGGACGGTCAGTGATGAGTTTAGATACACAGCTCAGCAGGCTGTATCACACAGGATAGGATTAGATACAGATGTGTTTGGGTGTGCTTGCTGCTTCCAGCTGTTTATCACACTCTGGAGATGGTGAGGGAAGAGCCTGGGGACGGTCAGTGATGAGTTTAGATACACAGCTCAGCAGGCTGTATCACACAGGATAGGATTAGATACAGATGTGTTTGGGTGTGCTTGCTGCTTCCAGCTGTTTATCACACTCTGGAGATGGTGAGGGAAGAGCCCGTTGACGGTCAGTGATGAGTTTAGATACACAGCTCAGCAGGCTGTATCACACAGGACAGGATTAGATACAGATGTGTTTGGGTGTGCTTGCTGCTTCCAGCTGTTTATCACACTCTGGAGATGGTGAGGGAAGAGCCTGGGGATGGTCAGTGATGAGATTAGATACACAGCTCAGCAGGCTGTATCACACAGGATAGGATTAGATACAGATGTGTTTGGGTGTGCTTGCTGCTTCCAGCTGTTTATCACACTCTGGAGATGGAGAGGGAAGAGCCTGGGGACGGTCAGTGATGAGTTTAGATACACAGCTCAGCAGGCTGTATCACACAGGATAGGATTAGATACAGATGTGTTTGGGTGTGCTTGCTGCTTCCAGCTGTTTATCACACTCTGGAGATGGTGAGGGAAGAGCCTGGGGACGGTCAGTGATGGGATTAGATACACAGCTCAGCAGGCTGTATCACACAGGATAGGATTAGATACAGATGTGTTTGGGTGTGCTTGCTGCTTCCAGCTGTTTATCACACTCTGGAGATGGTGAGGGAAGAGCCTGGGGACGGTCAGTGATGAGTTTAGATACACAGCTCAGCATGCTGTATCACACAGGATAGGATTAGATACAGATGTGTTTGGGTGTGCTTGCTGCTTCCAGCTGTTTATCACACTCTGGAGATGGTGAGGGAAGAGCCTGGGGACGGTCAGTGATGAGATTAGATACACAGCTCAGCAGGCTGTATCACACAGGATAGGATTAGATACAGATGTGTTTGGACGTGCTTGCTGCTTCCAGCTGTTTATCACACTCTGGAGATGGAGAGGGAAGAGCCTGGGGACGGTCAGTGATGGGATTAGATACACAGCTCAGTAGGCTGTATCACACAGGATAGGATTAGATACAGATGTGTTTGGGTGTGCTTGCTGCTTCCAGCTGTTTATCACACTCTGGAGATGGAGAGGGAAGAGCCTGGGGACGGTCAGTGATGAGATTAGATACACAGCTCAGCAGGCTGTATCACACAGGATAGGATTAGATACAGATGTGTTTGGGTGTGCTTGCTGCTTCCAGCTGTTTATCACACTCTGGAGATGGAGAGGGAAGAGCCTGGGGACGGTCAGTGATGAGATTAGATACACAGCTCAGCAGGCTGTATCACACAGGATAGGATTATATACAGATGTGTTTGGGTGTGCTTGCTGCTTCCAGCTGTTTATCACACTCTGGAGATGGTGAGGGAAGAGCCTGGGGACGGTCAGTGATGAGTTTAGATACACAGCTCAGCAGGCTGTATCACACAGGATAGGATTAGATACAGATGTGTTTGGACGTGCTTGCTGCTTCCAGCTGTTTATCACACTCTGGAGATGGAGAGGGAAGAGCCTGGGGACGGTCAGTGATGAGTTTAGATACACAGCTCAGCAGGCTGTATCACATAGGATAGGATTAGATACAGATGTGTTTGGGTGTGCTTGCTGCTTCCAGCTGTTTATCACACTCTGGAGATGGAGAGGGAAGAGCCTGGGGACGGTCAGTGATGAGTTTAGATACACAGCTCAGCAGGCTGTATCACACAGGATAGGATTAGATACAGATGTGTTTGGGTGTGCTTGCTGCTTCCAGCTGTTTATCACACTCTGGAGATGGAGAGGGAAGAGCCTGGGGACGGTCAGTGATGAGTTTAGATACACAGCTCAGCAGGCTGTATCACACAGGATAGGATTAGATACAGATGTGTTTGGGTGTGCTTGCTGCTTCCAGCTGTTTATCACACTCTGGAGATGGTGAGGGAAGAGCCTGGGGACGGTCAGTGATGAGTTTAGATACACAGCTCAGCAGGCTGTATCACACAGGATAGGATTAGATACAGATGTGTTTGGGTGTGCTTGCTGCTTCCAGCTGTTTATCACACTCTGGAGATGGTGAGGGAAGAGCCTGGGGACGGTCAGTGATGAGTTTAGATACACAGCTCAGCAGGCTGTATCACACAGGATAGGATTAGATACAGATGTGTTTGGGTGTGCTTGCTGCTTCCAGCTGTTTATCACACTCTGGAGATGGTGAGGGAAGAGCCTGGGGACGGTCAGTGATGAGTTTAGATACACAGCTCAGCAGGCTGTATCACACAGGATAGGATTAGATACAGATGTGTTTGGGTGTGCTTGCTGCTTCCAGCTGTTTATCACACTCTGGAGATGGAGAGGGAAGAGCCTGGGGACGGTCAGTGATGAGATTAGATACACAGCTCAGCAGGCTGTATCACACAGGATAGGATTAGATACAGATGTGTTTGGGTGTGCTTGCTGCTTCCAGCTGTTTATCACACTCTGGAGATGGTGAGGGAAGAGCCTGTGGACGGTCAGTGATGAGATTAGATACACAGCTCAGCAGGCTGTATCACACAGGATAGGATTAGATACAGATGTGTTTGGGTGTGCTTGCTGCTTCCAGCTGTTTATCACACTCTGGAGATGGTGAGGGAAGAGCCTGGGGATGGTCAGTGATGAGATTAGATACACAGCTCAGCAGGCTGTATCACACAGGATAGGATTAGATACAGATGTGTTTGGGTGTGCTTGCTGCTTCCAGCTGTTTATCACACTCTGGAGATGGTGAGGGAAGAGCCTGGGGACGGTCAGTGATGAGTTTAGATACACAGCTCAGCAGGCTGTATCACACAGGATAGGATTAGATACAGATGTGTTTGGGTGTGCTTGCTGCTTCCAGCTGTTTATCACACTCTGGAGATGGTGAGGGAAGAGCCTGGAGACGGTCAGTGATGAGTTTAGATACACAGCTCAGCAGGCTGTATCACACAGGATAGGATTAGATACAGATGTGTTTGGGTGTGCTTGCTGCTTCCAGCTGTTTATCACACTCTGGAGATGGAGAGGGAAGAGCCTGGGGACGGTCAGTGATGAGATTAGATACACAGCTCAGCAGGCTGTATCACACAGGATAGGATTAGATACAGATGTGTTTGGACGTGCTTGCTGCTTCCAGCTGTTTATCACACTCTGGAGATGGAGAGGGAAGAGCCTGGGGACGGTCAGTGATGAGTTTAGATACACAGCTCAGCAGGCTGTATCACACAGAATAGGATTAGATACAGATGTGTTTGGACGTGCTTGCTGCTTCCAGCTGTTTATCACACTCTGGAGATGGTGAGGGAAGAGCCTGGGGACGGTCAGTGATGAGTTTAGATACACAGCTCAGCAGGCTGTATCACACAGGATAGGATTAGATACAGATGTGTTTGGGTGTGCTTGCTGCTTCCAGCTGTTTATCACACTCTGGAGATGGTGAGGGAAGAGCCTGGGGACGGTCAGTGATGAGTTTAGATACACAGCTCAGCAGGCTGTATCACACAGGATAGGATTAGATACAGATGTGTTTGGGTGTGCTTGCTGCTTCCAGCTGTTTATCACACTCTGGAGATGGTGAGGGAAGAGCCTGGGGACAGTCAGTGATGAGATTAGATACACAGCTCAGCAGGCTGTATCACACAGGATAGGATTAGATACAGATGTGTTTGGGTGTGCTTGCTGCTTCCAGCTGTTTATCACACTCTGGAGATGGTGAGGGAAGAGCCTGGGGACGGTCAGTGATGAGTTTAGATACACAGCTCAGCAGGCTGTATCACACAGGATAGGATTAGATACAGATGTGTCTGGGTGTGCTTGCTGCTTCCAGCTGTTTATCACACTCTGGAGATGGTGAAGGAAGAGCCTGTGGACGGTCAGTGATGAGATTAGATACACAGCTCAGCAGGCTGTATCACACAGGATAGGATTAGATACAGATGTGTTTGGGTGTGCTTGCTGCTTCCAGCTGTTTATCACACTCTGGAGATGGTGAGGGAAGAGCCTGGGGACGGTCAGTGATGAGTTTAGATACACAGCTCAGCAGGCTGTATCACACAGGATAGGATTAGATACAGATGTGTTTGGGTGTGCTTGCTGCTTCCAGCTGTTTATCACACTCTGGAGATGGTGAGGGAAGAGCCTGTGGACGGTCAGTGATGGGATTAGATACACAGCTCAGCAGGCTGTATCACACAGGATAGGATTAGATACAGATGTGTTTGGGTGTGCTTGCTGCTTCCAGCTGTTTATCACACTCTGGAGATGGTGAGGGAAGAGCCTGGGGATGGTCAGTGATGGGATTAGATACACAGCTCAGCAGGCTGTATCACACAGGATAGGATTAGATACAGATGTGTTTGGGTGTGCTTGCTGCTTCCAGCTGTTTATCACACTCTGGAGATGGTGAGGGAAGAGCCCGTTGACGGTCAGTGATGAGTTTAGATACACAGCTCAGCAGGCTGTATCACACAGGATAGGATTAGATACAGATGTGTTTGGGTGTGCTTGCTGCTTCCAGCTGTTTATCACACTCTGGAGATGGTGAGGGAAGAGCCTGGGGACGGTCAGTGATGAGTTTAGATACACAGCTCAGCAGGCTGTATCACACAGGATAGGATTAGATACAGATGTGTTTGGGTGTGCTTGCTGCTTCCAGCTGTTTATCACACTCTGGAGATGGTGAGGGAAGAGCCTGGAGACGGTCAGTGATGAGTTTAGATACACAGCTCAGCAGGCTGTATCACACAGGATAGGATTAGATACAGATGTGTTTGGGTGTGCTTGCTGCTTCCAGCTGTTTATCACACTCTGGAGATGGTGAGGGAAGAGCCTGGGGACGGTCAGTGATGAGTTTAGATACACAGCTCAGCAGGCTGTATCACACAGGATAGGATTAGATACAGATGTGTTTGGGTGTGCTTGCTGCTTCCAGCTGTTTATCACACTCTGGAGATGGTGAGGGAAGAGCCTGGGGACGGTCAGTGAGAAGTAGATTCATGTCTGGAACACAGAAGTTGTAGTGGGTGTGGCTGCTGCAGACAGAGCAGTGTGGGGGCGTGTCCAGCCTGTGACTCATCTCTGTGCAGTGTAGACAGGCTTGTGTATCAATAAAGTTATGTATTCAACAAAACAAGAAGGGGAGAAAGTAAACAGATCTGCCAGGATAATATGATGTCTTCCAGGGGGGAAGGAAAGCTCAGACATAAAAAACAGGTATTGGGGGGCATATGTAGGCATGGTGAGGGTTGCTAGGAGCACATAAAAAAAAATAGATTTTGGGACCGGACAACCTCTTTAACTTTTAGGCCTATTGTTCAGTGTGAAAACTGCAGGATTAGATACATTTTTTTAAATATACTGTAGTGACAAGGGAAATCTAATTAGTTTTGACACTTAAAGGGTGGTGCTGGAGCTGTGGCAGAAAGAGAAGTTCATCATAGGTATGTTTGGATACAGCAACAGGAAGTGGCAGTCAGTAAGCCAAAGCTCCGACTCCTGCATTTTATCACACTCCAAATGGCCAATAATCTAGTAATAAATTTCCTGTGATAAATGGTAACATTGTATGTTTTCTTACTCTCATGTAAGTAATCAGGCTACTCGGATGAAACTTAAACTATATTTATTGAAGTACAATTTCTGAATTTCCTGACATTTTCTATATTCCTTTCAGTTAATATGTAATTCACTATGCATTTAATTACTGGAAACTTTAAACACTGTTATACACTTATCAATTGTAGGAAACCTATGAGTGTGTCCCTAGAAGAAGTTAGAAAAGCTGTATATATATTTCCTGGAATTGCAGAGAATCATGTCTAAATGGAAATAAAAGAAACTTGTAAAAAGTGGTTGTCTGGGAATAAATGACTTTTTACAGGAGCATGCAGCCTGCCTTCACTATGGAAATGTTCATACTTACCTGCTATCTGCAGCTCCGGTCCCGCATATTGGCTCCAGTGTGTCTATCTTCTGGTCTGCGACTTGTTTAGCATAGGCATGATCATCTGTTCCACTGCAGCCAGTGACTGGCTTTAGCGGTGACATATCCGCAAAAGATTAATTACCACTAAAGCCAGTTAAGGGCTGCAGCACAGCAGATGAGCAGATGATTATGCCCATGCAAGGGATGAATTAAACAAGCTGCAGACCAGAAAATAGAGACATGGGTGCTGGCACGCAGGACCAGAGCAGCAGTAAGCTGGTAAATATCCTTCTTTCCATAGCAGAGGCAGGCTGCAGGCTCCTGTGAAAAGTTACTTATTCCCAGACAGCCCTTTTAATTGTCTACCTGTCTAACTGTTCCAAGATGCAGGCAGACTGCAGGCATGCCCAGTAGTGAACTTCCTCCCCTGGTCTTCACTACTGAGCATGTGCAGCACAGTTTCAGGCATTGTAACTAAGGGCCTTGGAGCAGCATGAAGATACCTAATGTCCACATAGAGGACCTGTCTATAGAATGGCTTCTGATGGAGGGTCATGTGACCAAACAAATCACCTCCATGTGATGCCTCCTCCATTTAAACACACTGCATCTGCACTAAACTTCCAACAAAACAAGTGCAGACAGCAGGTGCAGTGTAATTGAATGGAGGAGGCAGCACATGGAGGTGATCTGTCTGGTCATATGACTCTCCATCAGCAGCCATTTTATGGACAGTACCTCTATATGGACAGCACAAAAGACTTCGTCAACACAGGGGCATACCTTATGAAACATAGAAAATGGTGAAGAATTTCAATAAAGACTATGGCTACTTTCACACTAGCGTTCGGGGCTCCGCTTGTGAGCTCCGTTTGAAGGGTCTCACAAGCGGCCCCGAACGCATCCGTACTGCCCTAATGCATTCTGAGTGGATGCGGATCCGCTCAGAATGCATCAGTCTGGCAGCGTTCAGCCTCCGTTCCGCTCAGCAGGCGGACCCCTGAACGCAGCTTGCAGCGTTCGGGTGTCTGCCTGGCCGTGCGGAGGCAAACGGATCCGTCCAGACTTACAATGTAAGTCAATGGGGACGGATCCGTTTGAATTTGACACTATATGGCTCAATTTTCAAACGGATCCGTCCCCCATTGGCTTTCAATGTAAAGTCTGGACGGATCCGTCTGAAGCTACTTTCAGACTTAGAATTTTTTCTACAATATAATGCAGACGGATCCGTTCTGAACGGATCCCAAGTCTGCATTATATGAGCGGATCCGTCTGGGCAGACCCCAGACGGATCCACTCTGAACGCTAGTGTGAAAGTAGCCTATATTAGTAAGTGTCATATAATCATCTTAAAAACACATTGGTCAACAGTAACCAGAATGTGGCCAATTCCTTTAACGTTTCTAAATGTGTATGAAAGTTAACAAATAAAGTACTAATTAACTATATCAATAAGAAAGAGGTTTTTTTTAAGTTGATGTCGTAGTTGGTACATTTCTACCAACTCCAACTCCGCCCAAAACTAGCTTAGACTCCAACTCTACAGCCATGGTATGTAGCTACTAAGCTCGCTCTAGTGCGCTCTGACCACTGTAGAGATACAGTACAGACCAAAAGTTTGGACACACCTTCTCATTCAAAGAGTTTTCTTTATTTTCATGACTATAAAAATTGTAGATTCACACTGAAGGCATCAAAACTATGAATTAACACATGTGGAATTATATACATAACAAACAAGTGTGAAACAACTGCAAATATGTCATATTCTAGGTTCTTCAAAGTAGCCACCTTTTGCTTTGATTACTGCTTTGCACACTCTTGGCATTCTCTTGATGAGCTTCAAGAGGTAGTCCCCTGAAATGGTTTTCACTTCACAGGTGTGCCCTGTCAGGTTTAATAAGTGGGATTTCTTGCCTTATAAATGGAGTTGGGACCATCAGTTGCGTTGAGGAGAAGTCAGGTGGATACACAGCTGATAGTCCTACTGATTAGACTGTTAGAATTTGTATTATGGCAAGAAAAAAGCAGCTGAGTAAAGAAAAACTAGTGGCCATCATTACTTTAAGAAATGAAGGTCAGTCAGTCAGCCTTTGAAAGTAAGGGCTATTTGACCATGAAGGAGAGTGATAGGGTGCTGCGCCAGATGACCTGGCCTCCACAGTTACGGGACCTGAACCCATTCGAGATGGTTTGGGGTGAGCTGGACCGCAGAGTGAAGGCAAAAGGGCCAACAAGTGCTAAGCATCTCTGGGAACTCCTTCAAGACTGTTGGAAGACCATTTCAGGGGACTACCTCTTGAAGCTTATCAAGAGAATGCCAAGAGTGTGCAAAGCAGTAATCAAAGCAAAAGGTGGCTACTTTGAAGAACCTAGAATATGACATATTTTCACACTTGTTTGTTATGTATATAATTCCACATGTGTTAATTCATAGTTTTGATGCCTTCATAGTCATGAAAATAAAGAAAACTCTTTGAATGAGAAGGTGTGTCCAAACTTTTGGTCTGTACTGTATATTAAGAAATTAATCCACACAGAATTGTGGTACCAATTATGTAAAAAGATGACGATTTAGCCAGACATGAAAACTTAAAGGGGTTTTCTGGGATTTTAATATTAATGACCTTTCCTCAGGATAGGTCATCAATATCAGATCAGCGGGGGTCCGGCTCCTCTGCCGATCAGCTGGAAGAAGGGAAGGCTACAGCTGTTCTTTGTTTGTTTACCTGCTCGCCGTTGCAGCGATAAGCAGGTGTAATTACAAGCCGTACCATTCATTTCAATGGGACAGCTTGTTCCTATTCAAGTTTATAGGAACAAGCCGTCCCATTGAAAAGAATGGGACAGCTTGTACAGTAGTTACACCTGCTCGCTACTGCGCTGTCTACAGAAGGCAGGTAAACAAACAAGAGAAGGCTACGCTCGCATGGAGCTCGGCCTTTCCTTCATCTAGCTGATTATGGGGGTGCTGGGTGTCGGACCCCCATGATCTTAGACAAGCCCCAAAATGGTGTGAGATCAAAAAAATGATGGAACACTTACAGCATCTGCTGCCAAAGGCATTATTTGACTGCAGCTGTCACATGCCATACACCTACATGTCACAATGACATTAACTCGCACAGTGATGGGCAGAGGTGTATTACACGTGAACAACTGCAGCCAATCACTGTCTTCAGCGTAAAACCTTGGTCTTCTTTATTGATGGTACTTGGATGTTTGTAGTACAGGTAGTCAGTAAAAGCATTGACATGTTTGGTGTTAGTGCTCTTATTGATTACCTAGAGATGACCCTTTTGTCATGTGCAATAGTATTAAAACATATTTGCTTTACACAATACCATTAGATTTCATGCTGGTGTTTCAATGTAATCTGTAAAAAATGTTGTGGTCATTCTGCTTCGGTCTAAGCTGCATGTGGATGGCTTTTTAACATTTTGCTTAATAATCATTATGAATGTGGAAAAGATTTTGAAAGCTGAAATTTATGAAATGGAACCAGTACAACCTCTGGTTTCACAAATGGAGCACATACACTGTACAAATGGGCTTAACAGTTCATTTGACACGCATGAAGCAGTGGGATAAAGTGTAAAAGTAAAAGCTTTTATCTCACATATTTTTTTTCTCAAAATGTGGATTATCATCAATATCACATTTTTTTCCTGCCAATCCACATGTACTATCAGTGCCCAGTGACTGAAGACCTATTACGGAATTCTTTTTTTTATGCTCTAGTACATCATTTGTGAAACTACTGAAGTTGGCTGTCCAGACAGGTATGTATTAATGTTCTAAAATGCATTTTTGTTTTTCTTACAAACCAAACAGATACAGTAAAATTCACAACCATGTTTTCTTTTCTTTCTTCCCCCTCTTTCCCTTCTTGCTCCGTTAATTGCATTATACCCTTTTCATTTTATGCTATCTACATGCTTCCTTTTTATTTTGCTTCTTTTTATGAATCTTTTCTCCTTTCCCTTTTTCCTTTTTGTTTTCCCTTTTTCCTTGTACCCCCTTTGTACTCCTTTTATAGTCTCTTTAGACGAAGATGATGTTGCAGCTGAGTTGAACCGAGAGCAGAATGAGAAAACAATTCGCAGCACACAGACAGCTCTGCGAAACTTTAGAGACTTCATCATCTCTAAATACCCAATGGAGACCAGAGAAATCTACATTATGCCTTGCAAAGAACTAGATGATTACCTGGCGTCTTTCTTTGTAGATGCCAGGCAGAAAGATGGGTCAGAGTATGAGCCAAACAGTCTGGCCAATTATCAGTGTGGCCTGGAACGGTATCTGAAGGAGCACAGGTATGGTTATAGCATTACCAGAGACAAGGAATTTAGGAGGTCACAGGAAGCTTTAAAACAAAAGCAAAATGAACTACGATGTAAAGGAAAAGGGAACAAACCCCATAAATCTATGAAGCTCACCTTTGCTGATGAACTTATTCTTCGCAAGAGAGGTCTTCTGAGTCGCTACAATCCTGAAGGTTTGCTGAATCTTGTCTGGTTGAACAACACCAAAGCTTTTGGACACTGTACTGGTTTTCATGGTTCCACACTAAAATGGGGGGATGTCAGGCTTCGAATATTAGAGACTGGATTGGAATTTCTTGAGTGGATGGGCCAGGAAAGCCCTGATGCAAAGGTCAAAAGAGCTGGGACAGAATGTAGAGTATATGCCACACCACACTCACCACAAACTTGTCCTGTGCAGGACTACAAAGAATATGCACAGAGAAGACCTCCAGCAATGCGTTATGAAGATGCTCCTTTCTATCTGTCCATCAAGCCAGTTGTTAACCTAGCTGCCCTTCACTGGTACAATTGTCAGGCTCTTGGTAAAAACAAACTGGCCAAAATGGTGAAAACAATGTGTGAGAAGGGTAACATACCTGGAAGAAAAACCAACTTTAGTGTATATCAAAGCTGTAGCACTCTCTCGGAAGCTCAAAGTAATCAACTGGTCCTAATCTGTAACAATTTAAGCCAACAAGCTGCCCAGTCTATGGCAACTCACTCGGGGCCTGGAAACTTTATTGTTTCAGCCTCTTATGACTCTTCCTCAGACACAGCTTGACATGGAACTGTTAAAAGATCACTACAAGGCCTAGTTAGGATTTTAGACTAGCATTATGAATTAAGCTGTGATTGAATGTTTGAGTCTGGCCCTCTTTTACTGTTAGTTACCTTAGAAGCAAAAAAACAATGTAATATATTTTATTGTGTTTTCTCTCATTACAAGTCTGTTATTTGAACTAGTTTTTGTATTGCACCTATAATAATGTTTATACTGTAGTGGTCAACCAAAATGCATGTTGTAGCCTGGAAAATTACTTTTGAAATAATACTTATCCCTTGAGTGGTGAGCACAGAACAGGCTACATTTTCAAGAAAGGGTGCTATAATTTGAATATATAATCCTCAAAGTATTACCAGACGTGGGCTCATGCTGCAGCCAGCCCTCTAGCTCCTGAATGCCTGAGTGACCTGAAACACTGAGACAGTGACTGACCTAGAAGTCTGTATAGCGGCCTTTTGTCTTCTGCACTTGATTACATTAATTAAGCTCTCTGCCTTTCATGGACTGAAAACATTGAGATGCATTTTAACTTTTTTAATTAATATTCTTTTATTTTTTTGGACAAATGTAGGATTTTAAATGTAGAATTTGTACAACTGTAGCATTAAGGGTGCATTCACATCACCGTCTAGCTTTCCGTTCTTCTCATCCATCAGAAGAAAGAGAGAGAAAAAAAAATGGATCCTATTGCATCAGCTATGCATAGGATCCGTTTTTTTACAGGATCCTGTAAAAAAAACGAATCCTGTTGCATCAGTTGTCATCAGTTTGAGCCATTTCCGTCTGAGATCCGTTTTTTAGATGGAAACAAAAGTACTGCATGCAGTGTAGAAAACGGATCTCAGACGGAAATGGCTCAAACGGATGACAACTGATGCAACAGGATCCGTTTTTTTACTGGATCCTGTTTTTTTTCTCTCTCTCTCTCCCTCTTCTTCTGACAGATCAGAAGAACGGAAAGCTAAACGGTGATGTGAATGCAAAATATAATTTATAGCAATATGCAATGGTGTTTATGGCGTGAAGACTGTTCCTCAATTCATCTGCACTGTTGTGAGCCTGAGCAAGGCCACAGCCACATACTGTATATGTATGTCATTCATGAAACTGCAATCACAGTGGCATGTGAAACTACTGAAATGTTATTTGACCTTCAAAATACAGATGAAAATCTGCATATTTTTGTGTGATACCAAGTTTCTGCTGTGAAAAGTATTCACTGTTGAAATCAGTTTTCTCTTGAAATTTAATTTTAACTTATTAAAATTACTGCAGTATTTACAATCCTGATGCAACAAAATGGTGGGAAAGTTATAATTTATTAAAAAAGGTACAATATCAGACTCATCTCTTTTGTTTGAATACTTATGTATTACTTATATATACTTATACCTACAAGAAGCTATATGTGGGTTAGAGTTAGGGTATTTTCAGAAGCAATTTTCAGCACGAATATCTGTAACTATAGAACATGTAACTATGTAACATATATGACAATACAATGCAAATGAACTGGGTTTTACTATCCTTAAAGGCTATGAATACCTTTGGGGACATTTTATTATCATCACATTTTAGACATTTTGGCCTAAAAATCGTTTTTTCAATTAGTCATTAATAAAAATCTTCAACAGTTTTTATTTTCATACATCTTTCCGTTTCAAAGCATTTGCAGACTAGTAGGCTCTGTGCTTCACGCGGAATCCCTTTGAGAACTAGTTTGTGGTCTGGATCTGTAGCCTTTATCTCTAAATTCGCATTTAAGCTGAATTCATGTCAGACTGATAAGAATTTAGCTATAATGAGTGTTTAGGAGCTGTCAGGATTTCAGGGATAAGGGCTACAGATCAAGCTGTCAGAACAGCTCCCTGATTGGTTCAGTGTGAAAGCCTGCTATGCTTCAAATTCACTGAAGCTAAAAGCTGTAAAAGGAAAAATGTTGAAAATGTTTGATAAACACCAATTGAAAAATTATTTTTAGCCCAAAATAAGTAAAATGCTGACTCTCATATAGGAATGCAGCCTGTCCAGGTTGTGCCATGACGTTTGGCACAACTAGATAGTTGGCATATTTTGTCAACTGGACTCTGAAAGGGGAACAGCTACCAGCTCCAGAAGAAAACATCCACACTCCCTATTCGCAGGTACAGTGCCTCAATGAAATGCAAGCATCAGTGGAAAAATAACTCTTTCATAGCATTATTGTATGTATTCCTTAAAAGATGACATATCAGATTACAGAAACGTAGCTGTGATGCCAGCTAGTTTATTGGAATGAATACCACATAAATGTTCTCAGCATAAAAATGGCATTACAGCCACATTTTTAAATTTGGTATCTGTTATCTTCTATGGAAGATGCATATGGCAGTGCTCTGAAAGAGACATTTTTCCATTGATTGCCTCATCTTAAAAAATGTTGAAACCCTTTGCAATGAGCTGTGAAAACAGTGGTATTAGGGCGCCTTCACGTGCAGCAGATTATTTTCCAGAAATATCCGCAACTAAAAATCAAGTTCATTCATCTGAATGAGGGTGTTTTGGCAGCAAGCACATAGATTTCTGCAAGCTTCATTCAAGTGAATAGAGCTCATTTTCAGTAAAATTTCTGTGATGCAATACTAAATGCTAGTAGTGTTAAACAGGTAGGCTACTAGATATTATTTTCATACAGTGTAATATGCAAGGGCCCCTTCTTCACGTTGCCTGGCACTAGAATGTTTGACTACATAACAATCCTGTTGTTCCATTGTGATTGAATATGCAAATTGAAAAAAAGTTTTTGTATCCTGAAAACAACTTTGCTAAACATAAGAATCTAGGCCTCAACAATGAATCATTTCTAAAATGTTGAAAAGAAGGAGTAAATGGGTACAACGTATGTGCCATCTGTATTAGCATATGTTTAAAGTACAGAAGTATATTTAAATATCTATTAATATTGAAATATTAGTATTGTCCCTTATTAAGGTTTATTTGCTTCAGTATATGTGTAGCAGTTACTGATAAGAAAAAAACAAAAAGGTTTTGCACAGCTCACCCTGAATTTGCGTCATTCATACACTCCCGTAATGTGAAGGAAAAGGCAGCATGGATGAATCCCCCGGGTCTAGGGTCATGAGAGACTTCAGTCCAGTCCTGTATAGAGACTTATTAGAAGTACATTGCCAATAAGTCTCCATACCATGGAGTACTTCTAGTAATTCTCCATACAGGACCCTGCCTAAGCTGCTTCCAAGGCATCACACTGAGCCAGCCAGAATCCTACTCTGTACTGATGAGGGGCAAGCATCCCAAAACAGCTCTGTACAGATGGATATCTGGCTCGGCTATATTCCCTTGTGAAATCTCAAGGCTTGTTGGAAAGTCGGATCTTGACTCATAGGGAACCACTTTCAAGATGGCAAGATGGTTCTTTTTCAAATTACTGAAATCAGCCCCTTGTACACACACACCTTCCAATCAGGTCCTGATTATTTTTAATAAAAAATTCCCATAAAAATGTTTATTCTCTGACCGTTTAGAAAGGTACATGATGTAAACTGTAGTGAAGGTAATCTTCTTACCAGTGACTGTATTTGTGAGTTATAACCTCCCTTCTGATGCTCAGCTGTGTCATGTGACCAGCACTCATCTCCAACTGACACAGGACAGGAGATCAGTTACTTCTCTATTCATTCCTATGAGACTGACATTGAGGCTCCCAAAGGAATACATAAAGAAACTGACTTCCTGTCCACACATAAGAAGTTATGTTATTTAGAACGTTTTTTTTTGCTGGTTACATGAGACAGCCGAAAAGCAAAAAGGAGGGGATAGCTCACAAATACATACACTGGTAAGAAAATTACCTTCACTATAGTTTACATCATGTACCTTTCTAACAGGTCAGAGAATAAAAATCTTTGCAGGAGTTCTTTAAAGCTTTCAGCTCCCACTCTTTTTTTTATCAGATAAATTTTGATTGGAAGTTAAAGGGGTATTCTCATCTTTAAGATCATATCTCATATGATCCAACTGATGCCCTCCGTCATTTTTCTAATTTAATGTCATAAAAAAAAAACTCATGTTCTAATTATTCTGTTTATGTAGTGCCAGAGTTGTATCCTGTATCCAACGGATACGGCCCGCTCCTCTGCCGCATCTCTGAGCCGCGGCTGCGCAGAGAGGACCTTTGTTTCACCCAGGCAGCCGGTCTGTTGCTCAGGAGCGCGCACGCCGGCTGCCACGCATGCGCATTAGAACATTCATGCCGCATCAGATAGGGAGAGGATCGGAGCTGCCGCTCGGCGGGGGCGGGGCTCGTTGCTGGGCTTGGCGGGGGCGGGGCTTGTTGCGGGGGCGGGCGGGGGTATTGAAGGTGTATTGAAGGCACTGGGGGTGGCTGATAGAGGCATATTGGGGGCTGCACTTGTCTAGGGCACTTCCCTCATGGTGCATTAGCATTGCTCTGAGAGTGAGGATTGAACAGCAGAAGCTGCTTCACATAGACGGCAGGCTGCCAGAGTGATGAGTCATACATTCCTCATGAACGAGCATGCAAGGACTGAGCTCTGAGTGATGTCATAAGGAGGCGTGGCTGGCCTTCACTTAAACTGCCTAAGCCCGCCCAGCCTGAGAAGCTTGGAAAGCAGGAAGTGAAATGCAGAGCTGCTGCAGGGGAGGCTCAAATAGCGAGATGAGAATATCCCTTTAAGACAACAATAGCATATCAAACAATTCTCCCATCCGCCCCCTCTCATTTTATGTAGCAGCAGTATATTACAGTGTATTACATATGTCAAGACAGTTTACATAACATTTTTATAACCAGTGCTTCACTGGGAGATACGGGTGTGTCTGAGTAATAGAAGCATCGAATATCATCAAAAAGTGAATTTATTTCAGTAATTCAATTCAAAAAGTGAAACTGATTCATATAGATTCATTACATACAGAGTTATCTATTTCAAGCATTTTTTTCTTTTAATGTTGATGATTACAGCTAATGAAAACACAAAAGTTATTATCTTAGAAGATTAGAATATTATATAAGACTAATTAAAAAAAAATATTTTATACAGAAATGTTGGCCTACTGAAAAGTATGTACAGTATACGTACTCAATACTTGGTTGGGGCTCCTTTTGCAAGAATTACTGCAACAATGTGTAGTGACATGGAGGCGATCAACCTGTGGCACTGCTGAGGTATTATGGAAGCCAAGGTCGCTTTGATAGCGGCCTTCAGCTAGTCTGCATTTTTAGGTCTGGTGTTGCTCAACTTTTTATTGACAATACCTATTAGATTCTCTATGGGCTTTAGGTCAGGTGAGTTTGGACAATAAAGCACATTGATACAGTGGTTATAAAGCCAGGTATTGGTAATTTTAGTAGTGCGGGCAGGTGCCAAGTCCTGCTGCAAATGAAATCAGCATCTCCATAAAGCTTATCAGCAGACGGCTGCGCTGACTTTGGACGTGTTATAAGTGGACCAACACCAGCAGATGACATGGCTCACCAAACCATCACTGACTGTGGAAACTTCACACTGGACCCAGGGTTGCCAACCATCTAGAAATTTCTGGACAGTGCGTAAAAATAGGTGACTTTTTTCCTGTGTCCGTGAAAAAAATAGACATGTCTGTGATTTTTTTGAGACTGGTGGTACTTGCCTAGTTTATTTTGGTGGTAATTATCATCATTTTACAGCTCACAGTAAATATTGGTAATGAGGTGTTATCAGTGTATTGAGCTATAGACATATAATCTCTATCATTCATTATGGTTTTCCAATTTGTCCGTAAAAAATGTTGTCTGTCTGTGATTGTGATTGTCCAGAAAAATTCAAAATTCCAGTTGGTAACCATGACTGGACCTAAAGCAACTTGGATTGTGTACCTTTCCACTCTTACTCATCTGAAAACGGGACTTTGGACCACTGAGCAACAGTCCAGTCTTTTTTTTCCTTAGCCCAGAGTCGTGAGTGGCCTGGCATAAGGAATGTGACAGTTGTAGCCCATGTTCTGGATACGTCTGTGTCTGGTCACTCTTAAAGCACTGACTATAGCTGCAGTCCACTCTTTGTGAATCTCCCCACATTCTTGAATGGCCTTTTCTTGACAATCATTTCACGGCTGCGATTATCTCTGTTGCTTGTCCACCTTTTTCCTTCAACTCAACATTCCATTAGTATGCTTGGTTACAGCACTCTGTGAACAGCCAGCTTCTTTAGCAATGACCTTTCGTTGCTTACCCTCCTTGTGAAGGGTGTCAATGACTGTCTTCTGGACAACTGTCAAGTCAGCAGTCTTCCCCATGATTGTGTAGCCTACTGAACCAGACTAAGGGACCATTTAAAGGCTTAAGAAACCTTTGCAGGTGTTTTGTGTTGATTAGCTGATTAGACTTTTAGCTTTTAGCTGATTAACTTTTCAATGATATTCAAATTTATTGAGATGCACCTGTACATATACAATTGGATTAAAAAGGATAATCATCTATAGCTATTCATCCTAACTGTCAAGACCTGTAGAAGTTCAGGAAATCATTCTGTTAGTAAGGTTAGACGGGCAAGGCCTTGTGAATTTAACCATGGACATTTCAAACATACAAATTTTTCTAGGCGTAGATGTTGGTTTACTTTAGCAATATATTCTACCAGAGTGGGTGTTGACTGAGATTTCCAATAAAATGCAGTAAGCTTGCTAGCCAAATATAATAACCGTAAAATAGCTAAGCAATACACAATAATAGAACTCTTTGTAGTTTTGTTGCATAGACTTTTATTTATAAGATCTAGCATTTCTGTCCAATATCATCTTAATTGGACACAAATCCACATTCGATGAATCGGTCCTACTCCTGCGCCTGACATCTATTACATAGATCATCAAATCACATATTTTAGTAAATGAACAGGAGATAAACCTGTGATAGTCAATGTGTTTTACTGAACAATACTTGAAGGATATTAAGAAAAACTTCCTGCCACTGGTCTTTAGTAATTAATGCTATTTCTACAGTGTACTTGTCTTTAAAGTGTACCGAAATGTTTAAAGGGGTTTTGCCATCACAGACAATAGGGGCACAACTCACCCCGCTCTATTCTCGTTGTAGGTGCGGGCCCGAGAGGTGGGATCAGACAATGGGGTCATATTCGCACTTAAGAATCTGTACACTACTTTCTATGTGAGTACGGACTCTCTCCCTGCAAGCTAAAGTCTGGCATACTAGTGGTATGTCAGGCTTTACCACAGTGGGCAAAAGCAGAGGAGCGATGTCTTATTTTAACTTCTGCCCTGCACTCGAGCGCAGGGCAGGAGCTGATATAAAACATCGCTCCACTGCCTGTGTATGGGTATACGGATTCTAAAGTGTGAACAGGTGCCTATTTTGCAAAAAAAAAGTAAAAAAAAAAAGAAACAATTAAAGTACACTGCAAATATTATTTTAGCCAATTTCCTATAGTCTTTATTAAAGTGTACTTAAAGGTTTAGCTACACTTTAATGTTCAAAAGATGTTGCTTTAAATGAGCCTCTAATAAACACTTATAGTGTATTGAAATGGGTCCTTTAGTACTACCTATGTCCACTTTCTATTTTCGATGTCGGCTGCGCGTAGCTCATGAAAGAAGTCACATGTAGTGAGCTGGCTTGGTGGGTATATAAGGTGTGTGATAGACTGTCTGCACACATATCCCTCGTTACTGTTATGGCTTAAAAGGGCAAATTATCAGATTTGCAAAAAGGGATGATTATTAGCTTTCATGCCCAGGGTGGCAGGTTTTCTGAAAATTTACAGTTTGTAAACTGTTTGGTGAAAGTGTATTGTAAGTGGACAGCTGACACCATTGCAAATAAGCAATGTGTGAACTGCATAATGCCACTGATGTAAGAAGTGAACGTCGGCTGCGAAGGTGAGCAAGGGCAGACTGACATGCTACAGTGGTAGCTACCAGACGTGTGTTTAAGACAACATTACAGGGAACCCTATGACGTATGGGGCTCCGAAGCAGACAGATAGTCACTATACCTCAGCCAACAAAGGTGCAGTAGTTAAAGCGATGCCGTGCCAACAATGGGCATCGCAGTGCGCATGCTCCGGCCCGGCGAGGCAGTGCACAGTCGCGGGATCTCGGTCGGACCTTAGGATGACGCAAGGGAATAGGAGGGCGGGCATATGCAGTGGCTGGGGCGGGGGAACAATGAAAAAAGGCAGGGCAGCCTGGGCACCAACACAGTGAACGCCGCCCTTAGGCACTTGCGAGTGCTCATTTGCATATCAATCAAAGTTCGTTTTTCCAGCTTCTGCAAGTGTAAAGACAAAGGTACGATTACAGTCATGTATAGGTGTGCTATAGGGCAATGTAAGCACTGTATATGGCCTTAGGGAGGTGACAGACTCCCTTTAATGCTTCCCTCTTGCATAGTTAGAAGAATATTTAGGGACTTACTGCAATGTTCTGTAGCCTTTAGGATGTCTCTCAACGTGGGCGCCTCAGCATCATTTTTCAATTGAAATATCTGAAACCAACCCATTCTTATAAATTATGCGTTCAGTGGGGGAAAGACACAACTTTTGGACCCCTATGATCAGTCTCTAATAGCATGCCCTATTGGCATGGTAAATGGTGTGAATGGATTTGGAAAACCTCTTCAAGGAGACTGTGTGGGTGAAGAGTTAATGAGTCAAATAAGTTCTGACAGGTCAGTAGTTTTGGAAAAAGATGAAGCGTTTCCAACTAAATATTTTAGATAGCCTTGGTCATAATTACACAAAACACTCACAGTGTGCCATACTTGTATTTCTCCTCAAAACATCAGAAGTTTAAAGTCCTAAGGCAAGTTGAGTTTTTCGATAATTGTGGTTAGTAAACTAGGGTGAGTAATAAGTTGTTGACAGGTCATACAGCCTAAAGTTGGCCATACACCCAGAGTTTGCATGAGAAGGTCACATGAAGTGCAGATATGCAGGAAACTTCTTTTGCTTTGTTCTACATCCTGTAAACTACAATTTTTAATTAGAGAATTGATTCATGGGTTAGTGGCACATTATTATCTCCACTAGTGGACTACACATAACAGTTTGGTCAACCAATCTAATCATTCATCCGTAGGATTGTTTGAAAGAATGATTCCACCAGCTACATGCCGAACTAAGCTGGTTAATCAAACACTTATAAAAGAAAAGGAACACAGTGCTGTGCGCTTGCTTAGAAATTGTCAGAATTTGTCTGAACATGCAATGCAGATGTTGTTTCAGTTGACTACAGCCAAAATGTTACAACCTGACAGATCACATTTTCTAAGGACAGAAGTCTGATATTGGCCATCACGAGCGATCAACATTTTCAAATGATGGTTGGCAGAAATGGACAAAATTGTGGGTTTTGGACAGTTGCACACAGTTTAAATTTATGTAATGGGATAAGAATACGACTTCTAGAACTCAGGGGATGCAAACATATGGTGGCAAATAAAGGAAACAGTGCTGTAGACCATCACCCCGTAATTTATTTAGTCCAACTAGTATTACTGTGTATACTGGGGTCTTTGTCTCACTTGTTCATTTGGAGAACTTGCATTTTGAAACAAAAAAAGAGTCAAGTAGGTGATTGTAATCTCCTGAAGGCGATCTGCCATGATATGCTGCTTCAGTATGCTGGCCACTAAGGCAGAATACAGTGATAAATTCTGATTATGTGATACAAAGTGATAGAAACCCTTTAAGAAATGAGAAGCAGCCTATTGCACCAGTTGGGGTTAAATAACTTGTTGCCAGCTGAAAGATAATCGCCCATGCAGTAATTATCCAATAGGAGGCTCATACCTATTTGCTTAGTTAAATCCAGGTGGTGATTTTATTTTGGACAGGCAGTGTAGTTCTACCACTTTACAGATCACTAGTCACACCGTAAATGGAGTCGTGTGTACAATTCTGGGCACCAATACACAAGAAAGACGTAGTAGATCTTGAACGGATTAAAAGGCGTGCAACTAAAGTAATAAATGGAATGCGTTTACTATATTTCGTTTAGAAAAAAGACAGCTCAGGTGATCTAATAACTATGAATAAATATCTAAGGGCAAATTTATAGAAATTGAGATCATTTTGAACCAACTGAAGGTCAGAAAATGAAATCTGTACCTACTATGCCGCTTTGCACTGGAGTAGATTTGCTCAAAAAATATGCTATTTTCTGGCCTTTACCCTAATTTGTCCCAAAAAAGAGACCACGCCTATTTCAGTGATATGGCCAAACTTTGCTGAATGAGGTGCAATTGCGCATGCAATGATTTGCAACAATTTTTGGTGCACCTTGCACCCAGAAGTAGCACAAATACATTGATTAATGTGGGCTTATGCAATTTACTGTTTTTCTCTGTACTATGCAAGGAACTGCAGCATGGCCCATAAATGTAATGGGGCCATGCTGCAGTTCCATGCTGGGAACACCTCTGCATGGTAGCCCTTAAGCTGCTTCATAGTCAGAATTCTGGCATTTGAACCACTAGCAATGACTTTATGAGATGGGAATACTCCTTTAAACTTCTGTCAGAGAGGAGTATAGAATGAGGAGGGAGTATGAACTTGGACATACAGTACAGACCAAAAGTTTGGACACACCTTCTCATTCAAAGAGTTTTCTTTATTTTCATGACTATGAAAATTGTAGATTCACACTGATGGCATCAAAACTATGAATTAACACATGTGGAATTATATACATAACAAACAAGTGTGAAACAACTGAAAATATGTCATATTCTAGGTTCTTCAAAGTAGCCACCTTTTGCTTTGATTACTGCTTTGCACACTCTTGGCATTCTCTTGATGAGCTTCAAGAGGTAGTCCCCTGAAATGGTTTTCACTTCACAGGTGTGCCCTGTCAGGTTTAATAAGTGGGATTTCTTGCCTTATAGATGGGGTTGGGACCATCAGTGGCGTTGAGGAGAAGTCAGGTGGATACACAGCTGATAGTCCTACTGAATAGACTGTTTGAATTTGTATTATGGCAAGAAAAAAGCAGCTAAGTAAAGAAAAACGAGTGGCCATCATTATTCTAAGAAATGAAGGTCAGTCAGCCGAAAAATTGGGAAAACTTTGAGAGTAAGGGCTATTTGACCATGAAGGAGAGTGATGGGGTGCTGCGCCAGATGACCTGGCCTCCACAGTCACCGGACCTGAACCCAATCGAGATGGTTTGGGGTGAGCTGGACCGCAGAGTGAAGGCAAAAGGGCCGACAAGTGCTAAGCATCTCTGGGAACTCCTTCAAGACTGTTGGAAGACCATTTCAGGGGACTACCTCTTGAAGCTCATCAAGAGAATGCCAAGAGTGTGCAAAGCAGTAATCAAAGCAAAAGGTGGCTACTTTGAAGAACCTAGAATATGACATATTATCAGTTGTTTCACATTTGTTTGTTATGTATATAATTCCACATGTGTTAATTCATAGTTTTGATGTCTTCATAGTCATGAAAATAAAGAAAACTCTTTGAATGAGAAGGTGTGTCCAAACTTTTGGTCTGTACTGTATATAGTTACCAAGGATTTCATGCGTAATTAAGTGTAATTGCTGTCAAAACGGGCTTCTCCTGTCTACCCAGTGATTGACAGATTTCCCTTTATACACCATGTTTCACTCTGTGTGGGTAGGGGAGACAGGATCACTCCGTGAGAATGGATGGCATTGCAGGACTTTTTTAAAGCATCCAATTCTAGAAAATCATATATCCTTAAACACATCACCCTTCCTGTATATTGTGCTCCCCTCAGATAGCTCAACATAGGAAAGCTGATAGATCTGCTCTAATTTTCTTAAAATATTTGCCATCTGTTATTAACAACCTTGGTTTAAATTGACAAATAGATACAGTATATTGATGTGGAAAGACTGTGCTCACTGATGTATTTCATCTGTATGCCACTGTGTGAATTGCCAAGAAACTGATTAATATTTGAAATATCTAGCTCCCATGAGCATTAAAAATGCTTGCATAAATAATTATTCATCTCATTAGTAACTTTAGCTTGTAAAACAAGTGGCAAGTTAACTTTGATGGCGCTTAAAGCTTTTTTCGGCTGACGACTGATAATATGTATAAGAATAGAGCAGTCTCTTTTGACTAACTTTTCTTTTATCTGCACCTCAATTATACTCATTACTTATTCCAAACTTTAATGCTTTTTACAGGTTATAGATTTGGAATAATTTTTAGCATTATTATTGCTGTTAGTGCTATCTACATCTACATACAGAACCTTCTTCTCCCTACATTTGCATTATGGCCACCTGACATAACATGTTTTAGGCCTCATTTACACTTCAGTGTTTGGTTAGTGATTTGTGACCCAAAACCAGAAGCAGAACCTACACAGAGATAAGGTATAATGGGAAGATCTGCACCTGTGCTGTGGTTTTGACCTGCAGTGGCGTAGCGCGGGGGGGGGGGGCGTTGCCCCGGGCACCAAATTGTAGGGGCGCCAGGCAGCAGGCAGTATAATGAGGGTGATGGAAGCCTAAGGCTCCCATCCCCTACGTTCTGCCTCATGGGCTTCAGGCCAGGCCTGAAGCCTATGAAGCAGTAGAATAGCGCAGGAGATTGCGATTACATCACTGTGACCTCCAGCGCCGGGTCTCGCGAGATGATGTGATGACGCGGCGCAGGAGGGCATGGTGCCCCCAGTATGGCCCTTAGTACTTACATAAAAAAAAAAATAATAATACTCACCTCTCTTCATCGTCTCTTGTGGCCTTCGCGCCGGGATGCCCGAGCGAAGGCCACAAGAGACGATGAAGAGAGGTGAGTATTATTATTTTTTTTTTTATGTAAGTACTAAGGGCCATACTGGGGGCACTATGGAGGTGGGGAAAAGAATGGGGGCCATTACATATTATACAGAGGGGCCAATATATTATATAAAGAGCGGCCATTATATATTATAATTATACAGGGGGACTATTATATATTATACAGAGGGGCCATTATATATTATACAGAGGGGCCATTATATATAATAATTATACAGGGGTCCATTATATATTATACAGAGGGGCCATTATGCATTATAAATATACATTACATTAATAATGGGCCCTCTGTATAATTATAATATATAATTGTCCCCCTATATAATTATTATATATAATGGCCCACCTGTAATATTAGGATATATAATTGCCCCCTCTGTTTTATTATTACATATATATAATGACCCCTCTGTATAATTATTATATATAATGACCCCCCCCAGTATTATTATAATATATAATGGCCCCCTCATTATTAGGATATATAATGGCCTATTATAAAGAAGTAGTGAGATCCAGCTTCCTATAAAAAATTATCTTTATTTACTACAAGTACAGTCTACACGTTTTGGACCTCCACATATTGGTCCCTCATCTTGACATACAGAAATAAAAATAGATCCCAATGGGGTGGGTCAAAAACAATTAAGTAATTCCCATCATATGTTAACCAAAACCTGAAAAAATAGCGATCCAAAAGGGATCCTATATATTAAAGACATTCTATCGATATTGAAGGACCAAATCATATTTCCTGTTCAAACCATTTGGTACACAGCTCCCTAATTTAAACATCCCAAATTTTTTGTAAAAAGGGGCGTGTCTACAGGTTGGGGGGCGCAATACATGGCTTGCCTCGGGTGCTGGCAACCCACGCTACACCACTGTTGACCCGCACCTGGTTTTGGCTAATACATCGCTGATGGAAATCACTGACCAAACACTGAAGTGTGAACGAGCCCTTAAGCAAATCAGTCAGGTGATTTTTGTTGCCCTGTCTGATATATAGATTTATATGATTTGGAGCTGGATTTAGTAACATAGTAACATAGTTTATAAGGCCGAAAAAAGACATCTGTCCATCCAGTTCGGCCTGTTATCCTGCAATTTCTTAGTAAAAAGCAGAGTAAATCATGACGGGACTCCTATGTGATATATACTGCTCAAAAAAATAAAGGGAACACAAAAATAACACATCCTAGATCTGAATTAATTAAATATTCTTCTGAAATACTTTGTTCTTTACATAGTTGAATGTGCTGACAACAAAATCACACAAAAAAAAAATAATGGAAATCAAATTTTTCATCCCATGGAGGTCTGGATTTGGAGTCACACTCAAAATTAAAGTGGAAAAACACACTACAGGCTGATCCAACTTTGATGTAATGTCCTTAAAACAAGTCAAAATGAGGCTCAGTAGTGTGTGTGGCCTCCACGTGCCTGTATGACCTCCCTACAACGCCTGTGCATGCTCCTGATGAGGTGGCGGACGGTCTCCTGAGGGATCTCCTCCCAGACCTGGACTAAAGCATCTGCCAACTCCTGGACAGTCTGTGGTGCAACGTGACATTGGTGGATAGAGCGAGACATGATGTCCCAGATGTGCTCAATTGGATTCAGGTCTGGGGAACGGGCGGGCCAGTCCATAGCATCAATGCCTTTGTCTTGCAGGAACTGCTGACACACTCCAGCCACATGAGGTCTAACATTGTCTTGCATTAGGAGGAACCCAGGGCCAACCGCACCAGCATATGGTCTCACAAGGGGTCTGAGGATCTCATCTCGGTACCTAATGGCAGTCAGGCTACCTCTGGCGAGCACATGGAGGGCTGTGCGGCCCTCCAAAGAAATGCCACCCCACACCATTAATGACCCAATGCCAAACCGGTCATGCTGGAGAATGTTGCAGACAGCAGAACGTTCTCCACGGCATCTCCAGACTCTGTCACGTCTGTCACATGTGCTCAGTGTGAACCTGCTTTCATCTGTGAAGAGCACAGGGCGCCAGTGGTGAATTTGCCAATCTTGGTGTTCTCTGGCAAATGCCAAACGTCCTGCACGGTGTTGGGCTGTAAGCACAACCCCCACCTGTGGACGTCGGGCCCTCATATCACCCTCATGGAGTCTGTTTCTGACCGTTTGAGCAGACACATGCACATTTGTGGCCTGCTGGAGGTCATTTTGCAGGGCTCTGGCAGTGCTCCTCCTGTTCCTCCTTGCACAAAGGCGGAGGTAGCGGTCCTGCTTCTGGGTTGTTGCCCTCCTACGGCCTCCTCCACGTCTCCTGATGTACTGGCCTGTCTCCTGGTAGCGCCTCCATGCTCTGGACACTACGCTGACAGACACAGCAAACCTTCTTGCCACAGCTCGCATTTTTGTGCCATCCTAGATAAGCTGCACTACCTGAGCCACTTGTGTGGGTTGTAGACTCCGTCTCATGCTACCACTAGAGTGAAAGCACCGCCAGCATTCAAAAGTGACCAAAACATCAGCCAGGAAGCATAGAAACTGAGAAGTGGTCTGTGATCACCACCTGCAGAACCACTCCTTTATTGGGGGTGTCTTGCTAATTGCCTATAATTTCCACCTGTTGTCTATCCCATTTGCACAACAGCATGTGAAATTGATTGTCACTCAATGTTGCATCCTAAGTGTACAGTTTGATTTCACAGAAGTGTGATTGACTTGGAGTTACATTGTGTTGTTTAAGTGTTCCCTTTATTTTTTTGAGCAGTGTAGTAATAGTCCAGATTACTCCACACACACCTGACAGGTTCGCTTTCAATTCTTGCCGATTGCTGGATGACTTAGAGCATCCAGTAGATCTGTATGTAACTCTGACGCTACTGATCATCCTTGCTTAGGCTACTTTCACACTTGCGTTCGGAGCGGATCCGTCTGGTGTCTCTACAGACGGATCCGCTCCTATAATGCAAACGATGGGATCCGTTCAGAACGGATCCGTCTGCATTATATTTCACAAAAAAATCTAAGTGTGAAAGTTAGTCAGACGGATCCGTCCAGACTTTGCATTGAAAGTCAATGGGGGACGGATCCGTTTGAAAATTGCACCATATTGTGTCAACTTCAAATGGATCCGTCCCCATTGACTTACATTGTAAGTCTGGACGGATCCGTTTGCCTCCGCACGGCCAGGCGGACACCCGAACGCTGCAAGCTGCGTTTGGGTGTCCGCCTGCTGAGCAGAACGGAGGCCAAGCGGAGCCAGACTGAGGCATTCTGAGCGGATCCGCATCCACTCAGAATGCATTGGGGCTGGACGGATGCGTTCGTGGCCGCTTGTGAGAGCCTTCAAACGGAGCTCACAAGCGGAACCCCGAACGCTAGTGTGAAAGTAGCCTAAGCCTGCATCCACACAGAAATCATGTCACTCCTCATAGAGAAGGCAGAGATGGTTTATTACTGAGCGAAATGAGCTTGTGTACTTAAGTAAGTGCTCATGACTGATGCTGGGCAACTGCAGGAGTTCCTGAGTTTTATCAGACCCAGATCAGCTATTGAGTGAGTCTCCAGAGGCAATAAACAGAAGACTTTTTCAAATGATTGCTGTCCTGTGTATTCTGTATTGTAGCAGCAGTTATGTGAGCAGCACTACTACCAGTGGGAAAGAATCCTTCTCTCACAGCAGAAAGTTCCATTATTATTATTTATTAAAACACTATTTATTCCATGGCGCTTTACATATGAAAAGGGTTGTACACACATAATATAAAACAACTACAATAAGCGTAAAAAAGACGAGTTACATATCTGAAAAACTAATTAACAACTGAACTACTTCAAGATGATGACCAACATATAACAAACTGCTATTGACAGTGTTAGCACTATTTTATTGCACTTTCATTTTCGTTTATGATTTCCTGCATCATCCCAAAACAAACAGGTACTATCATACTGGTATTAGTATATTTCCATAGCTATAAGGGCTCTTTCACACTTGCGTTGTTCTTTTCCGGCATAGAGTTCTGTCGTCAGGGCTCTATGCCGGAAAAATCCTGATCAGGATTATCCCAATGCATTCTGAATGGAGAGAAATCCGTTCAGGATGCATCAGGATGTCTTCAGTTCAGGACCGGAACGTTTTTTGGCCGGAGAAAATACCGCAGCATGCTGCGCTTTTTGCTCCGGCCAAAAATCCTGAACACTTGCCGAAAGGACGGATCCGGAATTAATGCCCATTGAAAGGCATTAATCCGGATCCGGCCTTAAGCTAAACGTCGTTTCGGCGCATTACCGGATCCGACGTTCAGCTTTTTCTGAATGGTTACCATGGCTGCCAGGACGCTAAAGTCCTGTCTGCCATGGTAAAGTGTAGTGGGGAGCGGGGGAGCAGCAGACCCACTGTCCGCGCGGCCCCCGGGGTGCCCCAGAGCGACGCCAGGGCGCCCCACACGCATGGATCACGCGATCCATGTGCATGGGGTGCCCCGACGCCACCCCGGAGCGCCCCGGGAGCCGCACGGGCGGCAAGCACACTGCTACCCCGCTCCCCACCACTACCATGGCAACCAGGACTTTAATAGCGTCCTGGCTGCCATAGTAACACTGAACGCATTTTGAAGACTGATCAGTCTTCAAATGCTTTCAGTTCACTTGCGGTGTTACGGATCCGGCGGGCACCTCCGGCAACGTAAGTGCACGCCGGATCCCAACAACGCAAGTGTGAAAGAGCCCTTATGTGCAGTTACAAGACCACTTTGTTGATATAGATGTAAGCCCCAAAGTTGGAACCCTGCACCTATAGCCCTTTCACATGGTGGTGTATAGTTCAGTAAGACAAAAGCAGGAGTGGGTCCAAATTACAAAATAGGTGCAGATCTTTCCACAATACTTTTTTTCTCTTTATGGCTACTCCTAGTTTTGGCATATAAACACTGATGCAGAATACTGACTACAATATGCAAATATGATAGAGGATTAGGGCAATTATCGGGGATGAGTGTACATACAAGTGCTTATTCTCGAAATTTGCCCTATGTAAAACAGCTGCTAATCAGCCAATAAACAGGTAAACAGGGATGTGCTATGACTTTTTATGGGGACGAGTGATCTCAATAACAATCATTCATCCCCATTCAGAGGAGATGATTGCTGTATTTAAATGCAGTTATCACCTCTGCTTAACAATCTGGCAATGGGGATATTTGGAGATAATTACCATCTAACAAGACCTTAAAGGCTATGTACATCTTCAGAGTCTAATTTTTTATGATTGCATTTTACTACTTTTGGGCTAAAAAGCATTTTTCAATTGGGAGCGTTAACTGTTTAGCTATTTTATGCCGGTCATCTAATAAACCTTATCTATAATTTACTAAGAGGTCATAAACACTTACTTAAGACACATTCTTATCAGTAAGATAAGAACTATGCTATAATGAGTGTTTATAATGTCAGAGAGTACAGATAGCTGGCTGACAGAGCAGAGAGAAAATTCAGATACCACTATTAGAGCATCTCAGCCCTGTACAGAAAAAAGGGCTCCATATTTTTAATAAAGGCCAATGTAAAACATTATTTTTAGCTCAAAATGAGTACAATGCAATAATAAAAGAAACTGCCCCCAAAGGTATACATAGCCTTTTAAGTCTGCTTAACTTATTCGCAATAAGATGCTTGTCACAAACCAGGCGCACCTAAATGTTCTGGAGTATTGGTTATCTAGATAGAAGTTGGCAAAGCTTGTGTATTGCTGGTAAATACATGCAATATATCAAATAATAGTGCATTTAACATTTGTAGATAACATTTTTTAGTTTATGTAGATCAATTATAGCAAAAACTCTAAAAGTCTATTTTTATAATTTTTCTTTATTATTATCAGAGACTTTTCACTTTTTATTGCCATATAATAGGTGGTGGTATTGTGAACTAGGCCTTACTGACATGTCAGTATTTCATGTCTGTGGACAGTACACAGATCAATTGATTTTAATGTGTTCATTTACACACTCTTGTTTTAGCACTTACCGTGAGTCAGTGGCAAAAAATGGAAGCATTGTCTACTTTGGGCCATGTTGCAGACCTATCACATCCATTTAAGTGTATGGGTCAGTGAAAACCATAGTAGACTATGTTATCCAGTAAGATTTCCCAGCCAGCAAAAAAAATTAAATTTAACATAATTTATAACTTTTTCACTGTAAGGACTTAGGAAACGTACAAATAAATCCCTTCTGTATCTTTAGACAGATTTTTAAATTAAAGTGATGGCATATCCTGAGAATTAAGGGGTGCAGGGTGGTTTAATGCAGTGTCTCCTTTACAGTTTTCCTACCTGCAGGTGTACTATAGCACAGCCCTGTTCACTTCATGAGATGGGAAAACAGCATTACGTATGTAAGGTTATTTTATAATTTTGGAAATGTACAAAAATTCTTCTTGACTCTGTATTGTTATACAATGTTCTTATTCTGATATGTACTACTCACTTTGTGGATATTGGTGATATGCTTAAGTGTGTTTTTATAGCTGGTAAAAACATGTATGGAATAACTATTGTTATACGTGTATGATACATGATGTCTGTTTACTATTTGCAGCATACTCAACCAAACTCAATAGGTTCCCCATCTTTCATTTTCATGATGACCTGAAAGATCTCTGTATCAGCGCTGTGAGCTCGAACACAACCAAAGCTACTCTGTATGCTTTAAATGTCTGGAGGTACTGGTGTATGACCAGGGGACTTAAAGACTGTATGGACTTTACCAAGGTGAGTTTACACATCGACAGGTTGCACCAACAACAAGACCACTGATAAAAAAAACTAATAACCAAAGTGATTTAAGGGATGAGGGGAGGGGAGGGTCAAGAAATCCTGGGAGAGGGTGACCAAAGTACTATGTATGAATTAGTCAATGGTCAATATAGAGATCTGTCTCAGGATATTTATTTGTAACTATAACAAGATGGCATCTGCTATATCTGGAGGCACATAGACAGGGATTCTTTAATGTAAGAGCAGTGATAGTATGGAATCTGAAATCTGTCACCAATATTTGGCCTATATAGGCAATGCTACGGTGCTGTTGTGCACTGAAATATGGTTTAAAACATCGTTTTCGTATTCTTTTGTGCATTTGCTATCACCAGAAAATGATGTTTGTGCCTATATGCAAATTTCCAAACTTCCAAAGAGCTCATGCCCACCTATTTAGAGAGCCCAGTACTTCACCAGTGCACTCCTAACTTCCTGCGATGTCACCAATGCCCTCCCCTTCTGCCTTTGAGGTCGCCTTTCTGCCTGGGTCTGTGCACAGCAGTACATAGTAAGAGCATTGGCCCCACTGTATGTACTGCACTGGCCTCGTCACTGTAGGAGTGCCGCAGTCTTGCAGTGACGGAGCCAGCAGTGCTGCGCATATGCCATATGCAGTACATACAGTGAGGCAGATGCCCTTACTATGTACTGTTGTGCGCAGGTCCCCTATAGTTCCATTGTACAACAGCATCGTAGCATTACTTATATAGGCCAAATATTGGCGACAGATTCCCTTCAAATAGTCTGTCCCCGCTAATAATAGCTAACGGTCTAGACCAGTGATGGCTAACCTCCAGCACTCCAGCTGTGGTGAAACTACGACTCCCAGCATGCTTCATTTATTTCTATGGAGTTTTAAGAACAGCCAAGCAAGTGTAGATCTTGGGAGTCTTACCACAGCTGGCATGCCGGAGGTTAGCCATTACAGGTCTAAGGTTTTAGCAGATGTTGGTTGTCCAGATGGCCATATCTGAAGTTTGTTCCCCTAATTTGAGGACAGTTAGAAACTACCATATAGAGGTTTACCTTCCTTTTTATCTCCAGGGCTCTGGTTAGAATAGTTCTGGAAGGCCATACCACTCCTGGTATACCACACTTATTCCAGTGCAGATCCTATAATGTGCAGCTAAACTTGGGTCCTGTGAAATATAGAGTACAAATGGTCTGTACCAATATTGTTCATATTTCTCATATATTGTTTGATTGTAATCTACCAGAAAAGTGGTTGCAAAAGAGAGGTGGTTTTTGATGACTACTTCACTTTCAGCTAATTAACTGGGGTGGAGCAAGAGTTTTCAATTCTTGTAGTCACCCTCGGCTTTCTATGTCCTTAATTCATATATTGCCCTTTGTCCTAGCAAACCAATATAATTGTATTTTTGATTAATTAAGTGTCAGTAATCTTCAGGGTTCAGATCCATACTCATCTGCTTAGGCTGCCTTGTGGATACCCCTACTCTGGTGTTCTGTTTAAGTTTTAATATGATCAGTTTTGTAAAAATTCTCATCTTTGATCAGTACAGCATCTGTTCTTGCTTTGTGTTTAAGGTCCCCGCAGTTAAGCTGAATGAGCTTCTGGAAGATTTTTACGTGACTGTGAAAAAAACTGATGGATCTGATTTTTTGGCTACATCTCTCCATGCAATACGCAGAGGCTTAGACCGCATTCTGAAGAATGCTGGAGCTGGCTTCTCTATCACCAGCAGTGTCTTCAATTCCTCCTCACAGAAACTCAAGGAAAAACTAAGAATGCTTAACAAAGCCGGAATGTCAGGTTCCCGGTCACGCAATATTGTCTACTTCACGCTAGCAGATGAAGAGGAAATGTGGAGAATTGGGTGTTTAGGTGATGACGGGCCTGTGCCACTGCTGTCTTCAGTGGTAAAATACAATAGTCAGTTTCTAAACATGAGGACTTTGCAGGAGCATGCAGATCTAATGTATGGTGACATCGAATTGCTGACGGATGGAAATAATCAATCTTTTTTTGCTAGAACAGACAGCGTTAAAAGAGACAAACAAGCAAACCCTAATAAGATGTGCTACGGACAGATTTACCATGAGCATTCAAAAGGACCCAGACGGTGTCCCTACTGTCTACTGTATAAGTACATGTATAACCATCGTCCACCATCTCAGATAGAAGCTAATACACCATTTTACCTGACTGCACGGAAAGAGGTCAGTGGAATGGAAAAGGTCTGGTATGAGGAACAGAGAATGGGGCTTAGATCTCTACGTGGCGTTGTCCCAAAGCTGGCAAAACGTGTTAAGTTAGACCAATGTGACAATTACACTTTTGTTTCATTTACACAGACATTCAGAAAGTTTGGTCCCATCCACAATTATTAAGAATTACACAACACACTCAATAGGTTACTTGCACAATGACGACCAGCAGGATATTCTAAAGAACATGTCAAAGTCGTGTCATTGACATCGAGCCAGACCTACACTTTGTCATACAATTTCTTTTTTGTAAACTGTTCCCTATTTTTTGGATTAGGTTAACACGACTCTCACATTATAACCTGTGATCATTTTTCAAGCATGTTAAATTAAAAATAGTGCCTTTTCACAACCACATAAGAAGACCACATAATAGGGAGAGTGAAAATACTTCACAATAGCACAACTTTCTCAGAGCTACTATGTAATACAATAAATACTTGTTATGTGATATTTCACGGACATTCATGAAAGACATTACTAAGTCTGTTTGGTACCTCTAATAATACAACTGTTAATGTTGAGGAGCCCCCATAGCATCCTTTTTACACACTGATATTAGTGAGCCTACCGGCTAGGTCGTCTCTAACTTTCTTGTCTTTACTATAAATGTGATATACAACAGTACTAGAGAAAGAGGCCATGCCTACCACTCCACTGGGAGACTTACCAGCAATACACAACTTTGATTAATACAATGGCAACATATTTAACACGCCTTTTACTATAGCTCAAAGAACATAATCTTTTGTTTTGCATTTTAATCCAGATAGACTAGACTCTATTGCATAGGACTTACCATCCTTATACATTAAACCTGGGCCTACAAATTGCCTCTTATTCTGATATTGTCTGGGTTCCTACAGTAAATTAATATGGCAGAATTAGGTGTTTAGAGACCCAGCACATATTTACAGACAGTGAATATTTACAGTCCTGTTGGAACCCACTTTAAAAAGGGAATGTGTTGTGATTTTAGTTTCATCAATTAGGTGATAAATAATGAGTTTGGTATTAAAGAAGCACTCCAGTTTTTTTTTTTTTGCCTATATATTTCAGAATAGGCCTTTATTAAAGAATAAGATACAGACTGTTGTGTTTGCCTTGCGTATACCTGTTTTATATAATGTCCTATTTATGGGTTGTCCGCCCACTTGATTCCTTCTCCCTGTAGATATGGTTTTCCTAATCAATTCTACATTTCCCATCATGCCTGGCTTTGTAAAGACAGAGGAGGCGGAGTCTCACCACAGTGCACAGTGCAGCCATGACACAGAGCTGCCGTCCCCTCACACTGCATGGTCTCCGTGTTTTCCTGTGATACAGCTTCAAGCTGTCTGTTCTCTTTGCTCCCCTGTCAGCTCTTACATGTAGGAGGCAGGAAAAACAAACAGTGTGAAGCTATATCTCATAGAACTACATTGGAGAGTCAGCATACACAGATGGCATAGACAGGCAGGTAGTGTGAGCTGGGAGTTTTAAATGCCGCAAGGCCAGGAGGAGCAGAGGATGGGAAGTGGTAGTGGCTCTGTCTGTAACAGTCAATTACAACAACCCTCACACTGATGCTCCATAGGGCCAGGGCAGTGAAAGGAGGGTGCACCCTTTCTTCAATCGGGGCACACCCTTATGTTGGGGCTCCTGCCTGATGGTAGTTGGGGTGCCCTTGACGTTATAGGTTTAGTGCCATTGCAAGGCAGGTGGTGTAGGGTGCACTGGCCAGCGTATGGTGCCTGAGTCAGTAACCAGGCCAGAGGTAGAAAACAAACGTTACTCTTTACTAAAGTGCAGAATGGGAATTGTAGTATATCCAATGGCATCAAACACAGTTCCAAATAATTCACAGTGCAAATCTCCCAGATAGTAATGTATGGATTTGAGTAAGGAAGGGAATTATAGTACTCTTTCCTCTCTATCTTCCCAGAGTCTCTTTCTGCAGAATCTGTGGCTGGTAATATTATGTTTGCAGTGATGGCTGTAATTTCCAAATGAGGGGTACAGGAATAAGATATGACTGGCCAGGTCGTGTCTAAATATGAAGGGTCTATGTCCCTCTCTTACTGCAGTAAAGTCAGTAGTTTTGATCAGCAAATATTGTAGTGCTTAGCCATGCAGATTCTGCACCTTTTCTTTATCACTATCTGAGGTACTGTAGAAATAGTGAGGTCTTTCCCTCAGTAAATAATCCTCAGGTGATTCTATGTAACTTTGGTCCAGTCCTGTGAGGAGTAGAGTACATAGCACAGCTCCGCCTTCCTCCTCTAACTCTAGACAACAAACTAGACTCTAGACTGAGATAGTGAAGGACCCAGGATCTACACCTAACTTCTTGCAGGGGTAATTAACCTCATCTCATCCATCCAAAAGCTATACTTGGTATTATACAATGTAATAATACATTAAATAGCAAGAACAGTTTGCACGTACCCTGTTCTGCTTGGGTACTGCATCTATAACTGTAGCTAATCACTGTATACACTTACCTACTATATATCTGCAGCCCTGGTCCTTTAGGCTACATTCACACAACCGTATGTGTTTTGCGGTCCGCAAATTGCGGATCCGCAAAACACGGATACCGGCCGCGTGAATATAGCCGCGCCTATGATAGAAATGCCTATTCTTGTCCGCGATTGCGGACAAGAATAGGACATGCTCTATCTTTTTTGCGGGGCCGCGGAACGGATCTACGGATGCGGACAGCACATTTTGTGCTGTCCGCATCTTTTGCGGCCCCATTGAAATGAATGGGTCCGCACCCGTTCCGCAAAGTTGCGGAACGGATGCGGAGCCAAAAATACGGTCGTGTGAATGCACCCTTAGTCTGAGGAGACATTATATCTTCAGCAGAATAGACCTGCCAGGAGCAATTTAAATGGGGATAATGTCATCATGTATCTCACACAGAGAGACAGCTGGGAGACTGACCACTGCTGTTTACACATGAGAGCAAGCTCTGGGCTGGTGGTAAGACTTGAGGTCACATGACCAGGTTCCCATAATGAGAAGGTTCAAAATGAATGGATGCAACTGGGTTAGGTTGTAACAAATTAGACTGCTAGAATACTGGTGGTGAGTTATATATGAATAATATATGTAATATTTAAAAAAAAATATATGGAGTGTTTCTTTAATTTGAAATATTGCAATTATAATATTTTTTTTATTCATAAAGACTACCTTAGGGACGGCCATATTGGAGACATACATTTCCATTTAGTACTGTCAATATAGACATATCAACAGTGTATGTGCACTTTATGGCAGTTGAAATGAACAGGATTTAATTGACAGAAAAATGTCATAGATTTTTTTAGTCTGCAGGAAGTCATAGAATATAATCTACTCCCCCAAAGAACAAAGGTGTGATAGGGGAGATAGCCAGCCATCTAGCCCTCCAGCAGTACAAAACAGCTGTTAATAAATAACCCACCCTCTAATAATAATGAACTGATTCCACTCATCTTGCATCGACATACAGCAAAGCTAAAGGGAGCTACAGCATCAAACACAAATATCAGTTTATTGCGGATGCTTTAGCTTCAAAATTTTAATATTTAAAGGGGTTCTCTGAGATCTTCATATTGATAGCCTATCCTCAGGATAAGCCATCAATGTTAGATCGTCGGGGGTCCAACTCCAGGCACCCCCGCCGATCACCTGCATGAAGAGGCTGTGGCCTAAGCATATGGCCTAAGCATAGCTCAGTCTCATTCAATGGGAATGGGGCTGAGCTGCAATACCAAGCACAGCCACTATCCAATGGACACTGCTGTGCTTGGTAAGCAGTGAGGAGCCCCTGATAGGACATGTCGTATCTTTTGTGGTGTGGAGGCATGGACCCGGAAGCCCACGAAAGGGCTTCTGAGTGTTTCCATGCGTCTGCACCGGAACAGATAGGACATGTCTTTTGCCGTATCTTGTGGACCGCGGACCCATTCAAGTTAATTTGCGGTCCGCAACATGGGCCCGGCGACCATACAGTCTTGTGAATGGGTTCTAATGTGTACAATATAATTTTCTGATGATACATTCCTTTTAAGTATCTTACACTAATTTATGCCACAGTACAGGAAATTTTACCTGACAGTTGAAACACTATGATTATGAGACCTTCACTTGAATGGGTCTGAGCTGTGCCTAGGCCACGTGACCGATTGGTCATGACATCACTGGCCTAGGATAAGCACCAAGAAGGCCGCAGCACTCTCAGGGGCTTAAAGACTTTCTCAAACAGCTGACTAGTGGGAGTTTCGTATGTCAGACCCCCACCGATCAGATGTTGCATTACCAAATTATGCAGGAGCACAAAAGATTTCCCTGGTAGGACAAGAAGGAGCAGAGGAGCAGGATATTTATCTTCTGAGGGGAACATACTATACAGTAGATCCACTGTAGAGCACCAGTTGGAACAGCTTTTAATTTTTCACTATAAATATACTTTCCTTCCTTTTTCAGAATACTGCATTTTTGTTGTCTTTGTTACCCACTGTGATATACTGAAAAAGATATGAACATCTTCTATGTGTAGACATTATAGCTTTACTTTCACTGGAAAGTCTGGACAATATGAACATTTTGGACAGGACCTTATAGGATAATAAAAGGTTACAAAGAAGTGCCTCAGTTTTGTGTAAATATCCAGATATTATGGTGTGAACTGTTATCTGTCTGTCATCTCATGTCTGGAGGAGAATCTGTTTTCCATGACTTGTACACTGGATCTGCACGCACTGCTGAAGCTTAACAAAAACTACAATGTTCAAGATAATAAAATTTGTTCTGTCTCTGTGCTCTGGGCTCCATATTTTACCCATCCTGGACTTAATCATTCTAAATTAATATGACTGGACAGGGTCCTTTTTGCAGATCTGGTATTCACAGATCTATAGAACTGAAAGGTATCTCAACCTGTAGAAAATGTGTAACTACTAGCTAAAGGCAGCTTGTTACCAGGAAATTAACTGATAAATTTCACTTAGGTCTCATGCATATCACCGTACTATGTTTTGCGGTTCGCAAATTGCCCTATGATAGAAATGTAAAAAAAGGATTGCGCTGCAGGAGAGAAATCTTCTCTGAGTGTTACAGTTCTCTTTGTGCAATCTTCAGCCAATAGGACCACATGCAAACCTCACAATCCAACACTGGTATGGAAACCTGTAGTGTGATAAGAAAGCGCACTATGGTGTAGTAAGCCCCAAACACCTAACGCACCATGTGAATAGGTTATACTCACAAGACTCTGCTAGTGAATACGTGTAGAAATCTTGATAGTGTCTCCTTTCAGAACTCTGTTACAAAGAAGAACACTATAGTGTAGTATGTAGCAACACTTAACACACCTTGCGAACAGAATGTACCCACAGGACTTCACTGGTAAGGTGCGTGGATGAAGATCTTATTGGAGTCTTCAAAAAGAACTTGGTGGATGAAGCAGGCGTGGGTCGGAAACCGTCAGTTCAAATGATCTCATACCCGAAAAAACGGTCCAACAGGTTGAATGCCGCTACACCTAATTAACACCAGACTCCAGCTTCCAAGGATCTCATAGGAAGGAAGTCGCAAGTATGGTGAAGTACGCACCAGTAGGTCAGATAAAAATTATTTAATATACTCACAAGGATACAGCTTAAAAATGTATTTAAAATATATCTTTATAGTGCCCGACGCGGGTTTCGCCGTGATGCTTCGTCTGGGGTGTTAATTGGTGAGTGGATACCACCGGGTTTAACCACCTCCGGACCGCCTAACGCAGGATCGCATTCCGGAGGTGGCAGCCCTGCGCACAGTCACGCATATATGCGTCATCTCGCGAGACACGAGATTTCCTGTGAACGCGCGCACACAGGCGCGCGCGCTCACAGGAACGGAAGGTAAGAGAGTGGATCTCCAGCCTGCCAGCGGCGATCGTTCGCTGGCAGGCTGGAGATGTGATTTTTTTAACCCCTAACAGGTATATTAGACGCTGTTTTGATAACAGCGTCTAATATACCTGCTACCTGGTCCTCTGGTGGTCCCCTTTGTTTGGATCGACCACCAGAGGACACAGGTAGCTCAGTAATATGTTGCACCACTACACTACACTCCCCCCCCCCTGTCACTTATTAACCCCTTATTCACCCTTGATCACCCCATATAGACTCCCTGATCACCCCCCTGTCATTGATTACCCCCCTGTCATTGATCACCCCCCTGTAAAGCTCCATTCAGATGTCCGCATGATTTTTACGGATCCACTGATAGATGGATCGGATCCGCAAAACGCATACGGACGTCTGAATGGAGCCTTACAGGGGCGTGATCAATGACGGAGGTGATCACCCCATATAGACTGCCTGATCACCCCCCTGTCATTGATAACCCCCTGTAAGGCTCCATTCAGATGTCCGCATGATTTTTACGGATCCACTGATAGATGGATCGGATCCGCAAAACGCATATGGACGTCTGAATGGAGCCTTACAGGGGCGTGATCAATGACTGTGGTGATCACCCCATATAGACTCCCTGATCACCCCCCTGTCATTGATTACCCCCCTGTCATTGATCACCCCCCTGTAAAGCTCCATTCAGATGTCCGCATGATTTTTACGGATCCACTGATAGATGGATCGGATCCGCAAAACGCATACGGACGTCTGAATGGAGCCTTACAGGGGCGTGATCAATGACTGTGGTGATCACCCCATATAGACTCCCTGATCACCCCCCTGTCATTGATTACCCCCCTGTAAAGCTCCATTCAGACGTCCGCATGATTTTTACGGATCCACTGATAGATGGATCGGATCCGCAAAATGCATACGGACGTCTGAATGGAGCCTTACAGGGGCGTGATCAATGACTGTGGTGATCACCCCATATAGACTCCCTGATCACCCCCCTGTCATTGATTACCCCCCTGTCATTGATCACCCCCCTGTAAAGCTCCATTCAGATGTCCGCATGATTTTTACGGATCCACTAATAGATGGATCGGATCCGCAAAACGCATACGGACGTCTGAATGGAGCCTTACAGGGGCATGATCAATGACTGTGGTGATCACCCCATATAGACTCCCTGATCACCCCCCTGTCATTGATTACCCCCCTGTCATTGATCACCCCCCTGTAAAGCTCCATTCAGATGTCCGCATGATTTTTACGGATCCACTAATAGATGGATCGGATCCGCAAAACGCATACGGATGTCTGAATGGAGCCTTACAGGGGCGTGATCAATGACTGTGGTGATCACCCCATATAGACTCCCTGATCACCCCCCTGTCATTGATTACCCCCCTGTCATTGATCACCCCCCTGTAAAGCTCCATTCAGATGTCCGCATGATTTTTACGGATCCACTGATAGATGGATCGGATTCGCAAAACACATACAGGCGTCTCCCTGGAGCCTTCCGGGGGGGTGATCACCCCATATAGACTCCCTGATCACCCCCCTGTCATTGATCACCCCCCCTGTCAGGCTGCATTCAGATGTCCGTATGATTTTTACGGATCCACGGATACATGGATCGGATCCGCAAAACACATACGGACATCTGAATGGAGCCTTATAGGGGGGTGATCAATGACAGGGGGGTGATCCCCCCATATAGACTCCCTGATCACCCCCCTGTCATTGATCACCCCCCTGTCATTGATCACCCCCCTGTCATTGATCACCCCTCTGTAAGGCTCCATTCAGACATTTTTTTGGCCCAAATTAGCGGAAATTATTATTTTTTTCTTACAAAGTCTCATATTCCACTAACTTGTGTCAAAAAATTTAATCTCACATGAACTCACCATACCCCTCACGGAATCCAAATGCGTAAAATTTTTTAGACATTTATATTCCAGACTTCTTTTCACGCTTTAGGGCCCCTAGAATGCCAGGGCAGTATAAATACCCCACATGTGACCCCATTTCGGAAAGAAGACACCCCCAGGTATTCCGTGAGGGGCATATTGAGTCCATGAAAGATTGAAATTTTTGTCCCAAGTTAGCGGAAAGGGAGACTTTGTGAGAAAAAAATAAATAAAATCAATTTCCGCTAAATTGGGACAAAAAAAAAAAAATTCTATGAACTCACCATGCCCCTCATTGAATACCTTGGGGTGTCTTCTTTCCAAAATGGGGTCACATGTGGGGTATTTATACTGCCCTGGCATTTTAGGGGCCCCAAAGCGTGAGAAGAAGTCTGGGATCCAAATGTCTAAAAATGCCCTCATAAAAGGAATGTGGGCCCCTTTGTCCACCTAGGCTGCAAAAAAGTGCCACACATGTGGTATCGCCGTATTCAGGAGAAGTTGGGGAATGTGTTTTGGGGTGTCATTTTACATATACCCATGCTGGGTGAGATAAATATCTTGCCAACTTTGTATAAAAAAATGGGAAAAGTTGTCTTTTGCCAAGATATTTCTCTCACCCAGCATGAGTATATGTAAAAAGACACCCCAAAACACATTGCCCAACTTCTCCTGAATACGGCGATACCACATGTGTGACACTTTTTTGCAGCCTAGGTGGGCAAAGGGGCCCACATTCCAAAGAGCACCTTTAGGATTTCACAGGTCATTTACCTACTTACCACACTTTAGGGCCCCTGGAAAATGCCAGGGCAGTATAACTACCCCACAAGTGACCCCATTTTGGAAAGAAGACACCCCAAGGTATTCCGTGAGGGGCATGGCGAGTTCCTAGAATTTTTTTTTTTGTCACAAGTTAGTGGAAAATGATGATTTTTTTCTTTTTTTTTTCTTACAAAGTCTCATATTCCACTAACTTGTGACAAAAAATAAAAACTTCCATGAACTCACTATGCCCATCAGCGAATACCTTGGGGTGTCTTCTTTCCAAAATGGGGTCACTTGTGGGGTAGTTATACTGCCCTGGCATTCTAGGGGCCCAAATGTGTGGTAAGGAGTTTGAAATCAAATTCTGTAAAAAATGGCCAGTGAAATCCGAAAGGTGCTCGTTGGAATGTGGGCCCCTTTGCCCACCTAGGCTGCAAAAAAGTGTCACACATGTGGTATCTCCGTATTCAGGAGAAGTTGGGGAATGTGTTTTGGGGTGTCATTTTACATATACCCATGCTGGGTGAGATAAATATCTTGGTCAAATGCCAACTTTGTATAAAAAAAATGGGAAAAGTTGTCTTTTGCCAAGATATTTCTCTCACCCAGCATGGGTATATGTAAAATGACACCCCAAAACACATTCCCCAACTTCTCCTGAATACGGAGATACCACATGTGTGACACTTTTTTGCAGCCTAGGTGGGCAAAGGGGCCCATATTCCAAAGAGCACCTTTCGGATTTCACTGGTCATTTTTTACAGAATTTGATTTCAAACTCCTTACCACACATTTGGGCCCCTAGAATGCCAGGGCAGTATAACTACCCCACATGTGACCCCATTTTGGAAAGAAGACACCCCAAGGTATTCGCTGATGGGCATAGTGAGTTCATGGAAGTTTTTATTTTTTGTCACAAGTTAGTGGAATATGAGACTTTGTAAGAAAAAGAAAAAAAAATCATCATTTTCCGCTAACTTGTGACAAAAAATAAAAAGTTCTATGAACTCACTATACCCATCAGCGAATACCTTAGGGTGTCTACTTTCCGAAATGGGGTCATTTGTGGGGTGTTTGTACTGTCTGGCCATTGTAGAACCTCAGGAAACATGACAGGTGCTCAGAAAGTCAGAGCTGCTTCAAAAAGCGGAAATTCACATTTTTGTACCATAGTTTGTAAACGCTATAACTTTTACCCAAACCATTTTTTTTTTACCCAAACATTTTTTTTTATCAAAGACATGTAGAACAATAAATTTAGAGCAAAATTTATATATGGATCTTTTTTTTGCAAAATTTTACAACTGAAAGTGAAAAATGTCATTTTTTTGCCAAAAAAACGTTAAATTTCGATTAATAACAAAAAAAGTAAAAATGTCAGCAGCAATGAAATACCACCAAATGAAAGCTCTATTAGTGAGAAGAAAAGGAGGTAAAATTCATTTGGGTTGTAAGTTGCATGACCGAGCAATAAACGGTGAAAGTAGTGTAGGTCAGAAGTGTAAAAAGTGGCCTGGTCTTTCAGGGTGTTTAAGCACTGGGGGCTGAGGTGGTTAAATTAGCAGGGAAACCTCCCCTAAACCTCGTCATGATCACATCCAGAAACCATAAACCATAGAAATACAAGGCATAAAACAAACACATACAACAGATTAAAAATAAGTACAAAGGTGGTAAAAATCAGCACATTCTTCAGAATGATCCTGTACTCAGTAAGGATCTGCCGGTTAAACCTCCTGTAGTCTTTAAAAGAGCCGACAATCTTACTAATAAACTGGTCCGCAGTGTTAGTCTCGCAACTAACAAAAAGCGCATTATTACAAATAAAGGCAGGTTCACATGGTGCGGCTTTTGCTTACCCTGCAAAAACCGCATCTTAAAAGATCAAGAAAGGTTTGCTGACAAAATCAGATCCAATAAATTAAAAGATACAACCCTTAAAATTAGAGGTGAATTTTCCTGTAATAATGTTGGTGTGATTTATCTTTTGGAGTGCCCTTGTGGTCTCCAATATGTTGGAAGAACTACACGGAGCCTTAAAACTCGAGTTCAGGAGCACATACGTAACATCAAAAAAGGACTCGAGACCCATAGTGTCTCGCTACATTTTAAGATCTATCATGATAAAAACCCAAGAGGTCTGCGTTTTACTGGATTAGAATTAGTTCATACCCCTACCCGAGGAGGGGATTTTATTGCCTTAATTAATAAAAAGGAGGTAGAGTGGATGTTCCTTCTGGGCACCATTCAGCCTCAAGGGTTAAATATTGAATGTGACGTTAATGCCTGCTTAGTTTGAATATACTTGCCACGAGCTGGTTAGGTTCTCCTCTGCTGATTTTTACCACCTTTGTACTTATTTTTAATCTGTTGTATGTGTTTGTTTTATGCCTTGTATTTCTATGGTTTATGGTTTCTGGATGTGATCATGACGCGGTTTAGGGGAGGTTTCCCTGCTAATTTAAACCCGGTGGTATCCACTCACCAATTAACACCCCAGACGAAGCATCACGGCGAAACCCGCGTCGGGCACTATAAAGATATATTTTAAATACGTTTTTAAGCTGTATCCTTGTGAGTATATTAAATAATTTTTATCTGACCTACTGGTGCGTATTTCACCATACTTGCGACTTCCTTCCTATGAGATCCTTGGAAGCTGGAGTCTGGTGTTAATTAGGTGTAGCGGCATTCAACCTGTTGGACCGGTTTTTCGGGTATGAGATCATTTGAACCGACGGTTTCCGACCCACGCCTGCTTCATCCACCAAGTTCTTTTTGAAGACTCCAATAAGATTTTCATCCACGCACCTTACCAGTGAAGTCCTGTGAGTACATTCTGTTCGCAAGGCGTGTTAAGTGTTGCTACATACTACACTATAGTGTTCTTCTTTGTAACAGAGTTCTGAAAGGAGACACTATCAAGATTTCTACACGTATTCACTAGCGGAGTCTTGTGAGTATAACCTATTCACATGGTGCGTTAGGTGTTTGGGGCTTACTACACCATAGTGCGCTTTCTTATCACACTACAGGTTTCCATACCAGTGTTGGATTGTGAGGTTTGCATGTGGTCCTATTGGCTGAAGATTGCACAAAGAGAACTGTAACACTCAGAGAAGATTTCTCTCCTGCAGCGCAATCCTTTTTTTACATTTCCTCCATTTAGCGGACTTTTTCCCACATTGTCTTTGGATTTGCAGCGCCTGAGGGGACAAGTATATCTAAAACAGAGACTCTATTTATTTTATTGCCCTATGATAGAAATGCCTATTCTTGTCCACAAAACGGACAAGAATAAGACATGTTCTATACTTTTGCGGGGCTGCGGAACGGAGCAACGGATGGAGACAGCACACAGTGTGCTGTTCACATCTTTTGCGGCGCGATTTTAAGTGAATGGGTCCGCATCCGAGCATCAAAAAATGTGGCTTGGATGCAGATCAAAACAACGGTCGTGTGCATGAGGCCTTAGGGTGCTGACACACAGCGCAGTTGTGATGCACTGGACTTCATGCAGTTTCTGCATCAACAAACATGCATTCAATTAAGCCAGCTTAGCAGCCTCATTAAACCCTGGTGTTCCTTCTCAGCAAACACCTGCTTGTTAGTGGAGGAGAACACTGCAATTACATGCAGCAATCTCCTTCACAGTATGGGGAGGAGCGATCGCTAGTGCCATCGCTCCTCCCCATACAGAATCATTATTTGCCAGCAGCAGATTGTGATTAGACACGATTTGTTGCTGGCAAACGATCATTGATTGCCCGACGAACAAGTGTTTGCTCTGCTCGTTCATTGGGTAATTGGCGACAGTTTTACACTGCCAGATCATCACTAATGAACACTCGTTAGGGATGATGTGGCTGACCATCAGCCAGTTTAATAACAGCCCTAAGGGTGCTGCCACACAATGCAGTTTTTGAATGTAACCAGCACAGTAAAATCATTTAGATCAGGAGGGGGTACACTGCTGGACACTGCTTGTCACACTGAAGGAAACACAAATGTTACTTTGTAACAACTTCTACCACTATGGCTACATCACAGCAGATTCCAGAACCAGGTATTTGTCTGCATCTTCACCTGCTCCTGGTCAAATCCATGGTACCCTGCCCCCTCCTGCATACACCCATGTGTTACACTGTACAGTCAGCTGCCTGGTCACATTGTACCAGAGCCAGCAGAAGATTTCCTTATATTGTACCATGTCAGCACTACATGACACCCTGGAGCACCACATACACACTGTTGCAACCTGTAGCACTACAAGTCACAGCGTACCCTATAACATCACAGAGATCACAGTATCGCTTTCAGAGAGAAGCCTCATGTGACCACACGCTACTTTCAGCCATTTTCAGAGTTTTTTCCCCCACTTAATGATACTGTACACGTACAAACAGAAGAGAGTTACTTAAACCGGTGCAAGTCCTTCAGACATTCCTCGAAATCCGTCATCACCTTCATGTCCCTGGCCTAGCGTTTTGTGAGGTAGGAAAATGCACACAGGCCGCAGAACTGGACAGGAAGAAGAAAACAGTGGCCCCTATGTGGCTCTGCTGCACATGTTCTCTCTCCTACAATCCACACAGCAGCTTCCCTGCTCTCCAGTACAGTCAGCCTCTCCAGCTTCTCCCCGCCCACCGCACTTGAATGGTTCCTGTCCCCACCGTTCAACTCCGGCACCCCTTGTGGCCTGGTATCAAATGATCCATGGCTCAATACTTGTCCATGACCTGGTGGTTGGGGATAGCTGGCATATAAGCTAAAAAGAGCAGTCTTTAATTTTTTTAATTATTTTTTTACCTTTCACTGTTCAGGATAAGTACATGATCGCTGTATAGTTCCAGTCATTACGGATGTAGCAATGCAAAATAGGAGGGGATTTTTCTTTTTTTTAGTTGAGGATTTTTTTTTTCCTTTATTTTTACCACTTAACAGGGTTGTCCAGAATTAGAAAACAAAAAAACATGGCTGCTTTCTTCCAATAACAGCATCATACCTGTTCACAGGTTGTGTGCCATATTACAGCTCTGCCCAATTGACTCTAATGGAAGCGATCTGCAAAACCAGACACAACCCATGGACAGCCATGTTTTTCTTCAGAAGTTCAGGCAATCTACTAGGTATATGCAGAAGGCTGACCTGGGACCTTCATTAGACCTTCAGCTGCCACAGTCACATTAATAGGGTGCAAATGGAGGCCCTTCCCTCTGAAACCACTTAGATGATGCAGTCACTATTAATAGCGGCATTTAAGCTGTTAAGCAGCAGCCGGGATTAGACCTTTCTCCATTTCTGGCAGTTTGAGGAGATTCCCAACTGTCACTAAACATCCAGACACTCGCTCCACCCAGCACAGGACACCAATGCTGGGTTAAATCTGCACCACTGTACAAAGACGATTTTGAAGGTTTTTAGTCTGTTAGTGACTGCTGTAAAAAAACAAATATCGTCAGTCATTAACGGGTTAAAATAGATGCAAAATTCATTAAATTACATGGCAGAAATGGAAATATGGCTGCAAACATGTATAACATACTTAATTCATACATTATAAATAAATATAAATGATCCCAAACAACTGATAACAGCAAAACTATATAACACATATATCAACATCTGACAACAATTTTAAGTAAATCCCCCACCACCACCATCCTCATGTACAATTATTAAGTGCATCTGTCGGGCAATGTTGTGAATAGAGTGAAATATATACATACACACAAAATATTTTATGTTAATAATATAACAAATTATATTAATTATATAACAAGAAAAGTATAAATTCATTACACCCTAATAGCAACCCCTAATGAAAAAAAAAACAATATCACTGTAACTATGCTTAATGGTATGTGAAATGCTAATAAATGTGAAACATGCTCCAAGACCATGTTAGGACTCCTGATTGGCCTAGACAGGCAAAATCTGAAATAGGGTGAAAAGTCATTACTGCAGGGATTAAAACAGGAATTATTAAAGGATGTCCTTAAAGCCTTTGAGAAGGAACTGAAAACTAACTTCCAGTAGTAGGGGTAAGACATACGACAACTCAAACCTAAGAAGTTCCAAACTGGTATGTGGCAGTACCAGAACAATTTTTTATTTAGGTGGAATCAGATGCACCTTATGCAGTCATTATCAAGATCTAGGCATATATCCATTTCATGGAGTGATGGATATCAAATGGATCATTTTTTAGGCAGTGATCCAGGTCCAAAGGATTACAGGAAAGAAACGGTCAAATTAAATTGAAAAATTGAGGCATGAACCTCAGATACAAGAAAGCAAAGTTCAACTACAGGTAATCAACCTTTCCAATATTACTCTGACCAAAGTACAATTGGAGGTTCTGGAGACATTTTCCCCAGTTTCTAATTTTGATTGTTTTTCAGCTATTGAGGATGACTATTTATTTAGTTGTAAATTTGTCAGAATGTTTATACTGCACTGATAAACAGTTCTCTATTTATGCAAACAAGCCAGGATCTGTAATGGAGGAGATTCCAACTTATTTCCACAAATCAAAATTTAACAATAATTTGTTATCTGTCCTGAGTTGAAGACAAGAGGGAAACAATTGTATACAAAATATATATATTTATTTATAAACAATCTTAGTGCAAAATAATAAAGTATAAAATTGGTGATAAACAAAAGATAATGATCAATTAGGTTCAATCATCTGGAAAAATAGATAACTTGTAATATATATATATTTATACGGCTAATAAAATACATTTTTAAATGAAATTGGTATCTTATCAATAGCACACCGAATAAGGGAAATAAAACTCAGAATTGACACGTGACTTCTCCCAGCCAACAGATGTTTATAACTCAAATGTTTAACAGCACATGGCAGAATTGTCTCCTCATGCACAAGTTTGGCTATAAGCCAATATTATATACAAAGTAAAGTTAAACTTCCACCACTTTCAGGTAGTATATATATATCCGAACAGACCATTGACTAAAAACTAAAATCAGTTTTCTGGAGATTATACAAATGTATATATCATATGTATATCTTTATCTCCCGAGATTGAAAAGTATAATTTGTACTGTAGTTGAAATTATCTCAAATCAAACAGTATGGTCTATCCGAATATATATATATATATATATATATATATATGGTTAATCAATTTGCCTAATATAAAGACATAAATCTATACGATACCAGCAAATTAGAATTTAGTTGTCTGAAAGAAGTCAGCGGTCACGGTTCAGAGATGAGGGATGGTCATATTCTCTTTCTGCCTCGTCTTTGCTGGATTCTCCCTGCATTCATCCCCCTTGCTGTCTCCTGCTATCTTTTATCCCCCCCCCCCTGTAAGGTGGGCTTGGTCTGTTCTTCCACATGACTAATGATATCATAGTGCATCAATTGGCCACTTATCTCTTACTTACCACCACCACCACAAGGGGACACTAGTGTTCTATATAAAAGTTTGTGTAATTACATTTAATTCTTATATTTTCCAAATATCTAACCGGAAGATAACCTTTGACTTAGGCTCTGGACAAAGCCCTAAATATAGGGAGAAGAGACATTAATGTATACCAACTGTCAGACATCTAGTCTGTGTATAGATTGTTTAGTTTAGAACACTCTTACCAAAACACATACTTTGAAAATGAGGTAATGAGTTTTACACATTATCCTTTACACATAACAAAAATTACATTAGTATATCCCACTTAATTCTATGTATTTCCAAAATATAAGACCCCCATGTTAATAATGCATACTAATACTTTTTAATGAAATAAACATATAAATGTTGCATATGATATCATAATACAATAATAAGCCCATTTTCTATTCAATGATAGAAAAAAAATTTTTTTAGGACATTCAGTCATTTGTTCATTGTCTTTTGTAAAGGCATGAAGTGTATTTTATGGTAACTGTCAGAATCCCCCGCAGTTTATGACCTGGGAATGTTTATGTAAATATTTCTAACTCTTTCCTAGTAATTCTCTGTCCAAGAAGATTAAACTTGCATTGACCTTCTAGAAAGCAGACAAGAAAAATGGCTACCATAATGTCCATATACCAATCTGTAAAGCAAGATGTATAGGCCCTTACAATATTGATTCTTTTCTGCCCAATATTTCTGACAAATCCCCTTCCCCCCCCCCTTTCTTCCCCCATGTTATTCAGGTGTATAACCTTAGACATATCTGGGAAGAAGGTCAGAAGAAATGTAATTTACTAAAATATCTTGCACTCTTCAAACTGATTTTGGGATATATTGTATTTCCTTTCAATGGATATCCTTGGATCCAAACTCAAAGATCTTCTGAGATAAAATCTTCCTCTCCGTTAATAAGAATACTGGAACGTCTTGCAACATGATTCCTGATGAAGGACCAGGTTCGATGACAGGTTCAGTCCTAAACTGGGCATCAAGGATCAACACCATCCATACGATAGCTGTGGCTTTGGGTAGTCATAATCGTCTTTGCGAATCAACCACTTGGTTTAGACTGTCACTCTTTTCTATTAAAGAAACCGATAGTATGAATACATGTTCTCATCAATTGATATTTCCAGTTTTCTAGCTATACTACGTATAAACATTTTACATAGAAGCACAAGATTTGAAAATCTGTAAGCTGAGAGATAATATCACAATGTCAAATCATTTATCACATCTTCTTAAGATACTTATTCTTCGGCATCACCTTTCAGTATTCTCAGTTGAGACCTAGGATGACAAGCATGCAATTGATTGACATGAACCCATTTTTCTACAAAACCATAATTTATAACTACCTTTATTTTGTAAACCACGGGTGAGATTTTGTCGATGATGTTATAAGGACCTTTCCATGACGGAAGAAACTTCTTCTTTTTTACCCTGTCCTGAGCAAAATTGTAAAGATACACTTTATCACCTATCTCATACTCCTTAGTGGTTTTGAGATCATAATAAGTTTTATTACTTACTGCTGCTTTCTCGAGATTCTTCTGTGCGAAAGAAAAAGCTTGTTGAAGATGCTGACGAAGGTTCTCCACATACTGGTGTATCGTGGCTGCATTGATCAAATTGTGATCAGATGTGCGATACAACAGATGTGGAAGTACCATTCTCCTACCGGTCATCAGCTCAAAGGGTCACATTTTAGTAGCAGCATTTGGAGTGGCTCTAATAGCCATGAGGACTAAAGGCAATTTTATGTCCCAGTCTTTACCTGATTCCTTAACGTACTTCTTAAGGATGTTGACAATTGACTGGTTATAGCGCTCTTCTGATCCACTAGATGCTGGTCGATAAGCAATGAGTAATTTCCATTTGACACCCAAGATCTTCCACATCTTAGACATTACCTCACTTATGAAATGCGGTTCACGGTCTGTATCAATCCTTACTGGAGCCCAAATCGGGAAAATACATGGTTAATAAGCAAAGTGGCGCATGTTTCAGCTGTGTTATTACGAGCCGGTAAACATTCTACCCACTTGGTAAACACACAAGTGACTGTTAACATGTATTTATTTCCCCTGGATGACCTTGTAACAGGACCTATAAAGTCAATCTGTATATTGGACCATGGCAATGAGAAACCCTTTTTCTGAAGTGGGGCACAATGTGTGGGACCTTGAGGTTGGAACTGAGCACAAACCAAACAACCTTGACAGTAAGTTTGGACATCTTTCTAAATATAAAGCATAATCACGTAGTGATCCGTAGGTAATCTCCCCACGGTGACCTGCTGTAGGGCATCATGAGCATGTTGTAACATTAGGCCTCGAAATGCATTGGGAACTCCCCACTGTTAAATACCATTCTTTGTGGTCCTCATCAATGAACCATCTTGAATACTGAATTGAGATTTGGTTTTCACTAGTAATTGGAGGTCTTCTTTTTGGGCATAATCCTCCTCCGATATGGGATTGTTACTAGGATCTTCAATGTGTTTATATAAGATCCCAAGTATAGGATCTTCGTTTTGGCTTTTAATTAGAACCTCACTTGTAGACTCTTGACTCCATTGAGCCACATTATTTGCAGTTTGTGCCCTAGCTTGGCGTCTAGTGACAGCTTCAATGGGTATCATTCCTAGTAGATGATCTTTATCTATATTATCAGCATTTACGGCCTCTTGTTTGGCAAGCTTATCGGCTAGAGCATTACCTTTCTTGTCCTTGTTCTGGGTTTTAGAATGACCTTTAGATTTCTTCTAATAAATGGTTAAACCATTACTTTTCACTAATTCATCTATGGTACAAAACAATTAGGCATGTTTCACAGGTTTGTTATTAGGCGGCAACATGTTATTTATTTTTCAAGTAGGCAGATACTCAAGAAAACTGTTCCGTACATAATTGGAATCTGTGACTATAACAAATTCTGTAATATTGTGCTCTAGAGCAATTTGAACAGTTTTGTACACAGCGAATAATTTTGCCACTTGGCTACTTTTAGCACCAATACTGTATCCTACTGAGACATTTGGGAATTCACTGGCCCAAGTAATTCCAATACCTGCCACTAGTTTTCTCTCATCCCCTAGGTGGTGTGATAAGCACAACCATCAATGTACAGGGTGGGCCATTTATATGGATACACCTTAAGAAAATGGGAATGGTTGGTGATATTAACTTCCTGTTTGTGGCACATTAGTATATGTGAGGGGGGAAACTTTTCAAGATGGGTGGTGACCATGGCGGCCATTTTGAAGTTGGACATTTTGAATCCAACTTTTGTTTTTTCAATAGGAAGAGGGTCATGTGACACATCAAACTTATTGGGAATTTCACAAGAAAAACAATGGTGTGCTTGGTTTTAACGTAACTTTATTCTTTCATGAGTTATTTACAAGTTTCTGACCACTTATATAATGTGTTTAATGTGCTGCCCATTGTGTTGGATTGTCAATGCAACCCTCTTCTCCCACTCTTCACACACTGATAGCAACACCGCAGGAGAAATGCTAGCACAGGCTTCCAGTATCCATAGTTTCAGGTGCTGCACATCTCGTATCTTCACAGCATAGACAATTGCCTTCAGATGACCCCAAAGATAAAAGTCTAAGGGGGTCAGATCGGGAGACCTTGGGGGCCATTCAACTGCCCCACGATGACCAATCCACTTTCCAGGAAACTGTTCATCTAAGAATGCTCGGACCTGACACCCATAATGTGGTGGTACACTATCTTGCTGGAAAAACTCAGGGAACGTGCCAGCTTCAGTGCATAAAGAGGGAAACACATCATCATGTAGCAATTTCGCATATCCAGTGGCCTTGAGGTTTCCATTGATGAAGAATGGCCCCACTATCTTTGTACCCCATATACCACACCATACCATACATTTTTTTGTTCCAACAGTCTTGGAGGGATCTATCCAATGTGGGTTAGTGTCAGACCAATAGCGGTGGTTTTGTTTGTTAACTTCACCATTCACATAAAAGTTTGCCTCATCACTGAACAAAATCTTCTGCGTAGACTGAGGGTCCTGTTCCAATTTTTGTTTTGCCCATTCTGCAAATTCAGTGCGCCGATCTGGGTCATCCTCGTTGAGATGCTGCAGTAGCTGGAGTTTGTAAGGGTGCCATTTGTGAGTAGCTAATATCCGCCGAAGGGATGTTCGACTAATGCCACTCTCCGGTGACATGCGGCGAGTGCTACGCTGTGGGCTCTTGCTGAATGAAGCTAGGACAGCCACTGATGTTTCTTCATTAGAGACAGATTTCATGCGTCCACATTTTGGCAAATCCAACTCTGAACCAGTTTCACGAAACTTAGCAAGCAGTTTGCTAACTGTAGCATCGGAGATGGGTGGTCTCGTAGGGTGTCTTGCATTGAAATCTGCTGCAATGACCCGGTTACTGTGTTCACCAGACATCAACACAATTTTTATCCGCTCCTCACGTGTTAACCTCGGCGACATGTCAATGGCTGTAAACAAAGAGAAACTTGTAAATAACTAATTAAAGAATAAAGTTACGTTAAAACCAAGCACACCATTGTTTTTCGTGTGAAATTCCCAATAAGTTTGATGTGTCACATGACCCTCTTCCTATTGAAAAAACAAAAGTTGGAATCAAAATGTCCGACTTCAAAATGGCCACCATGGTCACCACCCATCTTGAAAAGTTTCCCCTCTCACATATACTAATGTGCCACAAACAGGAAGTTAATATCACCAACCATTCCCATTTTATTAAGGTGTATCCATATAAATGGCCCACCCTGTATACACAGGGGAGTAGGGTTGTTTCGATACAAAAATTTTGATTCATTTTTGATACCATAAAAAAGTATTGCGATACTCGATACCACGCGGAAAAAATAAAACACCAAAAAAAGCCGCGTGCATTCCGCATTTTATGAAATGTCCGGCCCATAATCGAACAGTCCTATCCTATTTTTTGGGGGGACAAGGTGACAAAAAAAATATGGCGAATCTCGCAGTTTTTCTTTTCTTTTTTTTCTTTTATGGCGTTCACCGCATAGGAAATATTTTTTTATATTTTAATAGTTTGGACTTTTCGGACGTGGCTATATGAAATATGTTTATTTATTTATTGTTTATATATTTTATATGTAAAATTGGGAAAGGGGGTGATTTATACTTAATATTTTGATGTTTTTTTAACTTTTTATTTTATTTAATAACTATTTTCCCCCTTAGGGGCTAAAACCTGGGATATTTAAATCCCTTGTCATATTCACCCTAATAGAGCTCTGTGCAGTAGGGAGCTCACCATGGCAGCCAGGGCTTCAGTAGCGTCCTGGCTGCCATGGTAACCGATTGGAGCCCCAGGATTACACTGCTGGGGCTCCAATCAGAAGCTGCCACTGCCACCAATGAGGAGGAGGGGAGGGGCCCTGTGACCTCTATGAACGGCAGCTGCGGTCCGCGGTAGTTAACCTCTTAGGTGCCGCGGATCGCAGCTACCGCTCATAGAGGTCGGGAGCCGGCTATGTGATTCTGCAGCCAGCTCCCGCCTCCTGTATGTGAAAGAGAGGTATCTTCATTGGTGGCGCAGTACCTTTTTTCCATCTGTGTTCTTCTTTTCCATGTCAGTCTTGTCCTTTCTTCTAAAAATCGATTCTTAGGATATGCAAATGACGCTGTAAGGAGCCCAGAGGGGCGTTTTTCTTTCTCCACGGTGCCCAGGAACGCCCCTCTGAAGTGCCGTGCCCGCCTAAATATGAAAACTACTAACGCCTCCATGTTTAGCTGAATCGCCTCCCAGAGGCGCGGCTAAGTCCTCAACATTCACCCCCCCCTCCTCCTCCTCCCTCCCCCTCCTCAGCGCCGCGCTCTGCGAACACCCGATCCTCCTCTCGTCGGCGTCCCAAATCCCGCGCAGGCGCAGTGCCGGCGATTGCCTGCGCTCTGATAATACGGCTGAGGGCAACAGCTTCAACATCGTCACTGGGCTCGGCGCATGCCCAGTGACGATGTTGAAGCTGTTGCCCTCAGCCGTATTATCAGAGCGCAGGCAATCGCCGGCACTGCGCCTGCGCGGGATTTGGGACGCCGACGAGAGGAGGATCGGGTGTTCGCAGAGCGCGGCGCTGAGGAGGAGGAGGGGGGGTGTTGAGGACTTAGCCGCGCCTCTGGGAGGCGATTCAGCTAAACATGGAGGCGTTAGTAGTTTTCATATTTAGGCGGGCACGGCACTTCAGAGGGGCGTTCCTGGGCACCGTGGAGAAAGAAAAACGCCCCTCTGGGCTCCTTACAGCGTCATTTGCATATCCTAAGAATCGATTTTTAGAAGAAAGGACAAGACTGACATGGAAAAGAAGAACACAGATGGAAAAAAGGTACTTTATTAAACATGGATCCATGAAAAAAATATTTTTAAACATTGCTAGTGACAGATTCCCTTTAATCATTGGTGGCGCAGTGCGCCCCCCACCCCAATAGTAAAAACATTGGTGGCGCAGTGCGCCCCCCCCTCAAGCCCCCTAGTATTAGTCATTGGTGGCGCAGTGCGCCCCCCACCCCCATCCCAATAGTAAAAACATTGGTGGCGCAGTGCGCCCCCCCCCCCCAGTTCTAATCATTGGTGGCAGTGGCCACAGGATCCCCTCTCCCCTGCTCCTCCGATCGGAGCCCCAGCAGTGTAAGCCTGGGGCTCCGATCGGTTACCATGGCAGCCAGGACGCTATTGAAGCCCTGGCTGCCATAGTCAGCTCCATGCTGCTGTGTGCACAGAGCACAGGGCAGCAGGGAGAGTGCGAGATCCTATTCACTCTAGAGATCTATCAGGGTGAATAGGACAAGGGTTCTAGTCCCTAAGGGGGCTAAAAGTTAGTAAAAATAAAAAAAAATTAAAAAATATTAAGTATAAATGAAAAAGATTTACAAAAAAAATAAAATAATAATACACGTTAACAATAAACATTAATTTTCAGCAGATTTGTGTAGGAAATTTTTTTTTTTCCTCAAAAATAAAAATACCCAGAATATCGGTATAAATTATCGGCTATCGGCCTGAAAGTTGACAAATTATCGGTATCGGCCCTAAAAAATCAATATCGGTCGATCCCTAATATATATATATATATATATATATATATATATATATATATATACACTCACCTAAAGAATTATTAGGAACACCATACTAATACGGTGTTGGACCCCCTTTTGCCTTCAGAACTGCCTTAATTCTACGTGGCATTGATTAAACAAGGTGCTGATAGCATTCTTTAGAAATGTTGGCCCATATTGATAGGATAGCATCTTGCAGTTGATGGAGATTTGACGGATGCACATCCAGGGCACGAAGCTCCCGTTCCACCACATCCCAAAGATGCTCTATTGGGTTGAGATCTGGTGACTGTGGGGGCCATTTTAGTACAGTGAACTCATTGTCATGTTCAAGAAACCAATTTGAAATGATTCGAGCTTTGTGACATGGTGCATTATCCTGCTGGAAGTAGCCATCAGAGGATGGATACATGTTCTCATTCTGTTTACGCCAAATTCGGACCAGAAATCGAGACTCATCAGACCAGGCAACATTTTTCCAGTCTTCAATAGTCCAATTTTGGAGAGCTCGTGCAAATTGTAGCCTCTTTTTCCTATTTGTAGTGGAGATGAGTGGTACCCGGTGGGGTCTTCTGCTGTTGTAGCCCATCCGCCTCAAGGTTGTGCGTGTTGTGGCTTCACAAATGCTTTGCTGCATACCTCGGTTGTAACGAGTGGTTATTTCAGTCAACATTGCTCTTCTATCAGCTTGAATCAGTCGGCCCATTCTCCTCTGACCTCTAGCCTCCACAAGGCATTTTTGCCCACAGGACTGCCGCATACTGGATTTTTTCCCTTTTCACACCATTCTTTGTAAACCCTAGAAATGGTTGTGCGTGAAAATCCCAGTAACTGAGCAAATTGTGAAATACTCAGACCGGCCCGTCTGGCACCAACAACCATTCCACACTCAAAATTGCTTAAATCACCTTTCTTTCCCATTCTGACATTCAGTTTGGAGTTCAGGAGAATGTGTTGTCTGAAAGAAGTCAGCGGTCACGGTTCAGAAATGAGGGATGGTCAGATTCTCTTTCTGCCTCGTCTTTGCTGGATTCTCCCTGCATTCATCCCCCTTGCTGTCTCCTGCTATATTTTATCCCCCCCTGTAAGGTGGGCTTGGTCTGTTCTTCCACCTGACTAATGAGATCATAGTGCTTCAATTGGCCACTTATCTCTAACTTACCATCACCACAAGGGGACACTAGTGTTCTATATAAAAGTTTGTGTAATTATATTTAATTCTTATATTTTCCAAATATCTAACCGAAAGATAATCTTTGACTTAGGCTATGGGCAAAGCTCAAAATACCCTGTTTCCCCGAAAATAAGACAGTGTCTTATATTAATTTTTGCTCCCAAAAATGAGCTAGGTCTTATTTTCAGGGGATGTCTTATTTTCCATGACACATGGGGATCAGAGGGGGGAATCAAAATGGCACAAGAGAATCAGAGGGGAGGGGGATTACCATTTTACGGTAGTACCCCCTTCTGATCATCCTGTGTCATTTTGATTCCCACCTCTGATCCCCCTGTGTCATTTTTAGTGCGTCTACTTGCTGGTAGCAGCCGCAAAAAACCGCCCCCTCCTCCTGTTGATTGACAGGGCCAGCAGCGCTCTCCTTCTCCGGCTGGCTATGTCTGCATTTCAAAAATCGCGCGCCTGTCTTGATTCGGCCCCATACGCTCTGAGAGAAGTAGGCTCGCCTCCTCAGCACTCCCTCAGTGCGCCTATGACGTCTTCTCTTTCGGTGACGTCATTGGCGCAGGCGCACTGAGGGAGTGCTTCTCTCAGAGCGCCTGCGCCGAATCAAGACAGGAGCGCGATTTTTGAAATGCAGACAGGGCCAGCCGGAGGAGGAGAGCGCTGCTGGCTCTGTGTCACGGGGTTCCGAAGGTGCACTCGGTCCCCCATTGCCCGCAGACCTGTTGCTTAGCTTTGGGAATGAGGATCTGTGTTTGACCTCATTCCCAGGGCGGCTTTGCTAGCTGGGTGGCTCCCTGCTCCTAGTCTGCCTTGAGCGCCGAGCTGATCACTCGGTGCTCGACTGGTTGGTCTGTCGGTCATGTGACGCTGGCCACGTCACATGACCCTCACTCCCCACTATAAATACAGGCAGCCTGCTGGCTACAGGTTGCCTGTTAATTTCTAGGTTCCTGGCTATTTGTTGGACTACTGAATACTTGATCCTGTTCCCTGACGATCCTTTGCCTGCTCCTCCTGTACTGCGCATCCGTCCTGGTATTGTGACCTCGGCTCCCACCTGACTAATCTCTTAGGACTCCTCTTGTACTTCACTGCTCTCCTGGTATTTGACCCCGGCTTCTCCTGACCATTCTTTGCTTAATCCTTTGTACTGTGTAGCTCTCTTGGTTCTGACCCGGTCCGTTCATGTTACGTATTTTGTCTTGTCTGTCTTCCCTGCACATATCCTAAATTAGGGACTGTCGTCCAGTTGTCCCTGTCATCAGGACTCGTGAGGCAAGTAGGCAGGGCCGGGGTGAGGGTGGAGCGCAGTGGTCACTATCCTTCCCCCTGTGTGTGTGTGGACGTGACCGTTACACCCTGTCAATCAACAGGAGGAGGGGGCGGTTTTTTGCGGCTGCTACCAGCAAGTAGCCGCCCTACTTGCTGATAGACAGGTAATTTGCATATTATAAAAGTAATGTTATAAAAGTAAAAGTTGCATTATCTACTGAACGAAAATGATTAATAACATAATGTATAGATATATCGCAGTATAGGGATTATATGTACCCAAAAAAAAAAAATGAGTTTAGTGGGGTGACAGAAGCCCTTTAAACTCCTGATCATTTTCCCATCTCTTGAATAGTATGTTACCCCTGATTCCAAGTTAGTCAATGTTGCTTTTATTGGTGGTTTGAAGTAGCTATGCATTATGTGGTCCTTGATGTTATGTCCTCTGCAATATCTGATTGCAGGATGCTGGGATAACACGTCCCTGTATCTTTTTTCTGGCTGTATGGGGTTAGGAGTACTCTACGTTCTGATCTTTGAGCTTATTCAAAAGCTGTTCTAAGTCAACTGGGGGTCCTTTCTGGCGAAAATGAGAAAAAAGTTATTTTTTGCTTTTGTCTAAAATCATCATCCCTGGAACAGTTCCATCGTACATGCAGGAACTGCCCCTTAGGGATTCTTTCTACACAGGGAGTAGTCAATACATTTTCAGTATTAGGTGGTCTTGAGTTCATGATCATGACCTCTATTTAATGTGACATCTAGAAATGGAATTGAAAACTGATCCATTTCAATGGTAAAACATAATCCTAGGTTATTATTAAGATGGCACACAAATTGTTCAAACAGATCCCTTGTACTTGACCTTATACTAGCTGTATATGTATGGTATCTGATGCAGAGGGTAATGTGATGTACCCATTATGTGTTTGCCTCAGTAAAGACCACTGTTCCCTCCTGCAAGCCTAGAAGCAAATTAGCATTAGTAGGAGTACAAGGGCATCATGGTGCCCCTGAGCTGGTTGACTGCACCTTTGCTTTTTGAATCCCTGTTACCTGACTTCTGTTTCTTGTTCTGTGCAGTGCCCTACCATTATCTATATATAACTGGTATCCCACGTGTCTAAGATGTGGGAGCTCATGATACATTTTTTGCTAGGTAGGACTTTCATTTTCTGTGGTTAATAGTTAAAATGGTATGGTTAAGCTTGTCAAAAATGTCTAAGTCTGCCATTACAGCTTTTAGAAAAATTTATAAATAAGAAAAAACGGTTGGGGGCACTTAAATATCCATAAACTACATGGACTACCAAAACAAGATTTAGTACAAAAATAGAGGGTACATTAATTATTAAAAGAAGTAGCACATATAATGTGGGTGTAGACAATCAGATGTTAGCTAAATCACATACAAAAATAGTACGACTAAAAGCATAGAACATATAGCACAGGCTAAAAATATCACATACTAAAACTATTCAAGGCTGCAGACAAGTTAAAACAAAAGTCACAGTCGGATACAATGGACAATAGATAAGGGCATAAAATAGATATAGAGATATCTTTAGAACGCGAGGTAGTGCATGCGGTAGTGCCCAAATAACAAAGTAAGAAGCTGTAGAGAACCTATCCGGACTGAAGAAATAGTTCTTAAATTTCAGATATAGAGGGAGAGGATACCGTTCAGTGGTTATTACTGGCTTGTTTGTGATAAACAGGTCACACCATTATTGTAAGCGGAAAGAACAAGGGTTAAGTCTATAGGTTGTTCAGCCGGTCAATAATCCCCTGTTAGTAGTTAGTACACTGCGCAGGGTAACAGCGTGTTATTTGTAAATAGTCATTCCCAATATCAAAGGAATCGAACAGAAGCAAGACTCGTTAATTAAGCTGATACACTGTTACTTATACCCCAAGTAGTTAGTCAGGTATCATATCGCTGGGCCAGATTGCCATAAAATCAAAGTTTAAGTACAGTACTTTACCGCTCCTGAAGGTTTTTTCTGGCGCTTGGTAGCTGGATTCAGGGATCGTGGCGTCCCACGTGTCCCTGACGTCATACGTGGCGCCCCACATGATGTGGATGATAGGCACTTACTGGTTCCATGCGAGCGGGCTTGTTTGAGCCTTGGTGGTCGGCTTGTTCGTGCCTGACAGGGGTGGAGAAGATGATATTCTTCAATAGGAACACATGTAAGACTTGTGCTTTGGGGTTTTCATATGTCACTGTTAGAGTTTGGTGACGATGGTGAAGGTGACGATGATGACGTGTCGATGGATGTCATGTGGGTGCCAACAAGAGAGGAAGAGGAGGGGAGTTCAGAGGGAGAGACAGAGCAGCAGATAGGGGGTAGAACTAGGAGAAGCAGGCAGAACTTGCAGTGCACAGGAGGCAAAAAGCAGACTGCAAATGTATCTGGAGCGAGCCATCCACCATGCACGGTCACATCTGCCGCTCCCAGGACGCCGGCAAATGGCTCCGCAATGTGGGCTTTTTATAACGTGTCCACTGCTGACAATAGTGTTGCCATCTGCAGCCTGTGCTGTCAACGCATAGGTCGCGGTAAGCCCAACACTTAACTAGGGACGACCACCTTAAGAAGGCACCTGGCCTCCCATCACCGAGCCCAGTGGGAGCAACACCGTCAGAACCCACAAAGCCACACTCCCGGCTCTCCATGTCCGGCCTCTTCTCCTTCTCCTCCAATTTTTCCTCCACTCCACCTTCCACCCTGCCGTCGTCGCGTTCATTTGGCAAAAGGCAGGCTTCAGTGGCCCAAATGTTCGAACATAAAAAGTTGATGACGCCGAATAACCCTCTTGTCTAACGACTGACCGCTGGCTTGTCGGAACTGCTAGCCCGCCAACTACTGCCATATAAACTGGTGGACCCAGAGGCCTTTAGAAAAATTTTGCCCATTGACACACCGCAATGGAAGGTCCCCAGAAGGAAATATTTCTACCAGAAGGGCATCCCAGAGCTATATGGCCATGTTCAGCGGCAAGTGAATATATCTCTGGCACACAGTGTCGGTGCCAAGATACATCTGACCACAGACACGTGGTCTAGCAAACACGGGCAGGGAAGGTACATAAATTTTAATGCCCACTGGGTGAACTTTCTGACGGCTGTGAAGAATGCAACCCGTGGCACCCGTGTGGATTTGGTGTTACCGCCACGGAATGCATGCAGGCCTGCCTCTTCTTCTCCTCCTCCTACCCCATCCTCTGTCGACTCCTCGGCTGACTCCTCCTTTTCCACTGCTACCGCCTCGTCCGCTGCACCCCCCCAGGACCCTAGAACCTATTCGACCTGCCAGTTGAGACGTTGCCATGCTGTGCTGCGGCTGTTGTGCCTGGAAGCCAAGAGCCACACCGTTCCTGCACTCTTTTCAGCTCTGCGTTCACAGGCTGATCAGTGGCTAACCCCGTTCAATTTGACAATCGGTAAAGTGGTGTCTGACAATGGTGCCAATCTGCTGAGCACGCTGAAACAGGGCAAAATGACACACATGCCGTGAATGGCACGCATCCTGAGCGATTCGTTACCAAATACCCCGGGGTCCAGGACTTTTTGCGGCAGACCAGGAAAATCTCTGTCCATTTTAGAAGTTCTCACACGACCATGGCTCACCTTGCTGACGTTCAGCGGCGACACCACTTGCCCATCAGACGCCTGATTTGTGACTGCCTGACGCACTGGAACTCCACCGAATATGCTTGATAGGCTGCTCCAGTAGAAACATGCCGTTAACGACTACCTGTATGAACTCTGCGGCAGGACAGGTTCTGGGGAGCTTGTTTTTTTTCCACCGCGCCAATGGCTGCTCATGCACGACGCATGCAGACTTCTGCGGCGATTTGATGAGATCACCAAACTGGTCAGTCGTAGCCAGGGCACCATCAGTGACATCGTACCTTACGCCTTCTTTCTGGAGCGTGCATTGCATTGTGTCATTGATCAAGCCGTCGAGGAGCAAGAGCAGAAAGATGAGGAAGTCGCAATGCTGAATGAATTCCTAAGGGGGCTACTCCATCTGGGACAAGTCAGCAGGAGTCTAAAGAGGAGTCAGAGGAGGATGGTGCAGGGGGGGAGGAGGGCGAGGAGGAGCAAGAAGAGCAGGCTTTAAACTTTTCTGGGATCCCTGGTGTTGTCCGTGGTTGGGGGGAGGAGACCGAGGACGACATTCTCCTGGACGATGAGCAGGAGCCAGGCCGCTCCACCGCTTCCAGTTTAGTGCTCCAGCGTTTGAAGAAGGACCCCCATATAAAAAGCATACAGGGAAAGGACCAGTACTGGGTGGCAATGTACATAGACCCCCAATACAATCACAAAATGGCGGACATGTTACCAGCATCACAGAGGGCTGTCAGAATGCAACACTTCCAGGCCTTGCTTCGAGAGATGCTGCATTCTGCTGTTGCAGGCGCTGGCAGAGGAATTTCAACCCACAGAGAAATCCTACAGCGCATGCAAGAAGAGGGCGGCTAGAAGATGTGTTGGTCACTTCGGATATGAGATCATTCTTTCAGCCAACCCATCGACAGTCGCCCTCTGGATCTAGCCTCAGTGAATGCCTAGACCGACAGGTGTCCGACTACTTCGGGTTAACTGTCGATGTGGACGCTCTGAGAAGCGAGCAACCCCTGGACTACTGGGTGTGCAGGCTTGACCTGTGGCCAGAGCTGGCACAATTTGCCATGGAACTCTTGGCTTGCCCCTCGTCGAGTGTCGTGTCCGAAAGGACGTTCAGCGCAGCAGGGGGGATCGTGACCATTAAGAGCACCCGCCTAGCTCACGACAGTGTAAACTACCTCACATTTCTAAAAATGAATTAGGCATGGATCTCGGAGGAATTCAACACCTGTGACGACCATGTTTAATTGAATTTCCTCATGCCAGCCCACCCATATCCGCCACCACCCAGAACAAATAATGGTCCCTGTCTTATGTAAATACAGTGGCATAAAAGGCCTTTTGTGTCCGGTGAATGCCTAATGTTTGGGACCTCGGAGGAATTCAACACCTGTGACGACCACGTGTTATCAAATTTCAACTATTATCATTTGGGTTTTTTTCAAGAGGGGGGATTTCGTTAGCCATCTTTTTAATCCAATTTTATATTTTTTGTTATTTTAAACATATGTATTTGACATGTATTTATACTGGCCTGCAGTAAAATTGACATCTAATATACCTCCAGCCACATAATCAATTGATCTTTTATGTACGGTGAATGCATAATTTTTGGGGCCTGTACTCTAACTGGCCAATGGTAAAATTGTTATACGGTGACTGCCTAATGTACCTCCAGCCACTTTATCAATTGTTCTTTTCTGTCCAGTGAATTAATAATTTTTGGGGCCTGTAGTACACTGGCCTGCAGTAAAATTGATATCCAATGACCGTCTAATATACCTTCAGCCACATAATTACTTGTTATTTTCTGTCCGGTGAATGCCTAATATTTGGGGCCTGTACTCCACTGGCCTGCAGTAAAATTGATATCCAATAACCGTGTAATCTACCTCCAGCCACACAATTTCTTGTTCTTTTCTGTCCGGTGAATGCCTAATGTTTGGGGTCTGAAGTCCACAGGACTACAATAAAATTGATATCCAATGACCGCGTAATCTACCTCCAGCCACATAATTACTTGTTCTTTTCTGTCCGGTGAATGCCTAATGTTTGGGACCTGTACTCCAGTGGCCTACAGTAAAAATGTTATCCATTGACCGCATAATGTACCTCAAGCCACATAATCAGAATTTCTTTTGTCAGGTGAATGCCTAATTTTTAAGGCCCGTACTCCCGTGGCCTAAAATAATATTCTTCTAGGCTCCAGCAGGGCACATTTCTGAGAATTTCCCTTTAAGACGCATAAAAATGTCCCCTGATTAAGATACATATTTTTTGAGGGAATTTTTGTCATTGATCCAACTCTAGAATGTCACTGTCCATGTTGTGGGACTATTTGTGCACTTCTACTAAGTATTTGGTGGCTGCAAATATGACCTGAAGGTTATTCTGGTTCGCCTGCCATTAAAGTGAATGGGGCCCGCTGAAAACTTGCAGTTCGCAAACATATGATCGCGCGATCGCGTTCGCGAATCGTCCCAGCCGATGTTCGTCCATCACTTATCATGAATCCTGGTTAAGTTGCATAGGACTACACAGGCTTGAATCACAAGGGTCGTATTGTTCATATCCATCTGTAGAGATTACATAAATACCCTCCTCTTGGTGGAAATTTTCCCGAAAACACACTCCACCTACTGACGGGGTCTAGTCAACTGGTATTTAGAACTGGTAGGATGCATCATGTGGGGTGAGAAATAATTACTGAAACATAACTTTTAATAGAATCAATTATTGATATACCAATGTTTCTAATGTTATTTAATATGCATTCATGTCTCCATATGTGACACATAAAATAGTGTCACAAAAACACCCGTTATTGCCAATTATATCAGGTAAGTAAATCCTGGGAATCAGAGTCTAACTAACATAAATAGCCTTACCGGATTCCAGAAGAAACAGTTTCAAATAAGGTACCACTTTAAAGCAAAAAAGTCCCGTTGGGTAAATTGACAACTAAGTCTTGTTGCCAGTGCTGAAGTTCATAGATGGTAAAGGAGTCTGTCCCTATTAGACCCTGATGAAAAATTGTGAATAGCTGACCTAGAATGCCCTAACTATCTATACAGAGCACCCAACCCGATAGGGGCTACCGGTCCGGAACTTGCCCCTAGAAACACTGTGGCCCTAAAAAAGACCCTAATTCAGCCCTAAAAAGACCACAATTCACTGCCTGCCAAAGGTGCTAATATTTCACATAGGCTATAGCAGGTAAAGTACATGATGATTCGGCCATCAATACAAATCAATACAATGGCTACACTCAATGCAGTAGGTAGCCTAATAATGGAGTGACAGGGTGCCAGTGGGTCATCCCTGCCAGGTACAAAGTCACCAATAGCGATGATGCCTACTATATCTCAGCAGCTCCTCACCAGTCTCCCAGGTCCTAGCCCTTCTCCAGGCTCTGCCCGATGCTGCATGACGTCACAGCGTCAAATATCAATACTACTCACTGTAAATGTAACCACACTACAGATAGTAGGATAGTGTGGATAGAAGGTACCTATATATGTCAGGGGGGGGGGGGGGACAGTTACCGCAGGGATTACTATGTCCACAATAAAGGACCCCCCATGAATACAAGAAAATATGAAATAAGTTTGTATTAATCAGGGTACATGTAAAGCTGATTAGATTGAAATAATAGCAAAATTTAGATGAAATCCATTTAGATTTGAATGGCAGTCCCCATCTCTCAAGGGAGGGGGAGGGGAAGGGAATCAAATGAAACAGCCCAAATTTAGCTGTTCATTTAATCCGAGGGGGGGCACTGGTTTTTAGATGGTGTATCCAGCGTGCTTCCCATTGGAGAATGCATATGTCCCAATCACCACCTCTGCTGAGCAGTCTCACCATATTGATCCCTGTGAATTTGATGCAACCCCTTTTTACATGCTCACCTATCCTTCTCCTAAATTCCCAGATAGTTTTGCCCACATATTCCAGTCTACATTCACATGTGACCTTGTAGATCACTCCTCTGGATTTACAGTTAATAAAATCATTAATGCAGTATCCTTTATGCTGGTGAAGGGTTTGCCTGTCTGAATATAATCACAGGCTATGTATCCTCCACACTGGTAGCATCCTAGTACTTGTTGTTGGAGCCAACAATCCAGCTTTTGTGGTGGTACAAAGTGGTTGCTGACAAGTTTATCTCTGAGGATTCTGCTCCATCTATAGGTGATTTGTGGGTACTCCCCTACCACTTCTTTGATATCAGGATCCATCAGAATTTCATGGGTATCATTAGCTGCAGCATCATAGGTGGTGATTAAAAGTATTTGTCTCTTTTTGTTCCAATAATAATTTTGTCCTTTGGGATCAGAAGATAAGATCTAGTGGTTGCCAGAGCGGCCTTAACCCCTTAAGGACTTAAGGACTCAGGGCGTACCGGTACGTCCTAATTTTAAAACTAGATTGCGGCGCTGCGGGCGGTGATCGGAACAGGATGTCCGCTGAAATCATTCAGCGGGCATCCTGTCACAGCGGGCTTCCCCCCCCCCCCCCCCCGTTTCGGCGATCGCCGCAAACCGCAGGTCAATTCAGACCTGCGGTTTGCGGCTTTTACCTTATGCGGCGGCGGTGATCGGAGGTGCCATCAGGTCCCCATGCAGCTGTAGGGGGACCCGATGGCATGGAAGGCAGCGCGATGCCTTCCTGAGGCATCTGCGCTGCCTTCCGGTGACAAGCCTGTGAGATCCAGCCCCCTGGATCTCACAGGCCGGAAGCTGTATGAGTAATACTCACAGTATTACTTATACAGCCAATGCATTCCAATACAGAAGTATTGGAATGCATTGTAAAAGGTATTAGACCCCCAAAAGTTGAAGTCCCAAAGTTGGACAAAAAATAGAGTAAAAAAAAAGTTTAAAAAATAAAGTTTCCCCCCCTAAAATTAAAAGTTTCAAGTAAAAATAAACAAAAACGTAAATTTCCCAAAATAAAGTAAAAAAAAATTAGGAAAAAATAGGGAAAAAAAAAAAGTTTACATATTAGGTATCACCGCGTCCGTATCGACCGGCTCTATAAATATATCACATGACCTAACCCCTCAGATGAACACTGTAAAAAAAAAAAAACTGTGCTAAATAAACCATTTTTTTGGCACCTTACATCACAAAAAGTACAACAGCAAGCGATCAAAAAAGCGTTTGCCCACCAAAATAGTACCAGTCTAACCGTCATCTCATCCCGCAAAAAATGAGACCCTACCTAAGATAATTGCCCAAAAACTGAAAAAACTATGGCTCTCTATGGCTCTCGGAATATGGAGACACTAAAACATGATTTTTTTTTGTTTCAAAAATGATATTATTGTGTAAAACTTACACAAATAAAAAAAAAGTATACATATTAGGTATCCCCGCGTCCATTTCGACCGGCTCTATAAAAATATCACATGAACTAACCCCTCAGATGAACACCGTATAAAATAAAAAATTAAAACTGTGCTAAATAAACAATTTTTTGTCACCTTACATCACAAAAAGTGTAATAGCAAGCGATCAAAAAGTCATATGCACCCCAAAATAGTGCCAATAAAACCGTCATCTCATCCCGCAAAAATCATACCCTACCCAAGGTAATCGCCCAAAAACTGAAAACATTATGGCTCTCAGACTATGGAAACACTAAAACATGATTTTTTTTTTGCTTCAAAAATGAAATCATTGTGTAAAACTTACATAAATAAAAAAAAAGTATACATATTAGGTATCGCAGCGTCCGTAATAATTTGCTCTATAAAAATATTACATGACCTAACCCCTCAGGTGAATACCGTAAAAAAATTAAAATTAAAACGGCAAAAAAAGCAATTTTTTGTCACCTTACATCACAAAAGGTGTAATAGCAAGCGATCAAAAAGTCACACGCACCCCAAAATAGTGCCAATAAAACCGTCATCTCATCCCGCAAAAATAATACCCTACCCAAGGTAATCACCCAAAAACTGAAAAAATTATGGCTCTCAGACTATGGAAACACTAAAACATGATTTTTTTTGCTTCAAAAATGAAATCATTGTGTAAAACTTAAATAAAAAAAATTATACATATTAGGTATCGCCGCATCCGTCACAACCTGGTCTATAAAAATATTAAGCTGTCAGATGAATGTTGTAAATAACAAAAATAAAAACGGTGCCAAAACAGCTATTTCTTGTTACCTTGCCTCACAAAAAGTGTAATATAGAGCAACCAAAAATCATATGTACCCTAAACTAGTACCAACAATACTGCCACCCTATCCTGTAGTTTCTAAAATGGGGTAACTTTTTGGGAGTTTCTACTCTAGGGGTGCATCAGGGGGGCTTCAAATGAGACATGGTGTAAAAAAAAACAGTCCAGCAAAACCTGCCTTCCAAAAACCGTATGACATTCCTTTCCTTCTGCGCCCTGCCGTGTGCCAATACAGTGGTTTACGACCACATATGGGGTGTTTCTGTAAACTACAGAATCAGGGCCATAAATATAGAGTTTTGTTTGGCTGTTAACCCTTGCTTTGTTACTGGGGAAAAATGGATTAAAATGGAAAATTTGCCAAGAAATTGAAATTCTGAAATTTCATCTCCATTTGCCAATAACTCTTGTGGAACACCTAAAGGGTTAACGATGTTTGTAAAATCAGTTTTGAATACCTTGAGGGGTGTAGTTTCTTAGATTGGGTCACTTTTATGGAGTTTCTACTCTAGGGGTACATCAGGGGGGCTTCAAATGGGACATGGTGTAAAGAAAAAACAGTCCAGCAAAACCTGCCTTCCAAAAACCGTATGGCATTCCTTTCCTTCTGTGCTCCTTGAGGGGTGTAGTTTATAGAATGGGGTCATTTTTGGGTGGTTTCTATTATGTAAGCTTCGTAAAGTGACTTCAGACCTGAACTGGTCTCTAAAAATTGGGTTTTTGAAAATTTCAGAAAAATTTCAAGATTTGTTTCTAAACTTCTAAGCCTTGTCACATCCCCAAAAAATTAAATATCATTCCCAAAATGATCCAAACATGAAGTAGACATATGGGGAATCTAAAGTAATAACTATTTTTGGAGGTGTTACTATGTATTATAGAAGTAGAGAAATTGAAACTTGGAAATTTGCAATTTTTTTTAAAAAAAAAGGTCAATTTGGTATTTTTTTATAAATAAAAATGAATTTTTTTTACTTCATTTTACCAGTGTAATGAAGTACAATATGTGACGAAAAAACAATCTCAGAATGGCCTGGATAAGGCAAAGCGTTTTAAAGTTATCAGCATTTAAAGTGACACTGGTCAGATTTGCAAAAAATGGCTAAGTCCTTAAGGTTTATTTACAAATGCCTAACAGGCGTTGAACCTATCTTGACCCAGGTGAAATTTAATACTTCACTTTTATTATTATATGAGCTAAAATCTAAATGTGAACGTGATGCTTTTATTTTTAATTTTTAATTAACGAACCAAAAGAAAAGAAATACAAAATACAGTCACCACTTCTTTTCTTTTGGTTCGTTAATTAAAAATTAAAAATAAAAGCATCACGTTCACATTTAGATTTTAGCTCATATAATAATAAAAGTGAAGTATTAAATTTCACCTGGGTCAAGATAGGTTCAACGCCTGTTAGGTATTTGTAAATAAACTATTTAAATTAACCTTACCCAGGTTAGGTCCCAATTATGAATAAGTCCTTAAGGTGAAATAGGGCTGAGTCCTTAAGGGGTTAAAGGCTGGTCGCAAAATTTTATCAGGGTATCCCCTGTCTTGAAAACGTATCCGAAGGACTGCCACCTGATGCAGGAACTTTCTTTCACTTGAGCAGTTCCGCCTCATGCCAGTGATGTCATATTAGATTCACAAATGAATCTCAACCCAAAGTCATTGTGATTAAAACTGGCTACAAAGGACGTAAACCCCCCCAAGTGCCATTCCAGATGATAAAATTGTGATCTATATACCGTGCTCACAATGTGATGGTACTAGTGACTTTTCTATTGACTCCTATCAGCCCAGGAACATGCTTGCATATGACGGGGCACAAGAACTCCTCATCACAGTGCCCCTGAGCTGGTGGTAGTATTTGTTGTTAAATAGAAAGTCATTTTTGTGTGAGGACGAAGTCCAGGATTTGGAGGACAAAGAAATTGTGGGTATGGTATTGGCAACCTCTCTCTGTAAAAAATAGCTGACGGCCTTTAGGCTTTATTCATGAGGAATTGATGGATAAAGGGCTTCTATGTCAACACTGACCAAGAGTCAGTCAGCCCCTATATGTTTTCCCTCTAATTATTTTAACAAGTCCGTGGTGACGTGGGTGTATGAGGGGAGTGCCATGATGAAAGGTGGCAAAATGCGGTCAATGTATGTGCCTAAATTCTCACAAAGCCCACTTATTCCTGATAGAATGGGTCTTTCCTTCAAAGAGGAGAGACCCTTGTGTACTTCTGGTAGACAGTAGAAGGTATGAGTACGAGGGAATGTTGGGAATAGGAAATCGTATTCATTTTTGCTGATCAAATTGAGCCATTTATCTTCAGCTAGGATATCTATCTTTTAGCTCCAACTTAAATGCTTCTGTGGGATCTTTAACTAGCACCTCATATGACTCATGGTCACACAGTAAAGATTTGCACATAGTTTTGTATTGTGTGGTGTCCATGACTACTGTGTTTCACCCTTTATCAGAGGGATTGATAATAATCGACCCATCCTTTTCAAGGTTGGAAACTGCAGTGGTCATGTCACTGCTGAAATTGGAGTGATGTCCACTCACCTGTAGAGATTCTACCTTCTTTGACATCATGCTTAAGCAGGGCTTTTTTTCTCAGAGAAAAGGTGGTGGAACTCACCCCCCTCCCCTGGCCACGCCCCTACCCACCCCTAGGACCGCCCCCTAAAACCGCCCCTTTAGAGAACAGGGATGCAAGTATAATTTGGGGGGGCTATAAAAGTCCAGCCCAGCAAAGAAACCCCCCAGATGGGGATGGCACTGTTAATGGGGGATCTGGGGATGGCACTGTTAATGGGGGATCTGGGGATGGCACTGTTAATGGGGGATCTGGGGATGGCACTGTTATGGGGTGGGAGATCTGGGGATGGCACTGTTATGGGGTGGAGGATCTGGGGATGGCACTGTTATGGGGTGGAGGATCTCGGGATGGCACTGTTATGGGGGATCTGTGGATGGCATCCACAGATCCCCCATCCTATAACAGTGCCATCCACAGACCCCCCCCATCCTATAACAGTGCCATCCACAGACCCCCCCCACCCCATAACAGTGCCATCCACAGACCCCCCTCCACCCCATAACAGTGCCATCCACAGACCCCCCCATCCTATAACAATGCCATCCACAGACCCCCCTCCACCCCATAACAGTGCCATCCACAGACCCCCCCACCCCATAACAGTGCCATCCACAGACCCCCCCACCCCATATCAGTGCCATCCACAGACCCCCCCCACCCCATAACAGTGCCATCCACAGACCCCCCTCCACCCCATAACAGTGCCATCCACAGACCCCCCCCATCCTATAACAATGCCATCCACAGACCCCCCTCCACCCCATAACAGTGCCATCCACAGACCCCCCCCACCCCATAACAGTGCCATCCACAGACCCCCCACCCCATAACAGTGCCATCCACAGACCCCCCTCCACCCCATAACAGTGCCATCCACAGACCCCCCCCCACCCCATAACAGTGCCATCCACAGACCCCCCCATCCTATAACAGTGCCATCCACAGACCCCCCCATCCTATAACAGTGCCATCCACAGACCCCCCCCACCCCATAACAGTGCCATCCACAGACCCCCCCATCCTATAACAGTGCCATCCACAGATCCCCCCCACCCCATAACAGTGCCATCCACAGACCCCCCTCCACCCCATAACAGTGCCATCCACAGACCCCCCCCATCCTATAACAGTGCCATCCACAGACACCCCCCCATCCTATAACAGTGCAATCCACAGACCCCCCCCCACCCCATAACAGCACCATCCACAGACCCCCACCCTATAACAGTGTCATCCACAGACCCCCCATTGCCGCTCTAGTACAGTTATAAAATGTGTAATTAAATGAATAATGATTCATGCTGCCCCCTCTGTAGTATAACTTTCAATATATTGTACTCACAGGGCTACTGTTATCGTAATGCAGGCCGGCCGGGCAGACGAGCGGCAGCGTCACTGACTGACGTCACGAGCCTGCGCCGCCTACTTCATTCATAAAGTAGGCTGGGCAGGCACGTGACGTCAGTCAGTGACGCTGCCGCTCATCTGCCCGGCCGGCCTGCATTACGATAACAGTAGCCGGCTGTGAGTACAATATATTGAAAGTTATACTACAGAGGGGGCAGCATGAATCATTATTCATTTAATTACACATTTTATAACTGTACTGGAGCTGCGGGGCCGGAGCACAGTGAACGTACCGGCCCCCAGCTCCTCCTCCCAGTCCCTCCCCGCTGATACATCGCAGGCTGCGATGTCAAAAGGTGGCGGAACGCCGTTCCGGTGCGTTCCGCCAGAAAAAAAGCCCTGTGCTTAAGAAGGCATCAATTAAGGAGAGTTCCCCAGCAGTTGGCATCTTGGTACTTTTTTTTTGAGATTAGTGAAGACCTATATATCAGATCGACATAGTGACATCTCAAAACATTGCTCCATGTTAGGAGCACTTTACACTTCCTTCCTCAATCTTGAACCTGCACCAGTTGCAACTAATCTTATGTAAAGAGAAGCCATGGAAGCCCCGTTTTGTTTTATCTTACATATACCAGCATGCATGACACCAAGCACGCTGCTGGTTGCTAGGAAACTTTCGGCATCCTAGCTACAAGTCAACCCCCCTGCTACTCCCATTGGCTGTTGGTGCATAGTGATGAGCGGGAGGTGCCATATTCGATTTCGCGATATTTCGCGAATATTCGATTGAATATTTGTTTTTTTTCCGTTGAAATCGAATATTCGTCATTATTCTTTTTATCATGAATAATATGCGATTTAATTATTCGCATATTGCGATTTTATTTTAACTGTATAAGGCATAAAGGCAACTTTGTTGGCTATGGCGCTATGTTTATGTGTATTATACGAATGTTCGCTATATTGCTATAACTTCGTATTTTAGAATATTCGTAATATTCTAAAAAACGAAGTTATCGTGATTTTGTGATATTCGTTAAATTCTTTTCTATGTCGCTCGCTATTATGTGCACGCGAATGAACGAACGTACGTACGTACGTACTCACGCACGCTTAGCAATAGCTAATTATTACATTTGAAAATGGTTGCCAGCAAGTTTTTACAAGCTGAGGAAGAAGTCCTGATCACGGTAAGTAATTGGACATTTCAGAACTGTATTCGATTTAAATTCTATACATGTCTTAGCACTGCAGTAGCTTTATATGCAGATTTAGGTTATTAAAATGTTCACGATTATGCTATGCGCTAATTCCCCTCTAACGATTCAAATATTTTAGCGCGTTACTTGCAAATTCGAATTTAATCAAGTCTGACAACATAATACTGATTGTTGAACTTAGTATTGTGGGGACATTATAGCATTATAGTATGTCTGTTGCATGTGTGTATGGACAGCAGAGAAATCTCTTTCACATGCACATTGCACTTTTTTTTTTTCCTGCCACACACTATATATATATTAATAACACACACTATATACCCCACACTATATTCCCCACACATACATAGTCTATAGATTAAAGTTTTTGTTGGTCAGGAGGAGAAGCTTTCTTAGTCAGACCGCCATAATTTGCTCGTTCATTTAGCATGCACCACCAGGGTGCACCACGCGGAGGCGAACCAGCTTTACACCCCATACCGTACCGTCCCTTTAATGGACAAGTACATCTGCTCAGCTGGGCAATAGATGATTGCTCAGACCCCACACACATACCAAAGCAATACAATGCGATCTTTTAATGTTAACTTTATGAACGTGTGCCGCCTGTGGCCATATTGCGGCTTGCATACAGCGGGTCCGGTATACACGGCCACCGGCCGTGTGCAACCTGCATGACAGATCATGTACCCATTCACTTCAATGGGTCCGCGATCCAGGAGATGCGGTGCGGAACCCCGTGGAAGCACCTCAGAGTGCTTCTGTGGTGTTTCTGGCTGTGCCTCTGAAACACAAAAAAGTAGTTAAGGCACTATCTTTTTTAGGCGGAAAGGACAGATCACGGACCCTTTCAAGTGAATGGGTCTGGGATCCATCTGCAGCAGACGTATGGATGTTGCCCATGCATTGGGGACCGCTATTGTGCTCCCAATGCACGGAAGGGGCGGCACAAGTTCGTTTGCATGATCCCATTAAGCGAAAATGTGACCATTAAATCCTTATTATATTTTTGCCTGTGTTGTTGATGACATTATATGCAATCCGTATATGTAACTAATTTGGGATTATATGCTTGCATCTTTATCCTGCAGCGAATGTTGGAGCGGGGCTACGATACCACCCAGTCCCATGAAAAAAAACAAAGGATCATCAGGGGGATCCGCTATGAGCTGTGGCGGGAATTTAATAAAGGCCACAAGAAGTCAGCCATCATCAAAAGATGGTCCGATATAAAGAGGAGGCACGGTGCCCGGATCAGAGACATCCGTGATAGAAAATGCCCAGGTAAAGTGCTTACATTACTTTTGTATCTTTTGTCAACACTGTGTAATGTGTGTATATATATATATATATATATATATATATATACACACACACACGAATATACAGTAGATATTTATGTGTGTGTGAAACGTACAAAATCAGCCGGTTACATCATATATCTCTACCTTGCTGTGTATAAATATATATACTCACAGCGAGGTAGAGATGTATGATGTAACCGTAACCGTCTGATGTAGTAATTGCCACACCAGGTACTACTAAGTAATCTTTTGTGAGTGGATGAAATAATTATTTGCATAATATACATAAACTGCAATCATTATTCTTTATTATAGTAAAAGGGCCCGTCCATCATTACATTACATAAATCCACCACTTAATTAGTATTTGTTATGAAGTAAGATTTCTAACCATTGTGTAATTATTACAGGCCTGCCCCTTCCCTCCGTCCGCCACAGAACCTCAAGAAAGGATCTGACACATGGTGGAGGTCTCTGAGGAGGAGGAGGAAGAGGAGGACGGAGAGCAGGCCGGACCCTCTGGGCAGCAGAATGCCCCTACCCCACCGGATGTAGGTGAAGAGGGCGAACCCTCACACCACCCCGCTTCATCCCCCCAGCTTCTCATGAGGAGGATGAGGACGAGGAGGTCGAGCTTTACCTTTAATCTTTCTTCAGCCCACACATATTGGATAACATAAAGTCCTACACTTTGAGTTCCGTCCAAGCAGGATAACTAAACTGTAGACTCTCTACACTCTTTACAGGTTTTCATAGATCTGGTTCCCCTCTCAGCTTGTTCAGCTTTCAGATTGACTGTCCACATTGTATCTCCCCAGCCTTTTTAAGAAATACCTTTATGAAAAGCCAGGATGGAGTATAGGAGTGACCTGTCCCACCCAATCTCTCAGGTCACTCCAGTCCGAAAAAACACTGTCCCTAAAATAAATCTTAAATGTAAACCTCCCGGTAACCTAATGTTACTGGCTTAACAATTCCCGGAAATCATCTCACTGAGGCATACATTCTCAGTGAGACATATCGACCATCCATATTGGCAATACAGTCGTGGCCAAAAGTTTTGAGAATGACACAAATATTAGTTTTCACAAAGTTTGCTGCTAAACTACTTTTAGATCTTTGTTTCAGTTGTTTCTGTGATGTAGTGAAATATAATTACACGTACTTCATACGTTTCAAAGGCTTTTATCGACAATTACATGACATTTATGCAAAGAGTATTTGCAGTGTTGGCCCTTCTTTTTCAGGACCTTTGCAATTCGACTGTGCATGCTCTCAATCAACTTCTGGGCCAATTCCTGACTAATAGCAACCCATTCTTTCATAATCACTTCTTGGAGTTTGTCAGAATTAGTGGGTTTTTGTTTGTCCACCCGCCTCTTGAGGATTGACCACAAGTTCTCAATGGGATTAGGATCTGGGGAGTTTCCAGGCCATGGACCCAAAATGTCAACGTTTTGGTCCCCGAGCCACTTAGTTATCACTTTTGCCCTATGGCACGGTGCTCCACCGTGCTGGAAAATCCATTGTTCTTCACCAAACTGTTGTTGGATTGTTGGAAGAAGTTGCTGTTGGAGAGTGTTTTGGTACCATTCTTTATTCATGGCTGTGTTTTTGGGCAAAATTGTGAGTGAGCCCACTCCCTTGGACGAGAAGCAACCCCACACATGAATGGTCTCAGGATGCTTTACTGTTGGCATGACACAGGACTGATGTAGCGCTCACCTTTTCTTCTCCGGACAAGCCTTTTTCCAGATGCCCCAAACAATCGGAAAGGTGGCTTCATCAGAGAATATGACTTTGCCCCAGTCCTCAGCAGTCCATTCACCATACTTTCTGCAGAAGATCAATCTGTCCCTGATGTTTTTTTGGAGAGAAGTGGCTTCTTTGCTGCCCTTCTTGACACCAGGCCATCTTCCAAAAGTCTTCGCCTCACTGTGCTTGCAGATGCTCTCACACCTGCCTGCTGCCATTCCTGAGCAAGCTCTGCACTGGTGGCACTCCGATCCCGCAGCTGAATCCTCTTTAGGAGACGATCCTGGCACTTGCTGGACTTTCTTGGACGCCCTGAAGCCTTCTTAACAAGAATTGAACCTCTTTCCTTGAAGTTCTTGATGATCCTATAAATTGTTGATTGAGGTGCAATCTTAGTAGCTACAATATCCTTGCCTGTGAAGTCATTTTTATGCAACACAATGATGCCTGCACGCGTTTCTTTGCAGGTCACCATGGTTAACAATGGAAGAACAATGATTTCAAGCATCACCCTCCTTTTAACATGTCAAGTCTGCCATTTTAACCCAATCAGCATGACATAATGATCTCCAGCCTTATGCTCGTCAACATTCTCACCTGAGTTAACAAGACGATTACTGAAATGATCTCAGCAGGTCCTTTAATGACAGCAATGAAATGCAGTGGAAAGTTTTTTTGGGGATTAAGTTAATTTTCATGGCAAAGAAGGACTATGCAATTCATCTGATCACTCTTCATAACATTCTAGAGTATATGCAAATTGCTATTATAAAAACTTAAGCAGCAACTTTTCCAATTTCCAATATTTATGTCATTCTCAAAACTTTTGGCCACGACTGTACATAGAATATGCTCACCAAAATACATAATAAATCTCCAACTATAACATTAATGAAATAAAACACAAGACTAGAGAGTGGAGATAAGCCGAGGCCTGTTTATTTAAACTCAAACCAACTTCAATATATAACCAAATTATTAACCATATAAAACATCAGCCTAGTCATAAACTCAGACTCGTTTAAACCATCAATACATCAGAGTCCATCACATCACGGGATGACTATATTAACCACCCTGAACAGACCTCGACATGACAAAATTAAAGGGGTGGGTAAAAACTGGTCCAGGCTCCAAGGGCATGTGCGGCAAACAGGCAAACTGGCCCACGGAGCCTGGACATTTATAGCCCTTAACTTCACTGACCCACCAATGAGTAACTGTCACCAGGGCTCGGGCAAACTTTGCCCGATCTGTGTGACACCATAGGTCATAAAAATGACCAATTATGAGCATCACTGGGCAGAATCAAAGGTCGGTACACATGCATCCTCACAGCAATCCGGTCCAATACTATACGTTTCTAATGAACCTACAGGATCTCATTTTCAATGTCAGGTCAACAGAGATGAAGCAGAGCAGCATTGATTTGTGGAATTAAGTTTACCTCCAGTTTGATGTCTTGTACAATACATGGTGGCTTTAGAACAGATTACAAACTCCGCTCTGCTGGATGACAGTGTCGGCGTCTGACCTGCGATCGCTGAATGAAGGCTGGGCACTGGAGGCAGCCGCCGAGCACCCGGCTAGAAACTGTGGACCGTGGCACGAGTCATCACAGTCGGGAATGGGAAATGTTCCCGGCGGGAGAGCCGTGGACACTACCAGACCCGGCCCGAGGGAAGCTGGCTCATCACTGGCTTCTGTGCTCAGACGTGCACTGGATATGTCCTGCTGTTGGCTGGAAGACAGCGTGTGTGCGGTGCTGATCGTGAATGGTTGGAGAAAGCGGTGGTACACATGCATCCTCACAGACAAAAGAAGGAGGACAGAGCCGCTGCAAAACCCTGCCGCTCCTCCTGCCCTCTGGCTTGAAGGAAACAGCACACGGTGAGGCATGCTGCGTTACCTCAGTGTTTTGCTACAGACTCCATCTGCCCGATATGTAAAAAGAGAGCAGACAGGTGCGGTCGGCGTGTGGAGTGCTGTGTGCCAATTGGTTTATGAGATATCTATTTTACAATATGGCTTACGTATACAATGATAAATCTACATAGACATTATTACACAAATTTATAAGTAATTATGAATATAAATAAATACATAAATAATTAAAAATATTAGAAAATAAACATTTTCATAATGTCATGAAAATATAAAGAAATACATAAATAATTACAAACATGCGATAATAAATTAGGAAATTCATAATATATTAAAAATATATATAAATACATAAATAATTAAAAACATGAGTGAATAAATTAAGAAATTCATAGTATATCAAAAATATAAATAAAACCATGAATAATTTAAAACATGAATAAATTAAGAAATTCATAATATAATAAAAATATAAATAAATACATAACTAATTCAAAACATCAGTGAATAAATTAAGAAATTCATAATATATTAAAAATATAAATAAAACCATGAATAATTAAAAACATGAATAAATTAAGAAATTCATAATATAATAAAAATATAAATAAATACATAAATAATTAAAAACATGAGTAAATAAATTAAGAAATTCATAATATATTAAAAATATAAATAAAACCATGAATAATTAAAAACATGAATAAATTAAGAAATTCATAATATAATAAAAATATAAATAAATACATAAATAATTAAAAACATGAGTGAATAAATTAAGAAATTCATAATATATTAAAAATATTAATAAAACCATGAATAATAAAAAAATAATAATTAAGAAATTCATAATATAATAAAAATATAAATAAATACATAAATAATGAAAAAGCTTAATAAATATGTTACAAACATTTAAAAAATTTAAAAACAACGGATTTTCGGAGGGAGAGCCAAGGAGAGGGATTGACAAGGGACTAGAGTTGAGCGAACACCTGGATGTTCGGGTTCGAGAAGTTCGGCCGAACTTCCCAGGAAATGTTCGGGTTCGGGATCCGAACCCGACACGAACTTCGTCCCGAACCCGAACCCCATTGAAGTCAATAGGGACCCGAACTTTTGGGCACTAAAAAGGCTGTAAAACAGCCCAGGAAAGAGCTAGAGGGCTGCAAAAGGCAGCAACATGTAGGTAAATCCCCTGCAAGCAAATGTGGATAGGGAAATGAATTAAAATTAAAATTAAAAAAATAAAAATAACCAATATCAATTGGACAGAGGTCCCATAGCAGAGAATCTGGCTTCACGTCAGCAGAGAATCAGACTCTTCATGCCATAGCAAAGAATCTGGCTTCATGTCAGCAGAGAATCAGTCTCTTCATGCCATAGCAGAGAATATGGCTTCATGTCAGCACAGAATCAGTCTTCATGTCATAGCAGAGAATCAGGCTTCACGTCACCCACCACTGGAACAGGCCACTGTCACATATTTAGGCCCCGGCACTAAGACAGAGGAGAGAGGTCCCGTAACAGAGAATCAGGCTTCACGTCACCCACCACTGGAACAGGCCACTGTCACACATTTAGGCCCCGGCACCCAGACAGAGGAGAGAGGTCCCGTAACAGAGAATCTGGCCTTATATCAGAGCAGAATCAGTCTTCATGTCATAGCAGAGAATCAGGCTTCACCTTACCCACCACTGGAACAGGCCACTGTCACACATTTAGGCCCCGGCACCCAGACAGAGGAGAGAGGCCCCGTAACAGAGAATCTGGCCTTATGTCAGCACAGAATCAGTCTTCATGTCATAGAAGAGAATCAGGCTTCACGTCACCCACCACTGGAACAGGCCACTGTCACATATTTAGGCCCAGGCACCCAGGCAGAGGAGAGAGGTCCCGTAACAGAGAATCTGGCCTTATGTCAGCGCAGAATCAGTCTTCATGTCATAGCAGAGAATCAGGCTTCACGTCACCCACCACTGGAACAGGCCACTGTCACATATTTAGGCCCAGGCACTCAGGCAGAGGAGAGAGGTCCCGTAACAGAGAATCTGGCCTTATGTCAGCGCAGAATCAGTCTTCATGTCATAGCAGAGAATCAGGCTTCACGTCACCCACCACTGGAACAGGCCACTGTCACATATTTAGGCCCCGGCACCCAGACAGAGGAGAGAGGTCCCGTAACAGAGAATCTGGCCTTATGTCAGCACAGAATCAGTCTTCATGTCATAGCAGAGAATCAGGCTTCACGTCACCCACCACTGGAACAGGCCACTGTCACACATTTAGGCCCCGACACCCAGACAGAGGAGAGAGGTCCCGTAACAGAGAATCTGGCCTTATGTCAGCGCAGAATCAGTCTTCATGTCATAGCAGAGAATCAGGCTTCACGTCACCCACCACTGGAACAGGCCACTGTCACATATTTAGGCCCAGGCACCCAGGCAGAGGAGAGAGGTCCCGTAACAGAGAATCTGGCCTTATGTCAGCACAGAATCAGTCTTCATATCATAGCAGAGAATCAGGCTTCACGTCACCCACCACTGGAACAGGCCACTGTCACACATTTAGGCCCCGGCACCCAGACAGAGGAGAGGTTCATTCAACTTTGGGTTGCCCCGCAATATAATGGTAAAATTAAAATTAAAATAGGATTGAATGAGGAAGTGCCCTGGAGTAGAATAATATATTGTTAAGGGGAGGTAGTTAATATCTAATCTGCACAAGGGATGGACAGGTCCTGTGGGATCCATGCCTGGTTCATTTTTATGAACGTCAGCTTGTCCACATTGGCTGTAGACAGGCGGCTGCGTTTGTCTGTAATGACGCCCCCTGCCGTGCTGAATACACGTTCAGACAAAACGCTGGCCGCCGGGCAGGCCAGCACCTCCAAGGCATAAAAGGCTAGCTCTGGCCACGTGGACAATTTGGAGACCCAGAAGTTGAATGGGGCCGAACCATCAGTCAGTACGTGGAGGGGTGTGCCCAGGTACTGTTCCACCATGTTAGTGAAATGTTGCCTCCTGCTAACACGTTCCGTATCAGGTGGTGGTGCAGTTAGCTGTGGCGTGGTGACAAAACTTTTCCACATCTCTGCCATGCTAACCCTGCCCTCAGAGGAGCTGGCCGTGACACAGCTGCGTTGGCGACCTCTTGCTCCTCCTCTGCCTTCGCCTTGGGCTTCCACTGGTTCCCCTGTGACATTTGGGAATGCTCTCAGTAGCGCGTCTACCAACGTGCGCTTGTACTCGCGCATCTTCCTATCACACTCCAGTGTAGGAAGTAAGGTGGGCACATTGTCTTTGTACCGGGGATCCAGCAGGGTGGCAACCCAGTAGTCTGCACACGTTAAAATGTGGGCAACTCTGCTGTTGTTGCGCAGGCACTGCAGCATGTAGTCGCTCATGTGTGCCAGGCTGCCCAGAGGTAAGGACAAGCTGTCCTCTGTGGGAGGCGTATCGTCATCGTCCTGTGTTTCCCCCCAGCCACGCATCGGTGATGGGCCCGAGCTGCTTTGGGTGCCACCCCGCTGTGAACATGCTTCATCCTCATCCTCCTCCACCTCCTCCTCATCCTCGTCCTCCAGTAGTGGGCCCTGTCTGGCCACATTTGTACCTGGCCTCTGGTGTTGCAAAAAACCTCCCTCTGAGTCACTTCGAAGAGACTGGCCTGAAAGTGCTAAAAATGACCCCTCTTCCTCCTCTTCCTCCTGGGCCACCTCCTCTTCCATCATCGCCCTAAGTGTTTTCTCAAGGAGACATAGAAGTGGTATTGTAACGCTGATAACGGCGTCATCGCCACTGGCCATGTTGGTGGAGTACTCGAAACAGCGCAACAGGGCACACAGGTCTCGCATGGAGGCCCAGTCATTGGTGGTGAAGTGGGGCTGATCCGCAGTGCGACTGACCCGTGCGTGCTGCAGTTGAAACTCCACTATGGCCTGCTGCTGCTCGCACAGTCTGTCCAGCATATGCAAGGTGGAGTTCCACCTGGTGGGCACGTCGCATATGAGGCGGTGAGCGGGAAGGCCGAAGTTACGCTGTAGCGCAGACAGGCGAGCAGCGGCAGGGTGTGAACGCCGGAAGCGCGAACAGACGGCCCGCACTTTATGCAGCAGCTCTGACATGTCGGGGTAGTTGCGAATGAACTTCTGCACCACCAAATTCAGCACATGCGCCAGGCAAGGGATGTGCGTCAAACCGGCTTTTCCCAGAGCTGCAACGAGATTTCGCCCATTATCGCACACCACCAGGCCGGGCTTGAGGCTCACCGGCAGCAACCACTCGTCGGTCTGTTGTTCTATACCCCGCCACAACTCCTGTGCGGTGTGGGGCCTGTCCCCCAAACATATGAGTTTCAGAACGGCCTGCTGACGTTTACCCCGGGCTGTGCTGAAGTTGGTGGTGAAGGTGTGTGGCTGACTGGATGAGCAGGTGAAAGAAGAGGAGGAGGAAGCTGAGTAGGAGGAGGAGGAGACAGGAGGCAAAGAATGTTGCCCTGCGATCCTTGGCGGCGGAAGGACGTGCGCCAAACAGCTCTCCGCCTGGGGCCCAGCCACCACTACATTTACCCAGTGTGCAGTTAGGGAGATATAGCGTCCCTGGCCGTGCTTACTGGTCCACGTATCTGTGGTTAGGTGGACCTTTCCACAGATGGCGTTGCGCAGTGCACACTTGATTTTATCGGACACTTGGTTGTGCAGGGAAGGCACGGCTCTCTTGGAGAAGTAGTGGCGGCTGGGAACAACATACTGTGGGACAGCAAGCGACATGAGCTGTTTGAAGCTGTGTGTGTCCACCAGCCTAAATGACAGCATTTCATAGGCCAGTAGTTTAGAAATGCTGGCATTCAGGGCCAGGGATCGAGGGTGGCTAGGTGGGAATTTACGCTTTCTCTCAAATGTTTGTGAGATGGAGAGCTGAACGCTGCCGTGTGACATGGTTGAGATGCTTGGTGACGCAGGTGGTGGTGTTGGTGGTACATCCCATATTTGCTGGGCGGCAGGTGCCAATGTTCCTCCAGAGGCGGAGGAAGAGGCCGAGGCGGCGGCAGCAGCAGAAGAGGCCGAGGCGGCAGCAGCAGAAGAGGCAGCAGGGGGAGCCTGAGTGACTTCCTTGTTTTTAAGGTGTTTACTCCACTGCAGTTCATGCTTTGCATGCAGGTGCCTGGTCATGCAGGTTGTGCTAAGGTTCAGAACGTTAATGCCTCGCTTCAGGCTCTGATGGCACATCGTGCAAACCACTCGGGTCTTGTCGTCAGCACATTGTTTGAAGAAGTGCCATGCCAGGGAACTCCTTGAAGCTGCCTTTGGGGTGCTCGGTCCCAGATGGCGGCGGTCAGTAGCAGGCGGAGTCTCTTGGAGGCGGGTGTTCTGATTTTGCCCACTGCTCCCTCTTTTGCTACGCTGTTGGCTTGGTCTCACCACTGCCTCTTCCTCCGAACTGTGAAAGTCAGTGGCACGACCTTCATTCCATGTGGGGTCTAGGACCTCATCGTCCCCTGCATCGTCTTCCACCCAGTCTTCCTCCCTGACCTCCTGTTCAGTCTGCACACTGCAGAAAGACGCAGCAGTTCGCACCTGTGTTTCGTCATCATCAGAGACGTGCTGAGGTGGTATTCCCATGTCCTCATCATCAGGAAAAATAAGTGGTTGTGCGTTAGTGCATTCTATCTCTTCCACCCCTGGGGAAGGGCTAGGTGGATGCCCTTGGGAAACCCTGGCAGCAGAGTCTTCAAACAGCATAAGAGACTGCTGCATAACTTGAGGCTCAGACAGTTTCCCTGATATGCATGGGGGTGATGTGACAGACCGATGGGCTTGGTTTTCATGCGCCATCTGTGCGCTTTCTGCAGAAGACTGGGTGGGAGATAATGTGAACGTGCTGGATCCACTGTCGGCCACCCAATTGACTAATGCCTGTACCTGCTCAGGCCTTACCATCCTTAGAACGGCATTGGGCCCCACCAAATATCGCTGTAAATTCTGCTGGCTACTGGGACCTGAGGTAGTTGGTTCACTAGGACGTGTGGCTGTGGCAGAACGGCCACGTCCTCTCCCAGCACCAGAGGGTCCACTAACACCACCACAACCATGTCCACGTCCGCGTACGCGTCCCTTTTCCTCATTGTTCCCGTTCACCACAATTTTGAGAATGGCAAATTTGGGAAAAGTTTTTCAACCCAGAACAAAAACTGTGCTTTTACGGTCACTACAAATAACTTGACCAGCTCAAACAGTACAGATTTGGTTGAATAGAAATGTGAGACCTATTTTTTTTTGCGCTGTGTGACAAGTATACGTTTAATCACAGAATTAGACTTGTATCTGCACGGTAGCGTGTGTGTTAAGTTTTTCTGAATGACACTATCAGCACCTTGAATCTAAGATATCCTTTTTGGGATAGATTTCAAGTAGGCCTCATATACAGTGGGATGCGAAAGTTTGGGCAACCTTGTTAATCGTCATGATTTTCCTGTATAAATCGTTGGTTGTGACGATAAAAAATGTCAGTTAAATATATCATATAGGAGACACACACACAGTGATATTTGAGACGTGAAATGAAGTTTATTGGATTTACAGAAAGTGTGCTATAATTGTTTAAACAAAATTAGACAGGTGCATAAATTTGGGCACCACAAAAAATAAATTAAATCAATATTTAGTAGGTCCTCCTTTTGCAGAAATTACAGCCTCTAAACGCTTCCTGTAGGTTCCAATGAGAGTCTTGATTCTGGTTGAAGGTATTTTGGACCATTCCTCTTTACAAAACATCTTTAGTTCATTCAGGTTTGATGGCTTCCGAGCATGGACAGCTCTCTTTATATCACACCACAGATTTTCAATTATATTCAGGTCTGGGGACTGAGATGGCCATTCCAGAACGTTGTACTTGTTCCTCTGCATAAATGCCTTAGTGGATTTTGAGCAGTGTTTAGGGTCGTTGTCTTGTTGAAAGATCCAGCCCCGGCGCAGCTTCATCTTTGTCATGATTCCTGATCATTGGTCTCCAGAATCTGCTGATACTGAGTGGAATCCATGCGTCCCTCAACTTTGACAAGATTCCCAGTCCCTGCACTGGCCACACAGCCCCACAGCATGATGGAACCACCACCATATTTTACTGTAGGTAGCAGGTGTTTTTCTTGGAATGCTGTGTTCTTTTTCCTCCATGCATAACGCCCCTTGTTATGGCCAAATAACTAAATTTTAGTTTCATCAGTCCACAGCACCTTATTCCAAAATGAAGCTGGCTTGTCCAAATGTGCTTTAGCCCACCTCAAGCGGCACTTTTTGTGCTGTAGGTGGAGAAAAGGCTTCCTCTGCATCACTCTCGCATACAGCATTTCCTTGTGTAAAGTGCGCCGAATGGTTGAACGATGCACAGTGACTCCATCTGCAGCAAGATGATGTTGTAGGTCTTTGGTGCTGGTCTGTGGGTTGACTCTGACTGTTCTCACCATTCGTCGCTTCTGTCTATCGAGATTTTTCTTGGTCTGCCACTTCGAGCCTTAACTTGAACTGAGCCTGTGGTCTTCCATTTCCTCAATATGTTCCTAACTGTGGAAACAGACAGCTGAAATCTCTGAGACAGCTTTCTGTATCCTTCCCCTAAACCATGATGGTGAACAATATTTGTCTTTAGGTCATTTGAGAGTTGTTTTGAGACCCCCATGTTGCTACTCTTCAGAGAAAATTTAAAGAGGAGGGAAACTTACAATTGACCCCCTTAAATACTCTTTCTCATAATTGGATTCACCTGTGTATGTAGGTCAGGGGTCACTGAGCTTACCAAGCCAATTTGAGTTCCAATAATTAGTTCTAAAGGTTTTGGAATCAATAAAATGACAACAGTGCCCAAATTTATGCACCTGCCTAATTTTGTTTAAACAATTATAGCACACTTTCTGTAAATCCAATAAACTTCATTTCACTTCTTAAATACTGTGTGTGTCTCCTATATGATATATTTAACTGACATTTTTTATCGTAACAACCAACGATTTATACAGGAAAATCATGACGATTAACAAGGTTGCCCAAACTTTCGCATCCCACTGTAGCATAAACTACTTAGTTATTTTGAGAATGTCAAATTTGGGAATAGTTTTTCACCCCAGAACAAAAACTGTGCTTTTACGGTCACTACAAATAACTTGACCAGCTCAAACAGTACAGATTTGGTTGAATAGAAATGTGAGGCCTATTTTTTTTTGCGCTGTGTGACAGGTATACGTTTAATCACAGAATTAGACTTGTATCTGCACGGTAGCGTGTGTGTTAAGTTTTTCTGAATGACACTATCAGCACCTTGAATCTAAGATATCCTTTTTGGGATAGATTTCAAGTAGGCCTCATATAGCATAAACTACTTAGTTATTTTGAGAATGGCAATTTTGGGAATAGTTTTTCAACCCAGAACAAAAACTGTGCTTTTACGGTCACTACAAATAACTTGACCAGCTAAAACAGTACAGATTTGGTTGAATAGAAATGTCAGGTCTATTTTTTAGGCGCTGGGTGACAGGCTCAACTTGCCCCTGATGTAGTATATGGCCAAAAAATAACCACACTATTGATGGTTAAATGCACTTGGGTGACACAGGCTCAGCCTGCACCTGATGTAGTATATGGCCAAAAATTAACCACACTGTTGATGGTTAAATGCACTTGGGTGACACAGGCTCAGCCTGCACCTGATGTAGTATATGGCCAAAAATTAACCACACTGTTGATGGTTAAATGCACTTGGGTGACACAGGCTCAGCCTGCACCTGATGTAGTATATGGCCAAAAAATAACCACACTGTTGATGGTTAAATGCACTTGGGTGACACAGGCTCAGCCTGCACCTGATGTAGTATATGGCCAAAAAATAACCAGACTGTTGATGGTTAAATGCACTTCGGTGACACAGGCTCAGCCTGCAGCTGATGTAGGATATAGCAAAAAATAACCACACTATTGATGGTTAAAAACACTTGGTGGTAGCTTGTGCTGGCACACCACAAGCCACAAAATGGCCGCCGATCACCCCAGAAAAAAGTGATCTAAAAACGCTCTGGGCAGCCTAAAAAAAGTGAGCAAGTCGATATTAGCACTTCAATGATCCACAGCTGGAGATCGATCACAGAATGAAGTCTTTTGGAGGAGTTAATCTGCCTAATCTCGCCCTAACGTCGCAGCAGCAACCTCTCCCTATGCTTGAATCAGCAGAGTGACGTGCAGCGCTACGTGACCCAAGCTTATATAGAGGCTGGGTCACATGCTGCACTGGCCAATCACAGCAATGCCAATAGTAGGCAAGGCTGTGATGGCCTCTTGGGGCAAGTAGTATGACGCTTGTTGATTGGCTGCTTTGCAGCCTTTCAAAAAGCGCCAAGAAAGCGCCGAACACCGAACTCGAACTTTTACGAAAATGTTCGGGTTCGGGTCCGTGTCACGGACACCCCAAAATTCGGTACGAACCCGAACTATACAGTTCGGGTTCGCTCATCCCTACAAGGGACCCTTTAACGCCCTGAACTGACGGCGGGGGCCAAAAAGTCACCGACGATCCAGGACGATTTTTATAAATGTAAGTCTGTCCACGGAGTCTGTGGACAGATGAATCCGCTTGTCGGTGACCACCCCACCTGCCTCGCTGAATGTCGGCTTAGATAGTACACTGGAGGGGGGCAAGACAGTACCTCCAGCGCATACTGAGCGAGCTCACGGCAGGTGTCCAGCCTGGCAACCCAGTACTCCATGGGGTTGTCGGTACTCATGCTGTTGGAAGCACCGACGGACCCCATGTAGTCAGCCACCATGTGGGCCAGCCGCTGGTGGTGACTGATGCTGCTGCTGCTGGTACTGGGTCACGCAGACTGGTAGAACAGCCTCATCTCACCCATAAGGTCACCTGCTCGGCTGGTGCTGCTGGGGTGAGATGGGCGAGGGAAACTGGAGCGTGAGGCCGAGGGCTTGCCTGCTCCAGCAGGCTGATCAGACAGGCCCGCAATTGATCCATACGGGCCTGCCTGCGGCTGGCTGGGATAAACTGCTCCAGTTTCCCCTTGCAGCGTGGGTCTAAAAGGGTGGCCAACCAATATTCATCCCTCTCCTTGATTTTCCTGATCCGGGGGTCCCTCCTGAGGCATCGCAGCATATGGGCAGCCATGGGGAAGAGGACAGCCCACTGTGACTCTTCATGGCTGCCCTGGACCATGACCTCTTAGTCCTCCTTCTGCTGTTGCCGCTGTTCCCGGTCGGCGCTGCCTCACCCCCGGACTAACGGTGCCTCCAACACCGGCTCTCCCTCCTGACTAGGCCCAGACTCCTGGATGTCCACTAATTCCCCCTCCTCGTCCTGGGCCTGGTCCTGGTGAAGCATTGCCTCCTCTTGCTCCACCAAGGCACTATCCCCAGCCTCGAGCAGGCGATTTAGTGTTCTGTCCAGCAGGAACACTAGGGGGAGCACGTCATTGAGGCCGACATGCTCCCTGCTGACCATGTTTGTTGCCTGCTCGAATGGGGCCAACACGTGGCAGACCTGCTGTATCTGCCCCCACTCCGCATTAGTGATGTAGGGGAGTGGGTGTGATGGCCCTGGAGTGCCTAGTGTCGCTGCTCCCACAACCTCTCCAGCATGTGGAGGGAGGAGTTCCACCGCGGTTGGGGAGCGGCGGAAGTGGCTGGCAATCCTCCGTACCTTTTGAACAATGTCACTCAACCTTGGGTATGTGCGTAGGAACTTCTGTACCACAAGGTTGAGGACATGTGCCATGCAGGGTATGTGGGTGAGACTGCCAGCATGGAGGGCGGTGAGTAGGTTGCTGCCGTTGTCACAGACAACCATACCTGCCTCTAACCTGTGGGATGTCAGCCACTTCTGAACCTGAGCCTGTAGTGCAGCCAGAACCTCAGGTTCAGTGTGTCTCCGGTCCCCTAAGCTCACAAGCTGGAGCACGGCCTGGCAGTGGACGTGCCCCACACTTGCATAGCAACGGGGATGCTTGCTGGGGGGCTCAGCAGCCATGGAGACAGTGGCTTGCGGGAGAGCAGCAGTTCTCCCCTGGACACCCCGGGACGGCACCACAAAATCAGATGCCGCTGATCCCTCCCCGGCGCCTTGGAGGGACACCCAATGGGCTGTGAAGCTTATATAGCATCCTTGCCCATGCCTGCTGGTCCAGGCATCCATTGTGAGATGCACCCTGTCGCTGACAGCGTGATCCAGCAACAGGGATACATTCTGCACAAGGTGCTGGTGTAGGGCAGGGACGCCGGTCCTGGCAAAGTAATGGCAGCTGGGGACACGCCATCTGGGTTTGGCCTAAATGGATTGCTATCCACCAGATTGTAAGGCAGCAGATGTTGGGCGATAACCCTTGCCAGGAGCCCATTGAGTGAACGCATGCGACGGTCACCGGGGGCATAGGGCGCGGTGCGTTCAAATGCATCTGCAACAGATGGCTGGTGCCGGACGGCAGAGGAGGAAGGGATAGAGGAGGGTGCAGTTGAGGCAGAGGTATGACTGCCAGTACCAGTACCTCTAGTAGAGGGAGTGGGGGAGTGGGAATAAGTTGGTGGAAGGGGTTGGGGTGGCTGCAGTACAGTGGAAGGAGCTGCTGTCCCCTGCACACTGCTTTGGCGCTGCTGCTGTGAACACCCCGCATCTGTTCCCACTCCCGCCAGTGGTTGACTCGCATGTGCTGGGTGAGAGCAGTGGTACCCAGCCGAGCCAAAAATCTCCCTCTCCTCACCCTGGCATGGCACAGCTTACAAATGCCAACTGTGACATCTTCTGCTACCAGGGTGAAGTAAGCCCAAACAGGCGACTTCCGCACCGACCTCCTGTCAGATGGGGTGGTGCTGGCTTGCGCTTGTTCGGGCTCGGTGCGCACAGGTGGAGCTGGCTGCTGCTGCCTACTCCTGCTGCCATTACCAGTGGAGCCCCTGACACTGGGCTCCCTGGTGACCTGGCGCACCATTTGCCTCGGGTACCTACCTTCATCGGTGCTGCCGTCACCTGACAAAGGAGGTGGCACCCATTCTGGGTCACCCTCCTCTTCGCCCCCTGATATGTCAGACCCAGAGCCAACCTGTGGTGGACTGATAGGAACAGCTGTCCCCTCGCTGACGCCTGGGTCTGACTAGGTGCAGGGGTTGTGTGGCTAACACCACCTGCACCAGTTGGAAGGGATTTCACAGGGGTATTTATAGGCCCCTCCTCCTCATCCCCCATCCCTTCCAACAGGTACTGCCCATCCTCAGGGCTGAACAGTAATTCCGCCTCCTGCCTTGCCTCCCCCAAGATGTCCCTCTCAGTGTCCAAGTCTTCAAACAGGAGAGGGGACAATTTTTGGGGGTTGGTCCTACAGGAGGCGGAGTGCTGCAGTTGCTGCTGCTGCGATCCGGGGCAGAGGACTCTGTGGCACTAGAATCGGCCACGAGAGCCAAGACAGCCTCTGCATGCTGTGAAGTAATGGCCCGGCTGCCACTAATGAAAAAGTCACGGATCAGGCTGACGCCCCTGCCACCTGCGCCCGCCTGTCCGTGGCTTGAGGAGCGGCCCCGTGCTGGGAGCGGTCCAGCGCGGGAACCAACTCCCCTGTTACCCCGACCGCAGCTACCTGCACGATCCGGTAAACTCATGCTGCTGGGGTTTGGGGGAAAACTTTATTGGGGTGGGGACGATGGGTGAAAAATGAAAAGGACGTAAACAGTAACACACTACACTAAACACTAATCACATAAAGCTATAAAACTTATTTTATTTTTATTTTTAACCAGACAGAGACACAGACACTAACTGACACACAGAGACTAAAAGACGTTTTTTTTTTTTAAGGTAGGACAGAAAAAACGACACTAAACACGTAAATCTATAAAACTTTTTTTTTTTTTTTTTTTTCGACACAGACACTAACTGACACACAGAGACTAAAAGACGGGTTTTTACACAGACACTAACTGACACACAGAGACTAAAAGACTTTTTTTTTTTACGTAGGACAGAAAAAACTACACTAAACACGTAAACCTATAAAACTTTTTTTTTTTTTTAACCTAAGACAGACACGAACTGACACACAGAGACTAAAAAACTTTCTTTTTTAACGAAGGACAGACAAAACTACACTAAACACAAAACACGTAAAAGTTAAAAACTTTTTTTTTTTTTTAACCTGACACAGACACTAACTGACATATAGAGACTAAAAGAGGAAAATTATAAATTATAAATTATAATTTTCCTCTTTATGTAAGATAGTTTATGTTATGCGATAAATCAGCAATTAAATATGCGAGTGAATCGCGTAACATAAACTATCTTACATAAAGAGGAAAATTATAAATCAGTAATAATTTTCCTCTTTATGTAAGATAGTTTATGTTATGCGATAAATCGGCAATTAAATATACGCGTGAATCGCGTTGCATAAGGGCTTTAAGCTACTATATGCTATTGGGTTGGCTTGGTCGAATAGACGAAGATAGAGAATATAGCGCTATATTCGACAATTCTACAAAGCCAACCCATTAGTGATAGTAGTAATTTTTACTATCACAAAATTTGTGATAGAAAATTAATAGCACTAATTTAGTGATATTAAAGTAAATTACTAATATGACTAATGGGTTCAGATGGAAAAAAAACTGATATTCGTTATAACGAATATATCTTAATATATTCAAAATATTCTCGAATTTACGAAGTTGTAATATTCGTACGAATATTTCGCTATTCAAATATTGCAGCGTCAGGCGGAGCCTGGAGAAGGGCTAGGACCCGGGAGACCAGCATTATTTAAAGACCGATGTTCCTTCTGGTGAGGCACTGCTGAGATATAGTAGGCACTGCTATTGGTGATTTTGTATCTGGCGGAAATGACCCTGTCCCTTCATTATTAGGCTACCTAATACATCAAGTGTAGCCATTGTATTGATTTGTATTGACGGCCCAATCATCATATACTTTACCCTGTTATAGCCTTTGTGCAATATTAGCACCTCTGCTTAATCTTTTCACGGTCCCCTATGAGTCTTATGACAAAAGACCTAAATGTGTCACGTCAGGCAGTGAATTAAAGGGGTTCTCCAGGAATTAAGAAAATGCAAATACTTAAACATTACTTCATTATAAATATATTACTAAATACCTTTCATTAGTTATAATGGCTTGTTTTGTCCGGGGTGCAATCATTAGGAAAAATAAAATGGCCGCTGTACACACAAAACCTGTCCTAATCACACAGGAGGACAAATTAAAGAGCTGTGCCATCTTCCTCTCTTACTTGTCAGGGATTATGATCCTGAATACAGTTTAATATGATCTTCCGCTGAATCTCTGTAGGAATGGAGTTCATGAGGAGACATGAAGTACAGATGGGGGTGTAGATAATGAGCAGCATCACTTGTATGCAGTCTCCATTACCACAACCTGTCCTGTCCGTCCTCTCTGTACGTCATGTCTCCTCATGAACACCATTCCTACAGAGATTCAGCTGAAAATCTTATCAGCTGTATTCAGGATCATAAAATGAAAAAATCCCTGACAAGAAGAGCAGAGAGGAGGAAGAGGCAGCTCTTTACCTCAGTGTTCTGAAGTAACTTGTCCTGCTGTGTGATAGGATAAGTTTTGTGTGTACTAATAGGATGACGGCCATTTTATTTCTCCTAATGATTGCTCCCTAGACAAAATGAACCATTATAGCTAATGAAAGGTATTTGGGAATATATTTATACTAAACTAATATTTAAGTATTTTCGTTTTCTTAATTCCTGGAGACCCCTTTAAGGTCTGTTTTAGGGCACTAGATTAAGGTCTTTTTTTAGGGCCACGACCATTCTAGGGGCAGGTTCCAGGATAGGGTAGCCCCTATCGAGGTGGGTGCTCATTATATATAGGTAGGGAATTCTAGGTCCCCTTTTCCCAATTTTTCATCAGGGTCTAATAGGGACAGACAGCCCATTTACCATCTATGATCTTCAGCTCTGGCACCACAACTTCATCGCCTGTTTTCCCCGCTGGAACCACTCTTTTCCTTTAAATCGGCACTTTATTTAAAACTGTTTCTTCTGAAATCCGGTAAGGCTAGTTATGTTATCTACACTCTGATGCCCAGGATTGACTTACCTGATACAGTTGACAATAAATGGTGTTTTTGTGACACTATTGGTGTCACAGATGGTGACATCTTAGCACATTGAATAACATTAGAAAATGCAAATGAGTTCCCTGTTGCAAGAAATCTGGGGAAGAAAAAGAAAGAAAAGGAGTGGGAAAATGTGCAAACAAGATAGTCATGCAATAAAGGGTGAAAGGGTTGTGTTACGGTTTCTTACATCAAGGTAAAGATGAGCCTTTCATCTGCAGAAACACTGTGTATCATGTTCATATCTTGGACACCAGGAAGATGTCAAAAGTGGCCACCGACATAAAACAGGAGCTGTGGAACTTCTCCAGGTACTGCCGCAGTTCGGTGTACAGAGTACAGAAGTGGCCCTTTTTGGACAATGGAAGACAATAGAGTGAATCCAGCACCTCCTCCTCCTCAGTTCTTTGTCCAGGATATCAGACTGCTGTGCGTAGAGCCAAGAAAGAAGCTAGTGACTGTGAGCCAAAAACAGGATTGGAGCCTCCACAGACATAAGGTATAAGGGAAAGATCTGCACCTGTTCTGTGTTTAAAGCCACACTTGGTTTTGGCTCAAAATCAGTAATGGAAATCACTGACCAAACACTGACGTGTGAATAAGCCATAACTCAGGATTAGTACAAAATAAGGAAAAGTATTTTTACAGAGCCCCTTAAATGTTTTAGCCTTATGAGGGCTTTTATCCTGGCCTTCACGGAACCATAACTTTTTTGTTTTATTCTTCACATAGCCATATTAGGGCTTGAGTTTTGCAGGACAAGTTGTACTGTCTAATGGCACCGCTGATACTGTGGGCATAGGCTAGTCTCTAACCTTGTGCAAGCTTTTTCTCCACAAAGCTGGCACACAAAACCACAGCCGTGTGTAAGATTTGTAGGATTAAAATATGGCATGGGTGTTCAAACACCTAACATAGGTACCATGGCTGTATTGCACCACATGAAGCGGCATCACCAGATCCTGTGGGAAAATAGAACTGCGCCATCCAGCGTTCCAAATCAGAACAAGTGTGTCCTCCTTCTCCTGATCAGCTGCTTTTTCTCCTGCTCAGGCTCCTCCTCCACCTTGTCCTCTGTTCTATCGTGAGATATCCATTACGAAATGTGCGACCATGAGAAGACTATTCTTGATCATCAATTAGCTTGTTTGCAAGCTAAACCTCCACCTGGCCAAGTTGCTGGCAGTGCAGTTGCTACAGTACTACTAAGTTGTGGTAAATGTGGCGCAGTTCCACAACTTTAACAAAACTGAATTCTTCTGTAAAATTGAATGTTTAGCTGCATCTTTTTTCCTAATCCCATCACGAAGACTTCTGGCCAGGCATCAGTATTGATGCAGCTCCTCACCTTCACCAAAATTGAATTCTTCAGTAGAAATGAATATTTAGCCGCAGCTTTTTCCTGATCCCATCACTGAGACTTCTGGTCAGGCATTCGTAGTGGCACAGTCCGGGGCCTTCACCAAAATGGAATTCTTGTAAAGTTGAAAGAGGGGAAGGATGAGAAGGAGTAGGGGTGAGGTGGGGTGTGGTGGCGAGAATTGTGAGGAGAGGAGGGAAGGGGGAGGATCTCACCCACACCACTATGTATGGAGATTCAATGAGTCAGGATAAAGCAAACATAAATCACAGTAGTGCTGGTCATAAATTAATAAAAATGTCACATTCTCTGTTTAACCATTTTGGTGTCAGTGTTTCAAGTTTATGCATCCAGTAGGACTCTGTTGTTTCAACAAGCATATCTTGTTGCCTCCACATCACGGTTGAGCCACTTGTTCCAGTACTTGAAACCTTGGCTCTGAAACTTTATGTCTCTTCTTGACGTAGTGGTATGGAATCAGTAAATGGGTATGTTTCTGTCTAATTGTGGATTTGTAGTTTGAAATCTGGTCTTTGATGTGTTGTGTTGTCTAGTCTAGCCTAGCCTACATAGGCGAGACTACATTGACACTTCAGAAGGTATACCATGAAAGAAGAGTCACATGTGTAGAAACCATCAATCATAAAGCGTTTTCCAGTTTGTGTGTGGGTGACGTGCTTGCCCTTGATTATGTTGGAGCATTGTGCGCAACTGAGACAGAGGAACATACCGTGGCGCTGACTACGTATGAATTGTTGTCTAGGGACATTAGTGAGGCTTGTTGAGCAAGAACTACAAAAAATATACGAGTCTCCATATAAAGAACTAAATCAACACCATATTCATATCAAAACGTATATGTATTTATTAGTACATCATTTTAAGTTATCACTTCACATGATTGACAATTCACAACAATTAAAATATTAAAACACAAATAACTAGTGGTCCATGATTGTAAGCAGAAAAATACATAAAGTGCTAGTGCAAATGTATCATAGTCATAGTAAATGCACTGCTCAGTGCAAGATAAACATCCAACTCAAAAAGTGCTGTGAGATATAACACTTGCAGCTAGATAGGGTGCCTAATAGATACACACGCTACATACATCCATGGTGAGAGGAATATAACAATGAGTGTAAATCATACAGTTATTAAATAGCAAGAGTAAATACCTCAATGCCAGTGTGGACTGGTGGTGCCTGGTTGTGGGGGAATACTCTTTCCTGGTCAGTATAATGCCTATGTTTATGACTTACTATATGTTGGTCAGTATTCTCATCTAGTGTTGTAATCTATCCACATATTTATACACTGCTCAAAAAAATAAAGGGAACACAAAAATAACACATCCTAGATCTGAATTAATTAAATATTCTTCTGAAATACTTTGTTCTTTACATAGTTGAATAGTTGAATGTGCTGACAACAAAATCACACAAAAATTAAAAGATCGAAATCAAATTTTTCTGGATTTGGATTTGGAGTCACACTACAGGCTGATCCAACTTTGATGTAATGTCTTTAAAACAAGTCAAAATGAGGCTCAGTAGTGTGTGTGTGGCCTCCACGTGCCTGTATGACCTCCCTACAACGCCTGTGCATGCTCCTGATGAGGTGGCGGATGGTCTCCTGAGGGATCTCCTCCCAGACCTGGACTAAAGCATCTGCCAACTCCTGGACAGTCTGTGGTGCAACGTGACGTTGGTGGATAGAGCGAGACATGATGTCCCAGATGTGCTCAATTGGATTCAGGTCTGGGGAACGGGCGGGACAGTCCATAGCATCAATGCCTTCGTCTTGCAGGAACTGCTGACACACTTCAGCCACATGAGGTCTAGCATTGTCTTGCATTAGGAGGAACCCAGGGCCAACCGCACCAGCATATGGTCTCACAAGGGGTCTGAGGATCTCATCTCGGTACCTAATGGCAGTCAGGCTACCTCTGGCGAGCACATGGAGGGCTGTGCGGCCCTCCAAAGAAATACCACCCCACACCATTACTGACCCAATGCCAAACCGGTCATGCTGGTGGATGTTGCAGGCAGCAGAACGTTCTCCACGGCGTCTCCAGACTCTGTCACGTCTGTCACATGTGCTCAGTGTGAACCTGCTTTCATCTGTGAAGAGCACAGGGCGCCAGTGGCGAATTTGCCAATCTTGGTGTTCTCTGGCAAATGCCAAACGTCCTACACGGTGTTGGGCTGTAAGCACAACCCCCACCTGTGGACGTCGGGCCCTCATATCACCCTCATGGAGTCTGTTTCTGACCGTTTGCACAAAGGCGGAGGTAGCGGTCCTGCTGCTGGGTTGTTGTCCTCCTACGGCCTCCTCCACGTCTCCTGATGTACTGGTCTGTCTCCTGGTAGCGCCTCCATGCTCTGGACACTACGCTGACAGACACAGCAAACCTTCTTGCCACAGCTCACATTGATGTGCCATCTTGGATAAGCTGCACTACCTGAGCCACTTGTGTGGGTTGTAGACTCCAGCATTCAAAAGTGACCAAAACATCAGCCAGGAAGCATAGGAGAGGTGGTCTGTGGTCACCACCTGCAGAACCACTCTTTTATTGGGTGTGTCTTGCTAATTGCCTATAATTTCCACCTGTTGTCTATCCCATTTGCACAACAGCATGTGAAATTGATTGTCACTCAGTGTTGCTTCCTAAGTGGACAGTTTGATTTCACAGAAGTGTGATTGACTTGGAGTTACATTGTGTTGTTTAAGTGTTCCCTTTATTTTTTTGAGCAGTGTATATCTAGCCTGGTGTACCCTTGTTTATTACTTGATAGTCTCTGCTGAGATTTTACTATATGGCATCGATGCATTCAGCTGTACTACTCTGTACAATGGTGTAAATCATAACCAATGTTAAATACATTTTTGTGTTTTCAGCTTAAATGCTCGCTTATTATTGGATAGTTCCTGAGGAGATTTTATTATATGGCATAGAGGTATTTACTCTTGCTATTTAATAACTGTATGATTTACATTCATTGTTATATTCCTCTCACCATGGATGTATGTAGCGTGGGTATCTATTAGGCACCCTATCTAGCTGCAAGTGTTATATCTCACAGCACTTTTTGAATGGATGTTTATCTTGCACTGAGCAGTGCATTTGCTGACTATGATACATTTGCACTAGCACTTTACGTATTTTTCTGCTTACAATCATGGACCACCAGTTATTTGTGTTTTAATATTATAATTGTTGTAAATTGTCAATCATGTGAAGTGATAACTTAAAATGATGTACTAAGAAATATACATTAGTATATAGTTAGTATATAACTCCTTTTGGGAAAAAAATTCTTGGTTTCTTACTTGAGCAAGGCCCAGTTCTGTTAAAAGTGCTTCTGGCATTTGCTTTTGCATTTGTGAACGGTCATATTTTCCCGTTGCAAAAACCAGCAGTAGTCCCCTATCATGTTGGGATTCCAGCGGCTTTGATACCTGTTCTCCATTGTAGAAATATCTTTCCATGTTCGTCACCTACGTGTCCCAAATTGGGTGGGAAAAAGTCAAGATGGGAATGTAAGAAATGCACTTTCAATGACATTCGGCAGCCAAGTTGTTCATATGCTGTAAGCATTTTGTCTACTAATTCAGCAAATCTTGCAGCTTGTCTGTTCCCAAGGAAGTTCTGCACTACTAGCACAAATGCATCCCAAGCTGCAAGTTCCAGAGTGTTGAGTTTTGTTCTGAATTTGTCATCATGCATTAGTTTGTTGATTTTGGAACCAATAAAAATTCCGGCCTTTATTTTAGCATCAGTTTTCAGTGTGCTAAACTTCTCCTTCAAATACTGGAAACCATTTTCATCACGATCAAGTGCAATTACAAAATTTTTCATTAAACCAAGTTTAATGTGAAGTGGTGGAAGATAAACTTGAAGTGGATCGACCAGTGATTTGTGTTGTACATTGTTCTGACCAACTGTGTGCTCGACTCTGAGAGGCCACTGTCTCATTTTGTAATGATTGTTGTTATCACGACTGTTCCTTAGGCACAAGAAACACATATGCTTTGTGTACCCTAACTGTAGGCCACTTTGTGTACCCTAACTGTAGACCACTTTTAGGTCAGCACAAATTTTCCATTTATTTTCTGAGTATTTGATCATTTTCTAAATGAACTCCATAGAAGCATCGGTCTCTTTCATTCCAACCGCATGAGCCAATGGAACAGATGGCTTTTCGTTACCATTGTGCAACAAGACAGCTTTCAAATTTGTTTTGCTAGAGTCTATGAATAGCCTCCATTCATCAGGAACATGTGTACCATCTAACTCTATCATAATCATAAGACCATTTACATCAGTACAGAAACAGACATCGCTTTCCATTGCATAGTATGCAGCTAACTTGGTATGTCTATGACAAAAGTGTGAAGTTGTGGTGCCTCGTTGTAGCAAATTCCATTCCTGAAGTCTAGAAGCTAGAAGTTCTGACTTTTCTTTAGATAATGACAGATCTCTTACCAGATCATCAAAATCTGATTGGATCAGCAAGTGTGGCTTACCCTCCGGTTGTTTCCTGGATCAGGAAATACATTGTGACAATCAACATCTTCTTCTTCATCAGGATCAGAACCGTCTGTTTTAATTGCCGTTCCTGCTGTGGGAGGGGTAGGCACTGGATTCTCTACATCGTGTGGTACTGGTTTAAGAGCAGACTCACAGTCAGGATATTTTAGTCATGTAAAAGTAACAGTCTGAATGGTGATTTTTCTGCTCACGCCAAACTATAGGCACTGCAAAAGCCATTCCTTTCCTACAAGAGGACATAGTTTTAAATTAGAGGGGCAAAGGTTTAAAAGTAATATCAGGAAGTATTACTTTACTGAGAGAGTAGTGGATGCATGGAATAGCCTTCCTGCAGAGGTGGTAGCTGCAAATACAGTGAAGGAGTTTAAGCATGCATGGGATAGGCATAAGGCCATCCTTGATATAAGATAGGGCCAAGGGCTATTCATAGTATTCAGTATATTGGGCAGACTAGATGGGCCAAATGATTCTTATCTGCCGACACATTCTATGTTTCTAAGCAAGACGTAATCGATTTGTCAGATTCTTGCGCTGATCATAAGTAGTGTATTTGCCACATATGTAGCAGAAATTGTCTGGATCGTAAACACATTTGCGTTTATCCTTTTTAAGTTTCAAAACTGATAGCACTATAACAGATCACTTTATCAAAATCTGTCCAGCTTGCCTTATATACTTACTGCTGACATCAGCCTGAGTGCATCCAGACAGGTCTGGACATGTCCATTGGAAAACTTCCAATATAATGCATTAATATTATAACTGAATAGGCTTTGAATGTATAACTTAAAATCTAGACGGGTCAAGCAAATTCCGAGTTCATATTTGGAATCAGCGCGCTCATTTTAGTATAAATCACTTGTTTTTCTCTCAGTAGCAAAATCATTGTTGCGTGTGTAAACATTAATTAAATCAACACAGGCCTGTACCCAGGCAGACTAAAACATACCAATTCCATCAAGAGACATACAAATAATGCAATTTCAAAACCCTGGTTAATATTAAAAAATGAGATCATGTTGATTGTTCATTCCGCTAGGTATTCTACTCTCCAGTGTAAAAATCCAATATGATTCTCTATTGAATAACTTTCTACCAACATTTCCCCATGGCAATAATTGAAGACCCTCTCTATTCCCATAATATCCTGTCTTAATAAATGTGCCCCTATGTGTATACACAACTTTTATCATTTTGCATTCATTTTCATGTGGCTTACATATATCTATATAATATAGCAGCATCCCATCAACACAACTACAATACCACTGACGTCACTGACATTGTCATGTAACACCCGTGGCCGGAACTCACATCTTGGCATTTCAGTTGCCATGCCATTAATGTCATCCACACCAACACATAGAAACGTGTTGGCAGATAAGAACCATTTGGCCCATCTAGTCCGCCCAATATACTGAATACTATGAATAGCCCCTGGCCCTATCTTATATGAAGGATGGCCTTATGTCTATCCCATGCATGCTTAAACTCCTTCACTGTATTTGCAGCTACCAGTTCTGCAGGAAGGCTATTCCATGCATCCACTACTCTCTCAGTAAAGTAATACTTCCTGATATTACTTTTAAACCTTTGCCCCTCTAATTTAAAACTATGTCCTCTTGTAGCAGTTTTTCTTCTTTTAAATATTCTCTCCTCTTTTACCTTGTTGATTCCCTTTATGTATTTAAAAGTTTCTATCATATCCCCTCTGTCTCGTCTTTCTTCCAAGCTATACATGTTAAGGTCCTTTAATCTTTCCTGGTAAGTTTTATCCTGCAATCCATGTACCAGTTTAGTAGCTCTTCTCTAAACTCTCTCCAAAGTATCAATATCCTTCTGGAAATCTCAATATCAATATCCGTCTCCAGTACTGAGCAAAATACTCCAAATGAGGTCTCACTAGTGCTCTGTAGAGCGGCATGAGCACCTCCCTCTTTGTACTGGTAATGCCTCTCCCTATACACCCAAGCATTCTGCTAGCATCTCCTGCTGCTCTATGACATTGTCTGCCTACCTTTAAGTCTTCTGAAATAATGACCCCCAAATCCCTTTCCTCAGATACTGAGGTTAGGACTGTATCACTGATTTTTTATTCTGCTCTTGGGTTTTTACGCCCCAGGTGCATTATCTTGCACTTATCAACATTACATTTTAGTTGTCAGATTTTTGACCATTCCTCTAGTTTTCCTAAATCTTTTTCCATTTGGTGTATCCCTCCAGGAACATCAACCCTGTTACAAATCTTTGTGTCATCAGCAAAAAGACACACCTTACCATCGCGGCCTTCTGCAATTTCCCTGATAAAGATATTAAACAATATGGGTCCCAGAACAGATCCCTGAGGTACCCCACTGGTAAGAAGACCATGGTCTGAATATACTCCATTGACTACAACCCTCTGTTGTCTGTCCCTCAGCCACTGCCTAATCCATTCAACAATATGGGAGTCCACACACAAAGACTGCAATTTATTGATAAGCCTTCTATGTGGGACAGTATCAAAAGCCTTACTAAAGTCTAGATAAGCGATGTGTACTGCACCTCCGCCATCTATTATTTTAGTCACTATTTTAGTCATTATTTAGGACTGCCAGATGCCACACTACCGGCCTCACACAAACTGCCTGACGCCGGTCCAGCCAGATGGTTGCCACACGCACCCCAGGCTGCATGTACACCTGGATCTGGCCATACGCACTCTAGGGAAAGCAACCACGCCATACACCATTGAGTGGCCAGAGCTAGTTGCGCTTCCCTCCCAACTGCTTAATATTATCTTATTTATTTTCTGCGGTTGAGGTCGGCTTCAGTGTAAATACACCACGTATCACTAGTGGCCTAACTTAGTCTGCCCCCTCCATCCTGCTCAGTAATATACTATTTATACTGTGCAACTGAGGACAGCTACCACTTGTGCTAACCCCCGTTCCCTGACGATTCATGGGGTTTATTATAACTATCCTGCAAGTATGTTCAATTGAAGAAACGCGTAGGGACAGGTGAACATACTCATTCACCCACGGTTTTATTTCCACTATATCAGGTGTCCTATTCACCACCCCGGCAGGGTCTTATAGGGACCTTAGACCAGGGTGAGGTTCCGGACGGGACCACCCCTTGCGGGGCACGGATCCCGTGTTAGGGCACTAGGGTCATAGTAGGTCAAGCAGGGTGAAACAGGGACAGCTCATCTCCCTGCAGCCCTCTACAATGCATGTCCTATCTCACGAAGACCCTTCTTCAAAGGACACTAAATCTATGCGCTGGGAAAGGAACATCATTTCCGGTGACCTCCTGAGCTCGGTGAATAAATGCTGCCTATTACTTTGTACCGGTAAGATCTATCCTTGTTTTCTTACCCACACAAGGCATTATCCGGGTCCTTTCCTTGGGACACAGGACATTCACGTTTATCTTCACCACCAGGTGTGGTTCCCCGTGATCCTTGGGGTTCACACAATTTAAACAAGGGTCTGCCCGCAGGGCCCCATCTATCGTGACCTGCCTCCCAGCGGTCTACACGTACTTAGGGTACCGCTTGTGTCTGTCTGTTTATGTTTGTCAGGGGTTTATATATATTTTACTCGTATTATTAAAAGTTACATATTTTAGAACGTTACTGCCCCTTTAATTTTCACATATTACGCTTCAGAGCAGTACTTTGGTGAGAGGTGCGGCTGCACCATTCTCCCTTAGAGGGACGACTCCCCTTTGTTTTGTATTATTTTAGTCACCCAATCAAAAAAATTAATAAGATTAGTTTGACATGATCTCCCTGAAGTAAACCCATGCTGTTTTTCATCTTTCAATCCATGGGATTTTAGATGTTCCACAATCCTCTTTTTAAGTATGGTTTCCATTAATTTCCCCACTATTGATGTCAGTCTTACTGGCCTATAGTTGCCCGATTTCTCCCTACTGCCTTTCTTGTGAATGGGCACAACATTTGCTAATTTCCAATCTTCTGGGACGACTCCTGTTACCAGTGATTGGTTAAATAAATCTGTTAATGGTTTTGCTAGTTCACCGCTGAGCTCTTTTAATAGCTTTGGGTGTATCCCATCAGGCCCCTGTGACTTATTTGTATTAATTTTAGACAGCTGACTTAGAACCTCTTCCTCTGTAAAGACACATACATCAAAAGATTCATTAATCTTCTTTCCTAACTGAGGTCCTTTTCCTTCATTTTCCTTCGTAAAAACTGAACAGAAGTATTCATTGAGGTAGTCAGCTAGTTCTTTATCTTCTTCCAGACATGACGCTATCTCTAGCTAGTTCCAGATATACAGTATATGTACTCAAGTGCCTTCTTCCCCCGATCACATGACCACTGATCACATGATCAGTGATGGCGCTGACGTCACTGATGACGCTGGCTGCCTGTGCTAATTCTTCCTCACACAGGCGCAGTATATAGATGTAGATGCTGTTTTACACCCACATGATCCAGTTTCCCATCCGCCATTGGTTACATATCACAGGTATGGTTCCAGGTACCTCATTGAGGCCCTGTTGTTTGTCCCTACTTACAGCACATTTAGTTAGGCTACTTTCACACTCACGTTTTGGGCGGATCCATCATGGATCTGCAAAAACTGATCCATTACAATAATACAACCGCATGCATCCGTCATAAACGGATCCGTTTGTATTATCTGTAACATAGCCAAGATGGATCCGTGATGAACTCCCTTGAAAGTCACGGATCCTTTTTCTATTGTGCTAGATTGTGTCAGAGAAAACGGATCAGTCCCCATTGACTTACATTGTGTGCCAGGAAGGTTCTGTTTGGTTCAGTTTCGTCAAGCGGACAGCAAAACGCTGCAGGCAGCGTTTTGGTGTCCACCTCCAGAGCGGAATGGAGACTGATCAGAGGCAAACTGATGCATTCTGAGCGGATCCTTTTCCATTCAGAATGCATTAGGGCAAAACTGATCCGTTTTGGACCGCTTGTAAGAGCCCTGAACGGATCTCACAAACGGAAAGCCAAAACGAGAGTGTGAAAGTAGCCAGTTGTACTACACTTAAGGACTCCTTCCTTTAGGTTCACTTTTGGATACACCACCTTGTTATAGGTGATTTCATTACAGGATGTATGTCGTTTATGTAGAATTTTTTTTCTTTTTTGTACAACCTATTTGTGTTTTGTTTTCTATATATGTTTCTGATCAGTGGACATCCAGTTTATTGATACTAGACCACTATATTATACCTATATCTAATATTGTTCTTTATGGTTGATCATAGATTTATTGCCGCTGAGGAAGGTCCTATATGGACCAAAATGTCTGATGCATATCTGACTGATTTTTACAAAGCAATTTCACATATGTCTGGATCATAATCTTGGATGTTGTTTATGAACAATAAAATTGATACTTTAATTTTAAGATTCAATTGAATGCAGTGGAATATTTTCTAAATTGAGACTTCTGGCCAGGCGTCCGTAGTGGCGCAGTTCAGCGTGTTCACCAAAATTGAATTCTTCTGTAAAATTAAATATTTAGCCAAAGCATTTTCGTGATCCCATCACTGAGACTTCTGGCCAGGCATCCGTAGTGACGCAGTTCTATGCCTTCATCAAAATTGTATTATTCTTCTGTAAAGGACCTCTTTTAGTGAGGTAGTAGATAGTACCCAGGTGTAGGAATGCCAGAGTGGTGTCGGGTGGCCTAAATTTCCCTTGAGGTGTTGTGCACGTGGCACCGTGCTCTTACCTGGACACGCTGGACCCTAGGTGTTGGTTCCACAGCAAATGAAAAGGGGGTTTGTTGATGAAGGGGATGATTAAATAAATTGATAGTGGCGATGGATGTTGCAAATTATGAGGCAGAGATTATTATCAGATGAGGAAACTTATTTATTGCTCAGAAAGAATCCAACATTGGAGTATAAGGGAGAAATGGATAAACTACTCCAGAGAGGATACAAAGAAGGGATTTTAAACAAAAAATAATTTGGGTATTTGACTATCAAGTTCCCAGTCAACCCGGTAATATACCATCTGCCGAAGATTCACAAAAGCTTGACAAATCCACCAGGGAGAACCATAGTTTCGGGTATTAACTCACTAACCTGTAGATTAACAGAATATGTGGATTATTTTCTCCAAAAATATGTAGCCCAAGCTCCCTCCTATTTGAAGGATTTGAATAGTGTTATCGAGTTAATCAGAGGTTTGGGTAACAGTGGTGATAAAACATGGTTGGCCACAGTCGACGTGACATCCCTATATACAGTGATCCCGAAGGATCTGGACCTCAGAGCAATCAAGGTAGAACTTAATAATGATCCCAAAATGTCCAAAGAACGTTTATCCTTGATTGTTTGGATTTCTGTCTCCGCCGCAACTATTTCGGGTTTAATAACACCTATTACCTTCAGCAAACCGGGACGGCGATGGGGGGCGAAATTCGCCCCCAGTTTTGTAAACTTGTTCATGACTATGTGGGAGAGAGAAAATATACAACCGTTTTTGTCCCCAAAAAACGCAAAATGGTGAACTAATTGTCTGGCGGAGGTATATAGAGGACTGTTTACTTATATGGGGGGGGGGGGGGAAACAAGGCTTGGAGACATTTATTATTGGTTTAAATAGGAATGACTGGAACTTGAAGTTCACTAGTAGGATCAGTGCCACATCCATTAATTTCCTAGATTTGACTATAATTGTTGAAGAAAACTGTTTTAAAACAAAAACTTTTTTAAGGACACTGATGTAAATGGGTACATAGATACCAGTAGCTATCATTATGTACTTTGGCTGAAAAACATACCGAAGGGGCAAATTAAAAGAATTCACCGAGATAAAGGATTTTAGAGCACAAAGTCAGGTTATCCAAGAGAGGTTTTTAGAAAGGGATATTTAAAAGAGGAGTTGGAAGAATGTAGAAAGGAGATAGAGAGAGGTGGAATAAGAAGGGAAAATAAAAGTGTGAAGAAAGATAAGGATTTTTGTTTCACCTTCCTCACACAATATAATGTAAATGCTGGCTCCATAAAGAGTGCCATTAAGAAAAATTGGGGGATTTAAAAAAATGATCCCGTCCTGGGAAAATAAATTCCCAAAAATCCAAACATTGTTTATAAAAAAGCTCCAAATCTTCGCAATAGCTTTATCCCTATGAGAACTTCCAACACAAGTAGGGATAAGTTTATACGATGCGGTTTTTGCCTTGCGTGCAAAAACAGAATAAAAACAAATAGACAAAGAGATGTACATACTATTAATTTGAATAAGACCAATCAGGAGTTTAAAATAAGAGGGGAGATTACTTGTGAGAACTCATGTTGTTTACATATTGGAGTGTCCTTGTGGCCTCTAATACTTGGAAAGAACAATGAGAAATTTAAAGACAAGGGTCCAGGAACATATCAGAAATATTAAGAAGGGGCTCGAGACACATAGTGTCTCTTTACATTTTAAAAATGTTCACCAGAAAAATCCAGAGGATTATCCTTCACTGGCATATAATTAGTCAAACCATATTGGGTTGGAGGGGATCCTATCGCGCAAATTAACCGATGCAAAGTTGAATAGATGTATAAATTAAATACGTTACAACTGCAGCCAGCCAGTCGCAGGGTGAACACGTGAGGTTCACCCTGCGATGAGGGGTCAAATGGTATAACACACAGTTCATCAGTTTACTCACGGTTAGCAGATAGCCTCCCTGGGCTGGCAGCACAGTGTTGAGGTGGACAGAACGAAATCCCCCGGGGCACGCTCTGTGGTAGGAAGCATCCGCCACGACGGTGGTGTCACAGCCACTATCTCTGGCTGTGACCTTCCGTTCTTGCTCGTTTGGCGCTCCTCGCTGAAGTTCTGTTCCTTTGTGTTATTTGTGGTTCTGTATGGGTTAACTCCCCTGTGTGCCTATTAGGAGTTAATCCTCTGTCTGCTCCATGGGTGTGGCTTCTCTGCTGCACCCATGGAACCTGTATATAAGGCTGAGGTTTCCTCAGTACTGGGTCAGCTCTCCTGGTGTGTGTTGTCTTGTCCTGCTCCTGGTTTGTACTCTCTCTCCCATGCTGCTGACCCATGGGATCCGTGTCTGTCTGCCTGTGCTCTGTGGGTTTCCCTACTTGTTCATTTGCGTCCTCTTTCCCGTCCATTTTGATGTCTTCCTTCCTGTCTTTCTGTTATCTGTTCTGTCAGTTATGTTTTAGTTACTTTGTGTTTATTCTGATGTCTGTGTTCAGCAAGCCTTTGCAGCAGAGTGGCATGACAAGGCCATGCAGTTTACTACTGGTGGAGGAAGTCCTTCTCTGCTCATTGCCACTCCTGCTCCCTTGCGTGAACTCCTGCTTGTATTATTAGTTGCCCTGTTTTGTATTCATATGTCTGTGTTCAGCAAGCCTTTGCAGCAGAGTGGCATGACAAGGCCATGCAGTTTACTACTGGTGGAGCAAGTCCTTCTCTGCTTATTGCCACTCCTGCTCCCTTGCGTGAACTCCTGCTTGTATCATTAGTTGCTCTGTTTTGTATTTGCCTGTATGTTATGTATGCCTATGTGCCGTCGGTACCTTCTGGTACCTGTTGTCCATTCGCTCCTGCTGTCACTGTCTAGTTCACGCTCCAGAGTGGACCCTGGCAACTTCCTGCGGCTAAGTCTAACCCTACCATCTAGGGCTCTAGTGAAAACCAGGAGTTGCTTAGTTACGCCCCTCTGGAGTATTACTAGACAGTGGCGCAGTGGGGGTTTTCTCCCACTGTGCTGACGGTACATAGAGCTCATGTTTTATCTGTGCTGCTTTCCATGTTTCTGTTTGTGCAATAAACTCTTATGTGTCTGTACCTGATTTCCGTTTGTTTATTGCATGACGACGCGGTGGTCTCTCCTGGGACCTCCAACTCGTGACAGGTGGTTGAGGGTGCTTAGGGTGCTTGTTGCGGCTGAGTCCCTTGATGGTTTTTGTCGTGATGCCAGTACCGTTAATGGTGGTACAACCATAGGTAGTAATAATGAGGTAGACAGTGGTAAGATGCAACTCACAACTTTTACTTTAGATGTCTTTCAGTTGCAGCAGTACAATTATGCAGTCTTTAGATGATACAAAGGTAATTCTGCAAATCCACTGTTGTAGGCTTGTCAGGTTTTGGAGCAGCGGGTTATTTCAATATCAGTGGAACTTCTGGTGAGGTTGCCGGAGGCTGTGGTATCCTTCACCTAAAATATCCCAAAGGTCCTTTATGCCTGGTTTACGGCTTTTATCCTTTGGATGAAGTTGAATCTTTCCTTTTCTCTTGTCCCTTTCTGGACTAAAACTTTTATTTAGAGCTGAAGTGCTGGATCTGCACCTTTTCACTCTCTCAGTGTCAATATACACACTGATCTTCACACTGACCTGTGGTCTCAGCTGAACTGATCTCCACTAACCACTGACCTGAACTAATCTGTTCTAATCTGATCTCCTCCCTCTCACTAGGCCTGACCAGGGTATATATAGGGCCTGAACTATATCCCCATCTAGTGGCAGGATGTATAAATTACACCTAATAGGTCTGTTAACAGGGATTTTGCAGATACACAAATGCAAAGTTATACATGACAACCTAGTGCTTGTAATAGAGTAAAAAGTGCTTTTAAGCAGTGCCCACACACACGTAGTGGGACGCTGAACAAACCACAGGGGCTGAGCGTGGAGTTTGATCTTAAGCCTTGTTTAGTCTGATTTTTGCAGGGTAACTTAGGGATAGCAATGTTTTAAACAGGTTGTAGATGTATAAATTAGGACCTTTGAGAAAAGAAGGTGTGTAATCTATGGTAGATCGTGATCATGTGAAAAGACCTGCGGGAACTATCATGTGATAAGGGATATTTATGAATAAGAAGAGTGGATCCCTGTCTTCAGCTTGAACGCACCAGTAATCAGAATTGGGATATGAGCCGGCAAGCAGGGTTATATAGGAGAAGATATTAGATGTTTTATGGTTAAAGATAAAGAGGAAAATTGATGGGAATGATTTTAATGCTGATTTTATTTATTGTTATGGTTATGTGAATTTGAATTATATGATGAATATTAGACGCGAAACACGGGTCGGGCAGCAGCCCGAGAAATGTTTTATTTGTTTGAAATGCCTGATGTTTTATCTCGTTTGAGTATATTTAATAGTTTTAAATTTGACCTTTGGTGACAGTGCTTCAGGATGTGTGCTACTCTTTGATGTTCCACAGAGGTATCCAAAAAAGTGACACGAAAAGTGGATACTTGTGGTGATCGATGTTCTCCTATACCCATACATGTGGATCGCTTTGAATTAGGCAGCGGTGTCCTACAAAAATACCAGTCCAGGCCTTGTGATGAAGTTGATAACAGCTTTACTTTCAATAAACGTTCTTCCAAACAGTTTAGAGGCTTTGTCTTGGTTTCCAGCAGGCTTTGGCATTAACGGTGGAGGGCAGACTCCTCTCCATGTCCAGCTGAGCTGAAGGTGCTCAAGCTGGTCTAAACAGGGCTCGCCCAGCAGGGACATGCACCTGCTGCACACCCTGCCTTGGCAGGGGGTAAACTAAACACGACCTCTCCCCTAGAAGGGGTAGGCTAGACTGACTCGACCTAAACTCCTCCCTCCCTGCAGCATGCGGGACATGCCCACCACACCACAAAGGGGGGTTATTAGAATGGAAGGAAAAGCTCCATTCTCTGTGAGACACGGCTCTGCTGTGTTTGCTGCCACCTGCTGGTTAACCAGGCACATTACACTTGAACAGTTATTTAACAAGATATATGAATACACATTTTGCAAGTCCTGGAAATGAATACTTAGGATGACATGTGGTTAACCATAGAATACAGTAGCAAGGTGCAAAAGTGGTAATGCACCTTTGGGGCATTACACTAGCTATTACAGCTCTATACTCACCCCCCTCCACCCAGGTTTTAGTATATTAAGACCTGTTCAAGCCATTTAATATCACTAACGGCACGATGCAGGGATGCCCTTTATCCCCCCCCCCCCCCCCCTCCTGTTTCTTTTAGTGATGGAACTATTTGCTGAGATTTTCAGGATGTGTCCAGAGTCCAGACATTAGGGGAATTCCATTAGGAGGCCATCAACATAAATTAGAATTATTTGCTGATGACGTCTTCATTAAATTAGTGGACCCATTAGCTTCCTTGAGAGCGGTTTTCCAGATAATCTCTTCATTTGGAGAAGTCTCCTACTATAAAATCAATGCAGATAAATATCAGATTTTGGTGATTCAAACTCACTTCTCTCTTAAAGCTATCATCCAAAGGGAATTTCCATTGTAATGGTCTTCTTCCACGATTCTGTATTTGGATATCAAAATGTAACTAAACTTACAAATTAACTTCCAATTAACTTTAAATGTGACTAAATACATTTTTGTAATTTTTTTAAACTTTTGTGAAATATTAGCCTGAAGTCCAGGTGCCTATTGCACTTTAAAAGCCGTACGAATTCACTGAGACCACACTGAGCACTGTACAAACAGGAGCTCCGTAAGACATTGCTGCTCCTGCCTGTACTAGCGCTGCTGTTCTAAAGCCTGGCATAGATGTGCTGTTGATGAGGCTCCTGCTCAGCGTTTGCTCAGCTCAGCTAATAACCTGCATCAGTACAGGCTATTAGCTGAACGGAGCGAGCATAGGCCAGGAGCTCCATAGCACATCACTCCTGCTGCCTGTGTCCGCTTTGCTAAAGCCTGACACAGCACATCTATGCCAGGCTTTAGAACAGCAGCGCTAGTACGGGCTGGAGCAGCAATGTGCTATGCTGCTCCTGCCTCGATAGCGCTCAGTGCAGTCTCAGTGAATCCGTACTCTTATATACAGCAGTGTTCAGGAGTATGGATTCTAAACTGCAATAGCCACCTGAACTTCAGGCACATATTTCACTAATAAGAAAAAAAAAATAGGTTTTTACAAAAATTAGTTTAGTCTCATTTAGAGTGAGTTTTAATATAGTTGATTTGCAAGTTTAGGTACACTTTGATTTATGCTCCCCTCTCTCCAATCTTGTCAAAGCAAACTTTGACCCTTTATTTTCTTCATTACAAACTGAGCTTGTACAGTACTCTAGTCATGAACTTTCTTGTCTAGGAAGGATTGTGATATATATATATAATGAAGGTCTTCCCATGAGGATTTGATTTTTACAAACGGTATGACTTGCTAATTATGTGACCCTTTTTTTTTCTTTGGTTCTATGTATCTGAAACCTATGGGGTCACCCTGTTGTTGCTGTTGTATACTGCATTTATCTTTATTAGAGATGAGCAAATTGAAGTTGACTAAGTGGAATTCGATCCGAATTTCAAGAAAAATTTAATTTTTTCCGAAGTTGAATTTCCTCACGCTTTGTGGTAACAAATCACATTTTATCTAAAATGGCTGCTGCACATGTTACAAAGTGAAAGTAAGAAGCCCATAAATGAGGGAGCACCCACAATGCCATGCAGACAGCCAATCAGCAGATAGCCAGCCCCTGTGCTGTCACAGCCCTATAAAAAGCCTCCTCATGCCCGGTCTCTGCCATATTACAGTGAACTTAGTGCAGACGTTGCAGGCACTAGAGACAGTGATTAGAAAAGACTTTATATATATATAAAAAAAAATAATAACCGATTGCGGAATTCAGGGAAAGATTATTCATAGTGTAGGGAAAGGATAGGGAGGTATCATCTACATCTACACTATAGGGAGAGAGCAGGTACCAATAGGGGAGTGTAAAGCCTGGGTAATAGATGCGATTACTATTACACCTTGCTGCACTAATTGGGGTTACTAAAAGTGATCTATTACTACAGATTTTAGGTTGTTTTAAACAGTAATTGCAGTAATCTTAGCATCTGTTATTGGGTTGAAAGTGCTCTCTGATACAACCAGTTTTGGGGTGTGTTTATTTTAAATATATAACAGTACGGGGGCGTGGTCTGCCGGGCATGGAGTGAGGACGCACGTTGTATGTGCTCCCCTGCCATCCTGATCTAATCCTGTGCTACCTGCATGTTTAACCACCCTGAAGGGTGTTGAAGGGGCTGTGGACACTTACAGAAGCACCCGGTGCGGTATTTCGGGCGCTGGGCGGCGTTCCTGTGACTCCTGTGACTGGCGTGGAGAGAGACTGCTGCTTGCGCGGGACGGAGGGTGGCCATCTTGGAAGGAGAGAGGGAGACGGCTGAGCGCTGCTGCTGGAGTGGATACGGGTGGCATCAGAGGTCCCATCGGTGAGAGCTGTCCAGATTCCTGAGGCGCTCCGGTGGTGGCAGGCTACAAACGTTTCTGCTGTGCAGCTGAGGAGTCGCCGATACAGGAAGGCTTTGATCTCCCTGCGTTCCCCCGCCGCACGTGGCGACAAGCAAGTAAGGGGAAAGGAAGTTAACCCCTGAGGAGGTAGGGAAGAGAAGGGGTTCCTGCAAGTGCCTCTGGAGGGTGGTGAAGCAAGGGGCCCGGAGCCCAGATTATGGGCTAGGCACCCCACAGTGGCATAAGCTAAGAAGCCATAATAGGAGTCTGCCTGTGAGGGTAATCTTCATAAAGGGATACGCTGTCTCCTGAAACTGCCCTGCCACTAATAGATAAAGGACTGTACTGTTGTCCATACCCCCTCCTTAGGTGCAACTATCATTGGTGACGGCTACAATACTCTATCTAAAGCCTACAGAGTCGCATATTGCATCCCCTCCTCTGCACCTGCAAATAGCAGAAGCCATTCATCAATCTCACCTATGGGCCGCAAAACTGTGACATCTGCGAGCTCTACACCAGCCAAAGAAGTGGTAGATAATATGAGCCAGACTGAGATGGATTTGAACCAGAGTGGCGCTGCGAGTGCTGCGGTACCAAACTGGCAAGATAATGACTGCCATTGCTGCATGTCAGGCGGCTCTGACAACAAAGATTGATTACTTACAGAGCAACATTAATTGTCTTAGACATGATATGGATAAAATGAGAGACCGCACTAAAGAGGTGGAACGCCGCCTGGGTGATGTGGAGGACTCTGCAAATACCACGTCTGAGACGACCAGAAACCTGCAACAACAGGTGAAAATCTTGCTTGCCAGAGTGGAGGATGCGGAGAACCGCAATAGAAGGAATAATGTCAGAATCCTGGGATTACCCGAAAGGGTGGAAGGTTCCGCTCCAGAGGCATATGCTGAGCAATTGATTCACACTATACTGTGCCCGATTGAGTTGTCATCCAGTTTTGTGGTGGAGAGGGCCCATAGGATCCCTACAAGACCTTTACCATCAGGGGCTGCTCCTAGGCCCTTTATAATGAAGATATTAAACTACAGGGATCAGGATGCTATTCTGGCTGCTGCCAGACAAAGGAAGGACATTCAAATTGAAAATGCAAAGTTATCCTTCTATCCTGATTTTACAGCAGAGGTGCAGAAGCAACGGCGACAATTTTTTAAATGTCAGGACTCGTCTGCGGGAGCTGGGAATTAAATACGCAATGATATACCCGGCCAAGCTGAGGATCCAAGAGGGAGACAGAGCCAGATTCTTCCAGACTCCAGAGGAAGCGGCTGACTGGATTGATCGACAGCGTCCGAGATGAAGCGGTGGATTATGATATCGCAGTGAACCGCTGCTAATGTTCTGCTCCACTATTGGAAGCTCTGTTTATACCAATCTGGTCTCTAGGTGTCACACCTCAGCTGTTGCAAGACAGATATGATCTTACATGCAGGTAGCAGGATAGTATAGTACTGCCAGGAAGTTTTGATACTGACAGGAGTTAATCTCAGTTCAGAGTTATCACTCTATTTTAAACAAGTTTTGAGGGACTTGGGTCTCATACTATGTTTTAGGGTTTTTTAGGCAGACTGGGTCTTCCTTAGTTCACACTAAAAGGAGGGGTAGGTTAGGGATATAAAAGCTTAGATGAGTTGGGGATGTCTGGGCAGGGTGGGTGCAGATTGGGATGTTCTACTTTAGATACAAGTTGGAATGTGTGTGTGTTTGAATGGAGCAGTGACGCTGAAGGATCTGGAGGAGAAGGGGATATATATCTCTTAAGCAACAATGGCTATATGTAAGCTAATTTCCTGGAATGTCCAGGGACTCAATGACAAAGTTAAAAGAGCGCTAGTGTTTAATTACATTAAGAAGTTTAACCCCGATGTTCTTATTTTTCAGGAAACTCACCTCCGGGGTCAAAAAGTGTTGGCGGTTAAAAGACCATGGGTGGGATCTGTTTATCATGCGACTTATTCTAATTACGCTAGAGGAGTTTCCATACTGGTCAGTAAGACTCTTCCGTTTCAGCTGATGTCCGTGCACATTGATCCGGCAGGAAAATATGTATTGGTGCAGGCTAACATTAGAGGTTGTGACGTCTTAATAGTAGGTATTTATATACCCCCACCATTTGAGAGGGAAGTGGTTGACCAAATCATGGCCAGAGTAGTTGTTTTGCCTGCAGCTCCCTTGTTCATATTGGGTGATTTTAATGCCACACTAGATAGCAATCTTGATAGACTTAGGCCTTCTCCCAGGCACAATCCCGCTTTACTATATTGGGCGCAAGCACATTACTTGACGGAAATATGGAGGAACTTATATCCTGATACAAAGCAATACTCCTGTCACTCGACCTCTGTCAATGCATTGTCCCGTATAGATCTGGCTTTCACAAATCAGGAGGGGCTTTTATGGGTGAAGGCTGCAGAGTATCTGCCGAGGGGTATCTTAGATCATGCCCCCTTGCAGATAATCCTTACATTGCCAAGCAGTAGGCCGCGTTCTATTTGGCGGTTGAATCCAAAGTGGCTAGACGTCCTTCCTGTGGGAGTGGCGTGCAGGGTAGCTATTTCATCATATTGGGAAGTTAACGAGGGCTCCTCCAATCCACTGGTGGTATGGGACGCAAGCAAGGCTGTTTTGAGAGGGGTATTAATAGCGGCGATAGCAACACATAGGACGGAACTACTTTCTTTGCGGGTGAAATTAGAGGGGAAATTAGATGTTGCAGAAAAAGCATATGTAGATGACCAGAGCATCATTCACTTTGGTTATTAGCTCAAAGACAATACAACTTATACTTAACTGAATTTACCCAGAAGCGCCTCATGGTTTAGAAACAGAACATTTTTTCTGAAGGGGATAAGAGTGGGAGAGCCTTGGCGTACCTGGCCAAAACAGAAGTCCCACTAACAGTAGTACCAGTTATTAGGGATGGGCAGGGTGTACTTTTTACTGCACCAGAGGAAATATGTGACCAATTTGCTAGTTACTACGCCTCATTATATTCCTCTAAAACTACTAAAACCACAAAGGAGGTAGTACTTTTTCTGGATATTATCCCAGTAACGGAGCTAGCGCATTCAGAAAAGCAGTTATTAGAAGGCCCCATAGTCCCGCAGGAAATCCAACATGCCATATTATCTATGGCAAAAGGAAAGACTCCTGGTCCGGATGGCTTCCCTGTGGAGTGGTACAATCTCCAGATTAAGGAAGTGAGTCAGAGGCTCAGCAAATTATTTATGTATGCTCTGGAGGGTGGGGCCCTGCCAACATCGTTCCATGAAGCTACTATAGTGGTCATACACAAAGCAGGGAAGCCCCCGGATCAGTGTGGCTCATATAGGCCCATATCATTGATAAATTCGGACACTAAGCTGTTGGCTAAGGTGTTGGCTAGTAGATTGGCGTCAGTCATTTCATCGATAGTAGGCATGGATCAATCCGGTTTCATGCCCGGGAAAACTACGGACATAAACCTGAGGCGCCTTTTCACAAACTTACAAATCACACATGGGCGATTGCTTCATTGGATAACGAGAAGGCGTTCGATTCGGTGGAGTGGGGATTTATGTGGTTAGTCCTAAAGAAAATGGGGGTTCCTAAGAATTTCCTCCAGTGGTTGCACTTGCTATATTTGCAACCGACGGCTAGGGTAAGAGTCAATGGATATTTGTCCAAGTCATTTGCGCTGAAAAGGGGCACCAGACAGGGGTGTCCTTTGTCACCCCTTCTGTTTGCTTTAGTAATGGAACCGCTATCGGTGTATATAGCAGGTAGCAGTAGAATACAAGGATGGGACATTGCAGGTATATCCGAAAAGATCTCGCTTTATGCAGACGATATGCTGATATACTTGGGAGATGTTGGGCATTCTTTGGAAGCTTTACTAGAAATAGTGGATTTATATGGAACTTTTTCAGGGCTACGGGTCAATTGGGCCAAATAGGCATTATATTTAGTTGATGAGCTTTCCCCTCAGAGTGTATCACCCTTGTCGTCACTTCAGGTGGTGAGTAACTTCACCTACCTGGGGATAGTCATACATAAAGATGTCACCCAGTTCATAGACTTAAACATAAACCCGATAGTGAAATATGTTTCGCAAAAACTGAAAGCTTGGGAGGCGCTACCACTGTCATTGATAGGACACATCAATATTTTTAAAATGATCCTTCTCCCCAAGCTACTGTACATATATAGAGCAACCCCTTTAACTTTACAGTAATGTCATTTTCAGACTTTAGATCGCCTGCTAACGCCCTTTTTGTGGAACAACTCAGTTCCCCGCATAGCTAGGGATACTTTGAAAGCTACTACTGAGAGAGGTGGACTGGCACTTCCAGACATGTACATTGCGACGCATCAAAATTATGCTGCTTGGTGGATAAAGGCAGACCCTTATAACCCGGCGGTGGTATTGGAGGCGGCTCTCATGGGGTCGTATGAAGCTATGACGAACTTAGTGTATAGAGCAGGGAAGTACCCGGTTAAACATTTTACTACATTGATGGCGGGGGTGATTAATGCATGGAATACTTTTGCGGGGGTGAGGGGGGATGGAGAGGAAAGCAATATATTGTCCCCAGTGATGCCCTTTTGGGGAAATCCCAAACTGGTGGAACTAACTTCTCTGCTTGATTTTGAATTCTGGCCGCGGAAGGGCGTAAAATACCTGACTCAAGTGTATGAAGACGGGTTTTTTAAGACCTTTTCAACCTTGCAAACAGAATATAACCTGCCACAAGCATCTCTTTTTATATTTTTCCAACTGAGACATGCTTGCGAATCCCAGTTTGGGGCTGGTCCTTTGAGGCCTTTGAGGCTGGAATATAATGCAGTAGAGAAAATTGCCAGACGGGCAAACCATACTAAAATGGTGTCGTCTTTTTATGCTTTCCTTCTATCCTCCCGGCCTTCACCGATGACAAGGGCTTTTCTTAAGTGGAGGGCTGATATTCCCGCATTGGAAGATTGTCATGAGAAGGAGCTGTCGGCTTCTTGGAGGGGGACGGTGATTTGTGCACGGGATCAGCTGATTCAGACGAAATGGTTACAGTGTCTACTATACCCCAGTGAGACTGGTACGCATGCATAAACTTGCTTCAGATACGTGTGGAAATGGCAGGGGGACCCTAATGCACATGGTATGGGAGTGTCCGGTTATTGCTGAATTCTGGACGCAGGTGCATGACTATCTAGATGCTCGTCTTGGCAGTTGTGGCACCTGAAGTTAGTCTGCTAGGTCTTGTTAACGATATTAGGCTACTTTCACACCTGCGTTCGGGTGTCCGCTCGTGAGCTCCGTTTGAAGGGGCTCACAAGCGGCCCCGAACGCAGCCGTCCAGCCCTAATGCATTCTCAGTGGAGGCGGATCCGCTGAGAATGCATCAGTCTGCCAGCGTCCAGCCTCCGCTCCGCTCAGCGAGCGGACACCTGAACGCTGCTTGCAGCGTTCGGGTGTCCGCCTGGCCGTGCGGAGGCAAGCGGATCCGTCCAGACTTACAATGTAAGTCAATGGGGACGGATCCGTTTGAAGATGACACTATATGGCTCAATCTTCAAACGGATCCGTCCCCCATTGACTTTCAATGTAAAGTCTGGACGGATCCGCTCAGGCTACTTTCACACTTAGAAATTTTTCTAAGTTATAATGCAGACGGATCCGTTCTGAACGGATGCAAACATCTGCATTATAGGAGCGGATCCGTCTGATGAAACATCAGACGGACCCGCTCCGAACGCTGGTGTGAAAGTAGCCTTATTCCAACTAAACATACCAAAATCCTTTATGGGTTGCTGATGTTTTATGCGAGAAAGTCAATTTTGCTAAACTGGAAGCCCCCCAAGAAACCAACATTGTCTCATTGGATCCAGCTTATCAATGCCACATTATCAGTATACAAGTTAACTTACGAAGCTAGGGGCGTACCGAAAAAAATTGGGAAAATCTGGGATATTTGGCAAACTCGGTCACTGTGTAATGGGGCTGGAGAGGTTTTTTGAGATGTCCAGGTCACTGCCAGTATGAATGTGTGTGTGGATGGAGACAGGTCTTAATGGAACAATTCGACTTCATGACAATGATGCTGCTCTATGACTGATGTGAATTACATTATAATCTTTGAATTTGTTTATTTGTAATCCTATTATTTTGCCTGTCAATTGAATGTGATGTTCAAGGTTGTACCTTGTTGAGGGGGTTGTTCCCCTATTTAAAGTTTTTTTTTATTTCTATGAAAATTGAAAAATAAAGCCTTTAAAAAAAAAATATATATATATATATATATATATATATATATATATAACAGTACGTCAATTCATCCTTGCTTTTGGGGTGAATTTGATATGATTTAACTCTGATAAAACCAGTTTTAGGGTGTATTTATTTCATATATAAAAGTACATCCATTCATTCTTGCTTTTGGGGTGAATTTGCAGTCTGATACAACCAGTTTTGGGGTGTATTTATTTTATATATAAAAGTACATCCATTCAGTCTTGCTTTTGGGATGAATTTGCAGCCTGATACAACCAGTTTTGGGGTGTATTTCGGCTAATTTTACACTAGCATTAATATTTTCTGGTATTGAGATCTGTCATAGGGTCTCAATACCAGAAAAAAAAAATGCTTCCGTTTTGTCCCCATTCATTGGTAATGGAGACAAAACGTAACTGAACAGAACGGAATGCTGCAAAATGCATTCTGTTCCGTTCTCATACCTCAAGCTGAGGTTTGCTTTCCGTCATGGGATGCGGAGCAAAACTGATCCGTCATGACCCACAATGCAAGTCAATGGGGACGGATCCGTTTTGCTCCGCATCCCATGACGGAAAGCAAACCTCAGCTTGAGGTATGAGAATGGAACAGAATGCATTTTGCAGCATTCCGTTCTGTTCAGTTACGTTTTGTCTCCATTACCAATGAATGGGGACAAAACGGAAGCATTTTTTTGTTCTGGTATTGAGACCCTATGACAGATCTCAATACCAGAAAATATTAATGCTAGTGTAAAAGTTTTCCCTGACACAATCTGACACAATAGAAAACAAATCCGTCCACCATTGACTTTTAGTGAAGTTCATGATGGATCCGTCTTGGGTATGTTAAAGATAATACAACCGGATCTGTTCATAATGGATGCAGATCGTTGTATTATCAGTAACGGAAGTGTTTTGGCTGATCCCTGCCGGATCCAGCAAAAACGTTAGTGTGAAAGTATCTTTAGTTGATATATAAGTACATCCATTCTTCTTTGATTCTGGGGTAAGATTGCGTTCTGATACAAACAATTTTGGGGTGTATTTATTTTATATATAAGTACTTGCAGTCTGGCATGCTGCATGGGTGAAGAAAGCACCTGTTCTGTGGTTTTGACCCAAACCTGGTTTGATACTACACATTTTAGGGTGTGCAAATTCTTTTACACTTAATTTGATGCGTCAATCAGTAGTTGCAGAGTTGGTGCGAAATTACAACCTGATACTATTGCTCTTTTACCCTTGCAGTTAATGTTACAGTGCAGTATGTCCGGCAGACAGGTGAGGAGGAGAGATCCACTGCTTCCTCTGGTAGGTGGGCAAGTGGCGATGATGATAGTCACGTGGGAGCTTGTGTTGCGACTGGTCAGACACATGGACCTGAGACTGGTGAGGGTGACATAAGTGACATGCAGACAGTGGCGTATGATGATGTGGCCGATTGCATGTGGGAGCCGTGTGAAGAGGGGGCTTCATCATCATCATCATCATCAGGAGAAGAGGGTGACAGCTTGCGCGTGAGGCAGAGGCTGAGCCAGCAGAGTGGTAGCGTGGCTGTGAGTTAGCAGTATGAGATCTGTAGCCAAACGTGCTCGGGGAAGACCTCCTGCTACGCAGGAGCCTACCTGTCCGGAAAGATGTAGCAGTACATGGGTTCACGGAAGCAGTGGTAGCAGGCAGTCAGCACAGAGTGGTGGGGGAAAAATGCCATACTCAGCGGTGTGGGAATTTTCCATCAAGCCACCTCATGCGATTTCCACCCTCAATACTCTGTGACTGGGCCACTGCTTTGACGACTCATGCGATTCCTCATACGATTCCCACTCTCACCACTCTGTGACTGGGCCACTGTGTTAACAACTCATGCGATTTCCACCCTCAATACTCTGTGACTGGGCCACTGCTTTGACGACTCATGCGATTCCTCATACGATTCCCACCTTCGCCACTTTGTGACTGGGCCACTGTGTTGACAACTCATGCGATTCCCACCCTCACCACTCTGTGACTGGGCCACTGTGTTAACAACTCATGCGATTTCCACCCTCAATACTCTGTGACTGGGCCACTGCTTTGACGACTCATGCGATTCCTCATACGATTCCCACCCTCACCACTCTGTGACTGGGCCACTGTGTTAACAACTCATGCGATTTCCACCCTCAATACTCTGTGACTGGGCCACTGCTTTGACGACTCATGCGATTCCTCATACGATTCCCACCCTCACCACTCTGTGACTGGGCCACTGTGTTGACTCCTCATGCTGTTGCAACCTCACCACTCGGTCATGGGGGCACTGATGGTTTCAGCGTGTAACAGAACAGGTTCTGTAGAAATCTATGTGGAATCAGCTGACAACGGTGTAGAAGGAGTGTGCTTCTTCTTGACTCTAACATTGACTTGTAAGGCTGAATTCACACTTGAGTTATTTGGTCAGTGTTGGGCCCGTAACTGCCCAAATAAGTGAAGTGATTCTAAGAGCGACGCCTGTCATCTGCGCGTCATACTGACTCGCAGTATTGTTTCACTAGCACAGCGGACTCCCTATGCGTGTAACTGCAAGGCACAGTGTTCTACACCACTATACAGGCTCTCAGTAGCCAGGAAATAGATGTTTTTCTAATACGATTTGTCACAAATAAATTCGGATCGAAACTGATCTTTTTGGGAGATTTGGCGAACCTTTCTAATCAAATTTTTTAGAAATTCGCTCTCCTCTCTAATCTTTAACTTTGCTAAGCAAAGAAGCAAGCCACCAGGAACTTGACCACATCATTGGCCCTAGTACAGGGAAATAACAAGGAAAATAGTAACAATCAGTTGGCAATTTATTCATACATTTTCAGCAGTAATAAAGAAGGAACAGTACAAAGAAATGATGCTCTAACATTGTTATTACATGAGGAATACCAATATTTACTGAACATCAGGAGAGCAGACCGAAGTGACATAGCGTGGGTTGCTAGTACCTGGGGCAAGCCGAGTTTTGTGCCACCTAACCTTTGGACACAAACCAGGCTGCACAATAAACCAAGACCAATATAACCAATAATAAAACTGTATTAAGTGCAAATAATACCACTACACTACCACTCCCTATCCCTAGCCGCATGCCCATGACCAGCCCCACTAAGAGTAGTACTAAGATAAAAATCAAACTTGCGCTGCTCTTCTCCAAACGTGCAGAGAGATATATTGATGATGGTGTCAGCATGAGATGCATTTTACATGCTTTTAATGGACATGGACACTGCTGGTGGGTGTCTGCTGTGTAGCCCAGCAGTCACCTGTGGCTATGGTGCCCACTCAGCTCCTGAGCGGGCACCATCTTTAAAGACCCGAAATCTGCTGTACATGTACTGAGGATGTTCTGGGAAGAAGGTAAATAAATGAAGTCTATATTTAAACTGTAAAATGGTGTTCAAATGTGAACTCATTTCAAGGTTCCCTAAAGCCGTCTCCATTAAAAATAATATTCCATATTTCTAAGCAAAGAGGCGGGCCACTCAGAACTTGACAACATCATTGGCTCTAGTACAGGGACACAACATATTGACAAGGGGAATAATAACACCAAGTCAGCAATTCATGCGTACATTTCCAGGAAGAATAATGGAGAAATAGTACTAAATAACTGTGCTCTAACATTGTTATTGTATGTAACAGTGATGTGGCCCGCTACACCCAGCCGGCAGTAGAAACCCCCTTCATGCAATGCCACTGGCTGACCGTTCCTCTTTAACAACCTGATGTGTGTTTGTGTTTTGGGGGTACAGTAACCATTGAAATTATTATTATTATTTATTATTAAATAATAACAATTGCAAAAGATCCAAAAATGTTTAAGAGTCCAGACAGGGAATTTATGTTTTGGTCCAGTTATGTCATCAGTGATTTGATACTGTATCAGAACGCTATTGGCTAAAGGAAAGAAGACATTTATTTTACATGAAGATCAATGCAGGTATAATCTGCCCAGTGAATATATTGACATAAGTTTGAGATCATATCGAGAAGGACTCTGCTTCTGCCAAAAACGTCACTAGTTGTTCATACACTTGGCTGCACAGTTGGCAAAGAGAATAACACATCGTATTTCCAGGTTTTCTCTTTCACGTTTATCTACAAAATAAAATGTTCCAATATAAAATTAACATCATTCACATTGTTGACTTTGTCTTATTGATGGCAAGTGAGAGATAGGTTAAGCAGTTAAGTTAAGTAAAAGTTCACCATTCAATCCCTCTTCCCAAATTATATCCCTATATTTTTCTTTTTATTTATTTCCCTAATTTGGGGCCCATACCAAGAAATTACACATAGCATCATTATACAGTTTATCTGGGAAATAATATTGATGACCTATGCACAAGATCAAAATCACATTGGCAAGGGTCCAAGTCCAGGCATCCCCGCAAATCAGCTGTACATCTGCGATGGGCTCCGCCCCCTGGGGCCCTATTTGAGGGATAAGGGGTCTCGTGACGCCAGTTGCAGCGTTCTCCGTGACCCAGGGCCATCTTTTACTGGCAATGGTGGTGGGTCCCTTTAAGATGTAGTTGGTGGTCTTGGGGTACCCAGGTGTAGGAATTGCAGAGTGGTATAGGGTGGCCTAAATGTCCCTTAATGTTTTGTTGTGTCACGGTGCTCCTACCTGGATACAGCTGGACCCCAGGGTTTGGCTCCGAAGCAGAAAAAGGGGAAAGTTAACTTGGGGGTGAAGAATAGCCGGCACGGGGAATGCGTGAGACCCTTTCTCCAGTCTCCGCACAAGCTGCGACACATAGGTCTCTTGGAGGGCTGCCTGCATTTCGGGCAGATCGTCTCTCCACACATACTGCCCCAGTCTGGCTGCCGAGGACGTGCCATCTTGCTTCCTCTTGCACTGGCACAAACTGGTGAAGGAGGAGGGCCTTTAGGGGAGGAGTCTCCACTTCCTGTGGCTGTACTGGGTTGTCGTTCCCTGTGGGCAGAGCTGGATTTTCCCGCTCTAGATCGTGTGTTCCCTGTTTTTCCCGCTCTGACTGTACAAGAAGAAGATGCGCCATCATAGGCAAAGGTGGCTGATTAACCCTTCGGATGCCGGCGCACACTTTCCTAGGCGTGTCGCTCTGCAGCACACTTAATAAAATCATTTTTAGGTGGTTTCTGTCAATTCTATAAGCTTTGTGGTACAAGGACACACACGTAAATCCTGTTCGTGATGCCAAATGCGACGGGCGCCGTCCCTGGGGCCCTATTTGGGGGTGAAGAATAAATTGAGTCCAGACCTTGTATGAAGCTGAATAGCAGCTTTACTTTGGTAAACGTTTATCAGAAACAATCTTCCAACTTTATCTTGGTCCCAGCAGGCTTTGGCATAAAAACTGTGGCAAGCAAACTCCTCTATGCTACATCTGTTGCTCTCTGACTCTGCTGTACTGACAGGCTTAAATAGAATCTTTGCTTCTGCAGGATGCTGCAACTTCTCTCTGTAGTCTGTCCATTAAGTTAGTACCAGGGAACTCTTCCGTCTGGCTCCTGAGGCTCTCTAAGTTGTGGCCTCCATAACCAGCAGAGCTTCGATTTCCACGTATTATGTCTGATGGTTGCAACATCTTGTGCTGCAGCTGTCTTTGTTGAAGACTCCCGGGAGCGCTCCACTGAAGCTGCTACTTTAGGGTGAGCTGTTCCTGTAGAGCCTGGGATTATTTGCAGCGCAAGAGATCGCAACCATCTAACATAATACGTGGAACGCCGAAGAACCACGTGGGTCAGCAAGTCTGAGTCAGTCCAGTGGGAGCGAGTGGAATAACCCAGCACAGTACGGGGAACGCCTCCATACCACGTGGGACGCCGAGCTTGAGACAGCTTACAATTATATTCCTCTATTCAAGTGCCGACTGCATACGAACCGGGGTTTTGGTAAGTCTGTTCTTCCATCTACGTGGGCCGCCACAATTGGAGACAATCAAATTGTAAGTAAATTATTCTAATCTTACTTAAGATGAAGGAATGGAAAGTGTGCTCTGGATCTAGATGAAACGCTACAAATGGGACAGTCATAATCATCTCCATTTTCATATGTCTGGATATTGACGGTATATGAGAACCTGGTGATTGCTGTTAAAGGGACCACTGTAATTCCCTCCTTGCAGGACTATATGTTTTATGGTAAATTAACTGACTTTCCATAAAAAAGTATTAGCTATTGGGAAGAGATTTTAATTAAGATGGCCGCAAAGTTGATATATTTTAAACATTTACAAATATATATAAATATCTACAAGTAATACAGTGGGGACTTTTATGGTATTTTCGCATTTTTACACTTTGCATTCAAGGTAATTTTGCACTTTGCATTTTTATCCTTAATTGTTTTATCCAGTTTTATTTTATTCTACAGTATTTTAATGTGTTTTTGTTATTGTAATAAATTAAATGTATACCTGATGAGAGTCATGAGAGGTTATCCGTAGTTCCATAGATTGTGTGCCTGTCCCATATTTAATGCACACTAGTCTACTTTCACACTCGCGTTTTGGTTTTCTGTTTGTGAGATCAGTCATGGGCTCTCACAAGCGGTCCAAAACGGATCAGTTTTGCCCTAATACATTCTGAATGGAAAAGGATCCGCTCAGAATGCATCAGTTTGCATCAGTTCAGTCTCTATTCTGCTTTGGAGACGGACACCAAAACGCTGCTTGATGAAACTGAGCCAAACGGGTCCTGGCACACAATGTAAGTCAATAGGGACAAATCAGTTTTCTATGACACAATCTGGCACAATAGAAAACGGATCCGTCTTGGCTATGTTAAAGATAATACAAACGGATCCGTTCTGAACGGATGCAGACAGTTGTATTATCTGAACGGATCCGTCCATTACGGATCCGGACAAAACGCGAGTGTGAAAGTAGCCTTAGACAGGGCACGTCCAGCAGGGACATGCACCTTCACTCCTGCTTCCTTCCCCTAGCAGGGGGTAAGCTAGACCTCTCCCCTCGACAGGGGTAAGCTAAACTGAACTAAACTAAACTCCACCCTCCCTGCAGCAAATGCTTGGTTTTGACTTGAATGGGGCTGAGCTGCAACTAGGCAATGTGACCAATTTACAGTCACTGAGGATAGGTCATCAATATTAATTCCCTAATAACCCTTTAAAGGGAACCTGTCATGTGGATATTTGATTATAATCTAACTAATTATATACAATCATTAACTACTGAAAAGTGCCTTAGATGTATTCACTTACTGGTGTGACAGATGGTTACCTCGTAATATACACACAAAGATGCCGCATACTAATGAGCTGATTGGAGTCCGGCGTGATGTCATTGAGTCCAGCGTATATTTAATTAACAGCTATAGCCACTCCCCTGCCCACCTGCTGCTGGTTCATATGGAAACAAACTGTCATTCAGCAGCAGGTGGGCGGGGAGAGTCAGGAGCTCATAAATATTCATGAATCATCATTATCAGCTGGAGCTTTTCAATACAAGATGTTGGCAGATTGACTGGGTCAATTAAAGAAAGTGACCCAGCATTGTGCTAAGAGAATCAGTCACTTATTTATGTTGCCCTTAGTTAGGACACCATAAAACTGGTGACAGGTTCCCTTTAAGGCTACTTTCACACTAGCGGCAGCCTTCTCATAGTTTTATTCCGTCCGCCTCTCTGCATTTTTGTCGTGCTGACGCCGGAACTCCGGCCCGCCCCCATTATAGTCATATGGCGGCACGAATGCACTAGTGGCAGCACGGATCCAGCAGGCTGTTCGACCACCGGAACAGCGGCCGGAGAAGGCTGCCGCTAGTGTGAAACTAGCCTAAGTTATACTCAGTCTCATCTGCTAGGGCTTTCAGGAAGTAATATTCATTCAACACGCTCAATATACAATACAGTTTTTCCTGTAGACCTGATCTCACTAAGCTAGTGGGTGCTACTGCAGTCACTATATGCAGGGCCGGCTCCAATTTCATGTGGGCCCTTGGGCGATAAATCCCAGTGGGTCCCCTTGAGGCATTTTTTTACATTTATATGTCCCCCTGTGGCTCCCACACGGTATAATGACCCCCACTGGCCCCTATACAGTATAATGACCACTAGTGCCCTTCACAAAGTATAATGACCCCCCCCCCAATGCACCCCCACACAGTATAATGACCCCCAGAGGCTCACACACAGTATAATGACCCCACAGTAGCCCTCTTTTCAGAATAATGACCCCTAGTTGCCCCCATTCAGAATAATGACCCCCAGTGGCCCACAGACTGGGGGTTATACTGTATGGAGGGGGCACTGGGGGGTCATTATACTGTATGGTGGTCACTGGGGGTCATTATATTGAATGGGGGCTCTGGGGGTCATTATACTGAATGGAGTGTCATTAGGGATCATTATACTAAATAGGGGGCACTGGGGGTCATTATACTGTGTAAGGGGCCCTCACAGTGTAATGACCCTCCAGTGGCCCCCTCACATACCTATTATTGCTGGAGTGCAGGGGAGCCGGCGGTCCTGTCATTCACTAACTGCAGCTCATCTCCCTGCGCTCCTTCTCTCCTCTGGCCCGCTGCAGCAGTGAGACACATGTGATGACATCACCGCTGGGCTGGGCCTGGAGGAGAGAAGGAGCTGTGCAGTGATGTGGCTAGAACTGACTAAGCCCCACAGCAAATTCTTGTACGTCCCCCCCAGTGGGTTCACATCACGTTTTTCCTATCGGTTTAATGCATACAAATGTGCAGAACTCCACGTTTTGTATCCTGAAGAGTCCAGTAAAAAATGCATACGTTAACGTATATGTTTTTTTACAATGGAACTCTATGGTAAACGGCCGCCACTGAATGGCATCAGTCTGAGGCATTTGTTATTAATGTATACATTTTTGGTACACATTAAACGGATGTGATGTGAACCCAGCCTTAGTGTCAGAATAAGCACCAGTACACAGCAGAGCAGTGGGGCGGAGAGTAGAGGCTGCCATGTACTGACAGAGTGCTGCCTGGTCCTGGTGGTCAGGGATGAGGACTGTGTCTCCCAAGGATCATTTATCTATTGGGAAATTCAGGGCACAGTATAATACACTAGAATCTATATACTATAAAGATATTAGCCCTACCCTGGAATAATAATACAATTAGGGGGTCATTTATTAAATAGAAATACGTCTATATTAGGCGTATTTCTGACACAGATTGTGGTGCAAAGGTCTTTAGCACCGCAATCTGCAACTTTTCCACACACATGCCAGGTCTAAAAAAGGTGACGTGGGCAGGGAAAGGGATACAGTTATGGCCATACAGTTATTGGATACCACCGCCATACAGTGACCGGATAACTCCTCTGTACAGTGACCAGATAACACCGCCATACAGTGACCTGATAACACTAATGTACAGTGACCGGATAACACCACCATACAGTGACCGGATAAAAGGGTATAAGGGGGCACAGTACAGGGAATGGCTAGGGGCACTGTACAGGGTGTGGTAAGAGGGCACAATGCAGGGTATGCAAGGGGGCACGGTACGGGATGAGGGGCACAGTAAGGGGTGGGGGGCACAGTCACATGACCCTTTGACGTTAGAAGGTCCTTATGTTAAATGCGGTTCAGACGCCACCATAATGAGAGGCAGAGGAGTGAGACAGGGGCCCGGGGCCCTGGATGGACAGGAGGAGTGGACACACCAAGTATGTGGAAGGGGCTCTGAGGGGGATTCATACAAGAAGTAGGGGCAGGAGGTCTGTGCAGGGCAGAAATAGGATATAGGAGGGTGGAACAGGAGCTCTGGATACATGAGGGAGGATAGGAGACAGCAGGGGCTCCATGAGGATGAGATAGGACAGGGGGGAAGGTGTCATGGAGGAAAACTGCTTAATGAGGCAGTAAAACAACTAAATAGCATTGAAGCTGCTGGACTACAGCAACCAGCAGCAGCTGGGAGAGTTACCTGACCCCCACCCCCCTCCTGTCCCACAGAGAAGATACAGTCACAGTGCAGACTCACAGACTGTGTTCACACTTCTGCTCCAGCCCTGCAGTCTCTCTCCTCAGAAAGCAAGTCTTGTGTAGAGGGGGCGTGTCTGAAGTTGGTAAGGCAACATGTCTTCTCTGGTGGAGTGTAGAGGGGGCGTGTTTGAAGCTCTGCAGCAGCCGGCCTAATGTGACTATGAGAGGGCCCACCAGAGGGGTACTGCGTAAGTGAAATGACAGCAGTGTCATTGATGGAAGTGCTCATAGCAGCTCAGTGGGCCCCCGAGGAGTAGTGGGCCCTGGCACTTGCCCGGGTATGCCGGGTGCTGACGCCAGCCCTGACTAAATGGGCTCCCAAACTCCTGTTCAGGGAACAATGTGACCAGCTTCACATGCGCTTCCTTGTAAAAGCCATGGATATGATCCCTCAGCTAAAGTGCTGAGTGTCACAAACCAGCAAGTGTGAACCCATTGTGCCACATGACCAACCTCATCTAAGGGCGTTGTCTAAGTGAGACCCTCGTTCTTCACAGTACCTTTAATGGTGGGGATAGACTTTCCCAAGGGGAACACCAGGTCGCTAACTCTAGAGGAGGATTGGCACACGAGGCAGCTGGTCCAGGAGGACCAGGGGGTACCAGTACAATGTATCAGAGATACAGTCGTAGTCAGCAGGCAGAATCGTAACCAGGAGTGACAGTGCAGGACTGAAGGATGAGGCAGAGGCGAAGTCAAGCAAATTTAGTCAAATGGAT